>NC_045621.1:76535079-77138715 GCF_009829155.1 Mustela erminea
TGTAATTTTGTATTTGGAACAATATTCCTTTGAAATACAAGCTTCAAAAAACACAACCTTCTAATGTCTTCTGAAAGGGTGGAGTATGGGTTTTAAAAAGTTAAGAAAAACTAACAAATTAAGCCAATTATTAATGTAGGACTATTACAAATAAGATGTACTATACTCAAAGAGAGTACATTATGATGATTTACTTTTGAGAAGTTCTGTCCTTCAGAATATTGTAATTTTAATTGATATGTAATAGCTAAGAGATTTTCAAGTTCATATAGTTCTGAAGGACATACAATTTAAAGTTTAATAAATATTCAGCTGGTAGAAACTGCAAATAATTCTGACAATTTTTAAAGTCACTGCAATGGAAGAGTTGGCGTCTGCTATCTAGACAGGAGAATTTACAGGTCTGGGTCATAAGGATTGCTAAGGGAGGAACAGTTACTTCACCATGATTTGTATATCTTAGAGACTAAAGATCAGGAAGTGTGCAAATCAGTATTTCATTACCAACAAGAGGCATTTCTGAGAAGTTACAGCCACTGCCAACTTCCTGGTTTCTTCTTTAAACAAGGAACATTTAGACACCTCCAGAAGATTCTGGTACAATACCAGAAAAACATAGCATATGCAGCAGGTGCTTGTTCTTCCTCACCAAACTATTTTTATGGTTGCTGGGGACAAAACACCATAATTACTTCTCAAAGATATGGGACTTCTAATTAACAATGATGATCTACAAAAATAACTATAAAAAAACTTCACAGTATTTATAAAAGTCACTGGTTATGTAGTTATTAAAATTCATATCTGGGGACATCTGGGTGGCTCAGTGGGTAAGCCTCTGCCTTCAGCTCAGGTCATGATCCCAGAGTCCTGGGATCAAGCCCCACCTTGAGCTCTCTGCACAGCGGGGAGCCTGCTCCCCCCCCTCTCTCTGCCTGCCTCTGACTACTTGTGATCTCTGTCAAATAAATAAATAAAATCTTAAAAAAATATATGTCACTTAAAAAAATAAATAAAATAAAATAACATATCTGGCTGTTTCTTGGGAAGAAATGTATAAGTGGTGTTGTATACTGGAACCCACATTTACAGGTTCTAAGCACATAAAAATACGTTTATAGATTGTGCCCTATGTCATTTCTTTTCCTTCAGGAAAATATTATATGTGAAGATTATGTCCTTTGAAGCATTAGCCATCACAGAGTATTTTTTATGTTTTGCCCTTGTTGAAATATCTAAATAAAAGGCCCACCAAGTTCCGGTTCCACTTACCAAATATTAATTGTCTTTGTTTGCCAGGTATCTTGCTTCTTCACAAGTCCTGAGCATCTAACTCCTTCATATCCAGTCACCTCCACTGCTAATTCGTTAGTTCAGGCCTTCTTGCTTCTTAGGCCCTTTTGTAATTATGGCACTAATTGCCCCCTAGGCCTTTCTGCCTATAGTTACAGTAGTTCATCTGTTGCCCATATTCCTCCATACTGTTAGACTGTTCTAAATGCAAATATGATTCCATCACCTCTTTGCCCTTATTGCTCAAAGACTTTCAATGATGCTCTGCTCTTTTTGAGTTCAAGTCCAAATACATCCCTTCTTGCATCTTCAAGCGTATTTCTTGAAATCCCGTAATATACAGATGTGCTTCGGCCATTTTCAACTATGCTGCTCCAACCTTTCCTGTATTTGCATGTTTTTGTTCTCTGTGTCAAGTTCTTTCCTTCTCCAATGTCAAACATTTTAAGCATTTCTCCCTCCAAGAAACTCTGTGATCTACCAAACAGACATCATTATTTTGTCTATGCCTCCACTCTATGGAGTACATACCTTTATGTGTGTGTGTATCATATTTACTGAAATATAATTCATATACCATACAGTTCACCTATTTAATGTGAAAATTTCATAGTTTTTAATATATCCACAAAGTTTGCAACCATCATTAGAGTTGATTTTAGAACATTTTTATCACCCTCAAAACACTCAGTTTCTATTAGCAGTCACTCTCCATTCTTCCTCAACCCACCCCCATCCTAGGCAACTACAATTTACTTTCTCTATAGATTTGCTTATTCTAGGGGTGCCTGGGTTGTTCAGTCAGTTAAGTGTCCAACTCTTGATTTCAGCTCAGGTCATGATCTCAGGGTTGTGAGATCCATCCCTGCATCAGGTTCCATGCGGGGCATGGAGGCTGCTTAAGATTCTCTCTCTCCCTGTGCCCCTCTGCTACCTCTCTCTCTCAACAAAACAAAACAAAACAAAACAAAGATTTGCTTATTCTGGGCATCTCATATAAATGGAACAATATAATATGTAAGCTTATGTGACTTCTTTCACAACAATATTTTCAAAGTTCATCCACGTTGTAGCATGTATCAGTACTTCACTCCTTTTTACTGCTGAATAATATTCCATTATATGAATGTACCACATTTTGTGTATTCATTCATCATTTGAAGGACATTGGGCTGTTTTCACTTTGTCTATTACAAATTATGCTGCTAAGTACTTTCATGTGCAACTTTTTGTATGGACATATATTTTTATTTATCTTGCATAGAAACGGATTTTCTGGGGCATAAGGTAACCATATGTTTAACCTTCTGAGGAATTGCTAGACTATTTTCCAAAGTATCATCTGGCTAAACACAGAGTTACCAAAGAATAAATAGAGTTGTTATATAAACTTTTACATTCCTACTAGCAGCATATGTGGGTTCCAATTTCTCCACATCCTCTATGCCTTTTATTATTATTATTCTAGTCATCCTAATGGGTGGGTGGTAGTATCTCAATGTGGTTCTGGTGATCATTTTTCTGAATGATACTGAGCATCTTTTCAGGTGCTTATTAACAATTTATATATCTTCTTTGGAGAAATGTCTATTCAGATCCTTTGGGCATTTTAAAAATTGAGTCATTTTTCTTTCTATTATTGAGTTGTAAGAGTTCTTTTCATATACTAGCTGAGTCCTTTGTCAGATATATGATTTATATATGATTTGCAAAATTTCCTCCTATTTTGTCCTGTTTTTTCACTTTTTTGATGATGTCCTTGAGGCACAAAAGTTCTTAATTTGAAAAAAATTATCGCCTAATGGTCATGGAAATTTACTATTGTCTTTCAGGAGTTATATACTTCAAATTCTTATATTTATATTTCAAATTCTTATATTTGTAAATTCTTATATTTTATGGATTTTGAGTTTTAATTTTTATATATGTGAGGTAGGGATCCAATTTCATTAATTTTCATGGATATATAGTACAGACCATTATTATTTTTTCATTTCTTACTATGGTGTAGTTAACTATTTAGTGTATGTTTTTCAAACTACAGTATTACAGGAACATGCCTTATTCACCATAGTATACCTAGAACAGTGTTTGGCATGTAGTTGTTCGATACATACTTATTAAATGGAACTCAATGGAAACTCAATGGAACTCAATGGAAAATATTGGTCATTTTAAATTGTTGCCATGAAATTAAGTTATTTTTATTGAAATATGGAAAATAATATTTTAGGATAGTAATATTTTACAAGGATATGTCTGATTTAGATGATCATAAAAAGATTCCCAAACTGGGTTAGATCTATAATCCATCTCAACAGATTTTGTTTACTTTCAGAGAAACAGGAGCTATATTATAAAATGTTTAATTCTTCTCCATAATTCTGGTGTCAGTGATAAGATACATTACCACCCCCCCATATTAATTCCTTATGCAATCACTTTTTACTTGGTATAGCAGATCATATTTTCTAAAGATAGGTCCAACAATATCATTCTGTTTCACATTCTCTTCTAAAATTTTGCCACTTCCCCATCAAGAACTGGAGTCTATATCCCTTCTCTTCATAACTGGCTGAAACTTTAAGACTGCTTTAAATAATAGAGTGCAGTAGAAGTGACCTGACTTTCAAGGTTAGGACATAAAAAAATGCCATGAACTGACATTTGGTTCATCAGGATGCTTGATCTTGAGACCCAGCTACCATAATGTTAGGAAGGCCAAAACATCTAGGAAGAGGCCAGTGTAAAGAACAGAAGCTCCAGCCTTTGGCCTTGGCTGAAGTCCCAGCCAACAGACAGCACCAAATTGCCAACCACATGAATGAGTTACCTTGACAGTAGATTCTCCAGTTACCAGTCATGCCACCCGAGATAATGCCATACAGAGTTCAGAGAAATGGTCCTTGCTAAAGCTTATTCAAATTGTAGATGCAAGAACAAAATAAATAATAGATGTTGCTTTAAGTCACTAAGTTTTAAAAACAGTTTATGCATCCACAGGTAATTGCTACAACTTTGGAGTCTGGAAATGGGATGCAGCTATAATAAAAACTTAAAATGTGGCACTGATTTTGGAATTGTACTGTGGGAAGATGTTGAAATGCTCTAGAGGAGGCTGTTACTGAAATCTAAAGGGTCTCAAGTAGAGTGTTAGTGGAAGCTTAACAGATCTTGAAGCAAAACCTTAAAGGAAACAGAGGAAAAGATTATTGGAGGCTGAGGGAAAGGGAACCCTTGTTAGGTGATCACAGAGTTTGCCAACATAGTCATTTGTGATAATGTGGCAAAGAAGAAATGTGCCATTAATAAACTCAAAGATCTAGCTAGGGGATTTCCAGGCAGTTATTCAAAATGCCATTTGATTTTTTTTCATTGCCTATGACAAAATGTGAGAAGAGATAAGCTATAGAATAAATTATTAAATATAAAAAAGCAAGAACTTGCCAGATTTGAAATAAAATTGTTTCTCATATCCAGATTCTTTAAAAACAAGTTGAAACAATGGCTTCTGGAAAAGATCAAATCCAGTAGAAGTCTGTAAGTTCTTTGTTAGTATTTCAGAAGGATTTAACACAGTTACTCATAGAACATTTCAACAGAGGAAAGGTCTTTTCAGGATTTTTTTTTTTTTAAGGTTTTATTTATTCATTTGAGAGAGAGAGAGAGAGAGAGAGCACGAGCAGAGCAGAGGGAGAGGGAGAAGCAGACTCCCCACTAAGTAGAGAACCCTAGGAAGGGTTTGATCCCTGAGATTATGACCTGAGCCCCGAGAGGAAGGCAGACAACTTAAAAAACTGAGCCACCAATCTGCCCCTTTTCAAGATTTTAATGCCTTCCTGGCCACGTCATTTCAGTTAAATAATAGGGCTTCTAAGATTCTTAGTGGTGTTCTCCCACAGCAGTCTCAAAAAGGCCTAATTATACAATTTTATCTTGAGGAGCTTTGTGAATTTGGCTTTTGTTTAATGAAATTGATTATGAGTGAATATTTAAGAAACCCACAAGGATTTTTAAAGAATTGTATCACCTTCCACTGAAAACAATATAAAATAAAGAGGGCTTTTGATCCCCAAACTTTTAGAGGCAGGGAGCAGACCTTTTCAATTCATAACATCTTTGTGCTACATCAGATCATTCATTGTCTTGCTTGGATGATGTATTATTTTCTTTAAGGTGTCTTTTAATTTTCATATTTCAAAAGACATAATATCTAATACTACTAGAATCTAAAGAACAAAATGTCCCTCTTCTACTTTTTTTTTTTGTTGTTGAAGATTTTATTTACTTATTTGACAGACAGAGATCAAAAGTAGGCAGAGAGAGAGAGAGAGAGGGGGAAATAGGCTTCCTGCTGAGCAGAGAGCCCAATTCGGGGCTCGATCCGAGAACATGGGGATCATGACCTGAGCCAAAGGCAGAGACCTTAACCCACTGAGCCACCCAAGCGCCCCTCTTCTATTAATTTAGTAAAGTTTTAGAGGCTTCAAATAAACTGTTAAACAGAGTTTAAGGTTGAAAAACACTAGAATTGTCTCAGAATGTAGCTTCCTTTCACCCGCTACCCACCATCTACATTCCTTCAAAAGTTTGTTTCCCTTTTATCTATTTTCTGCTTTTTTGCTGTCTTTCTTAAAGTATATTGGCCAGCACTCTACTTAATGTTTCAGAGCAGATGACATGCTGCTTTTGTCAAAGGTCAGGACAAGGTTATCTCTCTCTCTCTTTTTTTTAACCACAATGCTCTTTTTCGTGATTGTGGAGGTGATAATTGTCTTACTAAATCTGGTGTGACTGAAAATGTTCTTAAATATCTTTAGCCATAAATCCATTGTCAACTGCCTCTATGAGCTGTTCACGGATTATGGGAAATAAAGTAGGAAGCAAATATCTCAAATGTGGTCAGTAGAAATAGTAAATATTGGCAGAATCCTGTTTAAATAGTGAGAAAATATTATTTCATTCTTTTTATTCACTTCAACTGTTAGGTTTAAGGAGGTGAATTCAAGTTTAAACATATCTGAAATACTTCCCTTTGCACTTGGCATTATGGCACTGGAAGCCAGTGTCGCAGCAGGTACATATTTGGAATTGTCTCAGACCCTCTGTGAAGTATGTCCTTCCCTGTGCAGCATGCATTTGCAGTGTCAACAGTAGCTAAGTACCAGCTGAGCTGCATTCCTTGTAAAGCAATCTAATTATGGCAAACTCAAAGACCTTAGCCCTGGTGATAATTTCCAGGATGAAATGTTCACAAGATGAAATGGAAAAGCATCAGCAGCTCATCCTTTCCTCTGTCATCCTTGTTTATGAAAACCTAAAAAATGTGAATAAGCTTCCCTCATTTGTGTTTGCCCAGCTTCAGAGAGACACACAGAGAATTTGGCCCAGTGAGCTGGCATTTCCATGTAAGTTCTATACAAATGACTTTCTACTGTTTGAACAACTAGTCACTTTTTCTGGATCCAAAGTCATTTACTTACAAAGAAAGAAACCCAATTTAATCAAATTATTAATTTAAGACCAAATGTTGAATAATGGTGGAATTTCACTTTTTATTTGTTATTTGATTAGTCCAGTTTTTTTTTTTTTTACAGATTAACAGAGTCATTGTCTTTCAGATCTTTATTCCTGATTTACTCTGACAGAATGATGTCTTCCTATTGATTTATGCATATTTCTTTAGTATTCTTCTTACTCCAATTAGAAGAGAGTAGCCAAAATTAGTAATACCTGGCTTCAGGGTTGTGATGCAGGGCTGATTCTCTAACACTATAGGAGAGTCTGCTGTCATGGATTCTGCCGGTAAGAGGACTCCACTTTGGCTCATCTTTTGACTGATTTGGAGAAAACCCACCACCAACACAAGACAGCAACTACAACCCTTCCATGGTAGGGTCCCTGGGGAAATGGGTATGGTACAGGTTGGGTATTCTCAGGCCAGACATCACTGTTCTTCAACTCTGATGACTTAAACAGAGGCTTTTGTAGAAGGACTTCCTATAAAAGAAGCCCACATATCCTTTGTTTAAGATTATTTTCAGCAACTTTGTGAACTTCAATGGTCATATAAAGGTAAATAATCTAATAGAACTTTCTATTATTAGGTCAGGAGGAAGTTAGGAACTCCAGACAAAAGATAATGTCCAAAAGAATTTGTGGGGGGGGGTGCCTTAAATTTGTAATATTCCCATATTTTCATTGTTGTTGTTGTTTATATCCATCTGTTTTCCTAAAGTGAACACCAGAGACATATATGAATTGATAAAGATCTCTGTACTTGTTTTGGGATCAGCTAGTGAGACTGTACCCAGTGTGGAGATGTTCTTTGGAGATAAGCTTAAGGAACAGTGTGGAAGAGGGCTCTGATCTCTTAAAAATAGAAATTTCCAAATAAGATGAGTTTTTATTTATTTTTTTATTAACATAAAATGCATTATTTGTTTCAGGAGTACAGATCTGTGAATCATCAGTCTTACACAATTCACAGCACTCACCATAGCATATACCCTCTCCAATGTCCATCACCGAGCCTCCCTATCCCTCCTACTCCCCTCCACTCCAGCAACCTTCAGTTTGTTTCCTGAGATTAAGAGTCTTTTATGGTTTGTCTCCCTCCCTGGTCCCTACCTTATTCCATTTTTCCCTCCCATCCCCCCAGGAATCCCTACCCTGCCTCTCAAATTCCTCATATCAAAGGGATCATATAATTATCTTTCTCTGATTGACTTATTTTGCCTAGAATCATACCCTATAGTTTCATCCATGTCATTGCAAATCACAAGATTTCAAGGTTTTGATAGCTGCATAGTGTTCCATGGTCTCTGTGTGTGTGTGTGTGTGTGTGTGTGCGTGTGTGTGTATACCACTTCTTCTTTATCCATTCATCTGTTGATGGATATCTAGGCTCTTTCCATAGTCTGGCTATGGTGGTCACTGCTGCTATAAACATTTGGGTGCACGTGCCCCTTCAGATCACTACATTTGTATCTCCAGAGTTAAATACCCATTAGTGTAATTACTGGGTCATAGGGTAGCTCTATTTTCAACTTTTTGATGAACCTCCATACTGTTTTCCAGAGTGGGCTGCACCAGCTTGCATTTCCACCAACCATATAGGTGGGTTCCCCTTTCTCCACATCCTTGCCAACACCCGCCGTTTCCTGACTGGTTAATTTTAGTCATTCTGACTGGTGTGAGGTAGTATCCCACTGTGGTTTTGATTTGTATTTTCCTGATGCTGAGTGATGTTGAACACTTTTTCATTGTCTGTTGGCCATTTGAACATCTTCTTTAGAGAAATGACTGCTGATGTCTTCTGCCCATTTCTTGATTGGATCTTCTTTAGAGAAATGACTGTTGATGTCTTCTGCCCATTTCTTGATTGGATTATTTGTTCTTTGGTTATTGAGTTTGAGAAGTTCCTTATAGATTTTGGGTATTAGCCCTTTATCTGATATGTATTAGCAAATAAAAGATTAGTTTTTAATTGGTGTCTGGGTGGCTCAGTCAGTTAAGTGTCTGACTTTGGCTTGGATCATGATCCCAGCTGGGATGGAAACCTGCATCAGGCTCCCTGCTCAGCAAGGAGTCTAATTCTACCTCTCCCTCTGTGTGTGAGCTCTCTCCCCCTCTCTTTCAAATAAATAATTTTTTTTTTAAAGTTGAGTTTTTAATTCATTTACTGTGACTTAAACGTACAGAAATGCAGATTTTTCTCCTCTAAAACTGAGCTGGCTCAGGAACACCTGAGAGGATCCATCAGTTAAATTACCAACTCTTGATTTCAGTTCAGGTCATGATCTCAAGGTCTGGGATCAAGCCCAGCATGCATGATGGGCTACATGCTCAGTGGGGAGTCTGCTCAAGATTCTTTCTCTTCCTCTGCACCCACCACCCCACCCCATGCTCTCTCTCTCAAATAAATAAATAAATAAATGTTTTAGAAAATTAAGCTTGCTGACCATCTCTTCGCATTTGATACTCATCAAAATATAGTTTTCAAAAAATTTAAAAACATAGCTCTTCTACAAACATAAAATTAGTTGTGTCAAAGGCTGATTTAGTACATTACTGATGGAACTAGAGGGATAATAAAGCTAGCTGGAAAATGTACTGGAGGTGGAAATACTATAATTGAAAAAAAAGAATATGGAATAAAATTGTTAAACTGAATTTTAAAACCTGTGTTTTATTTCTACCATATAGAAACCATTTATATATCTACATGACAAATTCATTTGCAATGCTAATGGACAAAAATAATTTATGCTATCAGTTTTTCCAGAAGTTAACATTTACTTTTTTACAGTTGTAAGTTACTCTATGGAAATAGTAAGTCAAGACAGATCTACATACCCTTAAATAATTTTTTCCTCTTCTTCCTTTGGAAATTTTCTTTTTACTGTGCTGATACAATTAATTATATTTTCTCTCAAAATGAGAAATGCAGAACAATTTCTCCTGAGTTGTGAGTCTAATAAGGGAGTGAAATTATGGTACAAATATGTTGGTATTTATTTTTCATAAAATTAAAAACTAGTGTCTATGGTAGCTTTTTTTATTTTGAAAGTGTGTTCAGAAGTCAAAATAGTTAATGAAACCAAACGCTTATAAATTTAAATACAAACTTCATGGAAAAATTACAAATCGCAAATTTAAAATGCAAAAGAATATAGTCAATGATAGTGTAATAACTTTGGTGACAGACGATAGCCACATTTGTGGTGGGCAAAGCATAAAGTATAAACTTGTGGAATCACAATATTGCACACCTGAAAGTAATGTAGCATTGTGTGTCAACTCTACTCTAATTATAAATAAATAAATGCCATTTTTAAAATGAAAATATAAATGTCAAAAATTTTCTCACTTATAAATTAACAGATACAAATGTAATAAGAATAAGAATATTAAGTCAAAGATACATAAAATGCTGAGAGCTTAATTAACCATGAGAAATAGTATCATTCGATTTTTAATTACAATTAAAGAAAAAAAATTGCCCTCAAATACTGGTG
The DNA here is from genome assembly GCF_009829155.1 of Mustela erminea. NCBI lineage: Eukaryota > Metazoa > Chordata > Mammalia > Carnivora > Mustelidae > Mustela > Mustela erminea. The sequence goes on from NC_045621.1 coordinate 76,545,393, forward strand.
TAGTTAGATGACAAGGTTGCTTCTGTGTAAATTGTTACAGGTATTGAAAAAAATTTTTTGACTTTTATTTAAGGTAATATGAGGTATAATTTTCAAACTGAGGTTTGTGGTGGTATAAGAAGATGCTTTCTAAATGAGGGCACCATTTTTAATGTAAAATTTTAAAGATTCCCAGATTCTCTGAAAATATCTCAAAAAATAAATTATACCAATTCCAGCCCTTACTCCTCTATACTGGTTGCTTTTAAGATTTTTCCCTTTAATACTAGTTTTCAGCAATCTGATTATGGTTTGCCTTGGGTGGTTTGAGTTTCTTGGATGAGATTCTTGGATCTCTGAGTTTGTATTTTCATTAAATGGAAATTTCTTAGTTTTTTCTATTTTTTTTTTTCTTCTTCTTCTTCTTTTTCTGTCCTCCTAGCCCTCCTTTCCTTCCAGGATGGCAACTATGTGCATGTTAAAATTTTGATATGGTTCCTCAGGTCACTGTGGTTCTATTCTTCCCACCACCACCATACTACCAACCCACCCCCACTGCACTCCAAAACCCACCACCCCATAGATTCCCTCCATGCTTCATTTTGGGTATTTCAATTGCTATTCAATTGCTATGTCTTCAAGTTCATGGGTTTTTTTCTGTATTATCTAATCTGTTATATCATTCAATGAAATTTTCAACTGCAATGTTATATATTTTCATGTCTAGAAGTTCCACTTGGTTCTTTTTATATCTCCCATTTCTTGTCTCATCATGTTTCAATTTTTCTTTGAATCTTTGAGCATATTTATAATAACTTTTAAAGTCCTTGTCTGCTAATTCCATCATGTCTGTCATTTTGGAACTGTTTATATTAACTGATTTATCTCTTGGTTATGGGGCACATTTCTCTGCTTCCTCACATGACCAGTAATTTTAGATCCTGTCACTTTATGTCATGGAGGGCTGGATTTTGTGGTCTTCCTTTGAAAAGTATCAGACATTGCTCTGGCAGGATAAGCTTCTCACAGATCAGCTTGATTCGTTCAAAGCTTGCCTTTAAGCTTTTCATAGAGGCCTATGGTAGTCTTTAAAGCCACTACTACCCCTGTACCTTCTGGTTTCTCTCATGAAATGCCACGTATTTGACAACATTTCTCCGCTCAGACTGGTGTGAACTCAAATGATTCCCAGGCTTAGGTAAGTTCTGAGGATAGTTTAGTTTACAGCTTCCTAGTAATGATCTTCCAGCAGTTGTTTTTTTGGCTGGCAATACTGAATTTCACCTCACCCATCAAAGACTGTGATGCAGATTTCTAGGGCTCATTCTTTGCATAGCTCCTTCTTCTTTGGTAATTCTCCTTGCAAATTCTAGCTGTTTCATCCTCCTTCATCTCTAAGCTCTGTCTTCTGAACTCATTGTAACTGCCAGCTTCTGTTTGGGTTTAACCTCCCTGTACTGCAATCCAGAAATTGCTGGAGCAAACATAGGGTTCATTTTGGTTACCCTTCTCTCAGAAAGCACAGTTATTCAATGTATAAAAAAACAGTTGTTTCATCCACTTTGTGCAGTTTTGTAGTTGTCTGTAGTAGGAGGGTAAGGTCTGTGAGCAGTTGTGCTTTGGGATAAGGATGCATCAATTAAAAAAAAATCCAGAATAATGTCACTATACCAACAAAAATAAGTATTTTCTTACTTAAATATAGCATAGTATACTGGAATAGTGTAATGCCAACAAATGGTATCAGCCACTGTGTCTGCAGGAAGTAGACCAACTTTCATTGTTGATTAAAGCCTATTTCAGCTTTGTTAGTATTTCAGATCCAGTGAAATTTTCTTATTCCTATTCAATGTCTGGTTTAGGGGATTCCTTACAGCCTTCTGCTAAGGGTTACAGCAACTCTAACTTTAACATGTGGAAACATCCACAGATGGAGATGAAGATGCTGCACACAGAGTGTTATCATAGGTCTTCTCAGTCTAAATATTCCTGATTACTGTTTACTTTATGACACCCATGACGATTTGGCATAGAACATTCTTTGAGGCTGCCTCCAATTAGAATTCCAGGCCCCAAACAAATGAAAGTTCCTTTTGCTCATAGAACTGAGCTCTTTGAGAGTTGTCTGCCAGTTAGTTTATTGAGGGCAGGGGACTCTGGAAACTCATCATGATTCACTTACATGCTTTACTCACTCTGAGGATCCTTTCCACATGCTTTGGACTGACTTGCGTCCCCCCCAAATTTATATGTTGAAGTCCTAACCCGCAGACTGGCTGCATATGGAGTAAGGAAATAATTAAGGTTAAAGGATGCCATAAGAACAGAGTCAGGATCCAATATGATCAGTTCCTTTATAAAAGGAGACAACCACATGCTTGCTGTCTTTGCCAGTGAGGTCACAGAGAAAAGGTGACAATCTACAAGCCAGGAGGAGGATCTTCACAAGGAAATGGATAGGCTAGCACCTTGACCTTGGACTTCCCAGCCTCAGAACTGTGAGAAATAAATGTCTGTTGTTCAGCTACCCAGGCTGTGGTATTTTGTTAAAGCAGCCCCCAAGCAGTCCAAGATACCACACCTAAGGGGGGTTTTATTATTTTTTTGTTTTTTTCTTTGGGATAGAAAACTGCCTTTCTAAGATCTCTTCTATTTCTCATATTTAAAAGTTTTTAGTAAAAATTCTTTTCTCAACTTTCCAGAATTTATTTCTTGATATTTACAGGAAAGATTATGGAGTTTAAAAACAAATAAAAAACGTACAAAAACCAAAAAGTTTTCATCTATCTCAATCTCTTGCCTGGCTCTTGAAATTCAAACCCAAATTCAAAATGGCCTTTACTGAAACTGATGTTAGGAACCTAATTCTGGAAGCTAAAAGCCAAACTCTGATTACTGACTCTTTTTCCTTTTCAATGTTAACAATCTTAATCCTCTCAGAAGTAATAAATAGTTTTAGTTGAATAGGGGTAAGATTAAGCAACAACAACAAATATAAGGAAATGCCAAAAAGAAAAGCATTGTGAAGTATTCCAAAATACTATTTCATTGCACAAATATAAGATTTCTTGCTCATGCATAAAAAAATAATTGAGAACTAGGTAACAACAATGGTTACAATAAAAAAAAAAAGCAGTACTCTTTGCTAAGCTATTTCACCTTTCTTGATCCCTTGGTATTGCTAGAATTCCTATGACAAAATTCTCTTCTCTGTCAGGGTTTCTGGTATAGACTTCTTTTTTTTTTTTAAGATTTTATTTGTTTGACAGAGATCACAAGCAGGCAGAGAGAGGAGGAAGCAGGCTCCCCGCCCAGCAGAGAGCCCGAGACAGGACTCAATCCCAGGACCCTGAGACCATGAGCCGAGCCGAAGGCAGAGGCTCTAACCCACTGAGCCACCCAGGCACCGCTGGTATGGAGTTTTTATGGGTAGTAGAGTCATGGGTCCCACAATGGTCTCAGGACTGCTGACTGTCTGACATCTTCCATGTCTTACCTTGGAGTGTGACACAGGGTTGGCTGAGGTCTCCCTGTCTCCTCTTGGTCCTGGGTTCTGGTGTGCAGGGGCTCCTTTAGATGAACTTACAGTGGTGGTAGAAAGTGTACTTCCCCTAGCAATATTATTAATGTATACAGTTTCCATGTAGAGTAGACTTTTTATTTTTCAGATTCATTGCATTACCAGGTATTACATATTTCTTGATAACCTCTTCAATTTCTTGAGAGATTTAGATCTAACTCTTCCTTGGCAGAGTTAGAGGACAACCCACTGGAGAATCCCATGAGATTACCTGGAAATATCAACTTTTATTACAAAATCAGTCAGTTTCTTATGATTCAATTCAAGCATCTTCCTATTCCTCTCCCTGAGTTTTGTACAGATCTGCTATATTCATTGAAACGTTTTAAGATTTCTTTTATCCTCTGTTTGGAGAGATTTAATTTTAATTCTTGATTTTTTTTTTTAAGTCCATTTACAATGTCCCCTAGGGAACATCAGAATTTTTTGCAAATACACTTACTGACATTTTTGTCCTCATGTTAGAATTTTGGGTGAATATACAAATTAGGTCTTTCTGGAATCCAATCCAAACTGGTTAAAATGATAGGATTTTTGGCTCATGTAACTGGCAGTTGACATATAAGCTGGCTTTAGAGTTGGTTTGTCAGCTGCTCAATTACGTCTTCAAGATTCAGTTTCCTTTTATCTCCCCTCTGTATCATACAGGTTCAGCTGCTTCTTCTTCTTCTTCTTTAAATTTTTTTCAGGTTCAGCTTCTACTTAAGCCTTGTTCTACTTCCTTGCCACAAGATGGTTGTTACAACTTCCACGGGAATGTGCTTCTCTAGGCACATCTATGGAGACAGAGGGAGATTTTCAAGAGTGTTCTCAGAAGAGGGAGGACACCTTTCTTCTAGAAGCCATCAGAAAACCTGTCCTTTGATTTTGTCAGTCTGAGATCAGTCATTCTGGAACAAATAACTGTGAGTAGGGAGAAGGACTGTGTTCATTGTTTGGGCTTCAGTCACTCATCCCAGGGCTAGTGTGAGATGCCCAGGGGAGGTGAAGATATCTGAATGAAAATTTGGATAGTAACCAAGGAAGAGGGACAGTAATGTTAGAAAACTAACCACAATGTCCAGTACATCTTAACTCCTCAGAAGAGAAAAATGTCTTAAAAGGGAAGAAAAACATGCAAAGTATTCACTTTTGCTAGACCTTGTGCCAGGCAACATATATATTTCTGACACTGTCCAGGAGTGTCTACCTAGCCTATTACCTCCTTTCTTTGGGAATTTCCCTGCCTTCAGTGAGAGGCTCTGATAACCTGTTTGTTGGACAAAGAAGCCTGGATCAGGTATAGACACCTGGTCAAGAAGAGGCCAATTATCTTCCTTCTTTAGGAACTCTGAAGTAGCATTCATTTATTTTTAAAATTTGTTTAGATTAACATATAAGGTATTATTGTTTCAGGGGTACAGATCTGTGAATCATCAGTTTTACACAATTCATAGCACTTATAGCACATACCCTCCCCAATGTCCATCACCTAGCCACCAGATTCCTCCCACTCCTCCAGCAACCCTATTTGTTTCCTGAGATTAAGAGTCTCTTGTGGTTTGTCTCCCTCTCTGGATTCATCCCATTTGTTTTTTTCCTTGCTTCCCCCATGATTCCATAATGTTCCTCAAATTCCATATATCAGTAAGATCATATGATAATTGTCTTTCTCTGATTGACTTATTCTGCTTAACATAATACCCTCTAGTCCCATCCACATTGTTCATTGTTGCAAATGGCAAGATTTCATTTTGATGGCTGCATACTATTCCATTGTGTGTGTGTGTGTGTGTGTGTGTGTGTGTGTGTGTGTGTACACATTCATTCATCTGCTGATGGACATCTAAGCTCTTTCATGTTTGGCTATTGTGGACATTGCTGCTATAAGCATTGGGGTACGCATGCCCCTTCAGATCACTACATTTTTATCTTTGTGGTAAATACCCAGTAATGCAATTGCTGTGTTGTAGGGCAGCTCTATTTTCAAGTTTTTGAGGAACCTCATTATTGTTTTCCAGAGTGGCTGCACCAGCTTGCATTCCCACCAACAGTGTTAGGAGGGTTCCCCTTTCATTCAAACTAGTTAGTCTCTGCTGGTCTGTGGGAGCAAATATAACATCAAAAGCTGTGGGTTAGCTATTTTTTCTATGTGCATAGAGAAACAAAGACAGTTTAGAGAGATTATGAGCAGGGAGAAGCAGAATTCAGATCTGACTCTAGAGAATGAGAAAAGCTTCTTTGACACCTAATGATTTTCCCATGCATGGTTTAATTATTGCTTAAGTCTACCATCTATGTAACAGACTATTAAAATGGAACTCAAAGACAAAGACCAATGTGTTAGATTCCAAGGAATAATTCTTTTCCCCCACCTAATGCCCCAGATACTAAAGTGAAGTGCTGGACCACCTGTGCATAATATACTCAGGGATAATGAAATGCCTCTGCCAGCTTGATCATACCTTGCAGTTGATATAATAGAAAAAAGTTGGAGATTAGAGAGATGTCTCTGTGTGGTATTAATCTTTGCTCCTTCTCATGAGAATAGAATGCTTTACTTTCATGACAAATTGATGAGTGAAGACTTTGAGGAGATTCTTGTATCTATGTCTTGGAGATTGAGGGAGATAGACAATGGTGTTGACTTAAGACTCAGATGTCTCAAGTCAAGAGGTGTACAGCAAATCCACTGGGGTAATATGCACTTCCACTTAATTTGGCTTGTGGGAACAAAATGAGACCCCTTCCAAAGTGAGTTGACCTGGGTCATCTTAAAAGAGAACCTCTTCCAAAAGGATAGCCTCAGTGGGTTACAATAAACAAAGAAATGCTCAGAACAGAGCTACCCAGAAGATGGCATGCCAAGGGCAAAGGAATTTTATTGGTGATCCTGAGTGAGAAATTCCAAAGAACAAACCTGTCCATCAGAGGAAAAGTCAGCAATGTTTCTTCAGTCCAGAGGGCACTGAGGTCATCACTGCATTACATCAGCCATGTAACCTGCCCCCATTCCTCGAGTCCCTCTCTTTCTAGGCTGACCTTGGAGAGGCCAGAATTGTGGCCTGCACAGTGGGAGAGGAGGCAGAGGAGATACTGCATAAAAAGCCAACCATCCCCACCTCCCCTCCTTGCTGTGAGGAGTGAGGAAAGTTTGACACTGATTAAGAGTTTAGATATTTTCTTTATTGGGCTGAATGCCAGTTTTTTATCTTGAACAGTGAGAAATAATGTTTATTTGCTTTTTATATTTTATCACTAACTGAAGTGTCACATGATCATTTTAATGACTCTGCCAGGTAGATATGATCATCCCAGTAGGAATTCTTTTCTCTACTCTGTTACTGAGGAAACTGAGAGTCCCCTCATGGAAGGGGAGTGACTCATGAAATGGACTGTAAGGGATGGACAGGTTTTCAGTAAGCAAAGAGGAGAGAAAGGGAATTCCAGGAGAGAAAAACATGGAGAAGTGGAGGTTGGTAGGTGGTGTATCCAGGAACTAAAGCAGTCTAATTTGCATACAGTAGAAAGTATGGACAGGCTTAGGGTAAATGAAGTCTGCAAACATGTTAGAGTAAGAAGTGGCAGTTCTTAAGCATCACTTTCCTCCTTCTCTGTTGCCTACAGCTGCCTCTTTCTCATTCGCTGAAGAAAAATGAAGGTATTCATTCCATTTGATCATGGGAGAATGCATAATTTGGAAAGCAGGGATTATATGCTAGAACTCACAAAGTAGAGGGGAAAGCTGCTAGAGATTTTGGGATAGGTAGACCTAGTTTTGAATCCAATACTATTGTAAAAATGTAATTTTTCTGAAACTCAGTTTCCTTATCTGTAGAGCAGGGAAATTTTCTATAGATCTACTGTGAGGGATACATAAGATGAAAGTGAAGCAGATAAATAAAATAAATGTATGAGCTGAAGTAAATACAAATGTCTTCAGTCAAGGTCCCTCAGGGTGCCCCTCCTATTTATTGCATTGTCAATAACACTTCTGTCAGTCGAATTTTTTTTTTCCTCCCAGACAAAACAAGGTAATGTTTCCTTATAAACGCTCAATAAATGTCAAGCTTAACTTTTTATGCATACAAAAGTAAATGTTTTGTTTTCACTATATAAGAAAGGTCCTTTTGGTGAGGGTAAAAAGGACATTTAAACTGAAAGTTATGTATATTGGGCCTGAAAACTTTTAATGGCTCTATTTAAAATGAATAGAAAGGTACTTAAGGAAGGTAGCAATTGTAGGCTTTCTTTTCTTAGGAAATCAATACAACCACAGTAAGTTTATTTTAAAACATGTAGTCTGTCATCTTTATTTTCCCTTTGGATAATACAGTGTTTATACCCTGACGTCTATTTATGTTGCTGCAATTCTTTCCTTGACTCTGAAGTGAACTTCATTTGGTGCTAGAATCAGAACCAGGGGGCTTCAGGATCACTAAGTCCAACCCCCCCGCATTTAAAAAGAGTAAACTGAGGTCAGGGAGGAAAGTGAACTTCTTGACACCTTCTCCTATTTCCTCTGAGTTGTACTGTGGAAACTCCTGCTGTTCTGAACCACCAGGCCTGACCCTGGGAGGGCACGAATTGTCCCTTTCCATCTCATCTACCACACGGCTGGATCTTCTGATAAACTGAGATGGTGCCTGGCACTTGGCAAGCATTCTATCTATAGTTTTGTTTTGTTTGTTTGTTTGCTTGCTTTTTTAGGAATTGTGTTTAACTCTGAACAGAGTATTTTGTCCTCACTGGAGTCTAATTAGAAATTCATTGCTGTTCTTGGTGTGGTTTAGGAGAATCACCAATCAGTCACTGTTAAATAAATCGTTGCCACTCTTCTCCCAAATACATACTTCATTGAGGTGCCTGTGTGAGAAACAATTTCATTGCCAATACACGCCTATAATTCAAACATCCTATTCTATGCCTTCTCGCCTGCAGATTCATTTAAAAGCACCATTCCCTCTGTCCAGCGCACCTTACTGCATCTAGCATCTCTCATCTAAACTGGCAAGCGCACAGATTTGTTATCCAAGTTCATTGCAGGGTCAGAGTACTACCTAGTTCTTTGGGATGTCCCTTCAGAGTCCCAGAAAACAAATTTCACTATGCTTATATTTTAAATTTGGCTGAACCAAACAAAGTTTTAGTATTTACAAAAAAAAAAAAAAAGTTTATTTCTTCTTGTGTGATTCAGATGCAGAAGCTGGTTTTATTTGTATAGTTAAATTGAGGTTATGTGGATTGGAGAATGAGTCACAGAAAATGCAAAAGTAAAACATTGAGTAGAACAGACAGCTTAGAGTGTTTGTAATTTTGGAGGATTTGTCTGAGGAGGAGACAGCTAAACCTGATACAGCAATAAGCTCTTTGTATGTACTGTGTAGGAGAGTGGTCTCTTTATTCTCCTCTTTATTTGGGAGAGCACGACAATAATTAGTCTTAAACGGCAGCAATACACATTTTTATTAGAACCAGGTAATCTTCTGGAGATCCTACAATGAAAAAAATAACTCCATAGAGTCCTTTTCACATGCTTTCAAATTCCTCCGATGCCAGCTCTACTGTTCATTTCACCTGGTTCAGAGATGACCTAGAGCCTTGGGTCCCAAACTGAGCCCAAGTGCTCAGAGGCCCCTCACAAAGAACTTGCAGGAGTCCCGCTAGAGTTTAAATTGTCAGGGGAAAGAATAGTGCCATCACACCAACTACTATTATTAAGGTGTTCCAATGTAACTACTTAATAGAGGGAAGTGTTAAGTATTTCTTTTTTTATTATTATTTTAATTCCAATATAGTTAACATGCAGTGTTTGTTGTTTGTTTCAGGTTTACGGTATAGCAATTCAACAATTCCCTACATTACTCAGTGCGTGTCAAGATAAACTCTTAATCCTCATCACCTATTTCACTCACCTCCTCCTCCCACCTCTCCCCTGGTAACCATAATTCTCTATAGTTAAGAGTCTATCTTTTGGTTTGTCTCTTTTATTTTTGATTTGTTCGTTTCTTGAACTCGCCATAGGCATAGAATCATATGGTATCTATCTTTCTCTGACTGACTTATTTCCCTTAGCATTATACTGTCTAGATCCATCCATGTTGTTGCAAATGTCAAGATTTCATTCTTTTTATGGCTGAATAATGTTCTACTGTATATATGACACATCTTTATCCACTCATCTGTTGATAGACAGTTGAGCTACTTCCATAAATTGGCTATAAAACATGCTGCAATAAACAAAGAGATGTTATATGTCCTTTTGAGTTAGCGTTTTCATATTCTTTGGGTAAGTACTTAGTACTGCAATTACTGGATCATATAGTAGTTTTAAAAATAAAAAAGATTACTTTTAATTTTTTGAGGACCCTCCATACTTTTTTCCACACCAGCGGCATTCACCAGTTTGCATTCCCAGCAACAATGCATGACAGTTCCTTTTTCTCCACATCCTCCCCACCACTTATTGTTTCTTGTGGTTTTTTATTTTAGCCGTTCTGACAGGTATGAGGTGGTATCTCATTGTGGCTTTGATTTGCACTTCTCTGATGATAAGTAATGTTGAGCATCTTTTCATGTGTCTGTTGGCCATCTGTATGTCTTCTTTGGAGATATGTCTGCTCATGTCCTCTGCCCATTTTTTAATTGGATTATTTGTGTTTTTTTTGGTGTTGAGTGGTATAGTACTGGGTTTTTCTTTTGGCCTAGAAAGAGGGTGAAAAATTTACTGAGACCTCAAGGAACCATGAACCAAAAAGTTTGAGAATCTCTAAAAAGGGTTAAGAAACATCAGATCACAACTGATAAAGGAGTTAGAAAAAAAAAGGAAAAAAAAATCCTGAACATTCCACCTTTCTATTTATTGCCTATTGCCTATAGACTTTCTCATTCTTTTCTCAGCTATGTAAACAAAGGCAGACATCCATGGTCAGGAGCCAGGCTCTAATTCCTCTGCCTGTTATCAGTTACTGCTGCTTTACTGGTTTTGAATCCTTTCTATGTATATCTTTGTACCTGTATCTACAGATACATGATATTTATCTGTGTATATATGTATATATAGAGTTTTTCCTAGCAATGTCTCCTTAAAAAAATTACTTCTGAAAAATTAAAGACATTGGTTTCATGTTACAGAATGTGTTAGTGTAGAAGCTGTGGAGTTCTTAAATCCTATTAGAGGCCATCATGGAGAGAGCTGTTGATAGGGAATCAATCTCATTCTAGGTGACCTTTGTCAACTTCACAAGCTCTTTGATGACTTATTATCAATTTATAAAACAAAGAAAATAATGCAGATGTTGTTGAGGTTTTGTGTTTATAAAATAGTCTAATAAGATGCTCAGATGAAAGGTATGACTCACAGGAAATGCCAAGTATGAAATAAACCATCCCACAGATTCACAGCTGATCCTTTTCAATGTGATGGAAACTTGATACTTAAAAACTCCCTTGATAAGAATCCTGTTCTCATCAGCTATGCCTTTTCTCTGAAATTTGTTCCATTTTTCTTTCTCCTTTACCATACCTTCAAGTTAGTTGACATTTATAACCTGCAAGGGAGTCATTGAACAATTACTTAAGGGAGCCCTGCACAAATATAGTTTCTTTTCCACCAGGTAAAGGTCATGTGGGCATATTTGAATGTGTTTATTCCTTCCCTTACAGTCCATCAAGGAAATAAACGTTAGGAAAAAGTCTGATTGTTTAATCTCACCACTACCAACAGTTCTATTTTGGTCAGCAACACTCCCTTATTTTAGAATGTTTCCTAGGCAATGTTTAGTAATTCAAAGAAATCAAAGTGAATCTCTCTATTCAATTCACACAAGCTTTATAATAATGTACTTTCATATAACAAGCCCATACTCAGATGACATTCATTCACTAAACCACTGTTTGAGGGAACTTTGAATTGGAGGGAGGATTTTATGTATTATCTTTTTCATAAACAACACTTTTCCTGATGAGGGAAATAAAATGATCCTCAATCATTTTAGCATACAGAAATAAACACTACTGAATTGTTGGTGTGCTTCACTATAGCCTTTGTCTATGCACATTTTTATGTTATATACTTTTTTTGGTTTTATTCACCTCATTTTGTGTCAGTTTCTTTTGGTAATTTTGACTACCATTTACTCCAATTTAGGCAATCATGCTGTATTTGTGACCCTTTTTTTTTTTTTTTGCACAAGCTGTCTAAAAAGGTCAATTTAAGTTTATTTTAGATACAAGTACACTGAAACTGGGAAATACAGATTTAAAATACATGATTTCTGAAATTTCCATCTGAAATGTTACATAATTTTATATTTACTGACTTGCTATGTAATTAATTCCAAAGCTCATACCACCAGCTATTCATATTGTTAAACCTGAATTTTGGGCAAAAAATATTTGATCAGCTGTTTTGATAGGAATAAGTAGTATTAATGGGCTCGGCCATGGGATAACTGTACTAAACTCTTACTAAGCAAGGTCCTGAAATCTCAGTAAATTCGTAAGTCATCTGGGTTTCATGTGGGACTGGTAGTAACTTCCCTATTCTCAACCACATAAAAATAATATAAATCCCTCTGGCTTATTAAATCATAACATGCATTCATTCCATTGGTTACACATAGAATTAATAAACATCAATCAGTTCAGGATTAGTCTGACAAAAAACTCATGAAACTGGATCATCTTCTTCTCAAAATTGTTTCTGCTTTGAGTTTTTCTTTCTTCTCTTTCTGTGGCCAGGTGATCAAAATCTGTCCTAAGGAATATGTCCCTCATGCCCTATTCAGTTCCCCTTTCCAGGCAAGGCTTGTGCTTTGGACCTTTCCTGAACATTGCTCCTTGCCTCCTTTATCGCAGCCTCTGGTGAATCTCCTGTGGCTGAGGGACTTGTCAGATGACTGCTTTGCTAATCTTATTGCATTTTTCTAAAATGCAAGTCACTGGGGTGCCTGAGTGGCTTAGTCGTTAAGTGTAGGCCTTCTGCTCAGGTCACGATCCCAGGGTCCTGGGATCCAGCCCCGCATCGGGCCCCCTGCCTTAGCAGGCAGCCTGCTTCTCCCTCTCCCACTTCCCCTTCTTGTGTTCCCTCTCTTGCTGTGTCTCTCTTTCTGTCAATAAATAAATATTTTTTAAAAATGCAAGTCATTGATTGATGTTTCATAAACATGCCTCCCAGATTGTGTCTCCATTCAATAAATGGAAGCCTTTTAAGACCATAATCCTTAAAAGGAACTTTTTGAGGTATAAATTCTAGTCAACAAGAAGAGTAGTGATAAGTATTGTTAAAGGTTGTAGGGGAAAGAAAGCTACGTCCATTCGATACTGGATTTCCAATATGATCACTTTGGGTCTGATTATCAGAGGTCAACATTGACAAAAGAAGTTGTAAGCATGAGATTTGTTAAGGCAATACTTCCAGGAAAAGCCAACAGAGGCACAGGGGAAGCCAGACAGGGAAGGGAAAGAAGTTAAGAAAGGGAGCCACTTTAGGTCAAGTCCTAACCTCAGCCTGATCCTACACGGATCTATGCAGAGAACATTACATTTCAGAGCTTGTCTTGTCTTGAGGGAAAGGAATGGGGCTTTCACTATTCCTCACCAGTCATTGACCACAACCTACCTTGTGGGATAAACAAGCTCCCTGGTACCTCCAGCTGTTTACAGGTATGGCCAAAGGGGCCCTAGTAATCCAAGAGCAGTCTTTTGAAGATTACAGCTGTGTACTGTCAAAAGCGCAACATACAGAAGCTGAGGGACTCACAAGGAAGCCCAAGACTTACAAGAAAGATCCAAAAGGATATGGTAGAGTATCTACTATATCTGCTATAATGACGTAGACTTGAGAGGGAACACTGTGGGTGAACAATATCTATGCATCCAGATCGTGGGCAGTTGGAGCTTTGTCCTAGAGGTAATTTCTTTTTCTTTTTTAAAAAATTTTTATTTATTTATTTGACAGAGAGAAAGATCAGAAGTAGGCAGAAAGACAGACAGAGAGAGAGGGGGGAAGCAGCCTCTCCACCGAGCAGAGAGCCCGACGTGGGACTTGATCCCAGGACCCTGAGATCATGACCTGAGCCGAAGGCAGAGGCTCAACCCACTGAGCCACCCAGGTGCCACTGTCCTAGAGGTAATTTCAATTCCAGGTCAAGATATGGAATAATAAAGGCACCCCAGAAGTCTTCCTTGTACCTTCTCCCAATCAATAGACTCTTTGAAAAAGTAACTTTGAAAAAGTAACTCTGATTATAGTTTGTTTTGCTTGCTTTTTTAAAACCCTTTTATAAATGGATCTTACTGTATATACTCTTCTGTGTCTGGATTTTCTATTCAACTTATTACGAGATTGATCTATGTTGCAACATTTGAGGTAGTTCATTCTTTTTCATTGCTTTGAAGTATTCCATTGTATGGCTGTTTCACGATTTATTCTATGGTTGCTGGGCACTTAGGTTCTTTCCATGTCACATACTTTGTATGTAAACTCCCACTCATAGAAGATAAATAATAAACTAAGAGTAAGACAAAAGGAAATCCCAGTGGCCAATGTGAACTTTTGTAGTAGTTGTTTGTCGACACCTGCCATAGGGCTTAAAATGCCCCTACAGATAAGCTACACTAGTTTGCCAACATCTGCAGAAAGACTGGTAGGACCCCATGGACTCAGGCATAACCATTACACCCAGCTACGCAGACCCTCTAAAAGAAGGAGCTGCCTATTAGCAGCTCAAAGACCACCTGTGCTATATGTGAGGAGATGTAGCTCCAGCCAGGCTGCTGGCGGCTCTGACAGCCCAGAAGGCAATCTGACTGCAATCCAGGCCAATGCCTGTCACAGGACTACAACTGTGCCTTGCTGCTGGCATTGTGATGCCTCCTTCCCATATCCACTTCAAGTGATTCTTTAATTCCCACTTCTAACTTTCTTTTGTGACTCACTTTTGTGATAAAGTTGTACAATAAGCATAGTAATTCATGAATTTAATAATAGTGCTACATGGTTATTTGAAACATCTCAATTTCATGATTCTTATCTGGACTTAACATTTGCCCTGTTACATTCCAATTGGGGCTAATAAAAGTAACGCTAATATAAATTTCTTGGGAGCGTATTTTGAGGCCCAGATGTTTGCATTTCTGGTAGGCATGTGGATAAATACCTGAAAGCAGAGTTGACTGCATAGACTGTGCATATATTAAGCCTTAGTAATACTGCCATTGTGCCATTTTTGACTCTCAATAGAACTGCATGAGAATTCCAGTTGCTCTGTAGCTTCAGCATTTTTTAATTTTAGTAATTTATTTATTTGAAGAGAAAGAATGATCATGAGCAGGGAGGAAGGGCAGAGGGAGAAGCAGACTCTACGCTGAGCAGGGACCCTGAGATAGGGCTCGATCCCAGGACCCTGGGATCATGACCTGAGCCGAAGGCAGACGCTTAACTGACAGAGCCACCAGGAGCCCTTTGCATCGTCAGCATTACTCAAGTCACCTCACTCTGTAACTTCTAACCACTGTGGGTGTGTGGATTGTTTTTTAAAGTGTGATTAAACTGAAAACTCACAATTAAAATTTTTGTAGATGCTTTTCTTGATTATAGCAACCTCATTTTGAGAAGTGCTGACATTGGTGAATAATTTCTCTCCTCACACATAAAATGGGAGCTAAATATTTATTTATTCAGCTGATTTTTTTTTATTTTTAAGCATTTAGGTATGAATTAACAAAATTTCTCTTACATTGTGCATTACTGAAAACAAGGATTATGTCTGTTTGAATTTGCTTTATACAGAGGAAATTTTAATGCTATCAACTACTGAACACATACCTTTTACAAAGAAATATTTTTGTTGACTACTCTTCACCTTAGAACTTTCTAGCTCCAATTTAAGACTGAAGCATCCTGGCAGAAGTATGTGGAAATATTTGACATCCGTGTAGATATAAAGAATCAGAAACAAGTCATTTTAGCTTAAAATGGGGGAAAAATGCATTTTCAGTGAAGAAGTATAAGACTATTAAAAAAAAGTTGGGGTACCTGGGTGGCACAGTCAGTTGTGCTTCTGACTCTTGGTTTTGGCTTAGGTCATGATCTCAGGGTTGTGGGATGGAGACCCATGTTAGGCTCTGTGCACCGTGTAGAGTCTGAGAGATTCTCTCTTTCCCCACTCCCTTTACTGTTTCCCCTGCTCATGCTCTCTCTTTCTCTAGAAATAATAAACACATAAATAAAATATCTTTAAAAAAATTTATGATTTGCTACAGACTGAAAATTAATAGTGAGGCAAGAGAGAGGTGGCTGGCTGATCCTGGACTAGAATTTGAGAAAGTACTCAGGAGTGTGCTTGTGTCATGTATCAGTGTCACTGCATATCATTTTACTAGTATGACTTTATCTTTTCAAGCATCTTAGAACTTCTGCAATAGGCAATTAATTGTGTTTTTAATTTAGGTAATCATGCCATAGAATCAGGGGCCATTGCAGGAGGCTCCAATGATCTAAATATATATATATATATATATATATATATATGCAGACATATGTGTGCATGTGTGTGTATCTTTATCTTTGTATGTTTATCTATATCTTCATCTTTGATGGCAAATTGGTTCAAACACATGATTTAATGTTAATTTTTCTCCTTACAACTGAAAAAAATCTTTAAAAAAATTAATGCATTTAATTAAATGCTACCTCAAAAAATTGTATATAACTCTATAAAGCATCTGCTCTCAGCCCTCACCAGCTAACACTGTCCTTATCAGTTAATGCCCTATCACAGATTTGTAGAATCAGCCACGAAGTAAATCATTGGGAAATGGTGGTTGAAAGAGGGAAAATTAAGGATAATAGTGGAGAAGTGTCTAAAAGGAAAGGTCTGGTTCTGTCTACTGTGCTCTAATATCTAATTCATAGAATTACACAGTGATTAAATAGGAAAATAATTTTGGCTATCTTATAGCTATGCTCTTTTTCCCAAATGGGAGAGCTGATGCTCAGAAAAGGATTAAGAACAATCTAAACGCCAAATAAAAAGTAGTTTTCCATTATTCTAGAGGTTTGTTTGCTCCAGATATACCCCTCTCCCTTCCATCCCTCTTACCAGTTTCTATTATTTTCCATTAAGAAAAAAATCAGGGGGCGCTTGGGTGGCTCAGTGGGTTAAAGCCTCTGCCTTCAGCTCAGGTCATGATCTCAGGGTCCTGAGATGGAGCCCCACACTGGGCTCTCTGCTCAACGGGGAGCCTGCTTCCTCCTCTCTCTCTCTGTCTGCTTCTCTGCCTACTTGTGATCTCTGTCAAATAAATAAATAAATATTTTTTAAAAAAGAGAGAGAACAATCAGAATTCTCTCTTCCATAAGCCCTGATGTTTTTCTATTCTTGTGTTCTTGTTCATGCAGTCTCTCCACTTACAGACACCTGGATTAGGCACTGGGGAAGACCATGCTGCCATCCAGGAGTCATTTTCCAGGAAAGAAGATGTGTGTGAACAGAGAACAATTACTCCAGCGTACAATGCAGTACGTTCATGAAAGTTATGAACCAAAACATGTTCCAGCCACCTTTTGTGCCTGTTGGAATTGCAGAAACTCAACCAAAATACCTAGAAATTACAGAAAATATTTTACTAGATAATACATCCATAATACACCCTAAGTAAAAAAGGAAAGTCAGCACACCAGAAATTTTGAGGAATTTTTTGATGGGAAAGAGCACATAGGATAATCTAGCTGGAGAAACCATTAAAGAGAACTAAAATATAAAGGCTATAGCTGGAGAAGGCTCTACACTATTTCAGCATTTCCTGAAGAAACTAGGGGAAAAATCTTGCTCAGATTGAACAAATCAGAGAGGGAGGGGTCCCTGAGGCAATTAGGGCAATTAATTAAAGACTTTAATTGGATACTCTGTGCCAGCTGGCTGCCCCCTCCCCACCTTCCAAAAGTAGTTGGCAGCAGCAGTATTTGCCTCAGGATAAAGCCTAGGGGGACTGTGTTATATACAAAATGAGCTACCTCCTTAGGAGAGTACCTCCCGTGAAGGTTGGGGTCAGAGATGAAGGAAAGTAGAGGCTGAGGTAACGTGGAATTTCCAAATCCACAGCAAAGATGAGGAAGGAAGAACCACTTATTCCCTTTGTCCACAGGAAAAATTGGGAATGGGACATTCTGAAATGGGAGCTCATTTCAGAGCTGGGAGTGTCCTGTGACTGACACAGGACACTCCCAGGGAAGTGATCCAGATGAGGGCTGAGGAGCCCTCACATCCTATGTAAAAGTTATTTGTACACCTTGCAAATTTTCCCAGCCTGACCCTCCTTCCAAACATACAAGTCAGTCTTCTATATTCAGAATTTAATGTCATTTACTGCAAAAAAGATTCTCATTTGATCTGATAAAATACATTCCATTAATCTTGTTATGATAAAGATAGTCAACCACAAATATAAATAGCAACCCCAAACTACAAACTAATTGAAGAAACTTAATCATACAAGTGAGTCATTCAAAATACTTAAAGGATCCAAAAAAATTCTGAGTAGCATGAATAAAAAACCTCTACCCACATTTTGACACACACTAATGTAGTTTCAGAATGAGAAACATAAAGATAAAATCCTTAATGTTTCTCAAGAGAAAAAAATCAGATTGCCTATGAAAGAGTTTTCTTCTAATTAAAATCAGCAATACTGTATACAAGTTGACAACAGAGAAATATCAAAGTTCTGAAAGAGAAAACATTAACCTGCAGTTCTTTACCCAGCCAAACCCCATGGGGGAGGGCAAAATAAAGATTTGCATTTTTAGATATGCAAAGACTTAGAGAGTTTACTACCTATGAATTATTTCTTTTTAAACCAATTGTTGCATTTTTTTAAAAAAATTTTATTTATTTATTTGGCAGAGAGAGACAGAGAAACAGAGAGCACAAGTAGGCAGAGAGGCAGGCAGAGAGAGGGAGAAGCAGGCTCCCTGCTGAGGAGAAAGCACGATGCTGGGCTCGATCCCAGGACCCTGAGATCATGACCTGAACCAAAGGCAGAGGCTTAACCCACTGTGCCACCCAGGCGCCCCCCTATGAATTATTTGTTAAAAAAATTACTGAAGAACACAGTTTAGCAAAACAGAGAATGAATCCAAGATGAAGAAGTGGGATATAGGACAAATGTGGGCAAATAATCCGAGAATATGAAATAAATAAAATATAAAGAAAAAAAACTCCTGAAATTAAAAATGAAAGATACTTTCACCATTCCAGGTTATGTAAAGACTAGGGAAAGGGACATTATAAGCCTCTTGTTTGGGGGTTTATGCTGACAGTGAATGTTATTTATCTATTACATTAATTATTAGTATAATTGATTTTAATAAAGCAGAAAACAGTATATGAACCCAGCCTTGTGAAAACCCAGAGGATTCTAGGAAGACATTTCAGAAGAGGGGACATTTGAACATGGTCCTATAGAAAGAGGTATCTGTCAAGTAAGAGATGTGGTGTAGGATATTCTTTTTTTTTTTTTTTTTTTTGTAGAGTCGGGAGAGGGAGTGTGGGAAGAGGTAGCTGGAGAGGGAAAGAAAGAATCTTAAACAGGCTCCAAGCTCAGCACAGATCCTGACACCAGTCTGGATCTCACAACCCTGAGCTCATGACCTGATCCAAAATCGAGAGTCAGAAGCTTAACCTACTAAGCCACCCAGGTGCCCATGGGGTAGAAGGATGTTCTGAACAAAGTATCCACGTGTACAGAGGGTGCAGCATTGTATAAGGGTTTGGGTTATTCAAGATAGAGTAAGAAGTTCAGTGGTAGGGGTACCTGGGTGGCTCAGTCGGTTAAGCGGGTGCCTTAGACTCAGGTCATGATTCCAAGGTCCTAGGACGAGCGGCCCCACATGGGGCTCCTTGCTCAGCGGAGAGCCTGCTTCTCCCTCTCCTTCTACCTACTGCTCTGCCTACTTGTGCACACTGTTTCCTCTTTCTGTCAAATAAATAAATAAAATCTTTAAAGAAAGAAAAAGGGGGGAAGTTGTTCAGTGGTAGTTGTAGGGTGTGTGGCCTGAGATGTGTCTGGAAAATAAGATTTTTTCTTTTTTTTTTTTTTCTCCTCTACAGGGCCAGATGATGATCTAAGTTGACTTCCTTATTGTACTTTCTTAATTACCTACTCTTATCATCCATTTTGCTCCATGACTCATTATTTGCACTGAAAAATAAGGCTCAGCACATTATAACCTGCTAGAAATTTCATGTTCTTTCTGAATCAAGAATGATTTCTTTGCTTCCAAAATCATTATGCATATATGACACAAACAGTATAATGAATCATATGCTCTTAAAACGAAGTGGTTATGAATCATAAAGAAAGGTTTATAATATTTTAAGTTCTCAGAGATAATGGGATAGCACTGATCATCCCCATAACAGGTTGCTATGAAATAAATGTGATCAATAAGCAATTCTAATTTACAGGCCAACTGTTTCCAGTCACTACAAGCCAACATGACCAAGAAACAATGGTAAACGCCCTCAGATATTTAATATAGCTTTCATGTTCTTACTAAGAGGTTTGCTTTTACTGGAAGTGACTCATCCTAATCAGTAAATTATTCTATTTTTTTAATGTTCCATTAGTTAAGATTATTTGTGGATGTGAATAAGCCTATATTGCATGTGGAAACATAGGCAAACACTCAAGAACGGCTATCAAGTTCCTTTTTAGAGTCCACGTAGAACCAGAAGATCGCTAAATTGCAACAATATGAAGCCAGAAGTTATAATCATCTTAAAAAGAATGTATTTTTGTTTAAATGGAAGTTAGAACAAAGAGATCATATACAAAGTATTAAATGTGTAAATAATAATTAGGTAGTAGGAATAGAGGTGCAGAAAAAGTAAGACAGAAGAGAGTGTTTATCAAGTTTTATACTGATAATTAAAAAAGGCAAAATGATAAGTGTTAAAGTATCAACTCAATCATTTCTTGAGGTATAATTCAGAAGAAAAGGAATTTTGCTGAAGTTGATCTTTCTTTGAAACTGAGAGCACAGAAAACAACGGGTTTCCTTTCACAGAGATGTTCTAAACACTTATATATATATAAATGATATATATGTATCATATATCATATATATATGATTTTATTTATTTATTTGGCAGAGAGAGAGAGAGAGAGATCACAAGTAGCCAGACAGGCAGGCAGAGAGAGGGGGGGAAGTAGGCTCCCTACTGAGCAGAGAGCCAAATACGGGGCTCAATCCCAGGACCCTGAGACAGACCGTGACCTGAGCCGAAGGCAGAGGCTTAACCCACTGAGCCACCGAGGCACCCCTAAACAAATATATTTTTTAAAAGTGAAAACATACTCAACATGAACATAGTATTCATTCATATAATACCATGGTCTCACTGACATTTATAGTATTTGAAACTTTGAAATCACATTATACTTAATTTACATCTTATTTTCTTTTAAAAAAAAATTAAGAAGCCTGTCAATTCCATTACTATTTGCATCAGCTTTCTGTTTCTGAAGATTGGTGAATTAATTTGTGGCTTATGCAGACATATGCCTCCAGCCTTATTTTCCCTGTATCTGCCTTTTCAGCAATCTCCTAAGTATTAGCATTTTACCCAAGACAGGAAGATATAGGGATAAGAGATGAAACTTAAGTCAGTCAATTATACCACCTTAAGTATTTCTAACACAAGGTTTATATATACAATGTATAAAGTGAATTTTAGGTTTAAAAAAAATCATTAAGGAAAGAAAACTGGAACCAGTTTTCTGGTCGAATTATATATATATATATATGTGTGTGTGTGTATGTATATGTACATATATATGTATACACACATATATATGTATACACACATACACACACACACACACACATACATACATATATAAAAGATTTTATATCTTTTATATCCCAGCTGGCTGGGATCTACCTGATCATTCACTAACTATACCTGGGTACCCTTTAAAAGATTACATAACCTCTTTTTTTTTTTTTAAAGATTTATTTATTTTAGAGACAGAGAAAGAGACAGAGAGTGAGCATGGGTGGGGGAGGGGCAGAGGAAGAGGGAGAGAGAATCGTAAGCAAACTCTGCTCTAAGCCAGACATGGGGCTTGATCTCACAACTTCTGGGATCATGACCTGAGCTGAAACCAAGAGCTGGACGCTCAATTGACTGCACCACCCAGGCACCCTGAAAGATTACACATTTTTAAAGTAAAGTTTCTCACCATCTTAGGAGTGAAGTATTTTCCTGTCTTCCTCAATTATTTCAAAACAATCTCTCGATAAAGATAGTAAAAAGCATGCTTTTCCTGATACCTGTAAAATGAATGAAAGTATTTAAGAGTCGACTAAAATTTTGATGACAATCAAGACTGTGTCTGGCATCCGTCATAGGAAGTTACAAGGCACTTAGTGACTCACAAAATCCTGCTTTGAAAAATTATGAATCTAAAATCTGTAGTTATTGATGTTGATTGCTCTCTAGCAGGCATTTGATAGCATGTTTTAAAGAACTAAGCTGAAGACAGTATATTAGCTGGGGAGTTATTTTTTGCCTATTTTCTTTTCTTCAGAAAGAAAAAAATCCCATTCTTACTCTTGCTGTCTACTGCAAGGTCCTGCATTTGAAAGAGACTTTTTCTTTAATTGCCAAGTTTCTTTTTAAAAGTAGTTTCAATTTTTGTTTTCACTTATGTGTCTTTATTTAAATTGTAGCTAACATACAATGTAATATCTGTTTTGTAGAATTTAGAGTAGAATTCAGTGATTCATCACTTACATATAATACCCAGTGTTGATCACAAGTGCCCTCCTTAATACCCATCATTCATTTAGCCCCTCTCCCTCATTTCTCCCCTGCAGCAACCCTCACTTAGTTCTCTCTAGATAGGAGCCTCTTATGGTTTGCTTCTCTCTCTCTCTCTCTTTTTTTTTTTACCCTTCCCCTATGTTCATCTGTTTTGTTTCTTAAATTCACATATGAGTAAAATCATATGGTATTTGTTTCACTTAGCATAATACATTTAGCATTACATTACATTTGTTTCATTTAGCATAATACACTCTAGCTCCATCCACATTGTTGCAAATGGCAAGATTTCATCCTTTTTAATGTCTTAGCAATATTCCTGTGTGTGTGTGTATGCGTGTGTGTGCTGTGTCTTCTTTATCCATTCAGCAGTCAATGGGTATTTGGGTTCTTCCCATAATTTGGCTATTGTTCATAATGCTGCTATAAACATTGTGGTACATGTACCCCTTTGTATCAGTATTTTTGTGTCCTTTGGGTAAGCTAAATATGAGTATTAAGAACAGTGTTCTTTTAATTTAATAGGTGAGGCAAATTCAATATGCTTACAGAAATAATGATTTCATCCAAAGCAGTCCATCTTTAATTAAAAGACAAAATGGGTTTTTTTGAAAAAGCTGTTTTAATTTCTCTGATTTAAGAGAGTGTAAAAATAATCATGAAAATTAAGACATTTTAAGGAAAGTATTATTTTAAAAATTATCTTTGTTATTATGACAGCTAATTTTTATTACCAAATTAATACTTGCCCATTATATAAAATAGAAAATCAATAAAGAGAAAGATAGATCTATAATCCCATCATCCAGAGAAAACCCCTAGAAACATAACAGTTTATTCCAAACATCACACACAAAAATATAAATATGTGTATATGTATATGTCATTATGTATTTTATACATGCCTACATGTGTGTGGTGTTTATGTGTATATGTCCATATAAATATGTAATGGAATTGGATTACACATACTACGTAAGAAAAAAAAATTATTTTTACTTAACTATAGTTAACAATATACCATGAAAAAAATTTAATTGTTGAAATTTGTGAAATTTTAGAAGTTATTCTAAATTCAAACCCCAACACAATACTATTAATAATAACATTTTATCTCACTGTATCATCAGAAATTGATAAAATGTAAATAATTTTAAAAGTGGACTATTTGTTCATTCATTTCCTTAGTTGAGAAGTGCACCCTCCTAGGGTGCATTTCATGACCTCCTAGAAAGAAAACTGACCTATTTAGGAATCTGGAGTAGTATTTCCAACACAGAAAACAGATATGTAATCTGAAGTAGATTTGAAATAAACTGCCTACATTTTATTCTCTTCAACTTAAAAAAAATTATATTTGCATTTCTTTTTACAAACTCTCCCCTTTCTCTTCTGTACGTTCAACTTCTCTATTGGCCAACTCCTTACAGCACAGGACTTACTTGAGACTTGTTCAGCTATAAAACAGCCCTAAAAATCCCATTCTTGCTCTTGTTGTCTACTGCAAGTTCCTGCATTTGAAAGAGATTTTTTCTTTAATTGCCAAGTTTCTTTTTAAAGTAGTTTCAATTTTTGTTTTCACTTATGTGTCTCCCACTTTCTCCTTCATCCTACTTACTAAAATTGAACAGATATCTTTGAACAATCAAAATTACATTCTCTAGTTATTTTTTACGATGTTCCTAAATAAACTGTTTTCAACTTTGTTTTCCATGTTACAATTCTTCCCTGATCTTCTATCTCTCTAATTTTTGTTCATTTCCACTCTGTCTTTTCTTTTCTCTTTAACTTTTGGGATTCTCAAAATTCTTGATTTCCTTCTCTTTGCATTCTACCTACTGCTTGGATTAATTTATTGACTTCCACACAAAAATCATCTTAAACATGAAAATTAAGACCTACATGAAAAAACCTTATTTGACAATCACTCATATATTTATATGCATATCTTTATTAAGACAGACTTCACTTCTGAGTTATAAACACACATTTTTAATGGTCAGCTGTAAAAAGAAAAATAGTAATGAATTTAGAAGTCACCAATGATTATGGAGTTTTGACTATATATCCCTGATCAGAACTTAAGTGCTATAAACAACTATCAACTTACACCCAGATTTATAGGTCAAGAATTCAGACAGCATAAAGTGAGGATAGTTTGTCTCTGCTCCAAGATGTCTGGGGTCTCAGTTGGAACACACTAGCTGGAGGTAACTCATGGTTAGAGGCTGGAGTTACCTGGAGGCTGCTTCACTCAGTGTCTCATGGAATGGCTGTAGTGATTCAAAGGCTGCTCTTCACTGAGGCCACTGACTGGAGTCAATACATGACCTCTCCATATGGCTTGGGCTTCTCACTGCATACAGCTGGGGTTCTGAAAGAAAATATCCCAAGACGTAGCATCTGGAGTGTAGACAGACAAAGCAGAACAGGAGTGGCTTCTTTGAACCTGATGTCATCAGCTCTGAAGACTCAAAACAGCTGGGATGACTTGAGCAGGGACTAGAATGCTCTGGAGACCTGTTAACTCATATGTCAGGCACTGTGGCAAGAAGGACTTGAAGAAGGACATTTGGGGCTCATGACCAGAATGCTTACATGTATCCTTCACGTGTATCCTTCATCATTCACAGTACGTTGGCTGGTTTCTAAGACGGAGCATTCCC
Organism: Mustela erminea; assembly: GCF_009829155.1. Taxonomy (NCBI): domain Eukaryota; kingdom Metazoa; phylum Chordata; class Mammalia; order Carnivora; family Mustelidae; genus Mustela; species Mustela erminea. The sequence goes on from NC_045621.1 coordinate 76,570,433, forward strand.
AGGTGGAGGGACTAGAGAGTAAGTGTTAACAAGAGAACTAAGTGGAATTAGTATGTCCATTTACCACCTAGCTTCTGCAGTCATTCAGCATCACTTCCTTTGTATTCTGTTGGTTATAGACAAGACACCAAGGCTGGCAGATTCAAGGGCAGAGGAATTTGACTTCACCTCTTAATGAGGGAGCAGTAAGGGCACATTGCAGAAGAATATGTAGAATGTTGCAACTATCCACATATTAATGAGCAATACCCTATATGCCAAGATGCTGAATGTGAAATCTTGGATTCATACTTCCATTTCTCTCTTCCCCTATCACCATCCAATTCCATTAAATAACTACATTCTGCCCATCTCCCTCTCCATCTTCACTATTATTTCTTTAGTTAAGGCTTCTGTCATCTCTTGAGTAGAAAATTATAATATCGTCAGATTTTCTAACCTTGGGGCTCGACCCCTTCCAATCTATCCTCCACACAGACACTAAGACACTAAGATACAAGTTAAATTATAACACTCTCCTACTTAAATCTCTCTAGTTATACTTGTTGCCTTCACAGTAAATCCCACATTTCTTTGCATGGTATACAACGTTGTCATGCCTATCTTCCTCTCCTCTAGCTCAAGGGTTGGCTGAAACTAGCTGGATTATGTAGCAATACCACACACAGACTGTGTTAGAGTGATTTGCAATGTAGAAATCACTGCCATATTTACAGAAGGTTACTCTATGACACTGTAGTTGATTGTGATCTTGTGGATATGAGAGTCCAGCTTTTCAGAACTTCTATTTTATTAAGAGCATCTGGATATCTTTTCTTTTTATTTGTGTTAAAATGTCATCTCAATTTAAAAAATTGCCATGTAGGCAAACAAAAACTTTCTGTAACCCAGCATCACCCATTACCTTCCTACCCAGGTCCCCTTTCTGTATCTTTTTTTTTTTTTTAAAGATTTTATTTATTTATTTGACAGAGAGAGATCACAGCAGGAGAGAGGAAGGGAAGCAGGCCCCCCGCTGAGCAGAGAGCCCGATGTGGGACTCGATCCCAGGACCCTGAGATCACAACCCGAGCCGAAGGCAGCGGCTTAACCCACTGAGCCACCCTGGCGCCCCCCTTTCTGTATCCTATTACTACTTTCTATCATAGCATCTTTAGCTCAGTGCTGCTCCCTTGTTTAGGATTTTGCCTTCTTCTCTTAACTATAAGTTCTTTGAAGGTTAGGACCATATCTTGTTCACATCCCAGTGGTTTGGCATTGAATTTGATGCTTAATACATGTTTGTTGGATGAATGAATGATATTTGTGGAAGTATTTTATAACTAATACACTTCTATGTAGATTTAAGAATTATAATTTCTATAGTTCATATAATAATAATCTCCTCCAAATAAAAGGCAGGGAAAGACTAAAATTAAGCTATGGAAATGAATGAAAGTGAAAATTACCAAAACAAAGGAAAAAGCAGTTGGGTAAGGAGAGAGTAAGATTGGATTCCAACTCTTCTTCCCATTATTCCTGTGGCTTTGCTGGATTTGAGCTTACAGTCTCCTTGTAGTTCACTGGGTCCAAAATTTCAAAAGTCCTCTGGTGAACATCAGGCTGTGATTGACTCTGTCTCCCCATGAAGTTCCTTTGCCTAAGGTATCTAGTGAATTGCTTTCCCATGACAGCTGTCCACAAAGTTGCATAGTGCCTTGGGTCCCTCAAAGGAGGCCCAACTCTATAAATCCCTAGGGTTCCCACTCTCTGAGTCGAGCTTCTTCTAGCCTCATGGCTGATACGGACCTATTGAAAACCCTTCATGGGTTTCTGACTTTCTTTAGTGAACCTGTCTCAACAAGGATAAAGATGAAATGATTGAGTGATGACCCAGGAAAATATTATACATTAAACAAAAAGACATATCCATACTTAAGAGGAAAAAAAACCTTGAGCATTTGTATAACATAGTAGTAATTCTTCAATTCAACAAATAAACACTGCATTAATTGATATGGGAATCCTAGAATAAATCAAAATTGTTAAAGTGAAGACAAAAACATGCCATCATAAAGCAATTAAGGAACAATTTTAAGGAACATGGCAAGCACTAAATAAATTAATGAATGAATCAATGATGTCAGCCTTTAAGCATTAAGAGTGATTTCAAGTACACGTTTATACTTAAGTACTGTGGGGGTTCAGATTTTATTGTAAGATTATAAAATAGTGAGCTTAGACTAAGAAGTCATCTTATAAGTATAGAATTTGAAAAAAAAAATGTAAGATTTAAAATGGCATTGGGGTGACTGGGTGGCTCAGTCAGTTGAGCATCCAGCTCTTAATTTAGCTCAGGTCATGATCTCAGGATGATGAGATTGAGCCCCAGATTGGGCTCTGTGCTCAGTGTAGAGCCTTCTTAAGAGTCTTTCTCTCCCTCCCCCACTGCCCCTCCTCCTGCTTGCTCTCTCCCTCTCAATAAAATCTTTTAAAAAATAAAATAAAAAATAAAATAAAATAAAGTAAAATGGATGAACTTAGAAGCTGTTCTAAAGGAATTCATTTGATTAATGATTTCCCTGGGAGAAATTTAATTTCAATAGGTACTGGGAGATAGTGGTCCACTTCATTTAGATTAGTGGTTTTCGACCACATTTTACAGATACACCTATTTGTCTCAGTTACGTATGGGTGCTTTACTAGTAATTTGTTGATATTAATATTGCAAGTTTCAGAATTCTCCAACTATTTCTATTAAAGATAACTGAGATTATTCTACATAATCCTAATAATAATGTCATTCTTGTTTGCATTATGATAGGTTTTCTTTAATGAAAGAAATGAAGTTATAGTTAAAAATGAAGGAGGAATCATGAAAGGAAATGCATGTCAAATATATCTCCATCATCAGAGTGTTGGTTGAAAACCATTGCATTCGGGTTAGAAATGTTTTCAACAGATATACATCTAAACACTATCATGTTATCTGCTTTTGTTCATTATGGTATTTTCAGCATTTTTTTTATTATTTTTTATTTTTTTATTTTTTTTAAAGATTTTATTTATTTTTCAGAGACAGAGGGAGAGAGCGCGAGCAAGCACAGGCAGACAGAGAGGCAGGCAGAGGCAGAGGGAGAAGCAGGCTCCCTGCCGAGCAAGGAGCCCGATGTGGGACTCGATCCCAGGACCCTGGGATCATGACCTGAGCCGAAGGCAGCTGCTTAACCAACTGAGCCACCCAGGCGTCCCGGTATTTTCAGCATTTAATGTAATCCTACATATTTAAAAATATGTTTAATAAATATTTGCTTTTATTTCGGTGATATTCAACTAGCCAACCAAATGTTAAACAAAATAGTATCTCTTGATATTCAGTATACAGAAAAACCTTGTTTCCTGACAATATCAGATAGTTGATGCCTAACTGGAATTATTTGGTAAGACTAGAAGGCCAACCTTAGGTTTGTTCTGTATATGTTTATATGTTTAGGATAAGATAGAAAAGGAATTCCAGTCTAGGAAGAGAGGCTGAAGGAACACATAAGTTATGTGTTATGTTATAGAATAATACAAAACTACATATGATTAAATACCAGGAAAGGAACAAAAAGAGCAATGCATCTTATCTGGAGAATCTGAGGGTGACTTACTAAGAAGTGGGATTAGAGGATGAATCCAATTTGGATAAAAGGAGGGAAGGCAGGAAAGTTTCCCCAGAAAGTAGGAGAGGCCACAGAAAGGCTGGCTGTAGGGTAAAGTGTAGTCTGTAGGGAAGTCCTGAAGAATTGTGGAAAATAGGGTCAGTTATAAAGTAAAATCAGGAAGGCCTACTGAACTGTTCTCCTAATGTATTACCTTGTTTATTCACAGTATCACTTACCTTGAAGAGAGACTATATTTATTGCTTATTCCAGAGATATTTTTAATCTTTAATGATAGAGAAAGAAAAAAAAAGAGAAAAATAAAACTTCCTTCTTTCACGTCAGCTTGGTGACTTAACACCTAGCTCTAGAGTCTCCATTTTATTCTGATATCTAACTTGCTGTAAGATCTTCCTGGTTAACTAGTATTCTACTACCTTCTTTCCTTTTATTCATATGCTACTTCATCTTAAGATCTTTTACCATGGAACTCGAATGGTTAGAACATCTAACCATTGTAGGTTCTGGTACCTCCACCAACTTCTCTGTAGGCCCTTATGTGATAGTAGCCATCTAATTAAAGGCTAGGCTTTAGGCAAAATCACTAGCATTTGAATCTTGTTTCTGCCACATATTAGCTGGATAACCTTGGGCAAATTACCTAAATTCTTTGGTTTTCTTCATTGTAAATTAAAAATGAGGATAGCATTAGTATTTACCTCAAAGGGTTATTATGAATATTAAATAAATTAATACAGATAAAGCACTTAAAACAGCACCAGGCACAGGGTAAATGTTATGTAAGTGTTAGCTATTATTATTTTCTCTAATGAAAATAAGGAAGGAAAAAATGTACACATGATATTTAGTATAACCATATTGCTCATGTAAGCACATTAAAATGTCTGATTATTTCAAATTTAAGTTGCATTTAACTGATTCTTGGAATAACAATTTAGCTTGGAAAAGACCTCAAACATCTTCTAACACAATTTTTCTTCCAGTGCCATAGCAAAAGGTCTGGCATAGAATAGATGCACTATCTATTCAATAAATATGCATCATGTGAATGGGTGACACTGCAAAATGCTAAACAGAAAAGACAAACTGGTAATTATTATACCAAGTAGAAGTATGTTGGGTACTTTGGAAACACAGAAAAGGTGAGTAGTCTCAACCCTCTGTGGATAGAAGTAAATCCATAAAATCTACTTAGAGGCTACAAAACTCAGCTGAGTCTGAATGATGCACAAGAGTTCATACAGTGAAGAAGAAATTTAAAGGGTCTAGAAAGTTCTTTAATGATACAATTTCTGGTCAAACTATTCAAAATAGGGCAATTGGTAAATGAGAATGATTTTATTGCTATTTATACCATAATGTGCACTGGAATTGCACTTTATCAACCAGTGTTCTAACTGGTATCAAATTATTCCAAACAGGCAGGGTTTCCTATTAATTCAGATAAAATGTATATCTTCAAGCCTTTTGAAAAGTCTAGTTTAAAGAAAAATAATAGTTATCTTTTACTGAGTAGTTATCATGTACTGCCCTTATAATGAACTCTTATAAGAAATTAATTCATCTAGGGACGCCTGGGTGGCTCAGTTGGTTGGGCAGCTGCCTTCGGCTCGGGTCATGATCCCAGCGTCCTGGGATCGAGTCCCACATCGGGCTCCTTGCTCCGCAGGGAGCCTGTTTCTCCCTCTGCCTCTGCCTTCCACTCTGTCTGCCTGTGCTTGCTCTCACTCTCTCTCTCTGACAAATAAATAAATAAAAAATCTTTAAAAAAAAAAAAAAAAGAAATTAATTCATCTAAACCTCCCAGGAAGAAAGTTCTTTTACCGCCAAGTTGATAAACCGAGTTAGTAGCAGAGCTGAGGTTTGAACTCAAGGCTGCCAAGTACATGCTCTAAATTACTACACTAAGCAAACTTTTGGATTGATTACTCACTAGAAATACTGTCTTGTTTTTCTTTTGTGTAATTTGAGAAAATATTCAGAAAAGTTACTACATTAATGATACTGATTCAGGTTTCATGCTGGGACTTTTATAAAATGTTACACAAAATGTAATTTTTAAGTTTCCTTTCAACACTATAAGGATGAGCACATCACAAGATGTCTTGCTGGTCAGCACTGTTCTCCAACTGAAAGTGCTTTCACATCCACATCTTCATTTGTTTTTCCCCTAGTGGGTATAGAAAACTACTTGAATAATGCATATTACTTTCCATATTCTTTCAACAGAACATTGTATACTTAAATCACTAAGATGGATTCCTGGTATGGACTCAGAATTTAAACAAAAGACAGAAAACCTCATTTGTAAAAACCTGGAACAATATTCAATATCTAAATACATTCTATAAATCTAAAAACATATCAAAAATCTAGTATTCTTCAAACAAAGTCTTTCAAATAAGAAAGCAGAGCACTCAAGTTCTTTCTTTCATTAAACAGCTTCATTTTCAGGCTTCCTTCCCAAAAGGAGCTGAATGCAGGAAGGCCATTTGAGTCTGCTGTTGCCTCCCCTTGGATATTAACAGTGTGGAGATCCAGCCACTGTCTCCCTCCTTCACCACTAGCCAGTATGGCCATCATCCTCTATCATTCTGGAGATAACCCTTTTTTTAATGCTTTTTTTCAAGTTCTTCACTGTACACACATCCCCACTACTGACAATAAACCACAATGTTGGATAGCATTAGGTTTCACTGATGTTTTCTAGTCACTTCTGTATTCTTCTGAATCAGAGGATATAACTGGCTCCACCAGGAAATGAAATAGAGGTCATTACAGCAGCAGTGACTTTCAAGCTGTTTGCTAAATTTAGCTGTCCAATACTTTCCACTCTAATGAAAACTGTGAACTACAATTACAGAATGCTAGAACAGAACAGGAGCTTAAAGGTCACCAAGTCCAATCCCATCCTTTTTCTGATGAAGATATTGGGGCCTAGACACAGTCTGCAATTTGCTTGAGGACACAGAGCTTGTTAATGGTAGAGATGGGACTTGAACTAAAATCTGCTCAGTTCACGGCAGCAGTGTCCTTACTATACCACAAATGCTCTGCTTCCCATGATCAGTTTTACCTAACCAGATCTCACAGCATAAATATATGATATTATTGGTTGCAACTTATCTTCTGTGGCCATTCATCAATTTGGTGGCTGAATGTGAAATGGCAAAGGTGTCTGACTTAAAAGTCGCTACAAGAGAAATGAAATTATTTCATACCAAACCCTGCCCCCAACTCTAAAAACTTCCTGCTTTATGTTCATCAATAATGAATGGCCCATCCCTGCAATACTCAGAGGGAGCTTACATTGCACTTTTGAGCAGCCGGTTAGTAATGTACAGTGGATAGAGCCTTTCTTTCAAATCCCAGGGCAGCGGGTCCTTCAAGGCTAGCATTGCATTTTCAATTAGCTGCTGAGTGAATGCTTGGCATGTGTATTAGTGAAGAAGCACACAATTAGCTTATTGTTCCTTTCTGTATTGTGCTGAGAGGTTCCAAGAGATTGGTGGAGGAACAGGCAAGCCAGGCATCACTGTGGAGTTGAAGAAGGGATTTACTCAGACCTCGGCATCTTCACTTGCTCCTCTGGAATTACAGCTATTTATTACAAAGGGCCCTGTGTGGCTGGGTGGAGTGTGCCTGAGGAAACACATCCTGGACACCACCTGGGGCTAGTCCTTCTGAGCTCTTCCAGTCTCTGACTAATTCTCGTCATTATCATGGAGCCCAACAGTCCCAAAAAGATACAATTTGCTGTGCCTTTATTCCAGAGTCAGATTGCACCTGAGGCGGCAGAACAGGTAGGTGAAATTGGGTGGGGAGCAATTCCTGTATATAAGGTAATACAGACATACATTCTTATTAATTGAAAGCTTCTCTACCTTGAATTTGTTTGACTTTGTGACTTTCTTGAATTTGTTTGACTTTGTGACTTTCCAAGATATATGAATGAGAAATAAGTTGGTTTCCATATGGCACTTGTATTTGAGTTGCATTGAGTTGCATTTACCTATTGGCAAAAATGTACCACTTCATGTGATAAAAAATTAGCACCCATTAGAGAAAAAAAATGAGTATATTAGTAATTTAGATTTGGATCCAAAAACCTGTTTGTTTTTCATTATTTATGAAATGAAAAAGATTCATTTAACAATGAAAACATTAAACCTTGGAATAATTTCAGATTATAGGGTTAATATTTTTTAACGTTTTTCATCATATATTCAAAGGAGTAATTATAAGTATGTGTAATATATGATAGATAGACTTTGTAGATGGTATGTATAATTTAAAAGACATTTTATGCAGATATTAAAATAGTATTAAACATTTCCTGGATTCCTTTTCTATGTCTAATTTATCTATATTTCTGTATTTCTATCTCTCTATCTCTTTTATGTAGAATTGTTTTACATCTGTATCACCTTTCATATTCAGATTTACTTAGACTCCTGATGCAATGGAACCACTTAAAAGACCATTTGTGGTAAAATTACAACAGCAGGGAGGCAAAAGCAGAAACAAATTACAGGGTCATCATTCTAATTCATTAATTTCTTACAACCTAAATTATCATTGAATTCTTTTCCAAATATTTTATACAAAGTCTTAAAAATACTCAATCTGAGACTCATAACTCTCTAGGATGTTTTGATAATCTGAAATAGATTCTCTCAGACAAGGCCAAATAAACATAACCTTGAACTTCATGTATTTATGTTGAATGGGACATCAGTTCTGTCCTGGACAAAATGTCATTGGCAAATTTTTATCCTCTATCCTACTGACATGTATTTTAAGAATTTACCTATATATTTAAGAAATCAAGAATACCTTAGAAAGTCTAATCATAATATGATCCTGTAATTCTTAAAGTAAGAAAAACAAACCCCATATCAAACCTATTAATTTTAAATGAATTACTCTCCTAAAATGCATACTCATTCTTTATTTGTCCTAAAGATGTTACTAGAAAATAAGAAAAGCTTCTATTAATTGAAATGAAGAGCTCATGCTGTTAAATTTAACCTGCTAGAAATTTTAAGTTTTCTGAGCTTCTCTTAACCTGTTTAGAAATAACGATAATGGATCTTAAAGGCATCATCATTATGGGGTTCCAAGAGAGCCATTAAAACGAGCAAGTCATCCTTGTACCTATACTGCACATTAGGTCAGTGGCATCATTTGATTATATACAACTTCCTTTTTTGTGGAAAGGTAGCTTTTTTGGTCAACAAAGGTGATACTAATATCTGAAAGTTCTACTCTCTGGCTTTCTGTAATTCAAGACAGTGAGCACCTACTGTGTGCCTTCCAGAAATCTGCTTTTTCATGTTGGGAAAAGTTGAGGATAGACTGGTTCTGCAAGCTGTAAACTTGGGGCAGTGTCGGACTCTCACTGACCTTAGTGGGGCCTTTGTTGTTCACAGATCAGAAAAAGAAGACCTACACCAGCATCCCTTGTGATTCTCAATGAACATAATCCTCCAGGTAAAGAAGCATGATGTCTTTGCACTGACAGAACAGAGTTGTTTGAAGAACATCAGAGAGTATGTCATTGCCAAAAGATTTCGATTTAGGATGATAGTCCTAATCTAACAAGCTAGTATATAAAAATGGATCACAAACAAAATCAGAAATACAGAAACAGTCTCGGTCAACAGTCTGCTTTTCCTTTAGAATGACACAATGGTGATGATATGCTATAAAATGATCTGTTGTTTATACAGAGTCCGATTCAGTGCTTATTAATGAGGATGGTGGAAAGTTGTTTAATTAGGTTCCAAATCTCAAATTATAGTCCAAGAGATGCTTGTATCTCTACAGAGCAGGTTTTTTAGTTATGAAAGCTTGTCATGGGGGTGGGCAATAAGCTAGCACTAGCTACAGCTTTGTTGCTGATGTCATGTCTGAATAATGCAATTGACAAGGAACGAGATCAATTTTCAGCACTGCCCATTTGAGAGTCATTCTGAAGGGTTGAATCCATTTGTTGAGGTTTTACTTTCCATTTCCTGTAAAAAGTAAAGCTGCCTTATTTCTGATAAATGACTGTGATCTGCAATACACAAACATTATTTACTTATTGAATGGAAGTGATTTTTAGCTCACATTTAAGTGCTGTTTCTAGAAATATAAGTAAGATAGCAAAGGTCCTAGCATTAATTTGTACACAGGTGGGACTTGGTATTGGGTTTTTTACAGGTAGAGAGAAGTAATTTGAATAATAGAAACATAATAAGTCTAAGTACAGGCTGTAGTGAATAATCTGTTTTAAGAATACCAAGGCAAAATAGTTTTTGATTTTTTTTCAAATTCTTTTCTAATTAGAGAAGCATACATAAGAAAGTAAAATTCTAATAGAATATTCATCATTGAGTCTACATCCAGGAAGGTGTTCAGCTGATGGGAAACCAAGGCAAATTTACTCCTGATGAAAATAGGATTTGTTTCTATTTCTTTAAAGTGCTATAGCATTTAAAAATCATTTTCAAATGTATTATCATAATAAATGTTAACTTATTTTGGTTTAAAAAGAGGTACAAATGGTAAGTACTTATAGTTTACAAATAGTCATAATACTAAAATCTTCTGGGGCATCTGGGTGATTCAGTCAGTTATGTATCCAACTCTTGATTTTGGCTCAGGTCATGATCTTAGGGTAATGAGATGGAGCCCTGTGTCTGAATCCACACTAGATGTGGAGCCTGCTTAATACTCTCTCTTCTTCTCCCTCTGCCCCTCTCTGCCTCCTCCTCTTAAAAATAAATAAATAAATAAATAAATAAATAAATAAATAATAGAAAAATAAAATAAAATCTTCTTAGATTGGAAGCAATTTTCCATCACTGTCCTTGCTCACGGCATGCAACGTTTCCACAATATCCTAGACTTACTTCCTTGTAAGTCAGCCTTAAAAGGTGTTGTCCAACTTGATTTCTAAGTGTCCTGCTACAGATACTATTACTGTTTGAATATGGCAAAGCTATGTAAATGACCCTTGTGGCTCTCATTCAAGCCCCCAAATTAGTAACTAATATTTTCTGAGAGCCAACTATGTGCTTATAGATGAGAAAAAGAAGTATTAGAGTGGTCAAGTAATTTTGGTGAAAGTTACTCCACTATAAATGACCGATTATACAGACAAACTCAGATAATTCTGACTCTAAACCCTGTGCATTTTCTACTGCACGATGCTGGTCCTGCAAATTTCAGTTTGCATAACATAGTAAATTCTCTGTAAATGGGACTAGACTTTCAGGCCCTATTGACAAGCAAATCCAAACTTAAATAAATCTTCTGTCTAGACCACTAAATTTAGTAGATTAGGAATTATACTTAGGTATCTCTGCAAATCAAATTTAGATTTTCTCTAGAAATCTTTTTCTTACCAGAACTCCTAATCACTAGATGGCATTGTTCTATTTCCCTTATTGACTCCATACTTCTCTTCTAAAACACCAGTGGAGAGAACTTAGATGCAAATAGCATCTCACAGAGAATTGTGTCATTTTAGTAATGTCATCTCCCTTCATCTTCATCCTCTTTTTGGAAACCAGAATAGTTTAGAAGGGACTGATTAGCCCTTGCCTATGTATAGCAATGTGTATAACAAACAGGGATTTCTGGACTAATGGTAGGTTCTTGCAGGAAAAAAAAAAAAAAATCAAACACTTCCATAGCTTCCCAAGTAAAAATGATCTAGAACCATGATTATTGGGGAAATAAATGAAAGAACCAAACAAACCAACCAAACAGTAACCAAACCCCACAGTGAACCAAACCAAACCTAGATACAAATCTCCACTATCCATTTGGTCTTCATTGGGTAAAGGACAACATCTCCAAGCTTTATTTTCTCATCTATAATGTGGAGATAATGTCCATCATTTCTACTTCACAGGGTTGCTAAAATGGTTTAAAGAATTAATTTGAATACCCCTTGAAAACTGTAAAGTGAAAAGTTAGGTGTCATTGGCTGATGTGTTCTGGAAGACAACCTTTGCATGTAATATTTAAATGTTAACATAAGAGTAAGTTTTTTCATAACCTCACTTGTATTTAATACTTATGACTGACCCAAAAATTCTTTGTTCCAAATATTACCTGAACATTCTCTACTAAACAAAACAAAAATAACAGTAACAACAAAAACCTCAAGTGTTAAATGACCTTTTTTTAAGCAATTATTTATTCTAGCCCTAAAAGCAGTATGTTCTTTAACAAATAACAATTGTGTACAGCTCTAAATCCTAGTGAATTAAATAAATCTCTTCAATTTTACTAAAATTCCCCACAAAATAACTGAGTGTTCTTAGAAGCACCTGTCATTAATGCTGTTTAAAATTCAAATCCCTGAAAATCTTTATTTCCAATTAATGTAGCAAAGAAAATTAAGTTTTCCATTATATCATATAGAGACATAATTAACAAATCCTTCTAATTCATTTAAAGAGATATGTATCTTATAATCACTGCTAAATGAATTAAACATATCACCACTTCCTCATATCAAGGAGATCATACATATCTTCTCTCTTTTTAAAAAAACCTTTCCTGGAGTTTGCAGAAATAGTCAGTTATAGAAGTATGTGAAAGATTGGTCTGCTCTTAGATTCAGAAAAACATATGAAGGGGCGCCTGGGTGGCTCAGTGGGTTAAGCTTCTGCCTTTGGCTCAGGTCATGATCTCAGGGCCCTGAGACCCTGCTTTCCCCTCTCTCTCTGCCTGCTGCTCTGCCTACTTGTGATCTCTCTCTCTCTCTCTCAAATAAATAAAATCTTAAAAAAAAAAAGAAAAGAAAAATATAGGCATTGTTTATATTTGATAGAGGAGAAATAGAAGAGAAAGATATGTTAACTTGTACATCCAGACTGTTTGTTTGCTAGTTGATCTATGCAAGTCTAAACACATAGATGAGATAGGCATTTGATTAGCAGGATTTCAGGGGCAGCAAAATGTGCCCTCAGTCCTTTTCTATACAATGGCCCAGAATTCTCAGCAGCAGAAGCACTAAGGAAACAGATACACAACCCATTTAGGATACATCACCCTTGGCATAACTCAAAACAATGGGAAGCAGAACTAAAATTTTGAATTGAAGTCATCATGCCTGAAAAAAATTTAATAGCAAAGGGTGTGTCTTTATGGTGGAGAGAGCAGAAACTAGATGTTTGCTTCTAGGAATGACTGTAAAGAGCCAGATGGTAGTAAAAAGAGACTTGAAGCCTGACCTGTAAAGGTAGAAAAGCACCAAAGAAAAATTTCAACTTTTTCAAATATTTTCTGGGGCTAATGGTGTGAGTAACCTTGTAGAAAACTGCTTATTTTTCTGTATTTTCAATTCATCTTCTGATTAAGGGCCTATTTATAATGAGCTCTCTGAGGTTACACTGTAGAGCTTCCTTGTCTATTCTTATATTAGGTGCTGTTCCCTTTAACTCTTATATTGTCTGGAGTTAACTGGTTTGGTTTCTGTATTTTTATTTAGAGGAATACATACAAATCCTCTCTATTTAGAAATATAGATGCAGTTCTCTATATATAGAAATAAAGATGCAAAATATAGATGCCAACTTCTGCCATTTACTTCATTAAATTTCTAGATTTACTTAAACATTGTGTTTAAGTAGATTTACGAGAAGACTGTATATTTGGCTAACAGTCTTATAAATCTAGAATTGAAAGAACTTTAAAAAGTACCTAATCTAACCACACATCTTTGTGAAAGATACAAAAATCAACCCAAGTAAATGAGACTTGCTCCACTTTGTATATCTCAAAGAGGAATCCGTAATTAACCCTACTTTTCAATTCCAGATCAATTACTTTTAGATGTTAGAAAATAGTTTTATCAAACTTGGGCAATATCCTCACTTTATTCTAAAATAATTCCTTATTTACTCTCCTCCATAAAAGTTAATTTACCCACCTCTTCAAATACAAAAAATAATACTTTATTATTTCTGTTTCTAAATTGAATACTCCTAGTCTCTGTAAGAGCCTTAATGAACTCTATCCAAATTCTCTTTGTCTCTTGGCCTTGGAACCCAGAGCTAGGCATGGTCTTTCAGTAAAAAGCAATCCTAGGCCTTCTGAGTATTAAAGTTTGTGAAATTCATTCTCTTTCACTTACTTTAAGCAGAGACAATATGGTTACAATTAAGTTTAATGGAGCTGATGCCTATTATGCATGAGTGAACTGTAAGAGGCCTGGAGCTTAGTGACGTTTTAGGTAAGTACCCAGAAGTTTTGGTGCCATTTAAAAGTTTATTGTACATCTAAAAAGTGGGACAAGAAATACAAAGTAAAATAGTTTTCTGGGGCTTTTTATTGAACTTCCTATCACAGCCGACTTTTAGGGACACTGACTTTCTCTTTGACACTTTTGGCTTTAAACATTCTTGGAAATGAGGCATAAAAACAAAAGCATTTTCTCACATAGGTGAGGATCCTAAATATTAATATAAGACATAGGAATTAAATATCACACTTTCTCTGTTCAACTTTGAGGTAGTAAGATAGTAAGTCTGCTCAGTAGAGAGAACTGGGTATCCCAATTGATTGGGCTGTTTAACTCCACAGACTGAAAAAAGAAGCCACAGTCCATTCTGGATGTAGCACATGAGTTTCTTACATTTTAGGACTGACATTAAATTAACTAATGAGATTCTTGAAAGCTCTGTATTGATAACCCTGAGAAATTAGGTAATAGCTAGAGAACATTACTGGACTGAGGTTGAGTTGTTCAAAATAGAGGGGCTCCAGAAAGTTCTGATGATGGGAGGTTTTGCAAGGTCAACAAAATTAAAGTGGAGATTTATTTCCAGTGTTAGGACATTCGTATACACACAATCTCTTATCATGGAGACCCTCTGTTAGATTTATAGTCAAAGGCAAAGGGTACCCTGAGTGCAAGCTCCAAGAATTACAGAAGATTTTCCTGGAACTTAAGGATAGGTAAGAAATCATCAATCCTATACCTGAGGTGCCTGTCACCTCCAAGGACCTCCAATCAAAGGCACTCAAATAAAAACTGTGAGGGACACACAGTCCATACAGTTTTGTTTCATTCTCAGTTTTCTTCTCTTCTGTGGGGATGTTGTTGTAATTCATTCTGATCTGCAATCCTTGTTGTTTATTCAGCATTTATTTTGCTTTTTCACTATTAATGGCAATATAAAACAAAGAAAAGCCCAATATTGGAAGATTACTTAGGAGTTAACTGTTATTAATTTCTAAGGAATTTCCAGAAAAGCCATTTTTTTCCTCAGTATTTATTTCTATGAGTTATTGAATGCCAAACCATGCTGAATGATTTACACACAAGTGACGCACGTGGCTTTCAGAGATTCATGTACCTCACAATTGATTGACTTATTTCCCCATAAATACTCAATCTGTGCAGCCAAGTAGCCCATTCAGTCAGAATAGCTGTGAGCCAAAGATGAGGTTCCAGTTCTGAGTAATGCCAAGGTTTGCTATACTATAAGTATTCAAAGGCACTAGCACATTCTTCAAATCAAATGAAAGAAAAAATGAAAGGGCGAATCATTAAACTATGAAATAGTTCTACTTTATTTCAGCAAAATTAATACTTCTGCTCATTTTGAATAATAATACACACTGCTTATTTTTTATGTTGATTTTAATAAGAAATAACAGTGGAATATGACAGAAGGATGGTAGGGATCGATTCACTTCATTTTTCTTGTTCTCTGCCTACTTGTGGGGGATACTGCAGATGAAAATAACAAGGAGGTACTTTTGCATGATGTAAAGAGACAATGTTGGTAGCTGGTAAAGCACTGGCTTTGGAGTAATACATGTGTTTGAATCTCAGCTTTGCCAGATACTGGCGGTGAGACACTGAATGTACAGTTAACCTCTATGGGCTCAGTTTCCTCTATTCATAAGGGGGATATTGAGGTGTGAGAAAATACTTAGCACAGTGCCTGCAACCAAGCAGAGCTGAAGACGTAAGACCCCTTGCATCATTATACCCATGCTGAGAAATGCTGTGTTCTCCTAAAATGTATATTTCTTATCAGAAGATGACCCAGTTCCTTTCTAGTTCTGGCTGTCATGTCAGACACTGTCAGTTATCCTCAGGAGATGGGGGTTCTCAATAAGAGAGAAGGTATATCATATCTCCTATTTCATCAGGATAAGAATACACAATCATGGAATAATTATGTATCTTATATTGTGATATTTGTCCAACAGAGCGTGTCTTACTTACAAAAGAAGTTTCCATGAAATATGAGTCCCTTAAAATTTTCTTTAAAAAAAAAAAAAGCAAGCTATCAGGGTACCTGAGTGGCTCAATCAGTTAAGCATCCAACTCTTGATTTCAGCTCAGGTCATGATCTCAGGGTCCTGAGATCAAGCCCTGTGTTGGGCTCAGTATGGAGTGTGCTTGTCCCTCTTCCTCTGCTCCTCCCCCGCTTGCTCTCTCTCTCAAATAAATAAATAAAATCTTAAAAAAAAAAAAGCTACTAATGACTATAAAGTTACAAAAAGCAATAGAGGGATGCCCGGGTGGCTCAGTTGGTTAAGCAGCTGCCCTAGGCTCAGGTCATGATCCCAAGGTCCTGGGATCGAGTCCCACGTCAGGCTCCTTGCTCGGCAGGGAGCCTGCTTCTCCCTCTGCCTCTGCCTGCCTCTTTGTCTGCCTGGGCTCGCTCTCTCTCTCTCTCCCTCTGTCTCTGGCAAATAAATAAATAAAATCTTAAAAAAAAATGCAATAAAGATCTTTGTAGATTTGTATTTGACCAAAAATGAAATCCATATTCTAATAGTATATGATTATTGAGGATAAAAATATCCCACAGATAACTATCAAACACTCACTTGATTGCTCACATTTATTTCCACTCCATTTGTTCTTACTTCCTTCCATACACCATCCATATTTTGGCAAAGCTTTCTTTTTCTAGTTCCTTCTTTTAGTTCCTTTGCCAGATCTTAAAGCTTAGTCTAGACAGGCTCATTTGTGTAAATTAGTCTCCATCTTTTCCATCAATTTCTCTTACTTAAATTGCAGCATGAAACTCACTTAAATCTCAAAAATTTTTCCTGACTAGTTTCATCCATTGTCTGGCATTTTTATTCCAATACTATCTTCCCACTTACAACTCTCAAAGCTATGTATTGGTTTATATATTCAATACAATTCAATAAACACTTATTGAGTACTTATTCTCAATGTCATTTAGACAGTGGAGAATAGTATGTCTACATGAAGCAGGATACAATTGTAAATGACAGAAATATCAACTGCTCAGACCATGGTAAGATTAATTCTGGCCAAGACATAGAGGAAATTATTTCCCATGTTACTAATCTATAAAGCATTTGTATGACTTACTTTGATCTTAGGGCTTTAAACTTTAAGGACTGGGTCAGAGCTAAAATTCTACTATTTATTCCAAACTAGTATAATAGAGATATCTACTCAAACTAGCAGACTGAGCATTTAATTGAGTAGATGTTAGATGCCCATGAGCTATTCAATTTAAAAGATTAAAAAAGGTCCTCAAACCAATGGCAATCTATCTTCTTGGGTACTTACTCTGATTAGGACACAGTTAGCGACTCCTAACACCTGTTTTATCTTCTAGGAGATAAAACAGATAAGTCACTCTCTCTGCACTCGTGGAGAAAGCTACCTGAGACATTTATAATTTGATACATGTATATTGAGAGTAGAATCAACAGAATAAAAAATATAAAATGTATTTCAATTCATGTATTTCAAAAAATATAAAATGTATTTCAATTCAGTACAGAAATGTCTACATTTTGGTAAATTCAATTATAGAATTATAAAGTACAGTATAAAACCTAGGTGCTTGACAAATGGCAACTATTATTTTGGGGTGGCAGGCACATGGCACTTAGGAGTAGAGAGGCTAGAATCACTCAGGTTTGGATACAGATTTCAGATGGCTATTAGCTGCCTGAAAAGTTTACCCCAGGAAAGTGAATTTTCCTCCAGAAAGCTGGATTCAAGTGGCTCTGAAATGTCAGTTTCTTTTTTTAACACTACTATGTTTCACTAAATATAAAATATATTCATTAGAAGGCTAACATTTGAATAAGTAGAAGTACATTTTTGTATCTTCAGAATAATACACATATACCACATCATTGTCAGTTTTGTTTTTGTTTTTAAAGATTTTATTTATTTATTTGACCCAGAGAGAGAGAGATCAGTAGTGGCCAGAGAGGCAGGCAGAGAGGGAGGGGGAAGCAGGCTCCCTGCTGAGCAAGGAACCCGATGCAAGGCTCGATCCCAGGACCCCCGGGTTATGACCTGAGCCAAAGTCAGAGGCTTAACCCACTGAGCCATACAGGCACCCCTCATTGTCAGTTTTTATGGAGAGTTTAAGGACACATTCAGTTTCAAATTTAAGACTGAAAATGTTACTAACTACTTATTGTTTCTAGTTCATAACTGTATTTAAGACAAACAGTAAATCAGTGGTACCTGACAAACTCTAATAAAAAAAAATCTAGCCAACCTGTGTAATCAATAGAGAGGAGTTCTTTCTTTCTTTTTTTTTTTTTTTAAGATTTTATTTATTTATTTGACAGACAGAGATCACAAGTAGGCAGAGAGGCAGGCAGAGAGAGAGAGGAGGAAGCAGGCTCCCCGCTGAGTGGAGAGCCCGACGCGGGACTCGATCCCAGAACCCTGGGATCATGACCTGAGCTGAAGGCAGAGGCTTTAATCCACTGAGCCACCCAGGCGCCCGAGAGGAGTTATTTCTATATTTATTTCAGAATAGCTCCAGAGCAAGCTTCAAACTGTGGGAACTTTTCCCCCCTTTCTCACACCATTTTCTACCCTTGAGTTCGACCAAGTAGTGATCTGACACTTTTCCAGCAGTTCCAGACACGATTTGGTAGTAGAATTTACCAGGGGATTAAACTAAAATGCCCCCAAGGGCTGAGTCTTTTGTTCTCAGTCCATTTGCTGTCACTGTCTTCTCCATACTCTGTTCCCTTCAGGTCTTCCCCAGTATTTCAGGGGCCCCAGGCACATGCTGAAAAATGTTACATCTATTACTGTGAGTTTTCCTTGTGCTGTGGGTAGAATATAATCTTTGAATTTAACTCAATGATTTTGTAGCACTCACAGTAATTTGATATAGTGACAATTATAGTGCTTAACAAAGCTAATTTGTGATCAAATGGAGATATATTGGCAAGTCTGGTTAGAGTACAATTACAGTTTGACCTTGGCAATAATGCTGAAGAAAAAGTACTATGTAAAATAAGAAAAGCTAGAAAATTTATTTCCTTCCTTCCTCCCTCCCTCTTTCTTTTCTTTCCTTCCTTTTTTTCTTTTTATTTCTTCCTTCTTCCCTCCCTCCCTCCCTTTCTCTCTCTCTCTCCTTCCTTCCTTATTTCTTTCATTCTTTTGTTCATTTGTTCCCTCTTTCTCATTCTCTGGGAGAAATTTTCTATCATTATAGGAAACAATTTTTAGAATCAGACTCTGTATATAAATACCTAATGATTTGCTTGTAAAAACAGAACTGAATGCCCAAATGAAGATTGAGAACAACACTTATTTTGGAATTCAATTTTTAGAATAACTTGACTCAAATATTTGACTCAGTGCAACATCATTTCATGCTTTCTTTCCTATTTGAAAATATCAAAATATTATAAAACATATACACAGATTTACATGTACATTAACATGCATATATAAGTCAAATACCTAACTATATGTCCAAATATCATAGGCAATTCATCTATGTAATAAAATCAGCTTCCACTAAATGACCTGAATTACAAAAAGGCCAGGACCTACTAAAGTATCTAGAAAAGGTTTTTGAACTTGGGTTATAAATGGAATAAAGCTAATAATAATTATTTAAATTTCTAACTCTTTGAATTTAAAACCAACAGATCAGAAACAAATCACAATATTTGAAAAACCATGAACAAAAAGCACTGAAATTATGGATTTAAGTGATGAGATTCCTATTTTTTAAAATCAAAAGAGCATTTAAAAAATAAGTTACATTTACTAAATATTGATTTAAGACTACCTTCTCTTGTAGGTAGATTTTGTATTTCCATTTTCATAATTCATGAATATAAGAAGTATTATAACTAGATATAAAGAGTGAGTTCTTCCTGCTACCAATGCAAGTCAGTGTCTAGCCAAAATGCGTCATTCAATTTAAAATCAACATTTAAAGGGTGCCTGTGTGGCTCAGTCAGTTAAGCATCTGCCTTCAGCCCAGGTTATGATCCTAGGATTCTGGGATCGAGCCCTACCTCAGGCTCCCTGCTCAGTGGGGAGCATGCTTCTCCTTCTCTCATTCCTCCTGTTTGTGCTCTCTCTGTCAAGTAAATAAAATCTTAAAAAATAAAAAATTAACATTTTAACACTTAACCGCAGCAGTTATGTTAATAGTATCCCCATTGTTCTACTTGCTGAACTACACAGGCTTGGAATCACCTTTGACACCTTTCTCTCCCTCTTTGCCCTCTAAATCTAACAATGGCTTTTCTGCTAATTCTATTGTATAATTTAACTCTATCCCTCTATGTTTTTGTTGCCTCTGCTCAGTCTAGGACATTAATTGCTTTATTCCAAAATCATACAGGAATTTCCAAACTGCTTTTCCATGACTTTAAGACTGGGAAGTGGTCTGTATACAGTTGAGCTTAATGTTAAAATCAGTGAACATGGCATGGCTGGGAACCACTGTCTTTGTTTCCAGTTCCATGAAGTGCAGATCATGATAACTCCAACACTGGTTGTGCTGCTGGAATCAAGTGAGATTATGTATGCTAGCAACACTATTGATGGTAGATTTGTTTTTTCCCCACTCTGGCTTGTGTGAGAGACTTTAGCAGACTTAATTATGTAATGGGTGATTGACTAGAGCAGCTTTACTTTTGCATAACTGATATGTTATAAGCTGTAATTTGTATCCTATAATTTACCTGTCCAAGCTCTTAATTAGCTATGATAAGGCTCATGAGGAATTCATATATTTAATCATAATCTGCACATCATTCTTATTTCCTGCTTTAAATAAGTCAGTTATTTCCTCCATATTCTATTAATCTTTATTACCTAAATTGTTGATAACTGTACTAAAGTTGAGATTTAGTTAAAGGAAAGAAATACACAGAGAAAAATGAAAACAATTGTGTTAGACTATGGTTAATATTACTACTTTATAATTTCTTTTCTATTGCCTCCTTTATTTTTGGCTGAGGGCTCTAAAACTGAATACAGGAAACTTGCTCATTTGCCATAGGTACTTTCCTACTGAAAATAACTTTTCCATATGTGCAGGAATTTCACATCAAACAGGACAGACTCAGGCTGGATATGCTTTCCAAAGTACTCTAAGGATTATCTACTTTCCCTTCATGGATCCTAAGCACTGCTTACTTAACCCTAATGATTAAAAGGTTTTCAAGAAATAATGCCAAAGACCCACTCACCATCACACTTCAGTGAAGTAAAATGTCATGAATGATTGAGCTAAAATGGCTCATCTCAAATTCTGCTACAGATAATTTTATTTGGTGAACAGCCCATAACTCCTGATTTAGTCAGCCAATGAAGGGCACATTTTTTTTTTTAATATTTTATTTTATTTTTTTTTTATTATTTATTTATTTTTTTAAATTTACTTGAGAGAGAGAGAGTGAGAAGGTGAGAGAGGAGAAGGTCAGAGAGAGAAGCAGACTCCTCATGGAGCTGGGAGTCCGATGCGGGACTCGATCCCGGGACTCCAGGATCATGACCCGAGCCGAAGGCAGTCGTCCAACCAACTGAGCCACCCAGGCGTCCCGAAGGGCACATTTTTACACAAGGTCTTGGAGATGACCAAAGACATTTTCATATGCTAGTTCAATGGTTCATAGCCATCATTGAGATCAAGGCAAAAATGAGCTATACTTTTATAAGGACATTTACGGGATAGAAAACATATTCAAGTACATTTTGAAGTATATTTAGGACATAAAAGACAAAAGCAATACCTCAAATCTACAAATAATTTTAAAAACCGTATAAACTTAAAGGCAGGGGCACCAAGTGGTATAATCAGTTGGGCCGCCAACTCTTGGTTTGGCTCTATGGTCTGAGGGTGGTGGGATTACCCAGCTCAAGTTCCACTTGCTCATGCTGTCTCTTTCTTTCTCTCTCTCTCTTTCCCCCCTCAAGTAAATAAATTAATAAACCTCAAAGGCAAATTTAAAGTGGTTAATAGTAATGTATCTTCCTTTTGGTAGTTTTGTAGTTTAGAAAACATAATTTTCACCTCTAATAATATGCTCAACAGCTCTGTGAGATAAATATTATAACCTTCATTCTACAACAGGAAGATGATAGGTGAGCTGCTCAAGGTCAAAGAAGCTAGTAAATTAGTAGTCTGAAATTTAAATGAAAGTAATCTACCCAAGGTCAATGCACTTTCCACTACACTAACAATATTTTTCTTTCTCCAAATAAGCAATATACGCTTGTTATTTTACTTCTGTTTTCCTCATGGAAGTAACTATAAGCAAGTTCTTCATTGTAGCTTGGCCACGTAAGATTCTATTTGTCTGTTTATTTATATTTATTAACTTTAGAGAGAGAGAGACAGACCGTGGTAGCAGGGGATAGAGGGAGAGAATCTTGAACAGACTCCTTGCTGAGTGCAGAGCCCAATACGGGGCTCAATCTTCTGTCCCTGAGATCAGGACCTGAACCAAAATCTAGAGTTGGACGCTTAACCAATTAAGCCACGCAGGCACCTCAAGTGAGATTCTCTTTGATATAATACAGAATGTACTTCTTTCTATCCCAATGTAAGTGAGTTCATTTTACAGTGGTAATTCTACACCATTTTCTTTTTCTTTGGTAATTTATTAGATAAGAGGACCTTAGAGTTACTTATTCTAGATTTTTTAATTATATAAGCAAAAACATAACCAAACAAAAATAAATCTCACCCATTATTCCATTCTTAGAGTTACATGCTGTTATTTATTCATGTTTCTGCTTGCCTACCTTTATGCATACACTTACATAAAAAACCATTGTCTTAATTCAAAACATTAGTTGGAAGGCTAACACTTACTTTTGGATTCTAGCTGACTCTGACCATGACTGATTTGTATACACAGTGGGATGTCATCTTCCCTTCCTATCTACTGTAGTTCTTCTTATCCTCCTAGACCAAGATCAAACCCCCCTTCCTCCATGAAACCTCATTTACCACTCCAGCTGGAAGGCTTTACTCCAGTAAAAATAGCAATTCAGTGAGAGGATCCATTAACTCTTTTGCTCTAAATGATTGTCAATGACTTATTCACTTAGTATTACTCTGAAGGAATGGATTATAGAAGTAACAGGTTTTAATGTGAGTCAGAAAAAGAAAGATTGAATCACAAGGCCTTCCATGTGTTATCAGACTTTAGTTAAGTCCTTTCTGTGTAGCAGGGCTACAAAATAAGGTTCTGAGGATCTGAGAAAGTAAATTTTAGTAGTAGAAGACTTGGATTGGTTATTTCATTATTTTCATATAGAAATGTTCTGAATTAAGCATGATAGGCAACTAGTGACTGCACATGCAGTTATTTTTGCATAATAATAATTTGAGGACTTCTTGTATTTTATAGGACAATTTAAAGCCTTAGTATGTTTTGTCTAATGACCAGTTTTATTCTTTTGCTGTCTTTAAGTTACTGAAATTGATTTTTAAATGTTAGTAAAACGGTGATGGTGGAAAACTGAATATATAATTAGTTTGACTGCTTTCTTACAAAAGAATGGGAGTTCAAGAGTTCAATTCAATACCATCAAATAGGAGTAATCTATCCCACTGAATGAATATATAATTTCCTTCTATGTTAACTAGCATGTAGGTCCATAAATAGGAGGTAGATTTTCTTTTCATTTCCTTTGAATTATGAAATAAACGTTTGCCTAGTAATTCCCCTTAAACTATCTCCTTTTTTCAATGATAAGCTACCAGAGAATAGTTAGTAGCCTATAGTCAATATTGAAAATCAAACAGTTCATTACTTATCAAAAGCATTTAAATTATACCACTTTACCTAAAAAATCCATTTAATTGGTTTGTAAGATTTCTGTATAAGTAGAACTTATGACTGCAAGAAAAATAATTTTAGAGTGGACCTTGTACCTTATTCTTCCTTTCCCTCATTTTTCACACAAGGAATCCACGGAAACAATTTACTTTGGTTCCAGTGAATTATTTGCAAGCGTATCTATACATAGCTTCACATTACAACATTCCAGCTGCTTTTTTTAAATTTTCTGAGTCAGATAAGATTATATTCTATGTATTTCTGTTATCTGGATACTTATTAACATGTCTACCATTATGGATAAACAGCTAGTATGATACATAAAAATGAGTTCATTGCAGGCATCAGCTCCATTTCCTTATTTCTAACCTAGCTTGACATTCTTTTTGACAATTCTTCCAGACATACCACAATTCACTTTCTATGAGATTCTTTTTTACCCCCTTTTAATACTAAGTTTTTCTGTGCAGCAGCTAGAACACAGAATTCCTCTCATTGTCTTTAGAGCTATATTAGGTTTATATTTCGCTTGAGTAAAAAATCTGAAAAGCTTTAGCATCAAGCTCTTATGAGAACACAGCTTTCTTAGATGTAAAAGAAACCTGAAACTTGGAGATAAATTAAGAAGAAATGAAATATGATTTCTTGCACCAAATTTTACAAATGAATATATGCAAGAAACAAGATAAAACAGAACGTAAAAACAACTTAAAACATAATTTATACGTAAGTCATCAAATTTATTTTATCAATAATGTAATTATGTAATAACAAGATTTCTTAGAACAGAATACTCAGATTTTGTTTTTTATTAATAGCTTTAGTTTACTGTTTTGATGAAAAAAATGACTAAGTCAGCACTGATAACAATTATTTCAAAACTGAAAAATAAAATTACTGGCATTTAAGATTTTTCATTAATATCCTTCATTATCTGCACTGATTTACATGTTTTAAGTACTTCAAATCCAAATTATAAATACACTAGTATCCATACTAATTGCCACCAAACATTTGGTAGTAGGAAGCATATATTAAAAAAGACGTGTTTATAAGCTGATCTCAAATATCTGTACATTGTAATTCTCAATTTCTTCTTCTGTAATTTGTAGAACTATTCCATGCAGAACTATGGTGAAAACAAAAATTAAAACAAAACCCCAACTGCCATCAATCATCCTGTTGGGAAATGGTTCATCTGTATTTTCTCCCAGAAGCCAAGCAAATAGCAAGGAGCTTCCTTTGATGAAGGGTGGTGGTCGTTAAAAACATGAACTATGGTTGACCCTTGAACAACATGGGTTTGATTATTTGGGTCCACTTATAATATATGGATTTTTTATAGTATTTTGGATTGGATTTTTTAAAATATAGTACAATACTACAAATGTATTTTCTCTTCTTCAAGGTTTTCTTAGTAACATTTTCTTGTCTCTACCTTACTTTCTTATAAGATCAGCTTATAGTACATTTTCCAGCTGAGGACCTCTTCACAGAAAATGACTCTGAGAATACTTACATACAGCTGTGTTTTTAGCATCCACAGCTGAAAATAATACATAATGACAAAAAGCCACAATAAAATCAGTAATGCTTGAAAATGCCATATTTTATAAGTACAACAGTATCTCCACTCAACTGAAAAGTAATTGCAGGTGCACGCACAAAGCAAATACTTATAATTCACTGACCACATGCGGAGTGCATAAGATTTCACATACTCCTGTCATGGCCATGGAAATGGCCTCTGTAGAAAAGTGAAATACAATTCAGAGAGCTTTGTGATACACTGAATTCAATCAGAAGTCAATTAAATATGGAGATCAATTGTCACTGGGGACAGTTTGGAAAAGTAAAAGTTCAGGAAAGAAGAAAGTCATAAATTGTTTTAACAAAAGCTAAGCATCATGGTAACATATTATGTTTCTCTGAGGCTTCCAAGTCAAGAGCAGGCTATGAGTAATTAAGTTTTGGGGGAGTCAAAAGCTAAACGAAGATTTTCAATTGCATCAGCAGTTGGCATCCCTAACTTCCACATTGTTCAAGAATCAGTTGTTATCAACATGGTTGGAATTATAAAGGAACACCTAAATTGCCAAAATTTTAAACTACTGTGATAAAGGTGCGTGTAATTTGCACTATATTTGAGACCTATTCTACATATTCTTGCTGATCTTTTCCAAATAGTATTCTTGTATTTCACTGCCTTTGCTCGCTTTCTGCTCCTTATTGAGTAATACTTAGATTTCTTAGCCTAATATCCAAGATCCTTGACAGTATGGATCAAGCCAAATTCTCCAACTCAAACTTTATGAGACTGACGCACTACCTACTGCACTAAGGAGACACCTTCACCTCTCGAACTTTATTCCTAGGCTTGAACCTGAATCTCTGGTCAGACAGGCTAGTTGTCCTCTAACCATTTCCACCTGGAATATTTGAACAGAAATTTTATCCTACTTAGAATGCTCTTACTTTATTTTACCAAATAGTTTTTAATATGCTCAGTTACATTTCACTTCACTCATTTCTAGAAATATTTATCAGAAATATGTCTTCCAGCAGCTCAGAGCTAGAAAAAATACTGCTAAGTATAGAGTACAATTTGGTAGTGGTTTAAATTCACAAGTTTCCCACATTCCATTATAAGAGGACATTAACTCAGTCTTGTGGCATCTCCAACCTAAAAAACTCTGATAACCTCTATGATGTTTTTCAGATTGCCTCTGTATGTGTGTGTGTTTGTGTGTGTGTGAAAATGAACCTTACCATTTGGACTTGACATAGGTGTAAATAATCATGAAAAAAAAGGAGTGCTCAATAACCACCCTAACTTCCACTAAAACCATCCTCTTCCATTAATTTTGACAAGCAAAGGAAGCATGCAGTAAAACTGGAGAAAGCTACAATATTGATCCTATTTTGGTCTCAACTCTATGCAGGATTACTTTCTCTAGGAATTTCAACTGATGATTAGTCAGAGTCTATTTGACCATTTTCAGTGATGAACAGTTTAGTTCTTTTTGAAGCATCATGGTGATGACTGGACAGCTCTACTTCTTATTAAGTTCTGCCTTACATCTAGTTGAAATATCCTTCTTGAATCTTTCAACTTTTGCTCTTGGTATGTCCTTCTAAAAGACCTCAGAAAAAGTGTTACCTTTTCCAACTGAGAACCCTTCATATGTTTGGAGACAGACAACTCTTTTGCCCTCAATTCTCTCTTCTCTGAAATTTTTAGTTACATTTAGCTTTATAATTATGATGTGGTTTTCAGAAATCCCACTGTTCCGTCCCATGGTGATACTCATATTTTTCAGCACAATACCCAAATTTTACTCACTTAACAGTAAGTTACTGCTTATCTACCATAGGCCCCATAGTGTGCTACATGTGAGGATTCACAATGAAATGGGGTGGAGTTTTTGCTAGCAGAAATACAGTATACTTTAGAAGCACACAGTAAGAGCATATAACCCAGTCAGTAGGCTTAATGGAGAAAAAAGTTTGTAGAGAAACTTGGGGGACAAAAAAGGTGGGGAAGACCAACCATTCAAGACAAAGGGGAAAACAGGGACAAATCTTGAATTCAAGATTCAAGGAATTAAAAGGAGTCCAGTATGATGCAGCAAGGAACGGCATTGTGTGGGGGTGGAGATCAAGCAGGCATTATGTTGGGGAGGGGGTACTATAAATATTTTTAAGGAATTATTAGAAGCCAGCAAACAGAAGGGCTCATATGCTCAGATTTTATTCTAGAAAGGCTTCTGAGGCTGAAGACAAAGAATGGGGGTGTAGGAGAAGTCCGAATGCATAGAGAGTCAGTGGACTTGCCTAACTGGATAGTAGAGAGGGAGGTGGTGATAAAAAAGAAGTTTGAGTTAAGGTTATAGATGATAGGGCCTTTCGTAAAAAGGCAGAACACATTTGCAGAGGAGTGGAGAAAGGTGACAAGTTCAGAATGGAACACATTACTTTAGATATAATGGATAAAATAAATAGCTCTCATTCTAATTTCATTAGAAATATGCATAACATTCCTGGAAGCAATGCCTCAATAATGGAGCTACTGGTATTAAAAATCAATTTACTAGAGTCTCTTAAGAGTAAGCACAATGTGGTTATAAGGAAATGTTTACTGAGTAATTACTATCCTAATAATGTTAGCAATGTACCTACTATAGGCTCAATATAACTACCTGAAAAACAATTACTGCTCTTAATCCTTAAAAAACTCCAATTAGACATCCTACCTCACTAGTTAGGCAATTAAGATTAACTACTCATATCTACTTATATGCTGAGTCACTAATATGCTGCCAGGCAATCTAGGGGATGAGTGTTATCTTACCTCTGACAGCTGTTCCATATGCACAGACTCCAAGGAATAACTAATCCTAAAAATGCATGACCTCAGTTCCATACATCTACTTCAATTCGAAGTCCAATTAGAACACTTCTTACTCTTCTTTGATGAGTTTTATGTCCTTCTCATTTTCAATGTTTAGCCAAGTGGGCTTGTGTGGCTAAACAAGTTATCTATGGACAGATCTTAGAAGTTTTGGAGATTTGGGAAATCAGAAGTAGCAAATTGTTTCAATCCGTAAAGTAAGGGCATTTGTTATACTCCATATAAACTCACATATTTTTTATCATTTGTTATTTATTCCATTATTGCCAGGTCTCAAGTAAACGCCTGACTACACTATTTACTTCGTCATCTTCTTTTTTTTTTTTTTTATTTATTTATTTATTTATTTTATATATATATATATATATATATTTTTTTTTATTTCCAGCATAACAGTATTCATTATTTTTGCACCACACCCCGTGCTCCATGCAATCCGTGCCCTCTATAATACCCACCACCTGGTACCCCAACCTCCCACCCCCCGTCCCTTCAAAACCCTCAGATTGTTTTTCAGAGTCCATAGTCTCTCATGGTTCAACTCCCCTTCCAATTTCACCCAACTCCCTTCTCCACTCTAAGTCCCCATGTCCTCCATGCTGTTTGTTATGCTCCACAAATAAGTGAAACCATATGATAATTGACTCTCTCTGCTTGACTTATTTCACTCAGCATAATCTCTTCCAGTCCCGTCCATGTTGCTACAAAAGTTGGGTATTCATCCTTTCTGATGGAGGCATAATACTCTATCCCCAGGGGTACAGGTCTGTGAATCACCAGGTTTACACACTTCACAGCACTCACCAAAGCACATACCCTCCCCAATGTCCATAATCCCACCCCCTTCTCCCAAACCCCCTCCCCCCAGCAACCCTCAGTTTGTTTTGTGAGATTAAAAGTCACTTATGGTTTGTCTCCCTCCCAATCCCATCTTTGTCATCTTCTTGTTCTCAGTCCTTTCCAACCTCAACTTCAGAAAAACTTTGTGTCTAGAAGCATGGTATAATAAAAAGATATAACCTTTGGAACCAGAAAGGCCTAGGCCTGAATCCCATCCCTGTCACTTCCTAGTTCTGCGGCCTTGTGTTAAATGGTGATTTTATGAATTGGGGGAATGATGTGTCCCCAGAACACACTGGTTAAAATTTAGGAACTGGCAACTCAAAAACAACTGAAAGATAATTTAGGCTAATATCTGTTATTATTGCCTAAGATTTCAGTAAACAAAATAAAAACAATGATATTTGAAAGTAAGGCTTTGGTTATAAAAAATAAAAGACACTTACTTTGATCTTCACAGGAACCTTCCAAAGATTCTTTAAAAATACTGTCTTCCAATTTTTTTAGAATATAAGGATTAGATGAGAGAGACTAAAAGTGGATTTCAAGTTAATCAGATCTACACAAATGGTCTAGAGCATTGAAGAAATAAGAAGACTTTAAAAAAAAAGAAGTGATACTTCAGCCAGTTTGTTTGTGTCTGCTGGTGACACCCATCTGGTTCTTAGTATTGAAGGATAAATGTTATTGTTGAATGGGAACAAAACTGCATGGACTAATTTAAAAACTGTATTTAAAATTTCCTGACATCTTTTCTGTCTAATCTCTTCTTTGTTAACAGCGGCCTTGAGTTTTAAGCAGTTTCTCCTGTAAGGCAGATATGCTGACACACGCATGTGAGGTCATGTACCATTATGAGTGAAATACAAAGAAGTTGAAACCCAACCTTACACATGAGCCATTATTGAGATATTTTAAGTACTATAAAAAGGCAAGAAGCTTAAAGTTTTGAGCAATGATCAAAGTAAAAACCATAGCTGAAGAAATATTTCAGTATCAGGGTCTGAACTGGTTAACCTGGCTTGTCTCAGTGCTTATTAATATTTTCAAAGTACTCACCATATTGATCTTTAAAATGAGGATGTAGGATACAAATTTTCTTGTTTAAAAGGAGTATTTGTGAGGTTACTGCCTATATTATCATGTTTTAGCCATAGAAATTGTTTGCTTTTTGTTGACTTATTTATGCAGCAACAGCAAAGGAACAATCAAAAACACATACAAGACCAATTGTATACTGGGATTTAGAAAATCTGGATATTAACTTCAACTATGACCTGATCTACCTATATGAAAGGGTTAATCACTTCATGTCTTTGACCATCATTTTCTGTATCTTTGAAATGAAGAGATCTGATGAGATATCTTCTTTCTCTGTACTGAAATGTAACAATTCTATAGTTATTATTGTATATATATACACATAACATATACACACAGTAATTATCATCTGCACAGATATTCCAACACAATATATCACTGATTGCTCATTATGTTCCATATGACTATTATGGGTTATTTTAGATAATACCAATAACATTAATTCCTCAGTTACATTTCCTTTAAAATCCAAATGTCCTTAATATCCAAATGAAATTCTGCTCTAAGCCTGAGCATCATATGAGAGACCACTTTTGCCTTGTATAGAATTCTTTGCTTTTGAGAATAATGCCATATTGGGACACATAATGCTAAAATAAAAGAAAACTAGAAATAAAAGAAAAAAGAAAAGAAATAAAAGAAAACTAGACAATAAGAGTTCTTGTCCTCAATTCCACTAAGTGACTTCAATAAGGCACTTTGCCTTTATTTTCTCAGTTCCAGGATTTTCCCACTACTCAATAAAGGTATAATGCCTGGAGACTGTGAGTTTTACCTGGACTTATTGAAAAATGTAGGGCCTAAAAATTTTAAATAGACTTAGTATATGCATTTTAAAATAATTCAAAATATAAATTAATGTATTCAAATAAATTTCTATAAAATATAATTTCAGCCAGTTATTTGCAACCCAAAGAATGTAGTTATAAATAAATTATATTTAATGTGAGCTATGAGTATATGTGATATGCTTGGTATGACAGGATAGACTCCTCCAAGTCACCACTCATACCTTTGGTAAAGGACAACAGAATCAATGCCTTCAAAAGACATAATCAAGGGATTATGTTCACTTTTTAAAATGCTGTTATTACAATTCTTGATGTTTTGTAACCAAAGAAAACTTAGAAAATATTTTGTGATAATTTTACCTTTGAAAGTAGGAGGGCAAAGTATAAGGGTTTTGAAGTAAGATAATTCTAGGTTTCAGTATGATCATTTCTAGCTCAGTGGCTAAGCGTCAAACTCTGGATTTTGGCTCAGGTCCAGATTCTCTCTCCCTCTCCCTTATGCCCCTCCCTCTGCTCTTACGTGCTCACTTCTGCCCTCCTAAAGATAAATAAAATCTTAAAAGAAAAAGTTCTGAATTTGTATCTCAGTTTTACCACTTAGTAGTTAAGGGATCCTACAAAAGTAACAATTTTTTTGAAACACAGTTTCTTTACCTGGAAAACAGTACAGGGTTATTCATCCCATATGAATATTAAATGAGGGTTAAAAGAAATAACAGTGATTGGTACATGGCAAATGAAATGTTAGTTTCCTTTTTTAAATAATATTTTATCAATATGGCTTTTTAAAAGAAATTATATATATAATTAAAGATATTAAATTTATATTACTAAATATATGTAAAAATTATATATATAATATTTGGAAGAAAAACTGATTCATATTCCTTTGTTCTTTATAGGTAAAACATGGTAACATTCCAGCTTCTTTAAATCATCATTTAGTCAGACTAAGTACCTAATTGTCTTTGTTTCTGATAACTAACTGTAAGAGTCCAGGTTCCTGATTATATGGTAAATTACCCTTCTTCCTCTATTAAGTGCCTAAAAGTAGTTAGACATCTGTTTTTGTGACAGTTCATAAACTAAGCCCTAAAATATTAAATTTGTGTGAGTCATAGCCAAATTTCTAATAGAGAACTGAAGTTTTAATCTCACTTTCATCCATGATCCAAAAGGAATCTTTCCTTGTCATCATGAATACATGACAACATACAGTCTATTCATCTTTGCAGAGGTTTAGTCATCTTTGAAGTCTTTGCCAAGTAGTTGTTAGGTCAACAGGTTTTAAAAGTTTACACTAGGGGCGCCTGGGTGGCTCAGTGGGTTAAAGCCGCTGCCTTCAGCTCAGGTCATGATTTCAGGGTCCTGGGATCGAGCCCCACATCTGGCTCTCTGCTCAGCAGGGAGCTTGCTTCCTCCTCTCTCTCTGCCTGCCTCTCTGCCTACTTGTAATCTCTGTCTGTCAAATAAATAAATCTTAAAAAAAAAAACACTTTAAAAAATAAAAGTTTACACTAAAGGTAAGCATTCCAAGTGGATCAACCATATCTTTAGCGTATTCATGTCATATGTATTCATAAATTAACAAATCTATTAAGAAAAAGTCTACATTGCTAGAAGCACAGAAATGTAGTCAACGTATGTCAATACATTTTGGAGTTAATAATTTATATTTTGTGGTATAGAGTTCTAGTCTAGGTCTCCCTCCGGTTTGTTATGGTACTTAGCAGGTTAATAAGCTTTTCCAGGCATTTGGTCTGCTCATATATAAAACGTAGCAGTATTTTATTTATTACCTTTAATGAGATGAGACTAGTATGGGCTTTCAGAGTCAAGGCTAAGTCCCGATCAGGGTCTTGGTAGGGTTTAGCTACTAGGCCAAGTGTGAGGAAGATACTGGAAGTTTATTCAACAGAGCAGATTTGAGGTATAATCAAAGACAGAGAGGAGATAAAGCAAAATCTTTGTACAAATCTGACATCAAAGACCACTCATATTCAGGAGAAGGATTATGGGAGCAAAAAGTTTTATTTGTTCATTATACATCAGTAAAGCTGGGAGGAAAAAGAAAAAGGCAACTGAGGAAAAAAAATAAAAAAGAAAAGCAAATGGAGTGGAGGTTTCCAGAAGCCTTTTGATCCCTAAACTGGAAGTTGCTTATTGCTTCACTGGAGTTCTTCCTGTGAGTATCTTGCTTAGCTATAGGTAAGAGAAAAACAAACTTCTGTACAAAAACACAAATGAGAGTTACATAATACAAAGTAAATATGCCACTGTAAAAATTCTTTAAATAAACTCTCAAAATTGTGCTAAAGTAGTCTCTAATCTCTGACAGAACTATATTTTTTAACTCTTTAAACCATTATCCAGGTACCTTTTCCTATTCAGTATTATCAAAATAGTTCTTTCATTTCACCCTAATTTTTTTATGCTACTAACTACAAAATTCATACTACTTTCTCCTTGCTCACTGTTCTTGCCCATATGGCTTTTAGGTTTTCATATAAATAAATCATATGAAAAATCAGTGATGTTAGAATGAGAAAGGATAGAAAAATTTCCTGTTGCTCAAATATCACGATTCTAGAAGAGACCTCAGTTAATTCAAGTTGACTATAAACTTCCAGATAACAGTTCTGTGTGTTGTTGATCTTGCATCTACTCTTCACAGACTGCAGCACTGCACTTGCACATTAGAATGTTAACACTTAGAGATATATGGAATTGAAGTAATTTTTCTTTCACTCATTTATTCAATAAACTAATAGGCTTTGAGCACTGACTACATGTTCTAGGCATTTGAAGATACAGTGGGTGAAGTGATACATTCTTTTGATACACATTCTAGTGGGAAAAGGAATCATTAATAAATAAGTCCTTATCTCCAACATGGAGTTTCTGTAAGTTTGTGTTTTGTCACGTAAGACAAATAAGTTAAAATGTATAGCCTGGGGCGCCTGGGTGGCTCAGTGGGTTAAGCCGCTGCCTTCGGCTCGGGTCATGATCTTGGGGTCCTGGGATCGAGTCCCGCATCGGGCTCGAGTCCCGCATCGGGCTCTCTGCTCAACAGGGAGCCTGCTTCCGCCTCTCTCTCTGCCTGGCTCTGCTTACTTGTGATCTCTCTCTGTCAAAAAAAAAAAAAAAAAAAAAATGTACAGCCTGTGCTGTATTTGGCAAAATGCTTTCATTCACCTCCATGTTTACTACAAAATGCATTGATTTCATTGAAACTAAAGACATACTGCAACCTTTTGTGGTCTCAAAATAGATGTGTGATGCTGAAGTTTTAGATTTCTGGGATAAGTCAACAATAACAAAAAGATAATGCTCCTTCATTTTGCACTTTAAAATTATATGCTGTTTATATTGATGAATGGCTGTTATTCTGAGCTAATGTCAGTAAAAAGGACATGGTTATAGTTCAAGTTTTTTGAGACTTTATGTCCATTCAGCCTAATCAACAATAACCATTTCTATTGATTTTGCTCAAATTTTGTCTTTGTGATTCTATTTTCTTTAATATTTAAAGGAAAAAATGGACAGTAATGTGAATAAAACAACTTCATACTATATAGATTTTGGTTGTAATGATATATCTAAATTAAGCCAAACTAGGAGAACCTGGGTGTCTCAGTCGGTTAAGTGTCTGTCTTTGGCTCAGGTTATGATCCTAGGGTTCTGGGATCAAGCCCTGCATCAGGAAGCCTGCTTCTTCCTCTCCCTCTGCCTCCTGTCCCCCTGCTTCTCCTCTGTCTCCTTCTAATAAATAAATAAAGTCTATAAGCAAACAAACAAATAAGGCAAAAATAAAAATATTGAGAATATAATAGTTCAGTTTGTACGCTATACATGCTAGATAAAATACACTGCATGATTTGATTTGTGAGCTTATAAACTAATCTTAGGAAATAAGACAAGGAAATTAGAACAAATTATAGAGGTGAAAAACAATATAGTTACAGTAAGACAAAAGACAATTCATTATTTAATGATGATGTCAACAGTATATGCTTATAAGAGTTCAGAGGAGTAAGAACCCTCATGATGCTCTTCAAGTTATAGAGTAATAGAAGTTTCACTCCAGGCATAGCTTTATGAAGCTAGAATGTGTGAAGCTGATTGCTTAGGTCAACTGGACTGCAGCAGATGGCATAGGAGACCAATGAGAATTTAAGTATGTGGGAGCCAATGTGTAGAATGCTAGAATGAGTAATTCTGAATTTGCCTTGCAAAGTGGAAATTATTGATATTGTATGAGCTAGAGCATGTTATAATCAAATGAAGCTCAGACCTGCAGCACAAGTACAGAAAGGGGAATAGCAGAAGGGTCATTTGGGAGACCAATGCAGTAGTCTAGGAAAAGTGATAATGTTCTAAACTGAGCAATGGAAAAGTAATGGATTGTGATAGACAAAGTTGTGAGTTGTTGAGGAAAATTAATCAATTTATCCCTTGAATCCTTGATTACCTGAATGGGTACATGATGAGGAAGCTCAGAGAGTGAAACAGGGCTCCAAAAGAGGGATTGGGAGACCTGGTGGAGGGAAATAATTTTGCAGCAAAAATGGAGTTAATCATAAATGCAAAAATGGTTATGTAGCTACATTATAACACATTAAACTAATTCACAGACTATATGTAACAAGCACATCACTGGTATTTTACATATTATAGTTATAACCATATTTATGCCACGACAACATGCCTATTCACAAAAGACCCAACTTCAAAAATAAAGTCAAATGCTAGAGTCTATTTAAAAATGAGATTCTTTAAAAAAGTAGAGGTTTGTATTATCATAGATGCAGCCTAAAGTTTCCTAGGTCTTCCTGACCTATGGATGTAGAGATGAGCTTATTTATAATTACTGAAGTTCCCTTGTGTAGTAGCCATTTCCTGCTAATGTGGGTCCTCCAGCCTCATGCAAAGTGCTTTCCCTAATCAAACATTTTCTTAGATCCCTTGGGTGAAGCATCACAAGTGTATCACTGCTCATCATTTTCACTACTTCACTGGGTGCAGTTGCTACTACTTTGAACTGTTTCAACCACCAGGCACATCTTTTTTCAGTTTGCAGCTCAGGCTCTGTCCTGAGCCTCCTGATGATTCAGTGGCACCATGTTTTGTTTGGTCAAAAATGCTTCTCTCAAGGCGCGTGAGTGGCTTAGTTGGTTAAGTATCCAACTCTTGATTTCATCTCAGGTCAGATTTTGGCTCAGGTCATGATTTCAGGGTCAAGAGATCAAGCCCTGCATCCTGCTCCATGTTGAGGACGGAGCCTGCTTAAGATTCTGTCTCTTTCTTTCTTCTTCCTCCCCGCCAACCCCCATACTATATCTTGCCCTCAAAAAAGGGGAAAAAAAGCCTTGCTTTTTCTTGGTATTGTGGGGCTCTGGAATACTTAGAAGTGAAGTATCTCTTTCATTAGGTTTTACTTACAGGTCCTTTCCCCATTTCTGGGTGAGGAAACGAGTTTAGAGAAATTGAGTAATGTGGCAGATGCTATATGAAAAATCAGTGGCAGAGCTGGAATTCAAACTCAGATCTGACTGCAAACCCTGTACTTCTAACCACAGAATTTTTAATGATTATGGATGTCATGTAGTATCATAAGACAGCACAGAAATGAGCTCTGGGGATCAGATCCAGGGGCTTATTAAATCAATAAGACAGAAACAGAAATCCCTAAACTGAAGCCAAGCTTAGTCACTAATTTGGTGAAGTTTTCTTCAAAATAGGCAATGACATGTAGATACATCTCTGTAGCAGCAACTTAATATATCAGATATATTAAGTAACTGAGATGCTTAAGAAAAAGTTCCCTAAAAATGTAAGCATGTTGAAACCGGTTCAAATAAATTAGATGTGTGTTTGACATTTAATATTGAAAACTCATTAGAAATATAATTAGTTCACAGATTAGAGCATGAGACTGCAGACAGCTGAAGGAAAGATTAAAAGGACTACAATCCTCTATAGCTATTTAAATGAAAGTAGCATTATTACGATTTTTGTTTTGATAAATTATTTTAATATATTCATAAATATCCATAAAACTAGTCTTCATAGGAAACCTGAGGTAAGTAAATAATATATTTTAATTTCCAAATTATCACTGCATAGAATTACAGGAAAGAAAAGGAATATCTTAAATAATAAAAATTATTAAATTCTAGATTTAGGGAATAAGAAGAAGAAAAACTATACAACCTGTACTTTTCTATCTCTTTTTCTTTCTGAGAACCACATAAGGGTTCTTCTTAACCATGAGGACCTAAAGGTAAAGAGAAATATTTGAAGAAAGCTAAAGTAGAATTAATGGCCTCTTGAAGTCCCTCCCACCCTGAACACTATTTTGCATGTTTCTCCTGACAGCCTAAGAGGAAATCATAACTTGTCTCAACATATAGTTTCTCCTTCTATTCTTGAATATTTTCCTCTCTTTTTATTAAAATTCTTAGTCCCCCATCCTCTGGTATCTTTACCCTCTTCCTTTCTTCTGCTTTGTAATGTGAAAAGTAGCCTATATCTTAAGAAGATGAAAACTCTTGTCCTGACCTTGGCCAACCCTTTCTATATGTTACTTGATTTCTCTCTGGCTATTTATGACTCACTTTTCAAAGATTAGCCTGACTTTGCTTTTAAATTCTCTTTAGTTACTTAACCCAGTTTCGTGTGGCTTTCACTAAATTGTCTAAGGTCACTTAGTCAAACATATTTGACTTTTTTCTGTACTTATCTTTCTCAATCTCTCAGCTGCTTTTGAACCTATTAGCAAGTCCCTTCTTGAAATTTTCTCCACTTTGGGCTTTTGTGATTTCATGTTCCTCTTTTCTTTCATGGCCAGAATGACTTCTATTTCTCAGTATTGTTGACTGGTAGCTGTTTGTCCTTACTACCTCCAACAAATGGTGGTTTTCCAAGGCTCAAATGTTTTCTCTTTACTCTGTTTCAGAACAAGTACAGTAGGTACTGCAAATCTGTCAGCTAACTAGAGTTTACCCACTAAACTGTGCATCCCTTCAGCATTTACCAACTTAAATCACAATCATGTTTAATACAAATGACTATGGTACCCTCTGTGTACCAATCTGTATGTTGACAGATTTATAGGGTGAGATTGCTCTACAAATGTCAGGGAGCTTAATCAATGTTTGTGGATTGTATTTCCACTTTAAAATAATTCAGTTATTGAAAAGTATGTATTTTCCAAACATATTCCAAATTTAGAATTTTATAAATGGGAAATTTATCATTTTAATTATTTTTGTTCTAAAAATTTTCTGGGATGTTTCTGTTGGAGACTTACACCTGAACTTGAATGGCACCTTCAAACTTAGAGTTCCAGGAATATCTTTGAAATTAATTTTTAAAAAATAGCCTCCCTAGTACATTTACAGCATAGACATAATAGAACTGTATATAGTGGCAGTAAAGATTTGTTCTAATAAGATCAGTACAATCTCCTAATTCCCCAACTAGTGAAAGTCAAATATCTTAAGGAAAGGGCACAGTAGAAACCAGCTGTGAACCTCAACAGAAAGAAAAAAAACAAAAAACAATTTTTTCAAATGTCAAGTGTGCCTTTCTAAAAAATCCAAAATATGTATAACTTCGAGTAAGAAAAGTACATAATGTTTATGCTGAGACTATATGGGCTGAGTTATTGGGACAAATTTTAATGCAACATAAAGCACTACATTATAATAATCAAAGTCTCCATCATAAATGAGAGCTGGAATGGAAGTGAATCTTCTGTAACTCAAGCAGAATTCAGATGACCCTGTCTTAGAAATGTGGTAGTAAAGAACCCTCTGTTATTTAAAGAGGAGGCATGGAATAGACTCTTAAAAGATTGCTTCTAGCTGTTATAATCTATTACTATGGCCCAAGTCATATAACCTTATCTATTAAATAAGAGGTCTGGGAATACGTGAAGGAATGAACCAAGGAGCCTGTCAGAGAAGGCCATCTGATCGAGTCAGGAACAGGGGCAAGGACGTCACACACCTGGAGACTCCAGACTGGGACTAGGACCCCACTTCAATGGCAGCTGCCAGTCTTGCTGGCCGAATAAAAGAATTTGGAAGTGCAAAAAAAAAGAAAAAAAAGAAGAAGAAGGAAAAGATTTTAGAATCTCTAATACAGGAAAGCAATCATTAGTTATTTCTTTTTGCTTTTTTTAAACTTCTGGAAAGGAGAACAATTAGGCAGAAGGAAGCTAATAAGGTAAAAATACAAGTCAGATAAAGGGGAAATCAGTAAACTCTTGAAAGCATCAAGAAGTTATTTATTCCTTCACAGAAAAAAAGAAAGTGGTTATTGCAAAAATGGACCAATATTTTAGATATCACGGGTACTCACGGCATACTGTAAATGACAAATATTTACCTGTAAATGACAGAAATAATAAAAGGAGGAGGGAGCACAATTGAAAAGTTGTAATATGGTTTACAATCAGCATTAGAGGATAAAACAAACTCTACAATAGGTTGTCAATGAATAACTTGTAAGAAGACCTTTCTCCTAGTCTTGTTCTAAATTGCATGTTTTCTTGAGAAATATTAAACAAAATTAGTAACAATGTTTAATTTATGCTATTATTTAAATTAAACAAGTAATTTAGTTACAGAAATCCCTACTGTATGCTATAAGAAACAAATTGATGAAAAATGTTTGGTTAATAAAATTTTTGCATTCAGATCAATTTATATTTTCAATGAACTTCAAAAGTCATTTTGAACCTCTGTGCCAGGCCCTGGGGGGAAATCAGAGATAAAGAAAGAATAGCTAGGGGCACCTGGGTGGCTCAGGGGGTTAAGCCTTTGCCTTTGGCTCAGGTCATGATTTCAGGGTGCTGGGATGGAGCCCTGCATTGGGCTCCCAGCTCAGCAGGGAGTCTGCTTCCTCCTCTCTCTGCCTGCCTCTCTGCCTACTTGTGATCTCCATCTGTCAAATAAATAAATAAAATCTTAAAAAAAGAAAGAAAGAAAGAATAACTCATAATCCTAGGTAAAGACAGTTTTATGGAGCTGCATTACTTTCTCTACTTTCTCAGTTCTTTATAATATTAAAAAATAAATAAATAAAACCAGCAAGAAAATAGTAAGGTAAAAACTAGCAGTACCTAAAAAAGAATAAAATCACATGCCATGAACTTTAAAAAGTGGCAGCCAAGAAAAGAAATAGATGATTCATCCCAATTCAGAGTAGCTCCTCATTTCTCCTCCATCTTCAATCCCATCCCCATAAGTGATACAATACATCCTGGTTTTATCCACCTTCATTCTGGAGGGACCTCAATTCAGGGGCATCCAATAAAAGTTGTGGGGAAGAAAATGAAACCCTGAAGAATAGAAAGCTGTTATCCACTACTATAAAATCTCAGTATCTCAGTAGAAGCTTGAAAACCCATTAGAGATCATCATAATTGGGCTTCCATATATAATGGGAAGAATAAGGGTATCCCTCTTATGGATAACATATATTACTAACTGGTGAGGAAAACCCTAAAGTGGGGAATTTAATAAGATTTTGAAGAAACAGCAGAGCCAAGACAAATGGAGTTCTCCCTCCCCGACTCTTCCCCAGCTAAATTCTCAAGTTATATAAAGTAGATTTAAAATTCCCAGTTCTCCATTGTAAACTGGCAAGAAGGAAAGTAAGTCAAATGAAAAATGGGAACTCTATCAAGAAGAATGATACATAGTTTATCATATTAAAAAAAGATACAGAATGGCAATTTTGTAAACATAATACAGAGAAAAAATGAACACTGCAATCACATTGCTAAATACAGATGATGAGGTTAGTATGGAAAAACATATTATGCAAGGAACAGAAGAAAATTTCCTCAACAACACTAATAATACAAAAATACTTCATAACAATGTGAATATGGTGCCATAGCTAAAACTTGAGATAAGAAGAGAGAATAAAATAAAAGGGAGACTAGAGGCAAGCATATCACAACTACAGGACTGAAGAATACATTACCAACAGAAATGAAACATAATAAGCAAGCCAAAAGTGGAATTTCTAATAAAGAGGAAAATCTTGAAAGACTCTGAATTTATGCAAAGGGAAAAGACAGATGGAAACAATTAGAAAAAAAAGGATAGAGAGGACAAAGACAATCCAACTTAAGCACAATTGGTTTCACCCCCCCAAAGAAAAGTGAAATAAGAAACCCCAAGTTATACCAGCAAATTTTTAATTATAATAATGGAAGAAATGATTGATAATTCAAAGAGCATTTGATGATCCAATAAAAGCTTGGGTAGTGTGACTAAGATAAAATAATATTAGTATTAAATTATTATAATTCAAGAATAAATGATTTTTCTGATGGGCAGGCATATAAAGAAAATTGTTCCTTCTCACAAAACCACTAAATTACAGAATGTGGTAGGGGAAATATCTACATAGTTCTAAAGGAAAGTATAACTCAACATATTCATTTTAGCTAAATTATCTTTGTGTATTAAGATATAGATATTCTCACACATGCAAGAATTCAGAAAGAGTTTCTCTTAGGTCTTTTGAAAAAAGCACTTAATAATGATAACCAACTAACTCTAAGAGAAATTAAAACAAAAAATATTCAGGATGAAGAAACAGTTAGGTTTGCAAGCTATCTACACATTCTTACAATTAAAGTTAATCAACTGTGTTTTGGAAAAGAACGTAAATACTACAAATCCGAAATATAAGGTTAAGAACCAAAAAATTCAGGACTTAAGAAGTTTGGGGAAAGATAAAAGTTTTAATTTCTTCATTTTTGTAGTATAATCAATTGATAATAACTATACTTGAAATATTAGTTAAAATAATGATCTCTAGGGGCGCCTAGGTGGCTCAGTGGGTCAGACGGCCTCTGCCTCAGCTCAGGTCATGATCTCAGGGTCCTGGGATTGAGCCCCACATCAGGCTCTCTGCTCAGTGGGGAGTCTGTTTCCCCCTCTCTCTCTGCCTGCCTCTGCTTACTTGTGATCTCTGTCAAATAAAAAAAATAATAATCATCACCTCTATTACCTTTTATTTTCATAATGTTAGAGTGATCTTTAGAGTGCTATTATCTCTTTGGTCAAAAAAATTTATTTGTACTGTACCAACTTACCTCAGTATCTTTTCTTCCCATACATTGTAGAAATATTAGAGTATTTTTAGAACTAGAAAACTCTCAAACATATACTGATGACTTCCAAATCCGTGATTTGATCCAAAAATACTGCCTGATCTTCAGATGTCTATGTTTAAAAATTGTCTAGACATTTCATTTTACGTGTCCCAGAGGCATATCAAACTTAGCATATCAGAAAGCAAATTTATCACTTTCTTGCACTTCCCTAAATCTGCCCCTTCTCACATATTCTTTGACATCCAACCAAACCCCAATTACTGCCAATTTTATCTTCTATATGTTTTTCAAATGTACCCCACATTTCCATTGCTACCACCACTTCTTAATTCAGGCCCTTATCATCTTCATTCTGCAATAACCTTGTCTGGTTCATGCCAACTTTGATTTTATACTTTTCTTTTCCAACAGAATGAGTCTTAAAATATACATCTAACCAGGTCCAGATTGAACTGTACTCCCCTAGACCCTTACATACTTTTAAAAAATAACTGTTAAATAACAAATAACTGCACTGCACCATGATTTCTTTGGTTTGTGTCTTCTTGAGAGAAAGGAACTATATCAGATTTCACTCTGTATTCCACTACCTAGACCAGTATCTGGCAGCTAGTTGCTCAATAACTACTTGGAAAGGGAATGAAAAGGGACTATGCCCATATATATGTCTGTTAAATAACTCAGCAGTCTGACTTAGAATCTGGAGTCTTCATCACTACATCACTTTGCTTCTTATCCCCAGCATGGAGTAGGATACTTGATTCACAAAGTTTACTAAATGAAAGAATGAAAAAATGGTTGTTATAAAACAAAGCTAGGTTTTAAAATCAAGTGCCTAGGTAAAATATTTTCTCAATGTTTCATCATCTTTTAATAAATGTTCAACTTTTGTTTTGGAGAATAAACCTTTAACTAGTCATGCAAGTTCTTTAGTTATAAAAATAATTGCCATGAGGATTTATATATATATTTTTCTGCATAGAATTTATTTCTTGGCATTTTTGCTGCCAACTCTAAATACCCTAGGGTGAAAAAAAAGAAGCTTAATTTGTTTCTGACCAATCCAGTAATGGCTTTACTATAAAGACCTATGTGTACTCATTCATTTCATTGTGCTTTAAACACATCTTATTTTGCTTCTTCATAAACAAGGAGTATGACTAAGTGGTGGAAGGGAAAACAGATTCTCCAAAACAAGTCTTTTCAAGGAAGAGTCAGAAGGCTGAAGCTGCAAATTCAGTGCAAATCGGATTTAAATTTATTTGGTAGGACAAGAGCCCCTTTCCCTCTTAAAGTCTGTAAGGCTAGACAGTTTCTCCTCCTAAGGATTCAGTGGGTCTGCTCAGATCTGGTTTCAAATCCTGAATTTACCATTTACTATTTGATTGGTCTCTTTTACTGCCTAAAAAATTGAGGGTAATGAAAATTACCCAGTAATGTTGAAAGGCTTAAATAGGATAACATATATTAAAGGACTTAGCACAGTCCTGACATAAAATAAGTACTCATTAAATAGCAGCTATTAGATTATTTTATTATTGTTACTTACTGCTCATTTCCATTGCATATTTAAAATTCACATTTTATTTTATTGTTTTAAAGATTTTATTTATTTTTGCAGAAGAGAGAGATTGTGAGCACGAGGAGTCAGGGAGGGTCAGAGGGAGAAGCAGACTCCTGGCTGAGCAGGGAGCCAGATGCTGGACTAGATCCCAAGACCCTGGGATCATGACCTGAGGTGAAATAAGACACTTAAATGACGGAGCCACCCAGGTGCCCTAAAATTCACAAACATTTTAAATATGAAATTATTACACAGGCAAACTAATACTTAGTTCTTCTTCTCAGTATAAATTTAATTTTTAGTAGTAGATTTAATAATCTAACTACATGTTTATTTAGATGATTCCTAAGATAGTTCTATGAAGTCCACTATCAACATTTCATAGTTCTAAAATTATTGAGAACACATTATAATAATTATAACTTACACTTCCTGATAAAATATTTGACATAGAATCATAATGTACATTATCAAAATATTGTTTTAAAAAGATTGCTGTGTGTGTATATATATAAATATGTGTATATAAATATATATATACACACATATAATATTAAATGACCCATTCATGAACATTTATATAAGTTACATTTTCAAGGTAAACTCACTACAAGACTATTTTTTATCTTATCCCTCTATTATGCTAGTTAACTGTTTTAAAAAGAATAAAGTCTTATACATTGTTTTGAGAAACAACACAAAGAAGAAAGAAGTAACATACAGCAACACATAAATTAAGAGACTTTTGTGGATTTATAAGAACTCTATTAGAGACTAGATACCAGAATAAGTTGAAGCTTGAAAATAAAATACACATACAAAATAGATTTTGGATCCTTTAGGAGCAAGGGGGAAAAAATACATTCCCAACTGTTTTTGTTAAGATGCTGTAATCTTAGCTTAAAAACAAGAGCAAATGAACAAAAAAAGGTCTTCAACTTTTATATCTTTCACTTCTTTCTACAAGGGGAATTTTCCTCCAAGTAAGAATGTGCTATGATATGAGCATTGTTAAAAGAATGTAAGTTTAGTAAGAACAACAAAATGAAAGTGCTGCTTGTTATTTTA
The DNA here is from genome assembly GCF_009829155.1 of Mustela erminea. Taxonomy (NCBI): domain Eukaryota; kingdom Metazoa; phylum Chordata; class Mammalia; order Carnivora; family Mustelidae; genus Mustela; species Mustela erminea. The sequence goes on from NC_045621.1 coordinate 76,615,083, forward strand.
ACAGGCTCAGAAAAAAAGTACATCACAAGGTCATAAAAGAATAGCAATCATGACCAAAGAGCTATTGCCGTCAACATTTAAATACACAAGTAAAGCAAAAGAGCTGGCGGAAGACTGTAGGGAGTCTTGATGTTTATAGCTAAGAAAATAGTGGAGTTTAAAAACTGTGAACTATTAATTTGACCTTAATTTGAAGGAAAGTCTATTCCAGACTTTTTAAAATGTGGATTTCTAGACACAAGTAGGTTCATTCAAAACAAATCATGTTCCCACAACTTTTATTTCTACTCTTTAAGTGGATTATACTATATTAATTGATCAAGGCAATGTTCAAAACATACATATATCAATATGATATTTGGCAAATATCTCCTGATATTCGTAAGTATAGGATGGAAAATATTCCTGGATTATAATGCATTTAGACAATTCATAGTTTTTTAGGGAACCCTACCTAAAGATTAGTGGATATATATATGGGCCTGGTAAATATCTTAGTGATTTGCCTCTTCTTAAGCCATTTTGTTCAATATTTTTTATTAGTGACTCTAAGTAAAGTCTTGCTAAAGCCCCCAAACTGGAAAGATTTATATAGGCATTGGATGGTAGAATAAAAGACAAAAACAATCTTACAAAGTGTTTGATGGGTTGAAAATTTCCAGGTTAAATATATCAGGGAAGAATGTAAGATTCTTTATTTAAAGTAAAGAAAGAAAAAAAAAAACAAAGAAGAAAAAAAGTTTATGTGAATCAAATCTATAGACATAAAGAGATAATAGGCTGTATGAGCCTACTGTGTATGGCAGCTGATACAATATTTTGTGATATTAAGAGAACCATGATATAACCTCATTTGGAATAGTGCTCAATTCTGAAAATCAGCTTTAAGAGGGCCATCTGTTGACAAGAGTAATGAAAATGTGAGCTAAAGCTCCTGGAAGGCAGATTTTAGCTCAGAACAGAAAACCATTTCCTAATGGTTAGATTTTGTAAGAGAGTCTATAAAAATTTCTCAATTAACTCCCTTTTGCTAAAACTGTTTAAGTAGATATTAAAAAATAGTCTGTTAGGATTCACAGAAAGGTTTTTTACTTTGAGCAGGAATTTTTTTCCAGCTTTATTGAAATATAACTGACATATGACATTGTGTAAGTTTAAGGTATGTAATATGATGATATGATACATGTACATCCTGCAAAATGATTACGATAAAGTAATCCATCACTTCACATAATTACTGTGTGTGTGTGAGAGATAAGAACATTTAATACCTGCTATACTAGAAATTTTGAAGTATATAATACAGTATTGTGAACTATAGTTACTGTGCTGGACATTACACCCCCAGCACTCTTTAATATTATAAGGAAGTTTGTACCCTTTGGCCAACCTCTCCCCATCTCCTCCACCCCCGGTGCCTGACTACCACCATTCTACAGTTACCATATTTAGCTTGTTTTAGATTCTATATGTATTTTTTAGATTCTATATGTGTGATCATACAGTATTTGCTTTTCTCCTTCTGACTTATTTCTTCTTATTTTAAGTTTTAGTCAACGTACAGTGCAATATTGGTTTCTGGAGTAGAATTCAGTGGTCCATCGCTTACGTACAACACCCAGTGTTCATCACAACAAGTTCTGTCTTTAATACTCATCATCCATCTAGCCCATGCCCCATTCACCTCCTTCCATCAACCCTGTCTGTTCTCTGTCACTAAGAGTCTCTTAAGGTTTGTTTCCCTCTCTCCTTTTTTCTTTACCCCATCTCCATATGTTCATCTGTTTTCTTTCTTAAATTCCACATTTGAGTGAGATCATGTATTTGCCTTTCGCTGTATGACTTATCCCATTTAGCATAATAAACTCTAACTCCATCCATGTCATTGCAGATGGCAAGATTTCATTCTTTTTGATGGCTAATATTCCATTGTATATATACATCACATCTTTATTCATTCCTCAGTCAACAGACATTTGTCTGGCTGTTGTTGATAATGTTGCTATAAACATTGGGGTGCGTGTATTCCTTCAAATCCATATTTCTGTATCCTTTGGGTAAATACCCAATAGTTCAATTGTTGGATCATAGGGTAGTTCTATTTTTAACTTTTTGAGGAACATCCATACTGTTAGCCAGAGTGGTTGACCGGTTTGCAGTCCCACCAACGGTGCAAGATGGTCCCCCTTTCTCCACATCTACACCAACACCTCTTGCTTCTTGTGTTGTGAATTTTAGCCATTCTGACAGGTGTAAGTTGGTATCTCATCATGGTTTTGATTTGTATTTCCCTGATGATGAGTGACATTGAGCATCTTTTCATGTGTGTTAGCCATCTGGATGTTTTGAAAAATGTCTATTCATGTCTTCTGCCCATTTATTAACTGGATTATTTTGGTTTTGGGTGTTGAGTTTGGTAAGTTCTTTAGAGTTTAGATGCTAACCCTTTATCTGATACATCATTTGAAAATATCTTCTCCCGGGGCGCCTGGGTGGCTCAGTGGGTTAAAGCTTCTGCCTTTAGCTCGGGTCATGGTCCCATGGTCCTGGGATTGAGCCCCGCATCGGGCTCTCTGCTCCGCAGACAGCCTGCTTCCTCCTCTCTCTCTGCCTGCCTCTCTGCCTACTTGTGATCTCTGTCTGTCAAATAAATAAATACAATCTTTAAAAAAAAAAAGAAAAGAAAGAAAATATCTTCTTCCATGCCATAGGCTGACTTTTAGCTTTACTGATTGTTTACTTCATTGTACAGGGCTTTGTTTTGTTTTGTTTTGTTTTTATCTTCATGAAGTCCCAATTTCTGCTTTTGTTTCGTTGTCTCCTGCAATGTATCTGGTAAGAATTTGCTATGGCCAAGGTCAAAGAGGATTCTGCTGTGTTCTACTCTAGGATTTTGATGGTTTTCAGTCTCTCATTTAGGTCTTTCATCCATTTTGAATTTATTTTTGTGCATGGTATAAGAAAGTGGTCCAGTTTCATCCTTCTGCATGTGGCTGTCCAGCTTTTCCAACACCATTGGTTGAATAGACTTTTTTCCATTAGATATTATTTCCTGCATTGTCAAAGGTTACTTGACCATATAGCTGTGGGTCCAGTTCTGGGTTGTCTATTTTGTTGCATTGATCTATGAGCCTGTTTTTGTGCCAATACCATAATGTCTTGATGACTACAGCTTTGTAATATAGCCTGTAATCTGGAATTGTGATGCCTCCAGTTTTCTTTTTCTTTTCCAGAATTGCTTTGGCTATTCAGGGTCTTTCGTGGTCCTGTACACATTTTAAGGATTATTCTAGTTCTGTGAAAAATGCTGGTGGTGTTTTTTTTTTTTTTTTTTTTTTTTTTGCTGGTGGTGTTTTGATAGGGATTTCATTAAATGTGTAGATTGTTTTGGGTAGTACTGACATTTCAACAATGTTTGTTCTTCCAATCCATGAGCATGGAAAGCTTTTTCACTTCTTTTTGTTCACTTCTCTTCATTTTTTCCCCTAAGTGTTCTACAATTTCCACAGTACATAATTTTTACCTCTAGTTAAGTTTATTCCTAGGTATCTTATTGTTTTTGGTGCAACTGCAAATGGGATTGATTCCTTGATTTCTTTTTCTGCTGCTTTGATACTGTGTATAGAAATACAACACCTTTCTGCACATTGATTTTATATCCTGCAACTTCGCTGAATTAACGAATTAGTTCTTCCAGTATTTTGGTGGAGTCTTTTGAGTTTTCTACATGACAGTATCACATCGTCTGCAAATAGTGAAAGTTTGACTTCTTCTTTGCCGATCTTGATGCCTTTTATTTCTTTTTGTTGCCTGATTGCTGAGGAAAAGACTTCCAGTACTATGTTCAATAGTAATATTTAGATTAGACATCCTTGTCTTATTTCTGACTATAGGGGAAAGGCTCTCAGATCTTCACCATTAGTGATTATAGTAGTTGTGGATCTTTCATATATGGCCTCTATGATGTAGAAGTATGTTCCATCTATCCCTACTTTGTTGAGGGTTTTTATAAAAAACAATGTACTATGCTTTTTCGGTTATCTATTGACAGGATCCATGTGGTTCTTATACTTCTTTTATTAATGCACTGTATCACATTGGGTTGACTTTTGAGTACTGAACCACCCCTGCAGCCCAGGAATAAATCCCACTTGATCATGGAAAATAATTCTTTTAATGTACTGTTGAATTCAATTTGCTAGTATTTTAAGAATTTTTGCATCTATGTTCATCCAGGATATTAGCTTTTTACTCTCCTTTTTAGTGGGATCTTGGTCTGTTTTTGGATCAAGGTAATGCCAGCTTCCTAAATGAGTTTGGAAGTTTCCCTTCATTTCAATTTTTTTTTTTTTTTTTTTTTTGAGAAGAAGAAGTATTGACTCTTTTTAAAATGTCTGGTAGAATTCCAATGAGAAACCATCTGGCCCAAGACTTTTCTTGTTGGGTGATTTTTTTTTTTTTTTAAAGATTTATTTACTTGAGAGTAGAAAGTGAAAGAAAGAAAGAGAGAGTGAGCAAGAGCAGGGGGAGGGGCAGAGGGAAAGAGAGAAGCAGACTCCCTGCTGACGTGGAAACTTAACTCAGAGCTTGATCTTAGAACCCTGGGATTATGACCTGAGCCAAAGGCAGACGCTTAACCAACTGAGCCACCCAAGCACCCTTGTTAGTTCAGAGATTTTTGATTATTGATTCGATTTCTTTGGTGTTTATGGGTCTGTTCAAATTTTCTATTTCTTCCTGTTTCAGTTTGGCAGTTTGTAAGTTTCTAGGAATGTGTCCGTTTCTTCCAGGTTGCCCATCTATTGGCATATAATTTTTCATAGCATTCTCAGAACTGTTTATATTCCTGTGGATTTGGTTGTTATCCTTCCTCCTTCATTAGTGACTTATTTGGGTACTTTCTCTTTTCTTTTTGATAAGTCTGGCTAAGGGTTTATCAGTTTTATTAATTCTTTTGAAGAACAAGCTCTTAGTTTCATTAATCATCTCTACTGTCTTTTTGTTTTCTATATTATTTATTTTGGCTCTAATATTTATTATTTCCTTTCTTCTGCTGGATTTAGGCTTTGAGATTTTTTTCTTGCTTCTTGAGATAGACCAGTATTATAATATACTTACCTCATAGGTCTATCTTTGCTATATCCCAAAGATTTGGGGCTGTCATATTTTCATTTCTATTTGTTTCCATGTATTTTTTTTTAATTTCTTAATTTCTTGGTTAATCTCTTCATTCTTTAAGGATGTTCTTTAACCTCTATGTATGTGAGGTCTTTCCCAATTTTTTCTTGTGGTTGACTTCAAATTTCATAATGTTGTGGTCTGAAAATACAAATGGTATGATTTCAATCTTCTTGTACTTGTTGAGGGCTGATTTGTGACCCAGTATGTGATCCATTTTGGAGAATGTTCCATGTGCACTCAAAAAGAATGTGTACTCTGCTGCTTTAGGATGAAATGTTCTTAATATATTGATTAAGTCCATCTGGTCCAGTGTGTCATTCAAAGCCATTGTTTTCCTTGTTGATTTTCTATTTAGATGATTTTTATTTAGATGTCCATTGCTATAAGTAGGGTGTTAAAGCACCCTACTGTTATTGTACTATTATCAATGAGTTTTTAATGTTTATTATTAATTGTTTTACATATTTCAGTGTTTCTAAGATTGGGGCATAAATATGTACAACTGTTATATCTTTTTGATGGACAGATCCCTTAATTATGATATAAATGCTTTTCTTCATCTCTTGTTTCAGTCTTTGTCTTAAAGTCTAGCTTGTATGATCTAAGTATGGCTACTCTGGCTTTCTTTTGATGTCCATTAGCATAATGGATGGCTCTCTACCCCTCATTTTCAATCTGCAGGTCTAAAACGAATCTCTTGCAGGCAGCATATAGATGAATCTTGTTTTTTTTAATCCATTCTGATACCTTTTGTCCTTTGATTAGAACATTCAGTCCATTTATATTCAGAGTGATTATTGAAAGTGATGAATTTAGTGCCATTGTGTTACCTGTAGAATTGGTGTTTCTTATGATGTTCTCTGGTCCTATCTAGTTTTTGGTATTTTTTTTCCCCCTCCACACAAAGAGTCCCCCTTAAAATTTCTTGCAGGGCTGGTTTCCTGCTCACAAACTTCTTTAGTTTTGGTTTGTCTGGGAAACTCTTTATCTCTCCTTCTACTCTGAAATGACAGCTTTGCTGGATAAAAAATCCTTGACTGGGGATGCCTGGGTGGCTCAGTGGGTTAAAGCCTCTGCCTTCGGCTTGGGTCATGATCCTGGGGTCCTGGGATCGAGAACTGCATCGCTTTGGGGTCTCTGCTCAGTGGGGAGCCTGCTTCCCCCTCTCTCTCTGCCTGCTTCTCTGCCTACTTGTGATCTCTGTCTGTCAAATAAATAAATAAATAAAATCTTAAAAAAAAAAAAAAAAAAAGAATCCTTGACTGCATATTTTTCCCATTCAGCAAGTTAAGTATTTCCTGCCATTTTCTTCTGGCCTGTTAAGTTTCTATGGACAGATCTGTTGCAAGTCTCACCTGTCTTCCTTTTTAGGTTAAGGACTTTTTTCCTTGCTGTTTTCAGGGTTCTTTCCTTGAATCTGTTTAGTTTGTCAATTTGGCTATGATAATTGCCTTGGTGATGGTCAGTTTTTGTTGAATTTATTGGGAGTTCTCTGTGCTTCAAGGATTTTGATGTCTGTGTTCTTCCCCAGATTAGGGAAGTTTTCAACTATAATTTGTTCAAATAAACTTTCTGCCTTTTTTCTCTCCTCATCTGGGAATCCTATGAAAAGGATGTTCTATCTTAATAAGTCGCTGAGTCCCCTAGGTCTACCTTTGTGATCCATTATTATTCTTTCTCTCTTCTTTTCAGCTTCATAATATTCTATAATTTCATCTTCTATATCACTGACTCACTCCTCTACTTCATCCATTCTCATTTTTATGGCCTTATGGCCTCCACTTGTGTTTGCATCTCAGTTATAGCATTTTTAATTTTAGCCTGACTAGATTTTAGTTCTTTTGTCTCTCATCAAGGGACTCTCTAGTGTATTCTCTGCTTTTCACAGTCCAGCTAGTATCCTTATAATCATTGTTTTAAATCCTAGTTCAGACATCTTACTTATATGTGTATTGATTAACCCCTGGCCATGAGTTCTACTTCCCATTTTTTCTTTTGGGATGAATTTGTCCAGAAAAGAAGAAAGAGAAACAAAACAGAACAAAACAAAAAGCCAAAACCCAAAAAAACTAGATCTTGGGTGTGCTTTTGTCTGTTTGCTGTTTAAAGAATCTAGATTCCAAAGTACTATATATATGTACATATGTATATGTGTGTGTGTACACACACAAACACACACACACACACACGTTTTCACATTTTTTAATCCCTTCATCCATCCACATATACTTGGGTTGCTTCCAGGTAGTGACTATTAGAGATAATGCTGCAATGAACATGGGGGTGCAGACACCACTTTGACATTGTAGTTTCATTTCTTTTACCCAAGCAGTGGGATTGCTGGATCATATGGTGGTTCTATTTATAATGTGTTGAGGAACTACCACACCGTTTTCCATGGTGACTGTTCTCAACTTACAATCCCATCAATAGTACACAAGGGTTCCCTTTGCTTTACATCCTCACCAGCACTGCTTATTTCTTCTCTTTTTGATAACCATTTTAATAGCTGTGAGGTAATAGCTCATTGTAGTTTTGATTTGCACTTCCTTCCTTAAAATTACATATGCAACTCCAAACACTGAGCCACCAGAGAAATCAAAGAAGGAATTAACTAGGAAAAGATGATGGCCAAATATTAGATGGCCAAATCAGCATTTTTAAAATTCAATATTCACAGAGTTATGTTTAGATGAGTGCAAAATGCATTTGGTCAACCACTTCATATTCAAATTTATGTGTGTGGAAGTAAATTTGATCCATCTGTTCCTGAATTATTTTCTCAAACCACCAACATTTTATTTTACAAGAACCGATTTCCAACAAGTCTTATGATATCCCTGACCTCCTGCCAAACTTACTCAAAAAGTCTGAAATATGGCTATTATACTGAACCCTCTCAAATATGTGATTTTTTTTTAATTAAGAGCAAAAAAACAGGCAACAGAGTATTTATCTGCTACATTGCCATTCATGCTGAATGGCATGAACAAAAAGGAAAAAGATCAACACAATATCTATTTTTATCATATATATGTCCAGATACAGTATAATACAAATTATCTAGACAGAAAGCCTTGTGTAAGCTGTTTACACATATGCCAGGAGTTTAAAAGGGGAATGGATGACCCAGGACAAACTCATGTCCCCTCTGAAGAATGACTTAAATCATATACATCACCAGTGAAGTTTCTCCATCTACCCCATGGCTGCTCCTCTGTGTTTAGGTTTATCTTTCCCAGTCTACCTCTTCACTTTGTTATTAGGGTTGTCACAGGGACCTACCACTTCTTCAATTCTCCACCCAGTGGGCATTGTCATTCTTTCCCATGGCATCACTGACCACCTAGAAGCTCATGACTCCCAGACCTGTACCTTTGCTCTGCTTTCAATTCTAAAAGTGACAATTTCTGAATTCTTCCTACTTGGATCATCAATAAGTATCTCAAAATCAGCAATTCCATGAGTACTCATTATGAGCCAGGAATTGTTATAATATTTGGCTTCCTTATTCTCTCCTGTCATTCCCCTCCCTCACCCAGTCATAAAGTCCAGTCTATTCTTTCTCTTAAACATCTCTCTAACCTTGTTCAAATCATTGTATTCTATCACAGCAATTACTGGAATACCTTCCCAGCTGAACTAGCTATATATCCAAATGGACTTCTACAATCTCCACACAACTGTCAGAATGATCTTTCTACAAAGGAAATCTAATCATGCCTTCTTCTGCTTAAAACCCATCAGTGGTTTCTCATCACTTTAGAATAAAGTCCAAACTTCCTAATATTATTACAAAACCCCAAATCATCCAACTCCTTCCTATCTAAAAATCCAAATTATCTGATGTCTTCATCCTTTTCTTTCTGAACCTAACACTGGTGTTCTATAGTTCAATATTTGAGTTTTATTCAATTTCTAAAAAATTATCATGCTCTCTAACCCTCAGGACATTTCCACAATTTGTTTCTTCTGATTAAAATCTCTTCTCTCTAGTCCCACTCCACCCAGCTTCCTTGTCCCACCAACTTTCTCTACCCTACCTACCTTTGCTGGCCATGTCATCTTGGATGTCTTCTCCTCCAAGAAGTCTTTCTGGCTCTCTCAAAGCTAAGTTTGATACCCTTGAAATATGCTTCTACCACTTTGTGCGTCCTCTATGACAGCCTTTATTTATATCATTGTACTGTGGTTGTTTCTTTGCCTATCTCTTCCAATAGAGTTTAAATTCTCTAGAAGGGTTGGAGTCCATTTCCCAACAGGATGCCCTTCACCTATTATACATGCAATAAACAATTGTTAATATTGAATGCATTTTAGATCCCTGGTGACAACCTTGCTAAAAAACACAATCTGTCATATAACTGATAAACTGTACTTAAGTATGGATTTTGATTTAATTTTCCTTTTATATCACCATTCATAGGAAAAAGTGTTTAAAGACATAAGAATAAATATAAAGCTATTTTTCCTCCTGATACACACACACACAAACACATACATGCACAGATACACACACAATTTTTTTCTGTTGTCCTATCTGAACTTGGTGCTAAATATATTGAAGTATATCTAATTACAGTACTTTTTCCTCTAATAGTTCTTCCATGTGCCTACTATAAATAGTCATTGCTTTTTATACCATGAAGTCCTCAAGTAAATTATATATGAGAAAAAAAAAATTGAGAAATGGTGTGAAGGTTAAGATTTCCAGGACAGTAAAACACCAAGAGTTGAATACAAAGATATTTAATTCGGTCAATCTTTAAAACTGAATGATTAAAGTATCTTTTCTTAAAAAATATTGCTCAGAATTTGAGGTAAATGTTTACAGATGGTCTACTGACAAAAGCCAACTTCTATGTTTTCCAAGACTTTTAAGACTTTTTCTACAAAAAGTTATGTAAAGTAGAGTAGAATTCTAAAGATAGTTCCACTGGCCTTTCTTTCCATTACTAACAGAAACAAATTATCATTAGTGATAGGATGCTCTCTCTCGATTAAGCTATGAAAATATTATCATGTTGTTATAGGTACCCACATGTACTTAATGTGTACGATGACACTCTGTAACTTTTAGGAATATATATACAACTAAAAAAGGGACATTTGCCTTTTTTTATAGAACATTCTCATTAAAAGGAGATTGCTGTTTTACTTTATGTCATTTTACAATGGTCTACTCATAGTAGAATTACTCAGATAAAATTATTTTGAAATTCACAGTGGTATGTCTACATAGTTGAAAGACAAAATAGTTTGGGAAAAAATTAAAGTGTTTTTCAATAGAAGATATCAAATAGCATGATTAAAAACTAAGCAGAATTAATGAGGCATTGTCGATTTTGGCAGTTAGTATAAAAAAAGAGGAAATATTCTATGAAGTGAAAAGACTACTAAATATACTAAATATTCCAAATACTGCTAAGCAGCTAATTCTTTTCGAACTCCAGTGCTACTCAGACCCATCTTTAAAGTTCTTAAGTTGCCTCAAAATGTTCTGTCATTACTGTTCAGAGTGCTTGGCCTCTGAATAATGTTTTCATGTTCACCTCAATCATTTCTCCTCTTCTTACTTTTAAGGCACCTTGTTATGGAAATCATCTGGGGAATCTGCTAAAATTATCTCTGTGATATCCTATGTGACCAAATAATGAAAATTTTAGTGTTTGAAATTGGATAAAAGCTGAATTATTCAGGGGCACCTGGGTGGCTCAGTGGGTTAAAACCTCTGCTTTCGGCTCAGGTCATATCCCAGGGTCCTGGGATCGAGCCCCACATCCGGCTCTCTGCTCTGCAGGGAGCCTGCTTCCTCCTCTCTCTCTGCCTGCCTTTCTGCCTACTTGTGATCTCTGTCTGCCAAATAAATAAAAATAAAATCTTTAAAAAAAAAAAAAAGCTGAATTATTCAAATCCCAACTTTTTTTAAGTTTATTAGGCCAAAATAATAAGCAGGACATTGTTGGGAAGATAATAAGTGTTTATTAAATAATGACTGGATTGTCCACATTGCCTGAAACATCTGATAATTAATTTTAAATAAATCTAAAAATCTGATGCAAAAATAAAATATATAATTTATAATCAGTTCTTTAGGTAGTTCTATGAAAAGGAGATAGAAATTTTTAAAAATTGGATTTATTAAAACAAGTGTGGATGATTAAACTGATGTCAATCCCCACCCCCTCCTGAAAAAAAAAATTAAGAAACATGCATTAAAGGAATCAATTTCTTTTCCTGGAGCAAATGTGTGAAATCTAACCTCCAAATAGGCAGAAAAATTTTACCAATGATTGAAAATCACAACTGATAAGATGATTTAACAGTTCTTTGGACCTCATGTAAGCTGGTTCTGTGGTAGGATAAAATGTTTTATAAGAGAAACTAAGTTTATAAAAATCAAGAATACTAATGAAAAGCAGACTTCTGAGGTTTTAAATGATCTGATTTTTCTGTTCTTTTGCTGTGTTTGGAAATAGCAGCAGAAATGATGAAATATAAGCATAATAGTAGTTTGGAAGATTTCTAACCCCTCTCACAAGACAATTACTGGTCGAGAGTTCTTAATAAACCAACATGATCCATTTTGTGTTTTCCTTGTCATCTCCTTCACTATTTCCACATAGACTACTCTGTACCTGATTCTCACCTAAAATGAACAATTTTATAGGGGGCTCTGAGACATAAAAACCTATATGGTAATGAGGTCATGTCTCTACTTCTATCAATTAAAAGTGGAAAGCTAGAAATAATATTGAAAGAACAATACAGCTGTGTGAATCTTGGCAAAACAGGATGAAACTATTTCTGTTTGCTTCTTTTCCCCATGTCCCTTTCCAGTGCATATAAATTCATTGCTCTGGTGGTTTTAATTTGGGCACCAGTTTTGACTAAATCTAAGAGCTCAAAGAAAAACACAGCTGAAACCACTGCCTAGTGGCTTAACTCACAGCCCCAAATGATAGGCCTCCAACAGAGCCCAGCAGGCTTTCAGCAAAAAGGCTGCTGACTAGAGCTCATTTTGAAAAGTAGAGAGTTTGATAATAAGTCAGGAAAAGAGGATTCACTATAGCTGTCTTAGATTTTGCACTGTTCTACTAAAAAGAAACAGTGAGTGTCCTCGTTCTCTACTCTATGTAAGAAATACATGATAGATTTCTCTGGCACTTTAGACCAACTGATTCTATGCTAATAGAATGCTAAAACCACAAGGTAATGACACATACAAAATGAAGACCTGAGTTGTACATGGCAATTTTTTTCACTTGCAAATGATTTATCTTATTCAGTCCTGAAGACTCATGGGTCAGTGACTGTTTTTGAACTAGTGGACCTAAAGCCATCCATAGAATTTCTGTCTTTAACTCTGTCTTTCTCTGTAAGGCACAGGCACAAATGATCTCCTCAACAGTTGTGATCTAAGAGTCTTTGGAAAGAAAGATGTTCTACCTTCAAATATGTTAGATACCAAAATAGAGAATCTGCTAAAAGGTGATCATTTAGATCTCACTGCTGTTTTCAGATATTTGATGGTAAATTCCTTCTGAGACTGTCAAAGATAGCACCAGTGTCCTTGTGATTAAATCTCTAGGGCACTTCAAAAAGAAAGCTATAAATGGCTTTCCTCCATTGCTACTCCTCTACAGAACAGAATTAATTTTTTTCCCCACAAATTAGTGCTAGGAAAAATTTAAAAGAAAAGTTGATTGCAAATACACTAAAGATCTAGGACAGTATCCCAGTTTTCTGCCAAAGCAGGTAACACCACTTATTAGACAAGGAGTGTAACATGTAACTGTTAAGATATGCTGAGCAAGTCTTCAATTTTATTGCTCTACTCCCACACAATCACCAAAATCTCTGGATTCTCTCTCTGTTCTCCTGCAGTGGCCCTCTGCCCGTGGCCAAATAGGACTTGTCAGCCTTTCACTCTGAAATGTCTCTGATCTCTGTAGGTTGCTCTGCAGGTCTTGATGCATTCTGGAATTTATCTTGCTTTTCTAGTTCTAATAAATGGTATCACTGACATGCTGTGAACTAGTACATACTACCCCAAGCAAAACCTCAAAGTTTAATATTAAAGCAGGTATTTTTGTTGTTGTTGTTGTTGTTCTGTTTATTTTCCTAGCTCTGTGACTATCCCTTATAATTTATATTGTCTCTTAGTAAACATTCTCTAACAGCCCAGACTCTCAATGGCTGTGTCCCTGGTCTTAACGTTTAGTTTTATGAAAGTTGGTTTTTACCACCTACTTATATGACCCTGCCAGCTTGTACTGTAATCTGAAACCCCAATTCTGATCTTTAGGGCTGAATTGCCTCTCAGAACTCTATCTGCTGACATTGTTCAAGTTTAGTCTTGAACAAAAACGCTGCCTCTACTACCCACTTCACACTCTGTAACCTTCTGCTTGTCCACATGTTAACTCATAATAGCACCCTCACTGCTTCTCTGATCAGTGACAGACTCTGGTAATAGGTCATGGATTGATCACACAGCCTTGCTTAATTATCTTATTCTAGGTCCTTGACAAAATAAATACAAATTTTACCTTATTTAATCATACCTGTTCACTTGCCATTCATAAATCAGTACCTGTATTTTTCTAATAAAGTGAAACATAAAACAAATGCAAAACTCAGAGGTAATTTCAAAGAAAAATATTTTAATGTAGAAGGTTTTTTTCCACATCATTTATCAATTTGGGTATGCTTTGCATACATTTCCTAGAGTGTGAGTCCCAGAACACATCTGACTGCAGTTTCAACCAGATTGTATTATAGCAGTCAAATATTTTCCCTTGACTAACTTTAAAAAGGAGAGAATCAAAAACATTCTCTCTGAATGTTCAGAGAAGCTTCCCATAGAGAAGGAAGTACATTCTGATTTTAAACAAAAACAAAAACCACAGCTAAGCCTTTCATAATCCAGCAACACACATGGGTTGGATGTGAAAATAAGCTATCTTTATCTGAATACTTTGAATTTTACTGAGGAACTTGATGGGAAAAGATGCAGCATTCACTTCAATACTATCTCAACAGGATAGAAAAAAAAATGGGGGAAAAACATGTGCATGAATGAGACTTATTCTGCAATTTTCTGTACTCAATTTGTTATTAGTGTTCCTGAAAAATGGGAAAGAATAATTTAGAAGTCGGCCAGTGTGTAAAGTTTATGCAATTGTAGTCTTTACTCTCTTGTTAATAGATTAGTAGAAGAGGTAAAAAATCAACTTTTTGTAACATTTACTATGGCAGCTGGAATACTGTGGTTTAATGAGGGAATTTTTCAGTACAGAACTACCCAGGGAAAAGTGGTAAGGTTCATAAGAGCTGGTCCTGGTTTTTCTTGGTAACTAAATATCATTACCACACGACCTGCAGTATTTCCATTGATGAACATTTTTAAAAATTAAAAAAAAATTAGTTAAGACATTATTACTTTGTCTTCATGGTTTGTAAACTTATATGACCTCTGTTTTTCAGTTCAAACTTTGCTGTGAAGACATATAAAATTCCTACAGATACATTAGATGAGTCTCACTGCCTCAGAAAACACATAGAAAAAATTTTTTAATAAAAAATTTGACTAGCATATAGGAGTGAATGTTGACAAAAAAATGACCTCTTCATATCTATTCCCACTCTTCAAATATATTCAAGCCATGCATTTTTGGATATAAGATGCATATGAAATAAGTCAGGTTTAGTGAAGACAGATGGTTAATATTTGTTTGTTTGTTTAAAGTTTTTTTTATTTATTCATTTGACAAACAGAGATCACAATTAGGCAGAGAGGCAGGCAGAGAGAGAGGAAGGGAAGCAGGCTCTCCGCCGAGCAGAGAGCCCGACTCAGGGCTCCATCCCAGGCCCTGAGACCATAACTCAAGCCAAAGGCAGAGGCCTTAACCCACTGAGCCACCCAGGTGTCCCCAGATGGTTAATATTTTATAAAACTTTAAAAACTGTGATAATACAATGATTTATACTCTATAATATTTTTAATTATATTTTTAAAAATTATAAAGCATCAATTATAGATTGATGATTTTAATGATAAATTTGGTAGAAAAAGATTAAGTGACACTAACACAAATTTTAGCAAAATATATAAAAACTTCACTTCGTCTTCTTTTTATTTATTTGTTTTTTTTTTTTTTTTGGTGCAGGGTAGTCCAGTAAAATAGTATGATCTCTCTTCCAGGATTTATTTTAAGGGATGGTTTTGAATAATTATAGTTTAATTATAATATGCTTATTATTTTATAATAAATAATATAATTCATTAATTTATACAGATGTCAATGACCTCTGCTCCTACAATCACTGCCTTTAGAAGGATCTGTCTATAAAAGCACTGTCTTAGATTTCTTAATATGAGGCAGAGGCTATATTTTTTTCAGTTATTAATAAAAGTTATGGAAAGTGCTATATATGGATAGAACACTTAATTACACATATCACAAAACACCTAATTGATAGGAAATTAAGAATCTTGGATCAATATTTACCCAGGTTTTTGTTAATGTAACATAAGCATTCAATTTATCATAGAAATAAACCTACACAGCAGAAAACTTGGTGGTGTCATGGTGTGGTGACCAACTAGAATATGGCGGTTATACACAAAATTTTTCTAGATTTTAAAATTCTTTTCACTTGACTTTATAGCCATTTGCCTAAGTAGAGAAATATGTACTAGTTAGATCATCAAGTGACAATCTTAAGTATCCCTACAAGGAGATGATCCAATAGAAACCTCAATGTGGACAGCAAAGAGACATTTAAAAGATGCCATTCCAATGTTCATTCCTGAACCTTCCTTTGGTAAAGACAGTAGGGATGAAAGAATCTGATTTTTCTTAATCTATTATTCCAACAAAGTCACAGGCAACTAACAACTTAAAGCACAGTTTTTATGGCAACTGCGACAAAGAAGAAAAGCTATGGAAACTGAATTTATCACATTGCAGTTAAATGATGGAGGGTACACACTGGATCAAGTGGGTGCCACTGACCACAAAAGCAATTCAAAACTGGTATTTCTAATAAAATTCTGCAGATGCTTTAGCTGGCCAGAGCTCTCGTTCCATGCCAAATTGGTGAGATAAAGTAAGAATCAGTGAAAACAAACCTACAGTCTTAGCCACAAAAAGGAAAGGATATTGGGAAATCTCAATTTCCTTCCTCCTGTTTGAGCAGACATATTTGGCTCTAACTCTCTGTTAATAGTTATGTTTAGACAATGCCAAAGGAATGCCTTGATAAATAAAATAATCTAGCTAGGGGTGTGTGTGTGTAAGAGTGAGACTTGTCATCACACACAATAGGATTGAATTTCACAAAACCACCATTATTGTGTGTGAATTCTATTGAACTGGACGATGACTGGCTCCACTACTTTCCTATGACACTCCCATATGAATAAAACAAATGTGAGATCATTGCAACAACACAGCAGAATTTGCTTCGCTGCTTCAACCTAAAATTTTGTAAACTGGTTAATATGAAATTATTACATTTTAGGATTAGTTATTTCTGCTTTTGTATTTTGGTGTGAAATAACTGAAATCACAAAATATGCAGTTTTTCTTATGTGCTAGTATTTTCAGTAAAATCAAATGATCATATAATCATATAACAAACACGTATGATTCTAATTTGTTGTCAGGTGACTAAAATAGTTTAAATTTTTGTCAGCTAATTAGAACAAGCCTCAAATGAGTGAAGTGGAAAAAAACCATATGTTTGAATTCTAAACAAAATGTAATTTATGTTTCTTTTTTTGATACTCCCCCAAAATTCAGAGTAGAGGAAATATAAGCTATTTTGGAGTCATACGAAACAGGTTTGTAATGTAAAACAAAATTCTGTGTTTTTTTAAAAAGGACTTTTTTTTTTTAAGATTTTATTTATTTATTTGAGAGAGAGACAGTGAGAGAGAACATGAGCGAGGAGAAGGTCAGAGAGAGAAGCAGACTCCCCGTGGAGCTGGGAGACCGATGCGGGACTCGATCCCGGGACTCCGGGATCATGACCTGAGCCGAAGGCAGTCGTCCAACCAACTGAGCCACCCAGGCGTCCCTTAAAAAGGACTTTTATCTGGATAACCTAATCTGTTCAAGACAAATATTAATAAGAAAAATGAACCAAGAAGAATAAAAACCTTTTTCATTGACTTATACAACGAATGAAGTCTACACAGTTGCCTTGGAAAGACACTGTTTTAGTTTGTGTTTTAGTCATACAGCAGGAAAGCACAAGGCTGAATGACTAGATACCATTTTGTCCTTAAAGCAATAGGTTCTGAGTCCTGGGCTGAATTCTGAAAACTCCCAGGGAATAAACAAAATATTAAGAAACACCACTGGTCGGAGTGCCTGAGTGGTACATTAGGTTAATGACTGACTGACTCTTGGTCTCAGCTCAGGTTGTGACCTCAGGGTCTGAGATGGACCCAGCGTAATCTCCAGCTCAGGGTGGAGTTTTCTTGAGCTTCTCTCTCCCTCTACTCTGTCCCTCCCCTCTGTATTCTCTAAAACAAATAAACAGATTAAAAAAAAAAGAAAGAAAAGAAAAGGAAAGAAACACTACTGGCATTTAACAATCCAATGGATCATAATACATGCATTGTTGAAATGGATCATATTTGACATTTACTTAAAAGATGATAGCAAAAGATTTTGCATTGATAGACTTGCTCAACTTAGTATAGTCACAGCTATCTGATAATCACCCAGATACTTCCAGTGATTCTACCAAACAATTGTGATTGCTGTCCTCAGCCAATAATTTGTTTGCCTACCCTTATAAAGGGAGGGTAAATTTATTAGGAGGTTTCATAACTTCTAAAAATCTAGTACTCAAAACATTAAATTAGAATGAATAATCACTATTATTCATTCGAGCTGCTTATCTATCCATACCCATATCCATACACTATTCATTTTAGCTGTTTATCTATTTTTTATTTTTTAGATTTATTTAATTAATTTATTTACCGTTTGTCTATTTTGGTCTCTTGCTATATGAAATACCACTGTGACCTTACATAGAAATTTTACTACATATATGTGTTTCTATATATCCACATGATACACATAGTTTTTCATTATGAAAGTAACGCAGGTTCACTAGAATAAGAATCAGTGCAGATAGAGACACAGAACGAGTTACTGAATCATCGAGAGGTACCACAGTTACAATACTGACTATATCCTATGAATATACAGGCATTTCCCTATCGCCTCTCTCCAGAAAGTTTATCTATACTTCATGAAATAAAAATTACATATGTATAGTTTTGAAATCCTTTCAATCTACACAGTATATGTTTTCATGTCAGTAAATACAGATCTATATTACTGTCTTCAGGCAGTTATTCTTTGATGAATTCATTCAGTTTTCGGACCACGGACTCAGTCTCTCAGCTTTGGCACTCATCTAAGAGGCAGGAAAGGGTAACTGGGCCAGTAAGTCAAGAGGCGGGGAGACCCCCCCCCCCCACACACACACACCATGGCGGCTACAGTGGGGGAGGCAGCGGGAGGCAGGCTCTGGAGCCGGCGCACCCACACAAGTCGTCAGCAGCGGCGGTGCTTTTCCCCAGTACCCCACTCTCTTCACCCTTACCCGCCATGCCCACACCCATTTTGGCTCCAGGAGATGGACAGGAAAAGTTTGAAACTGAAGTAATCACAACGGATAGCTCGCTTCCGGGTGGCCTCCCCAAACACGCGCGGACAATTTTGTACGGGAGGCATTCTTCCTGATTCAGTATAGAGATCGGCGGCAAAAGAGCTTAGTGGAAAAACGGGCATTTTCGCCTTCTGGTGGATCTGCGCGAAGGACAAGTTCTGCTTACCTTGGAAAAGCGCGGGCTCTTCTCTGTGGCCCTGCAGGCGTCGAGAGCGCCACGTGCGCCGCGTCTGCTGACGGTAGAGGCTGGCACACCGCGGCAGGCTTGTTGCCCGCGTGCTCCCACTCTCCAGGCTCACTGGGGAAGACGCAAACACCTGTCCATCCCAGCGGGAGGCCCTCCATAGGCGGCCCGACCCAGAACCGCTTCTCCCCGAGGGGATTCCTGAGGCCGCTCACCAGGAGAACACGGTGGGTCTCCACCGTTTCTGTGCCACAGAAAACACAGCGAAGATGGGTGGTGAAGCCCTTCATTCCTCACAAACTACTAACCACACCCCAGACCCCACCGGGTGGGCTGAGGTGCGATGGAGCATGCGCAGCTGGTGCAATGCGCCAGGAAGTACCTCCCGGGAACCCGTTGGGCCTGGCCTGTGAGGAGGCTGAGGAAGCAAACAGATGGGTATTAATAGTCCATTGCCAGAGGTTGCAGGCTGGAAAACGACTTGTCCAACGTCAGCCCGGGCCCTGCCGGTTCCCCGAGCTCACACACGTCAGCGGCTCAGCTCGGGAGTGTCAGCCAGGCTCTATGTCCGTATGCTCAACAGGCACCACTGCGTGCCCCCCCCCCCCAGTAACACCCCCCCCCCCCAAACACACACGCACACAGCTATGGAGACACGGACCTGGAGAGGTTCATGTGCGTCCCTGCCTGGGCCGACCCTGGACAGGTTCGAAGCACGGTGGAAATCATCCCGAAGAAATTCAGTTTAATGGCTGGAATGTGTGGGTGGTGGCGCTGGAGCGAACCAAGGCGCCGCTCCTGTCCATGCTCATGCTGAACCTGGAGTGCAGACTCATCTTCCAGGTTGTAGGGAGGCAGGTGCTGGCGACCCGTTCCAGAAAGCTGCCCCTGGACCTGTGCATACTCCTGTGCAATGCGAAGCTAGAAGACGGCCAGAGAGTTGTTTCTGAAATGTTCTGCGGGTAGCCTGCAGTGGCCGCTCCAGGGGATTTGACTGACCTGCTGACTCTCAAGCCCTCCGGCTGCATTGTGGAGCGGGGAGACACACACCTGTGCAGGACATCTGGGTTCTCCTGGTTGGAGGCCCTCCAAGATCCCACCCAGATAAGAGCTGTAGACAAGAGCCCATGTTGAGGCATGTTTCTTTGGATGTGAATTTATTGCCAAAATTCCTACGCGGTGCAAAGTCTAGGACTTTTTTCTTAAACTTGACCAAATTTATTGCCACTGAGCACAGCTCAATATCCTGCCTTCAGTATTAAATATGCCACTCAGTGGAATAAAATGTTTACCTTCCCACTGAAGCGAACATTAGGATAAAGTGCAAGAAGGTTAAACGCAGCCTTCTGTAGGAAAACCAGGTTAGTGTTGCGACCTCTCTCCTATGTTCCCTGAAATTAGCAACTACCATTGTGACAGCCAGCACCAGACTGCCTCCTCACAGGGACTGGAGGGCCAGTCAGCCCTGCCCAGCGTAGGGCAGGGTTTCTTACAGTTGCTGGCTGGAGTAACGGCAAAGCCTGTGAACATTTTAAAAGGTAGCAGACTAAGTTTCTACATGTCTGGATGTTTCAGGAGAGTTGAAGTCAGATGGCTTTGGCAATATAGGATAACTTTGTGGTTTGCAAGTTTGAACGATCACCCCCTTCCCCTGTCAGGGTTCCCAAATGGAAATCCACATTGACCACTTCCAGGAGTTGCAATGCTGCAGTAGTCCTTGGGACCTGGCAGTCAGGGATTGCACAACATCTGGCTGCAGTTTGGTTGGAGAAGAAAGTCTCCAAGTCCTATTTTTTTTCCTTTTTTAAGTAGGCTCCATACCCATGGTGAAGCCCAACTTGGGGCTTGAGCTCATGACCCTGAGATCAAGACCTGAGCTGAGATCAAGAGTGGGACAATTAACTGACTGAGCCACACAGGTTCCCCTTCAAGTCCTATTTTTTGAAATGTAGAGAAATCCAGCCTCTGCAGTACAGGTAAGAGAGAGAGAGAGAGATGTTTTAAGGAAGTCAACTAAACATTTAAATGTTAAAAAAAAAATGTCAAAAATAAAAAATTAAAAAAAAAATGTCAAGATCCATGTAGAGTATGAAAGAAACTCAGCCTAGAGGTCCTCCACCCATTGAAGGGCAATACATGAGTACCTCTTACTCCTCTCTCCTCCCCCTCACATTTCCTTTTTATAGAGATAGCCTACACATTTCCCTAGGTTTGTTATAAGAAATATTTCTGACAAAGTAACATTCTTTTCAGGGGCATATGGAAAAGAGGGTGCTGCCACTGTCAGAGTCAGAGTGATAGGACAGAATGGAAAAGGAGCTTTGTTCAGCTTAGTGCCCAGCTTGGGAAAATTTGACAAGCTACAGTGAGCAGACTGGCAGCAAAATTCACAAAGGAGATTGTTTATGCCTTAAAACTGTGAGGTTGATGACACCAACAGTTGATTCAAGAGCCATTTCCCTGATTTCCTTTCTGGATTACTGGAAGGAGGGCAATTTGGAATTTCAAGAGATATGCCTTTTTTTTTTTTAATGCTTTTTTTTAAAACTTAAGAAAAAGATTATCTCAAAAGAAAACCATCTTCTTCTGCCCCCTTTCCCTAAGCCACAGAGATTAAACAAACATAAGGCAGGGCACCTGGATAGCCAAGCATCTGCCTTTGACTCAGGTCGTGATCCTGTGGTCCTGGGATCAAGCCACACACAGGGCTCCTTGCTTAGCGGGAAGTCTGCTTCTCCCTCTCCCTCTGCCTGCCACTCCCACTGTTTGTGCTCTCTGCCTATCTGTCAAATAAATAAAGTCTTTAAAAAAAGAAGGAGATTATTTAATTATTTTTATCAAATTGCCAAAAATGTTAATATGCATATTATAAAGAAGAAATCATCTTTCTAATGAAATATTTCTACTTCTTTTGCAGAAATAGATGACAAGAAGGTGACCAACACCCAAGCCGAAGTAAGTTTTCTTATATTTTGTATAAATAGGTATTCAAATCAATTAGAAACATAATTAGGTAGGCTTAATGTTTTATAAAATACATCAGTACAACTGATATAAAAACTACTTTGCTTTTCCTGACTGAAGAAACAGTAAAATGGGGTTGTTAATTCTCTACCTCTGTGCTACTTTTGTTCTCGACCTATGAAATGCCAACCCCTGAAAAACCTTGTAAAATAAACCTTTGCTTTACGTGACAAGATAATAGTATTGATATTTTTAATTTAGTGACTAGTTGTTTATGACCAACTACAGGCTAGGGCCTGCCAATGTTGGAGTCCTAGAGCAAGAAAATGGGGAGCAAGCCCTCTTAAAGTGTCTTCTGGTATGTGAAGCCAAGAGAAGACCTTGAGGCTAGAGGTTAACATACACATGGGGGAGTTCAGATGGAAAATAGGAACCAGGGGAAGCTTGCGGAGCTGATAATATAAAATATATTAGATACAAGGAAGTGAGTAAATTATGCTCAAAAATAGAACAACTATTGACCAGTCTGCAGACATATGAGTCAATTCTGTGGCTGTATTAGTTAGGCATAGAGCAATACCCGGAGGAAAATGTAGAAAGAACAAAATACCGAATAGTATCTCTTGAGATTTTCTAAAAATTTAATGAGATTGTGTATGTGAAAATGCCTTGACAACTGAACTCTTACATACATATAAAGCCGTTTTTATTGCTTGATAAGTTTTACTACGTGGTACTAAACAAACTTTTCTGTAGGATTAATTTTCTACTTGATCTTTGAGTGTGTATATGGAAATAAACATGTGAGAAATCCAAAAAGTTATTACTTTTTGAAATCAACCAGATGAGACTGGATACAGTAAAGGGATGTTCCACATGTTGAACATTAACATAGTGTCACTCTGTCTATACCTGTGCATAATGAACCGGTGGTACTGAAACATTCTGTCTTGGAGAAATTTGCTTGTACTATTTGTTTGGCTGATATAGATTAAACAATTATTGGTTGAATTTTTTTTTTTTTTTTACTTTTTAATGTATTGTTTTTGCATTAAGCAAGTGTATCTTGATGATACTTTCAAGGGCAAATAACCTTTAGTGTGTATAAGGGAAGATAACTTAAATTCTATGTACTGTCAATGAAGAGTTTCTAGTTTTTCCTAGAATAATTCCCAAAAAAAGTCTTGTAAATATTTATTCCTGACCTTTTCAAAGCAAAAATGATCCAGACATGAAAGCTCATTGATTAAGACCACTGCCTTTGCCACATTGAAATATAAATCAATACACTATGAAAAAGGAAACTTTGACATAATCTGATTGGGATGTAGACCACATATATGTATTTTATCATAATAAATAATATTATTTATATATTCATATATATATGATTAGTTTGTGGTTTTACCCATGACATGTGTTTTTTGTTCCAATTTTTGTAATTTTTATTGCAAAAATTCTCTCATCAATCATTCAACCCTGATCTAGTGTATGTAGGTGAGAGTATTACACACCAGTTTTGTTAGGAAAAGACTTATTTACCTGTTGAAAATAGAAGAGAATATTATCTCAACATTGTAATTCCAAGTAAATGTAGATGTTAACTTGAACGTATCAATTCCAGAAGTTTATAATTGATATTACATACCAAAGCTCTCATTATCTAACCAGAACCACTCAAAACTCCTATGAGCAGGTATAGCTATCCCATGGACATAGCTTTTGGAGTATACATTGTTCTGGAGTTGTGGTTTTTTTTTTTTTTCTCAAAAGAGATTGATGTCTCTTTTTTTCTTTCTTTTAAAAATAAATGAATAATACTAGGTGACAAAAAAGTAATTTTAAGACTGCGATGAAGATTTTTATGATAAAATCGCTTTATATATCTCTTAAAACTGTGCTGTCAGCGAACATGTCTGTAATTTCTCATTGATTTGAGTTATATATCATAATAGGGGGAATCAGAAAGCTATTTGAAATATGGCACAGTGTTTATTTCCCTCACAGGGCTAATTTTTATTCAAATAACTCTTTTCCTCTTTGCTCTTTGTCCACAGTCACAAAATGCATCCCCAAAGCAAAGGAAGCAGAGCGTGTACACACCACCAGCCATGAAAGGTACTGTTCAGGTACTGTTTCGGGTTGCTGTGAGTGTTGAATTCATGGCTGGCAGTCTGCCTGTTTTCTTGACCAAGTGCTTGATTATAAGCTGGATCTAGTCTGAGCTCTACAACTTAATAATGAGACTTTTGATAAGATATTTTATCCACTTATAACTTAAGTTTCATCAAGAGTAAAATGGGTAGCTAAAGAAGGAATAAGTAGAGATGTCTCAGAATTTCAGTCTGGAAATTTTCATTTTCCAAGATAATGACAAAGATTTTTCTTTTACTCTTCCTCACATATTTTCTTGAAGGGGTCTTTGCAGAATACCTAATTACTCTTGTCCATGGTGCCAGACCATTGCTATTTTTTTTCTTAGTGAAGTAGAATAACTTGAATTGAGGGCAAATTTAATGTAAAGTGTTGCCTCCTTGCCTTGTGTCAAGTGTAGCTCTAAGAAACCCAATCAGCCAGCTACTTAGCTGTTTATATAACAGCTATTCAAATAACAACTAAAACTGCCAGCTCAGATCTTGGCACTTTCCCAGATTTCTCCCCCAAAACTAGAACTGCTAAAAGAATATCTAAGTATGTTAGAACTTTGACTGACACCAGATCCAGGAAAAGCCTCTTTTCTTTCTCACACAAAAATGTTCCTGACATGGGGCAGAGTGTGCTCGGTACAGCAGCTCCTGTTCCAGTCTGTCGCTTGGGCTGTTGGCCCGGTGGCTCATCAAGCTCAGTTTCAACCACAGGAGAGGCCAGATGAGCAGTTTCCTCTGGAGTCTGGAGAGATGTCTACATTGGGAGTGAAATTTTCCACTCTGTGTTCTCTCTAGATGTGAGGCTTTTTCCAGGGAGGTAGAATATAAATGGACACGTTAATAACTGCTTTCGGTAAACTTCCTTCCTGTGTAGCTATAAAATACCATGTTTGTTTGTTTGTAAGACTGCAGTAAATAATACGGTAATCAGTACTGCACTTTGTTCCAGGGTAATTATTGAGAGTATCAGGCTTCCCTCTCCAAAGATAAATATCATTATTTGAAGATATATTTCCTATTGCAAGCCATCTTGTATTTTTAAGACACAACAGTTTTGGCATGAATGGGAAAGAGTAAAAGATATATGTTCACTATTTAATGATTTCCTCTGTTCTATTTTAGGATGGCTTAACTAAATAAAGTAATACTGTTCTCCTGTCCTCAGAGGATAATAATATTATTTTTAAAGGAAATTCTTAAGATGAAAGCCCCAAGGGCTTTCATTATATTTAGCTCTCAAATATCATAAGAATGTGGGATCCTAACATTTAGGGAAGTTAGTCATATTGCATATTTTAACATGTGACTTTACTTTACTACTGTCTGTCCCTCCAAGATGGCCATTCAGTGACAGTCATTTTGGTCATGAGTTAAAGGCTTGGGAAAGCACAGTAATTCTTTCAAGAGGCTACCAGGGTGTTATTACAAGCCACTTAGGCCCTCATTTATAACTAGTAAATACCTGGATAAATCTCCTGCTTCTGATATATTTAAAAAAAAAAAAAGTGGGGAGAGAAAGAAAAAGCCAAATCCACATGTTTTATTCAGTCTACCTGTCCCCAAGAGCTAGAAATGAATATTTCAAGACAAAATTAAGCTATGGTAACATATGGTGCATTGTGAGCACATTAAGAAGCTTCAATCATAAGAAAGATGAATTAGCATAGGAAATGTTATTGAGATGCTAAATACAATAATACAATTGCTCTGAAATGTGTAATTCTTCAGATTGCAGTGGAACATCATTATACATTATTGAGTATAAAAAAAAAGTTTGCTGGGAGAGCAAAGCCTCAGCAGATGTGATTAACTAGTTCTAAAAAAATTACTCTGACAAAAAGGCCAACTAGGACTTCATGAAAGACCTAGCAAATAACTGGTTAGTAGAACAAAGCAAAATACAACAAAACAAACAAAACAAAAACAAACTGGCCAAATTCCTTCCTTCTCCCTTCGTTTGCTCAATTGTGAGGAATTACCAGGTACAGAGACCAAAGTGGCAGGAAGGGAGAGATGCTACATACCACCTATTTCTATTTCAATTAATGCATGGACAGATTAGTCTCCTATCTCCTAAGTGCATTTAATTTTTCTCTTTCAGTAACAGTGGTATTTATGTCTCCACCAGGTTTCAGGAAACAGAGACATGTCCAGATCTACTTATCCAAATGCTTGTTTTTCTAGTTTTAATTTTTCCCATTCCCCTTCCCTCTCGTCAAAGAGGAAAATATGATTTGGTAAATTAATTACCATCCAGAATGGTGCATCATTTGGGCTGAGTTCTTAAGAGATCATCTCAAGGACCACAGGAATCATTGGGTGGTTGCCTTTTAGGGCCTGGTACTTGGATCAATTAGTTTGTGGCCAAGGTGGCAGCACCATCTGATACAAATATGGCAATGTAAAAAGAAGAATCTTTATATGGCTCTCTTCCTTCAGAGGTGTTTCATGGTTTGTCCAGCACATTTATTCTTAGAATGTAATAACAGATTTAGTACTTGGTCTGGCTGTCTTTCTATTCATAACATTATAGGTATTCAATGTGTTCAAGGAGCTTAAATGTTAACTAGTCAAATGATGACTGAATTTTTTCCACTGCATCTAAACTCAGGGTATTACGCTGGCTATGTCCTCTTGAGGATTCTAGTATATTAGGCCTAAGGTAGAGACAGATAATCAAAAGTTCCAAGTGATTCTGCTGCAGCAAGTCCAAAGATTGACCAGACTCAAATATCCAATCACCTACCTAACATGTCTCATGGAGATCAAAGAGATAATGAGATCAAAATTAATATGTTCACGACTGACTTTTGAATCTTCTCAGCATCAAATCAGTTTGTCTTGCACTGTTTCCCTTCTCAGCAAGTGGAATATCCATCTGCTTAGCTGAATATTGCTGAGTTCTGAGAACTTCCAGGGATCCTCCCTCTCCTTCACGCTCTTCAATAGTAGAAAACTAGCTCTTATAGGTTTCCCCCATTGGTATCTCTTATCTCTCCCATTCTCTCTCTTCTCTCCCATCTTCTGTCTTCTCTTATCTCTGATATCACAAGCATATTTCAAATCACAATCATCTCTTTGCCAGGATATACAGGCATGTTCTAAATCACTGCAATAAAGCAAATTAAATGAATTTTTGTATTCTCCAGTGCATATAAAAGCTATGCTTACACTATAGTGTAGTCTATTAAGTACACAATAGAATTATGTCTAAACAAATAATATATAGGCCTTCATTTGAAAATGCTTTATTGCTAAAAATTACTAACCATTGTCTCAGTTTTCAGCAAGCCATAGTCTTTTTCTGGTGGAGGATCTTACCTCCATATTGATGGCTGCTAACTGATCAGGGTGGTGGTTGCCAAAGGCTGGGGTGACTGTAACAATTTTTTTTTTTAAGATTTTTATTTATTTATTTTAGAGAGAGAGCATGCAAGTGAGTATGAGCAGGGAGACTGAAAGGAAGACATAGAGGGAGAGGTTGAGAGAAAATTTTTAACAGGTTCCCTCCTGAGGCTGGAGCCCATCTCAGGGGCTTGTTCTCACAACCCGAGTTCATGACCTGAGCCAAAATCAAGAGTCAGCCAGCTGAGCTACCTAGGCTCCCTTGTGGCAACTTCTTCTTTTTTTTTTTTTTAATTTTTTTTTAAAGATTTTATTTATTTATTTGACAGATAGAGATCACAAGTAGGCAGAGAGAGAGGGAGAAGCAGGCTTCCTGCTGAGCAGAGAGCCCAGTGTGGCGCTCGATTCCAGGACCCTGGGATCAGACCTGAGCCAAAGGTAGAGGCTTTTTTTTTTTTTTAAAGATTTTATTTATTTATTTGACAGACAGAGATCACAAGTAGGCAGAGAGGCAGGCAGAGAGAGACAGAGAGAGAGAGGGAAGCAGGCTCCCTGCGGAGCAGAGAGCCCGATGCGGGGCTCGATCCCAGGACCCTGAGATCATGACCTGAGCCGAAGGCAGCGGTTTAACCCACTGAGCCACCCAGGCACCCCAAAGGTAGAGGCTTTAACCCACTGAGCCACCCAGGTGCCCTGGCAACTTCTGTAAAGAAGACAACAATGAAGTTTGCCACATCAGTGGATTGTTCCTTTCACAAATGATTTCTCTGTAGCATGCATTGCTGTTTGAAAGCATTTTACCCACAACAGAACTTCTTTCAAACTTGAAGTCAGTCCTTTCAAACCCTGCCACTGTTTTATCAACTAAATTTAATTTAATATTCTAAATACTTTGTTGTCATTTCAACACTCTTTATGGCATCTTCATCAGGAATAGATTCCATCTCAAGAAACTACTTTCTTTGCTCGTCCATAAGAAGCAACTCCTCATTTGTTAAGGTTTTATCATGAGATCACAGCAAGTCAATCATATCTTCAGGTTCCAATTCTAATTAGTTCTCTCGCTGTTTCTACCATATCTGCAGTTACTTCCTCCACTGAAGTCTTGAACCCCTCAAAGTCATCAATGAGGATTGGAATCAACTTCTTCCAAACTCCTGTTAATGTTTATATTTTGACCTCTTCCCATGAATCATGAATGTTCTCAGTAGACCTAGAATAATGGATCCTTTCCAGAAAGTTTTGATTTACTTTCTTCATATCTATCAGAGGAATCATTATTTATGGGAGCTATAGCTTTATTAAATGTATTTCTTAATTAATAAGGCACAAAATTCAAAATTACTCCTTGACCCATGAGCTACAGAAAGGATATTGTGTTTACAGGCATGAAAACATTAATCTTGTACATTTCTATCAGAAATCTTGGGAGAGCAAGTACATTGTCATGGAGCAATAAACTTTTTTTTTTTTAAAGATTTATTTACTTATTTGAGAGACAGAGATCACAAGTCAGCAGAGACACAGGCAGAGGGATAGGAAGGGAAGCAGGCTCCACGCTGAGCAGAGAGCCCAATGTGGGGCTCGATCCCAGGACCCTGGGATCATGACCTGCGCCGAAGTTAGAAGCCTTAACCCACTGTGCCACCCAGGTGCCCTGGAGCAATAAACTTTTAAAAGGAATGTTTTTTGTCTCAGCAACAGTTTTCTACAGTGGGCTTTAAAATAGTAAGTAAACCATTTTGTAAACAGATGTGCTATCATTCATGCTTTGTTTTTCCATTTATAAAGCACAGGCAGAATAGATTTAGCAAAGTTCTTAAGAGCCCTAGGATTTTCAGAATGGTAAATGAGCATTGGCTTCAACTTAAAGTCACCAGCTGCATTAACCCCTAACAAGAGATTCAGGCTGTTTTTTGAAGCTTTGAAGCTAGGCATTGACTTTTGCTTTCTAGCTATGAAAGTTCTAGAGGGCATCTTCTTCCAACAGAAGGCTGTTTCATCTACACTGAAAATCTGCTGTTTAGTGTAGCCACCTTCATGAATGATCTTAGCTGGATCCTTCTGGAGAACTTGCTGCAGCTTCTACATCAGCACTTGCTGTTTCCTCTTGCACTGTTATGATATAGAGATGGCTTCTTTCCTTAAACTTCATGGACAAGAGGTGCTTGGGTGCCTCAGTCCGTTAAGCATCCAACTCTTGATTTCGGCTCTGGTCATGATCTCAGGGTCATGTGATGGAGTCCCACACAGAACTCCATGCTGGGCATGGAGCCTGCTTAAGATGGTCTCTCTCCTCCCTCTGCCCCTCCCCCACCCCCATTCATGTGTTCTCTTAAAAACAAAACAAAGCAAAACAACCTTGAATCAACCTCTGCTAGCCTCAGACTTCTTTTTGGTAGCTCCCATCTCTCTCACCCTTCATAGAACTGAAAAGAATTAAGGCCTTGCTCTGGATTAGGCTTTGGTTTAGGGAGTATTGAGGCTGGTTTGATCTTCTATCCAAACCACTCAAACTTTCTCCATATCAGCAATTAGAATGTCATATGTGTGTGTGCACTGGAGGACCACTTTTAATTTCCTTTAAGAACTTTCCTTTACATGCACGGTTTTGCTAAGTAGGCGCAAGAGGCCTAGCTTTTGACATATCTTGGCTTTTTACATGTCTTCCTCACTAAGCTTACTCATGTCTAGCTTTTGATTTAATGTGAGAAACTTGCAGTTCTTCCTTTGACTTGAACACTTAGAAGCCATTGTAAGATTATTAATTGGCCTCATTTCAATATTGTTGTGTCTCAAGGAATAGGGAGGCCCACGGAGAAGGAGGGAGGAGGAAGGTAATAACTATTCAGTACAGTAGTCAGAACACACATCTTTCAGTTAAGTTTATGATCGTATTTGGGCACAGTTCCTGGAATTCCAAAACAATTACAATAGTAACATTAAAGATCCCTAATCAGAGATCACCATAATATAAAATAACAATGAAAAGTGTGAAATATTATAAGAATTACTAAAATGTGATACGAAGACACAAAGTGTGCAAATGCTATTGAAAAATTATACCAGTGGACTTGCTTAATGCAGAGTTGCCACAAAACTTCAATTTCTAAAAAACTCAGTATCAGTGGTGTACAATAAAGAGAAGTACAATAAATCAAGCTATGTTGGTTGCTCCACATCTAGTCTTTCTCTTCTTGCTTCCCATGAGTTTTCCATACATTTTAAAAAAGTACTGTGAACTTTTATATGCTATTTCCTTGGTTAAAACTCCTTACTAGCTCTCCATTGCCATTAGATAAAAATCCCTATTCCAGACCAAAGTTTTCAAAGCTTACTGGCCCGTGGCTCCAGTCTGCCTCTTCTCTCCCCCACTGGGTCCTAGACATGCTGGTATTCTGCCAGCTTCTGAATGCACCAAGCTCTTTGCTGGTTCAGGAGATTCGCACATTCTTCCTTTCACCTAGAATGTTCTTCCCTGCCTCCTCCATGTCCTCATTCTTCATTGGCTAACTCCTACTTATCATTCAAGCCCTGTCCTTAAAGATCAGTTTCTGAAAGGAGCTTCCACTAACCCTCCAGTCTAAATTTTCTATAGCTATAAAGTCTCCATTGATAGTTACCATCTCTAAATTTCTTTCATAGCAAGTAAATATGATGTCCAGCTATTTACTAATGTCTTTTTCTTCAGCTAGACTGCAAGTGATGCATGTGGCAACAGTGACAGTGTCTATTTTATTTATTACTATATCTGCAGGGCTTCATAAAATGCTTGGGAAATAAGCATTATAAATACATTTTTGAATAATTTTTTAAAAATATACACAATGCACAAGTGTTGGTAATGAGTCATTTCCTAATTATATCTACCTTCTCTCTGGTCTATTAGACCTTTTTTCTGTTGAGGGCCCTAGAAATTTGTATTCATGTATTGTTTTGTCTTGTTGCTGTTTGTGGCAAATTTTAAAATGGCAACTACCTAAATATTTCAGGATATCTATTGTGTCCTCACCTCACCCTTAATTTACTACTTCTTCTTTCAAGGTTAAAATATCTCAACTTCAGTTATGCCTGCCATTCCTTTTTTTTTGTTTTTTTTTTACATTCTTTCTTGATCCCCCAATAAGCTCCACTTTGCCTATATCATTCTAGAAGTACATCATTCAATAACAACCTTATATTTAAGTGTGGTTTGATGGGAATAGAACAGAGACTTCAATTATGCCTAGCACCTTCTTCCTCCCAGATTATTTAATTCTAATAATGCAACCTAAAATCTTACTAACTTTTTCTGGCAGCCATATTCATTGATGAAAAATAGTGAACTTAGTATAAATTCAAAACTTCCAAGACTTTTTTATGTGTTGCTTTTAAGCCCTCTTACTCACCATACATTTCCCATTTTAGCATTATGTCTTTTTTTAACCAAAAAGCAAGACAGTGCTGTCATCCCAATTGAATTTCCTCTTGTTAGAATCAGTCTGCCACATGAACATGTCTTATTTTATATTGTGATTCTATCATCCATTTCTTATCTCAATCATGTGTCATTTACAGATAAGATAAACTTATCTTTGGTATTTTTATCCACATTTGTAATAAACATATCAAACAGAACAGGGCAAAGAGAGGGCCTTGTAGCATACATACCTCTCTGTAGTTGACATCAATCCCCCTGAAAGCTGCTGTTCAACCAATTATCAAAGAGACTTATATGTCAGGACCCCATCCCATAAAACCAGAGGATATTATGAGCACTATTGTTACATACATCATCGTGTTTCAGATATTTTGTGCTGACTACTTTTTTCATCTATGCAGATGAGTCATAAATTTATAATGTATAGGATGCACAAAAATGACAGAAGTTGAAGTCTGCATAGAAAACAGAGTTCCATTACCCTGGGTAACATAGTGCTTTATAATTATGTAAGTAGAGTGTTCTGAGGATTATCAGAAAAATGACAGCTGATTACTGAATACCGTGTGCACTTTTTTGGTATTCATATGGTGGTCAGCCTTGTCATTTATAGCACAGCTAATTAGATTACTGTTGGATAGCTTGAATCATGTTTTCAGAAAAGCAAAGAGGTTTGAGTCTTGGGACAGGAAATAGCTGACTCATTTCCATCCTCATTTTGTGCATGTGCCTGTTTTACTGGAAAGCAAGTGCCCTCAACTGAGGAGAGCAAAGCAAGTGCTATCGATTTAAAAAGGAAATTTGAACATGAAGCGAAATAGCTGACTGAAAATGGCATTGTATAGCTGGCTCTATTAGTATTACATTACCATTTTTAATGCATAGTAAGTCAGATGCTATGTGTACTTCTGAAAAGGTTCTTCCTCTCATTCTTTGTAATTTCTTTAAAAGAAAGTTTTAGTTGGGGCACCTGGGTAGCTCAGTGGGTTAAGCCTCTGCCTTTGGCTCAGGTCGTGATCCGGGGGTCCTGGGATCGAGCCCCGCATCGGGCTCTCTGCTCAGCGGGGTGCCAGCTTCCCCCTCCCCCTCTGCCTGCCTCTCTACCTACTTGTGATCTCTGTCAAATAAATAAATAAAATCTTGAAAAAAAAAAAAAGAAAGAAAGTTTTAGTTACTTCAGTGTCCAGAGATTGTTCTTCTGGTATTCAAAGAGGTCTTTGAAAGCTTGCAGCATTGGAACCTCTACATTCTGTTTTCTTCAAGGATGGTTGTGATCTCACTATTTCATCTTAACTCGGCCTCTTTTCGTACTTTAGCAATAAATGCAAATAAGGAAAAACCTACGCTGGGAAACCATAAAAAGACTAACTAGGTGTTTTAAGGGGGGTAGTGGCAAGGATGTGACCTATGATAATAACTGAAGGAGGATCTTCAAATCAGGGAAAGCCATTGGTCCTAATAATTTTACCAGACCCAACATGAAGGGACATGGATTTTGGGGGGCAGGCAATCAGAGTTCAAAGCTCAGCGCCACAGTTTATTAACTGTTCAGCTTCAGCAAGTCGATGAGTTTAACCTCTCTTTTCTCATCGGTTAAAATGTTGATGATACCTACCCCACAGAGTTGCTGTAGAGGCATATGGAAACAATATGTGAAAAGAAAAGGTTTAGAACAGGCTTGGAGTAGGCAGGAACTACTCTGAGTACTTCTTTGAACCCTGGATGAAGAGTCAAGTGTGCTCCTTTTCCATGTTCACTGAGCCTGAGTGAAGGGAGGAAGGAACCCAAGAGAGGGATAGAAGGGGGACAGAAGGACTTGGGGGAGAATGAAATACCTGCCAGGGTTTTGTTCTTATCCTGGTAGGAATTGAAAAGTCAGAGGTGCCCAATCCTATAAGGTGCTGATTTACCTAAGGGTGCCCATCAGATAAGCATGGGGATCACCCAGCCTTGAGGCATCTGCTCCCCTCTCCTTTGTACCTGACTCAGGTAGATTTGCGCAGCCAGTCTTTGACCTTTCAGTTCCTTTTCAACAAAACGCAGCTGGCTTTTCCTTCACTTCACCTCAAACACTGTGTCCCTTATTTCCCAGCTAACAGCCCTCTCAGAAGTATTTATATTTAATTTATAAATCTTGTATTTCAAAAAAGCAGAACAAAGTGATGGTGATTGGTGAATTAAGGGATTGCTAAAGATTATCCAATATATATGTCTAGTCGGAAGGATGAGCAGGAATCACATCATATAAATTCAACCTGTAATTAGCCAACCGAGGTAGATTAACAAAGATTATATTGAATTATAACCAATTCATTCCTCCTGATTTTAAGCCTCTTATAATTCTGACTGAAAAAATACTCTGAAGGGCTAGACCAGTCTGTTCTTATCACACCCTGCATAGTAAAATTGAAAGCAGGGAGAGAATTTGCAAGATCTTTTAATTTCTCATTAGGCAATCTCTACCATACTACCTTCTTTTTTTAAACATTTCTGTCCTTCTGTGGGTGTTTTCCAGGTATTCATCATATTTGCCTCTCTAAACCTCGACTTTTTGTTTGAGATGGTTTAATTTATTTATTGTGTAAGGTAGGGTTTATTTATGGAACTCAAGAAACATTTTAACAGATTTCCAGATAACAAGGAATATTCTAAAGCTACACAGGTCTTGCTTATTTCTTAAAAAAAAAAAAAAAAGAGTATGCTTCTATTTCCAGATCCACTTTCTTCACTTCTCTTTAATTTCTTCCACTAAGTATTTTTTTCCTCTTTGCTCATATCCTTAAGTGCAGAGGGTGATGTTAGGGTATAGAACTGATCTGAGAACGTCCCTTTCTTGAAAGCCACTATGGTGTCTTTTTTTCTGAGTTCAACATTGAGAAAGAGTGAAGAAAGAAGAACATGCCAGCAAGTATGAGTGGATTTTGCATTGACAATAATCATTGTCAATGATTATTAGGTTGAGAGGTCCAAAGATGGATTAAATTGCAACTTTAATATTTAGGACAAGAAACTTAATCTCATGAGATGTTACTTATACTTCGAAAAGGAGGCCACTATTTGTCAATATGGTTCTGCTCAGTGTTTATATATATTTACCTATTTTTAAATTAATCTTTTAAATTTACATTGCTGTATAAATAATAATGAACTTTAAAAATTGCCTCCTATCTTAGAAGGATATAAACTTCTAAGGGAAGGAGATAAACTTTTGCATTTGGTTGGAACAGATGAATTAAGATACAGTGTCAAGATCATTTCCAAATATGTAAATGGTAAAATTCAGTTGTATAAGCACTAATCATATAGTTCCACAAATCATGTAAGAGCTTCCACAGTGTATCAAATACCGCAATGAAGTGTCATGTTTATAGAGATGAAAAAGCAAAGTCTCTGGCCAATGGAAGACCAGTCTAAAAGAAGCAACACATAAGTAGACACGTAGAGCACATCCAAGTGAATTCTTGAATAGGGATTTGACAGAATCATCAAAGGATCTGAGAAGACTCACTAGGCCTGGGGGACAACAGAGTGAAGCCACTTTTATATCACAGAAGGAACAGTTATCGTTACACATATGCCTGAAGAGTGAAATGGACCAGGTATGGAAGAGTAGAATACATAGCTCAACATTTTCATTCCTCCTGTTCATGTGAACTTGAAAAGCACTTAGGATGACAGCCTAATGGAGAGAGTGAAATCCTGCATGGGACCTCTGCTGCAATACAAAGTTTAAAGAGGTCCCACTAATGCACTATCCAGACAAAACTTTCCAAAGCATTTGGAAATCCTTGTGCATTTGAATCCATTTTAAAGGTTCTGTTTCACATCTGTGTCTTTCCTCTTAATAATGTTACTTTTAAAACAGTAATTTCCAGCTCAAATAATACTTAAAAAAATAAACTTCATACTATTGAACAGTTTTAGATTTTCAGAAAAATTATGATGATAATACAGAGATCCCATGGACCCAGTGTCTAGTTTGCCCTACTGTTCATACCATTTATTAGTATAGTACATTTTCATAATTAATAAACTGATACTAATGCATTATTATTAACTAAAGTAGATATTTTATTCACTATTGTTCAGTTTTTACCTAGTGTCCTTTTTCTGTGCTAGGAACCCATCCAGGACACCACATTACATTTAGTTATCAAGTCTTCCTTCGGCTCCTCTTGGTTGTCACAGCTTCATAGACTTCACTTGTTTTTGATGACTTTGACCATTTTGATCTTTTGACCGTTTGGGTCCTTCTATTGGGATTTGTCTGCTGTTTTTCTCCTGATTAGACTGGCTTTGTGAGTTGAGGGGAGAAAGACTGCAGATATAAAGTGACTTTTCATCACAGGATATCCAAGGTTCTTACAATTAACCTGACTTCTCACTGCTGATGTTGACCTTGATCACTGCTGAGGTGGCATTTGCCAGCCTGCTCTACAGTAAAGTTACTGCTTTTTTACTTCCTTTCTGTCCTGTACTCTTTGGAATGAAGTCCCCATGTATAGTTTACACTTAATGAGGGGGAAGTTGTGTTCTGTCTTCTTCAAGGAAATGTATAAATTATTTAGAATTCTTCTGCACAGGACATTTGTTTCTTCTCCTCCAATTATTTCTTATTCAATCATTTATTCTTATGAGTATGGAGTCATGGATATTTGTTTTATACTTTAGATTATAAATCAGCATGACTTTATGTTATTGCACAAATTGTTCCAAGTTTGGTTCTGGGGAGCTTTTCCATTGGACATACACATTATTGTGCGGGGGTTATTGTTGTTCAATTTTTGTTTGTTTTAGCATATTCTTACCTTCTGGCACTTCGAGATCCTCCAGGCTCATTTGTGTATTCCTGACCTAGTCTTAGAATCAGCCGTTTCTCCAAGAAGCCCTCACGTTACAATTTTATTTTCTATTTGAGTCAGTATACTGTAAAATGTATGTTTGCATCAGTGCATAGTTACTAAAAATAGAGAACTCTATCTCTTGCTCTGCAGAAATGTATGTGGCTCATATCCATTAACGTTTAGGAGGGTTAATGCTACACTATCAGCATACAGATGTACATACTCCACTCTTAACTAATGCTAATGGAAATTCCGGGAAGAGAAAACAGCGCCTAAGAGTAGATGATGTCTATATGGGCTTGCCTTCCTTCATTTAAAACCTAATACAATGTTTCTGGGATGATATTTGTATTGCTGTTTCATAGATGTGGAGTTAGTAATAGATTTACAACCTTCTTGGAGATTGGCTATTTGCTTTATTTTAATCAGAAATTTGAAAAAGTAACATGGATAGCATCTTCTATTTGTGTAGTGCTACAACGTGCAGGTTTTTGTATAATTTATTTTTTTATAGCAAACTTGTAAGATCAGCAGCATTTTTTATTTTAGAGGAAAGTGAGGTGTACAGAAGAGCAGGGTTCCTATGTTAAATGTCACTCTTCTTTACAAGGCTAACTTGTGACATGAGCCTTTTTTGCTTTTTTGTTAGAATAACAGTAAGCCTCATGTTTTCCATTTACTGTACTCGTCTATGCTGTTTACCCTAATAAAATCCACTGATCCCTCAACCTCATAACTTAATGGAAAGTTTTTATAAGATCTTTTATACCAAAGTTCCTATGGAATGCTTAGCACCTTTTTTTTTTTTAAAGATTTTATTTATTTATTTGACAGAGAGAGATCACAAGTAGACAGAAAGGCAGGAAGAGAGGGAGGAAGGGAAGCAAGCTCCCCGCTGAGCAGGGAGCCCGATGCGGGACTCGATCCCAGGACCCTGACTGAGATCATGACCTGAGCCGAAGGCAGCGGCTTAACCCACTGAGCCACCCAGGCGCCCAGCACCTTTGTTTTTAATTATTTTGTATTTTAAACTCACTTAAAGGTCCCTATATAATAACAATTTTGTACGCAGACTAAACTTGCGTTTAATCTTTCTCTACAGTCCACCTTCCCTCTGACAGCTGACCACACAAACCTGATCCCATGACATTTTGTTTTACGACCTTTCAAATGTGTACCAGTTCCTTTAGAATAAGGTTCTAGAAAGAATGTGCAGAGCTGTTTAAGATCTGACCCCTCATACCTGTCTAGCCCCTCCTCCTGCCACTTGTATTTCAGGCCCCAGCAATGCTGAGCTGTATTGAGTTCCTCGAAAATAATACATGGTTTCCAATCTAAGCATTTGCTCTGACGCTTCATTTGCATAGAAGGGTATTTTTTTTCTGTTCCCCACCCCACTTCTAAATTCCTTGAGGTGTGCTAGTTGGGGACTCAGAATACATTATACACACTTATTTGTATGTATTTGTAATTCCACTTAGCTAAACTGAATTTCTTGAAGATACAACCAATGTCTTATTTGTCTTCCATTTGTCTTGCAGAAGGCTCTTAGTAAATGCTGAATCAGTGAGAGAATCATCTTTCTGGTTTAAAAATGTGAATTTAATGGCTTAATTTTAGCCATACGGAAAAAAAAATTATAAATTTCTGGTGTGTATTTTATTCACCCACTTATTCATTCGGCAACCATGTATAAAATGCCTGCTCTCTGCCAGGTCATGTATTAGGCTTTGTTATTTTAGGATGAGTTAAATGCAGTCTCTGTCTGTAGGAAAAATGTAGTCAAGTGAAAAAGTAAGCTGTGAAAGAAGTAATGATAAGTTCTATAACATTATATGGATGGCAGTATTTGGATGCAGAGGAGGAAATCATTAGTTTACCCTGTCACAGATAGGGAAGACTTTGAAGAAGAGAGGGACTTCATTTATTAGTTGAAGGAATAAACACGGTTTTCATAGAGAAGCCTGAGGAGTGGATTCTAGGCAAAAGGTAGAGGAGATGGGGAGGCACAGAATGTAAAAGGGCATGTGAACCTGCAACGTTGTGAAGCTGGGGGTAGAACGTGGGAAGGAGACATGCTGGGGACTTATCAAACAAAGGTCCTGTGTGTCATGTGCTTGGGTGTAGAGAATTTATCCCAAGATATCAGAGGATTTTTGGACAATTCTTAAGATTCCTGGATATGTTACCATGTTCTCTTGAGTGCTTTGAAAATAGGGACCAGGAGGAAGGGACAGAGAAGTTCATTTACAGGGCTAATTTTTAAAGATCAGTCTATCTTAGGTTTTATTTGCCTCAGTTCATCTGCTTATCTCCAGTGCTCTTATTTATATAAAAATCTAACTGCTAGTATCAACCCCACTTTCTTTTTCTTTAACACACTAGACTTTCTAAATAATAGCTATGACTCACAAGAAGCCAAAATAGTCATCATATCATCTTCCAAAATAAGTTAATGAAAATCCAATTAGTAATGTGTTATAACATAAAAATGTCAAGATAAATTGATAAACTGGTGCTTGGTGGACAAGTTTAAGATAGGATTGCATTCTTTACAAATTTGTGCCAGTCCTTGAAACTTTTCTAAACATTTTCCCTCGTAAAACCTCATATTCTTGTCTAAACCTTTCAAAAAAGGTCTGAGCCTCAAGAAAATTTTTAAAAAGTCTCATTAACTCCTTTCTCAAAAGGTCCTCATGACCAAATATCCCACATTTCAGTTGCCAGAGCTGGTTGTACTCTTTCTGTTGTGAATTTATTATAGGATAGCAGAGGTATCAGCATTGCTGTCAATCAGTATACAAATATTTATTTAACTCAAACTCTGTGCTTAGCTCTGAGCTGTGTGTTACTTTAAACGAATGACCCCAGGTCAAATTTTGAGGAAGGTTTACTATTTTAGTTTTTTTTCATTAAAGGACAAAATACCAAGTAGAAGAAACAATGTCCAAAGGTTATAGTTTCAGGAAATTACTAAGCCTACAAGATAAAAATGACATAGTAAACTCTGCATTTATTATCTGTATTCTACATCTATTCCTCTCTGGAGTAATCACCAATGGGAGCCATGCTGTGCTTTCCTTATGCTTTGTCTTTTAACATAAATTTTACTCACTGCACTCTTGAGTAACTTTGTAAGATTTTATTCTCAAAACCAAATTTAATATTATCTTACTGAGGGATGCAGGGCTGGCTCCACCCATAGAGCATGCAACTCTTGACCCTGGGGCTGAGTTCCAGCCCCACATTGAATGCAGAGATTACTTAAAAGTTAAAAAGAAAGCTCTATACAAAATTGTCTTGTTGGTGTCTAAGAAGCCATCATAGGGCAAGGCTCTCACATGTTTCCATTAGGATAATAGCCAAAAGACTTCTTAGCTTTACATACAGCTGGACTAGAATTAACAAAGGACTTTGAGCATTTGAAATGATGTCATCCTGTCTCTTCTGCCTCTGAGGCTGTTGCTGAGTCTATAATTAAATATTTAGTTTTTGATAGCTTATTGGTCTTCCTTGACCCTGGCAGTCTAGAGGCAAATGAAAGAAAGGAAGGAAGGAGGCAGGAGAAGTAACAAGTAAAATGACGGCAAGAGCTCTGAGAGCGTCTGAGCAGGGAAGAAGCAGAATTGTACAACTACAGCACTGCACAGGGCAGAAGATGATCAAAACAGTGGGCTAGAGTCACAAAGGAAAAACTGGCACTGTTTTAATTATAATATGTATTTTAAAACACAGGAAAGTGAAACTACATGGCAAAAGATTTTAAATCCTGCTTAAAAAAAATAGTTTGTGTTCAGTGTGGGATGTGCTCCTCATTCCACAGAAACACAAATGCATATACCCTCTCTTGTCCTTCCTTTTTCTGAAGCTTTGATGTCCACCCACTCTTGTTATCTTGAAGAGTGATGACCGGGTTAATGAGGGTGTAAGATGACAGGAAATGGGGAGAAATCTAGAGCTCAACAGCTCCTATACTGACGTTCTATTCATTCCAGGACCTTAGGAAGGGTGTGAAAACAAAGTTGGCCTACTTAGGCAGTGTTCCTACGTCAGCACCTTACCTCCTACGGGCAGCAGAGGTTGCCTTTAAAATCTTTCTCAGAAATGTAAAGGTGAAGACCAACTTTCAAGTTTTCTTTCTGTCCCTACAAAGAATTTCATCTGGTTTGGAAAGTTAAAAGGGTCACTCTGAAACAATAGGAAGTGTTTTTATTTTTCATTTTGGAGTGGTGAGCTCTCTGGAGCCAAATTGCCAATGCCATCAGGATTTATTATCACAGATAATCACACTGAAATGCTCTTTTTATGGACTATTTCAGAAAATAATTAATAGAATAATAATAAATCTTTCTTCCATACTATGGTACTTGGAGGACTGTATCACTTCATTTAAAATTCTTGGTGACTGTTGACCTTGTTTAAGAGTCTGTCCACTTCATGTCAAACTATGAAGTTGAAACATTCTAGTTCAAACTTTGAAGGTAGTTTCCATTTTGGGTTCATTTCATAATTTCTGGATTATCAGTTTTGCCTCTTGGAGTACTTACGTGAAAAATAAACTTATTCATGTATTGGAAATTACCACGGCATGATGACCCTTACTTTGTGTAACAACAGGTCTCAATACAGAGTCTGTATGGCAAAAACAAAAACAGTTTTGAAAAGTGATTTAAAATGTATTTTTATATGTATTTATAATGAATGTTAAAATAAATAGTTCTACTATTTAGTATTTTGATGTTTGCCTTGAAAACTTTTTTTTTTTTTTAATAACATTTGTTCTATTTTTGTGGGAATTAGTCTAGATCTTTTGGGACAGTGGTCAGTGTCTCTAACGGTGATTATCTATAAAGGATTTTGAACTTCTAGAAGAATGGGGCAAGAAGAGAAGTTCCATCTGTTCATCTTCTTAAAATTCACAAGCAAAAGGTACCTGCCCTTACTTTTGATGTTATGGGAGGAAGAACATAGGTAAACATTAGGTCAGAGGAATGGAGGGAAGGATTATTGGATCTGAAATTTCCCTCTGGCACTGCTCCCCTTTCATGCTTTAAATCTTGATGGCTAATTTTTTAGCCATCAGAATTTTTTCTAAATCTTCCAGCCCTACTTCTACTTCCTACTCCTCCTCCTGCCTACTCCCTACTCCTTATAACTCCTCCTCTATACTTCCCTCCAAATTTTTTTTCTATTGATCTTTCCTAAATATGTATGCCTATAGTATCCCACATATGCTACTGTCTTTGACATTAAAATGTTTCACTTTTAAGTAATTCAACTGGGTTTTTAGAACACACCTACAAATTTTAGCATGAAGAAATATGGGAGGGGCGCCTGGGTGGCTCAGTGGGTTAAACCACTGCCTTCGGCTCAGGTTATGATCTCAGAGTCCTGGGATCGAGCCCCACATCTGGCTCTCTGCTCCGCAGGGAGTCTGCTTCCTCCTCTCTCTCTGCCTGCTTGTGATCTCCGTCTGTCAAATAAATAATTAAAATCTTTAAAAAAAAAAAAAAAAGAAATATGGGAAAGAGATTCATTTGCCAAAGAATC
Organism: Mustela erminea; assembly: GCF_009829155.1. Lineage (NCBI taxonomy): Eukaryota > Metazoa > Chordata > Mammalia > Carnivora > Mustelidae > Mustela > Mustela erminea. The sequence goes on from NC_045621.1 coordinate 76,657,419, forward strand.
TTAGCCTATTCAATATTGTTAATCCCTACATACTCCTTTGTACCAATCGTACTCATCCTAAACATTGTGAAGAAATAATAATACATTTAATTTTACTTTGGGCTTTCTTAGAAGATGATAGGCAAAATGTCATTTGATTATTATTTAATCTATAATTACTTGGACATACGAATGTGTTCTAAAAGTAATGAAAACTTTAAAAAATTTTAGTCTGTTCAAATTTTTTAAATTACATGAAACCACACTTGAAAAATGAAAACTAAAACCGTACTTTATTACCTCAACGAATCCCAAAGCATGACAAAATGTTTTAAATTTCATATTATTCAAACTGTGCTACATTATGCTATTTGTTTTTGAATAACTTAAAATGTCATGAAGTTAAATTTTTTGGAGGGGGTATTAAGATACATTTTCTAAGAGCTGAACCAAAATAAAATGGGGAAACACCCACATAGCCTTCATTTTAATGAAAATATATTTAATTAACATATCAATTTATTGAAGTTAGCAATGAAAAATATTCCAAAAGTAAATATTGCGGGGCCTTGTTAAATGCCAAAGCTTTCTTTCATCTTATTAAGATTAATTAATTGTTGAATTACGACAGGTCCCATGTTTTACTTGTAAAGCCAAATCAAAGAATTCTTTGCATTTATATCAGCATTCCTAGTTTTCCAGACAGACATTTTAATCCCTTCTGATCTCTGAGATAAATATATTTTTCACGTAATTATATAATTACTCAATAGAACAGAACAGATCCCATGGAGCCACTCCAGTGTGAGCTGTGTAAATAATGTTCTGTTCTACCCCTGGTAATTGGCCAATAGACCCCCCAGGAGTGTTTTGATCCCTTAAATAAACACTATATGGGCAAGGAGCGGGGGAGGGTCATATTTTCTTCATTGGCAATGAAACCAGAAAGAAGAGCTTCACATGCAGTACTTAGTACATCGTTTAAAACAAAACAAAACAAAACAAAACAAAACAAAACAAAAACCTGCTTGTGACAATATAGCTCCCTCTGCTGGTTCACTAAGTTTTAAGAGTAGGATAGAAAATGTTAACGGGCATGCCTAGGTGGCTCAGTGGGTTAAAGCCTCTGCCTTTACACTATGGAGTATTATGCCTCCATCAGAAAGGATGGATACTCAACTTTTGTAGCAACATAGACGGGACTGGAAGAGATTATGCTGAGTGAAATAAGTCAAGCAGAGAGAGTCAATTATCATATGGTTTCACTTATTTGTGGAGCATAACAAATAGCATGGAGGACAAGGGGTGTTAGGGAGGAGAAGGGAGTTGGGGTAAATTGGAAGGGGAGGTGAATCATGAGAGACTATGGACTCTGAAAAACAATCTGAGGGTTTTGAAGTGGTGGGGGGATGGGAGGTTGGGGTACCAGGTGGTGGGCATGGATTGCATGGAGCACTGGGTGTGGTGAAAAAATAATGAATACTGTTTTTCTGAAAATAAATAAATTAATTTAAAAAAAAAAGCCTCTGCCTTTGGCTCAGGTGATGGTCTCAGAGTCCTGAGATCGAGCCCCACATCGGACTCTCTGCTCAGCAGGGAGCCTGCTTCCTCCTTCTCTCTCTGCCTGCCTCTCTCCCTACTTGTGATCTCTGTCAAATAAATAAATAAAATCTTTTTAAAAAGTTTAGAAAATGTTATGAACTAGAGCCTCTTAAGAGAAAAATGTGTCATTTCAGCTATGCAAGGGCATTAAACTAAAGAAATAAACAACAGAAAGACTTCTTATTTTTGTTTCTTAAATTGTGAGCCACCCTTCTCACTCTCTGTCTTTAATCATTCTACCATTGTGTGCCTCTATTATCTTACTATTTGCAATAAAAAGCAGACTTTAGAACAGTAAGCAGGAAATTTTCCTGACAACAACAAAAGTGAGATTCATGAGCCCATCAGGTCCACCTTAATAGCTGTATCCCCCCATAAAGCAGGATATTATTCATGGGGGACCTTAAGCTATCCTTACTCCATCTATAGGAGTGGCAAGTGAAAGATGTGAAGAAATAAACATCTTTTTCAAACTGACCAATTAAAGTCCTGTGCATCTCATTTTTATGGCATTGGTGACCATATTCATTTGCTATAGTAAGCTGATAGTAGTCAAAAAGAGAGGTCAGAAGTTGGAGAAACATGGTCTTGAATCCAAATTTTGACAAAAATCTGTGTAGTCTTCTTCAAGTTATTTATTTTCTCTACTCTTTCTTGTTCATGTCTATAATATGGAGATAAAATTCTCATAGAGTCATTGTTTAGCCTCAGAAGGCTAAATAAAGTCATGTATGTATAGTGTCTGGCATGGAGCAGATATATATTAATTATAGTTATCACTATTACTAAGAAATTTGGGTTTCTCCTCCAGTGAACCAGATGATCCAGAGAAGTGTCAAAGAGAAACAAAGTCCCTTCCAAAAATTCTAAAAGCTTGGCCACGTAATATATGTTTAATCATATAAAACATATAACTTCTATCAAAAAAAGTTAATGTGATTTGACTTTATCATAGTCACACAATCAACAATCCGATCCCTTTTTTTTTTTTTTTTTGATACAGAGACAAGATCAGAAGTATAGTTGACCCTGCGGAATTGTAGATCCCAGAAACCTATTAAATTGGGCTATAAAAGTTAAGCTAGGTAAACAGTATATTTTGATGAAGAGGATTTAGATAACGAGTTGTAGAGTTTGTCACAGATTATTATACATAAATTCATGTCTTTGATAGTTCTCTTTTGCTACATATGTAGTAAAAGTGTTTATTTTACTATATTAGGTTTTCACAAGACAGTAAATAATGGTTTCACAATCAAATAGCAAGAGAGGGAAAAGTGGTTTGAGGCCAGCGTTTCTATTTTTCTGAGTGACAGTTTGCCTCTAGGGAGAGCTGTGCTGTCTCTAGTTCTATGTACACAGGCTAGGTCACTCTTTATTGGGTAATAAAAAAATAATAGAGACAGAACAGGTAGTGGTTAAGTGTCAGACTCTGAAGTCAGAATGTCTGGGTTTGAATTCTAGTGGGCTTCACTGTCTTCATTTATAAAATGCTGGTTTAAAAGTATGTTTTGTAGTTTCCTAGGGCTGCCTTGACAAATTACGATAAACTCGATGGCTTAAAACAACAGTAATTTATTTTCTCACAAATTGGGAGGCCAGAAGTCTGGAACCAAATTATCAGCAGGGTCGTGTTCCCACCAAAAGGTCTAGGGAAGAATCCTTCATTGCCTCTTCCAGCTTCTGGTGGCCGCAGCTGTGCCTTGGCAAGTGGCAGCACATCTCCAGCCTGTGGCTCTGTCTTCATGGAGCCTGTCCTCTCTGTGTGTCCTCTCTTCTTCTTATGAGGACACCAATCATTGGACTGAGAATATTGATATCCAATCCAGTAAGACCTCATCTTGATTAGATTTGCAAAGACCCTATTTCCAAATAAGGTCTCATTTTGATGTTCTAAGTGGACATGAATTTTAGAGGGTACTATTCAACTACTACATGCCTCATAGGACAACTCATATGTTGACTTCTAAAACCTTATCTGTGGCTCAGGCAGTTTCACCCACATTACAGATGCCCAGTTACAAATATACACAGTGGTCCTGTACCTTAAACACAAGCCACTTAAAACTTCTCTCATTTTTACCCAAAATAAGAACCACTGGCTTCCTTCTTTTTTTTTTTTTTAAAGATTTTATTTATTTATTTGACAGAGAGAGATCACAAGCAGGCAGAGAGGCAGGCAGAGAGAGAGGAGTAAGGAGGCTCCCTGCTGTGCAGAGAGCCCAATGCGGGCCTTGATCCCAAGACCCCAAGATCATGACCTGAGCCAAAGGCAGCAGCTTAACCACTGAGCCACCCAGGCTCCCCAGCTTCCTTATTTCTTATAAGTGGTATCACTAACCCTATTTACCTGTCCGTCATTTCCCAAGATTCAAGGTCAATGCATTTATAACTCTTCCTTCTTCGTTGTTTTATCTGATCAACATTTGAGCCTATTAAGTGTACCATAAGAACAATTAATTTGCTATACTCTCTCTTTTCCCTTCCAGGTCAGGCTAATTTAATATTCACCCAGATGAGAAATAGCATAATACAGTCACACAGTAAGTCACAATAAATGCACACACACACACACACACACACACACACACATTTCAGAGGGCAGAAAAAAAACTACATTTCCTTCAATTCAGATATTATGTCTATTTAGTGATTTAATGAAAAAATATGGGATATAATATATAGTAAAGAAGGCTTAGTAGTTCTGCATGTGAACTAGCTCTATTATAGAGAAAGGGGAAGATTTGGGGGGGAAAGGAAAATAATTACTAGACTTCTGATCTAAAAGATGTAAACAAAAACATGGTGATCGGCATGGATTCTGTCCAGACATTTTACAACCCTGGCCTCAGTTAGTTAGCATTAAAATGTGACCTTGAAAGAGTTATTTAAGTTCTCTAATCCTATAGATGATGCTTTATCATCCATTGATTAAGATCATCCTTACCCATGAGTTTGACATAAAAATTAAATGAGAAAACTATATGTAAAATGCTTTGGAATACTATTATGCCCCTAACACATGCTTAATAAATATTAACTATTAGATATAATTTTAAAATCCTGTAGACCTTAATTCTTTAAATTCTTGCACCTATTTGTTGTTTCATTTGATGGCTCATTTCATTTAAATTGTATTTCCAGATTCTGTTGCATTTTAACAAAACCGTGTGCTTTGGGTTCAGTGTGTGCAATTGTTAGGAAGAACTTAGCTTCTGAGTCATTAGCTGCTGTTGGGCAAATCCTTAAGGCAGGCATGTACTCTTTCTGAGCCTAGTGCTCTCTGATGTCCTTATCTTTAAAAGGGGGTTAAAATGTGTTACAAGAACTAAACAACAGTGAGCATTCAATAAATGGTGGCTGTCCATAATAAAGTGTTTCTGGGTCCCAGATTCTAGGTGAATATCAATGGGTGTTCTTCTTTTCATTCTTTTGAAGAGAGGATGTAAACTGGGTGGGGGGATAGGCAAAATGGGTGAAGGCAAGCAGGGGAAACAGACTTGCAGTTACAGAATGAAAAAGTCTTGGGAATAAAAGGTGCAGCCTAGGGAAAAGCCAATGAAATTGTAACAGCATTGTGTGGTGACAGGCTGTAGCTACAGTTTTGGTGAACATGGCAGGACATACGGAGAAGTTGACTCAAGTCAACTGGAAGCTAATATAACATTGTGTGTCAATTATACTAAAAAAATTTTTTATAGGAATATGCAATCCATTATGGTGCAGAAATTACATGAGATATCTGGGCAGAAAGAATTAAAACAGTGGGATAGAAGCTCTTAAAATTCTTATATTTCTAATGTTGGAATCATCAACATATATTCAGCACCTACTGAATGTGAGATTCTGAAGCACGCTGGATCAGCAGAAAGTGATCACTCAGAAAAGTGAACAAGAGCCTTAATTCTGAGATAGAGTGAGCAAGATTAAAATAGAGATGAGCTTTCATAACTTTTGGATGTCTTCTTTTAAAAATACCATGACGTCAATAAAAACTGCATTTAACAGCAATTACATTAACTGAGTCTAACGTGTGTGGTTGAAAACACTCAGACAACTCTTTACGTATACCTCATATCCTGTGTAAAGCCATGGCTTTTTCACTATGGATACATGTTTTATTCCATATATTAACAATATCCTCCTCCAAAATAAAGGTTATAAATGCCTAAGAGAGATGTCTCATGTGAAAATAAATACCAAAGAGTTCAAACTACATATACACACATCCATCTCTAATATGTCTTTTTTTGAATCAGCTTAAAGAAATAAACACTGAGGTGTTCCTTTGACCGTGTAAAGAACAACATATTGAAATGTGTGTAGGGTTGCATATTGTCCTCTACCTACTGCTCTGTTTCCCAAAAAGACACACAAAAACAGCTTATGAGCTGGTTAGGAATTCTCACTGCACCCACACAAAGGACAGAAACACATCATAAAGCAACAGATGAGTATATACTGGAAGTCATTTGCTCTGGAAATGGTAGAAAGGTGATCAGAGCGGGGGCAGCTGGGAAAATACTTTGTAGCAAAAGTCTCACCTGATTGTTAAGAATTCAGATTGTGTCTAACAAAATCATGAAGTATTGCCTCTAAAGCACATTTGCATGTCTATGGCATAGGAATCATGGTTGGAAAATTACTCGGAAGGACAAAGGAACCCACCTCTCAGAGTTTCAGTTTGACTTGGTAAGGGAGTCTTGGTCATAGAAGAGGCCTGAATCTGAGATCGAGGTCCATTCTGTTACTCACACTTGTTTCCTGCTCTGCTTTTATTGGCCTCATGTCTGAGTCCTAGAAGAATGTAGGTTTAATCAGTGCTGAATATATGTTGACTATGTGAGCATGAGAAATATCAAAATTGTTCCAGTAAAGGCATGATCAGACATCAGAGACCTAAGCAATATTACTAGGGGGACTCTTTAATAAACTGAGCTGTGAAGGGAGAAAGGATATTTTTTCCTACTTTGACCAGACCACCCTTTGCCTTGACATCAAGAGGAGTCTGGTTCACAGCACTTTATGGAGTAATCATGCACCTGATGGGAAGCTGCAGCACTTAGTGGAGTCTGGTGACACCCAGTGGGAGACCACTGTACCTGGTGGAACTGGGTCAATACAGTCCTGCTGGAATACACTTATGCGTAAACAATTGTTACACACTTAGACCCTGAAAAGTCCTGGATGCCTTGGAACACAGGACCAGGGCAGAGTGGATTTTTAGAGGCCTAAGGAGGGTCTACCAGTCAAAAAAAAAGGAGATTTGAAGTATCACTGATTTTAAGATCCCGTTACATCTTCATGTTGCTAAAATCTGGGAAAATCAAATTATAAAAGATTAAATTTTCATGTTTCCAATTATTTATAGATTTTTGGGTTGAGTCTTCCAATTGACAGGGTTGAAAAATTAGATTAAAGACAACAATTAGTTTTCCCTTAAATATTTTATTTTGCAAGTTTTCCCTTACACACACTCATCTCCATGCACATAAATAAATACACCTCTCTCCAATAAAAGTAAAACATTCTAAGAATTTGTCCTTTAGTCAAAGGAAATGTACAGCTCTCTCCAACAAAAGTAAAACATTCTGAATATTCATCCTTTCATTGTAAGAAATAGGTAGTTACTAAAAATAATTTTCTAAAATGTTTATCAGTATTTTATGTAGCTTTATGTAACCTCCATTGGACTATAAATGCAAATATGGGTGCCAAAGAGAATACTTCTAAGAGATAATTAAATTCTGTTTCAATTCACTTTAGACAAACTGGGAAATATCGTGTATTTTATCGCCTCTAACTTCTTACATTAAAAGCAATCCCTAAAGAACTTGCTGCATGGAATGGTTTTTTCTATCTAAAGCAACTGTCGGCTTTGACTCTATGACAGAATCAACCCCAGTTGTGTTTCTTGAAGTTCAAATATTTGGTATTTCTTCAATGAATAAACTACACTGCAACATGCCACAGGGGAAATTGTTTTAAAACAGAAAAGGGACAGATAAGAAAGCTGATCACATAACACACATGTTTGGTCTACTTAGCCCTCCAGTTTATTTTAGTGTTTTGGTCAAATGAAAGCATATTGAGAAATATATTTTTTAAATAAATTCTAGCTGGATCACAGAATAAAAACTTTAAAACCATAGTATAAAATAACCTAGGAGACAATGTGGGTACATACAAGATATTGAGTCTGGAAATAAAAGTATATTTATAGAATATATCTAAGACATAAATGAAAAGTTAAGGTGAGAATTTACAGAGAATAAAAAATGAAAGAGAGGACTACTGAGGTGAATAGAAAATATTCTGAAAACCAAAACATTGTTAAAAAATAAGTGGCATATTGGAAAACATGGCAGATAAAACAAATACTTTAAAAGAAAAATGAATTAAATAGGCATGAAAACTTTGTAGAAAAATATTAATTTCCCCAAACAGGTAAATCTTCTTCATAATTAAAGAAATATAAATTAGAATACCTAAAATTTAGAATTCTCTTTACAAAGAAAATATTCAAACTTTTGAAAGCATGGGAAAAGAAACATTCATACATTGTTATTGGAATACAAATTGATTCCACTTTTGCAAGAAACAAAAATAACCTATTAATATTCTGCATTCATGGATCTGTTATAAACATGACATGGAAAAAATAACTGTATAAACATTAAGTGGAAAAAAAACCTGGATTCACAAGGATACCTGCCTCAACTGTTGTATGATCTCAATTTTATAGTGAAATGGGAAAAAAAATACAGCAAATTAAGAATGGTTACTAGTATGAAAGGCAGTTTTAAATCAAGGTAGGAACAGAAGGATTTAATAGAACAATAGGGTACTACATTTGTACACAAAATATCAGTTGATATATCTAAATCTATCTCATATCAGATAAACATATAAATGCATTAATTAACAAGGTAACTACCTATGTAAGACCTACTATGTGACTGATACAATTTTTCATGATGGATAGTAGTGAGAGAGTAAGTTTTTCTTCTATTTTTCTTATCCAGTAAAGAATATAGTCTTCTGCAAACAAATAGGAAGGTCTGTAGTGATCTAAAAATTGTATTAAGAATCTCTCTCTCAGGGTACCTGGGTGACTGAGTCAGTTAAGCATCCAGCTCTTGATTTTGGCTCAGGACATGATCTCAGGGCCCTGGGGTTGAGCCCTTCGATAGGCTTTGTGCTCAGTGGGGAGTCAGCTTGAAGATTCTCTCCTGCTTTCTGCTCCTCTCCCTGCATGTGTATATTCTCTCTCTTTCTCAAATACATAAATCTTTAAAAAAATGTATTCTTCTTCCTCTACAGAGGTGAGTTCAGATAGCCTTAGGATATTGATATATTAGTGTATTTGACACTATACCTTCTATATTAAGACTAGGCCATTAAAGTTTATAGATCTACCAATTCAAGAAACGATGAATACCACACAACTTAATATTTGTAGAGTTGAAAGAAAATTTATTACTAGTTGGTGATCAGTTACTACATATCGCTGAGAAGGTCTATTACGAATGGTTCTTTTGTGACTTGAATCATATTTTTAATGATTTTTCTCATATTTCCATTACTAGGATGAATTACCACAAGATTAGCTTGGCAGGATTTGAAACGTGATTACTTTCTCCTCCATGATGGAATTTCTCTTAGTGACTTCCAGGCTCCACACTTACCAGGTTTTCTTCCCACCTCTCTGGTTATGCCTTCTCGGTTCGGTTTTGTTTTGTTTTGTTTTGGTTTGATTTGGTTTTTTGATCCTCCTCTCTCAGATCTCTCAATGGTAGAATGACCCAGCAATTAGTTTGGGTCCTCAGCTCTACCCATATTTTCCTCCTTGGTAATGCCATCCAGCCTAGCGGCTCCAAGTACCTTTATGAACAATTGATTCCAAAATTTATATCCTTCAAATTCCATGTTCACATTTCACACAACCTTGGAAATATAAGAAATACTCTCTTGGATATGCAACAGACAACTCAAACTTAATATGCCCCTAACAGAAACCGTGATCTCTAGACCTCTAGAAACTCCCTCCCTGAGGAAAAACACTCCCAAAACCAAAAACAAAACTTGCTTCTCTTGCAATCTTCTTCCTCCCAGTTAATGACATTTCCATTCTCCCAATTGCTCAGAGCATAAACTTTAGTCTTCCTTGACTTCTTTTTACTCTTATATTTCACATCCAGTCTGTTAAGAAATCCCGTTGGCTCTCCTCTCAGAAGATATTTCACTTTCATTTAAGCTATCAATAGTCTTTTAATTTAAGCTATCAATAGTCTTTTCATTTAAGCTATCAATAGTCTGGATTATGGCAATTACCTTTTAATAGTTCTGTTTTTAACTTTGTACACTAGAGTCTATTCTAACTACATCAACAAGAGTAATACTTTAGATTTCTCCTAAGACCCGCAAAGCCCAGGATCTGGATCCCTGTTACCTCTCTGACCTCTTCACCTACGACTTTCTCACTAACTCACTGCTTGAAGCACAGTTCCATCTTTTTTCTTCCTTGAAAATGCCAGTCATCCACTCTCCTCAGGGTCTTTGCATTGTCTCTTCTCTTTGCCCCAATATTTTCTTTGTCTAGGTATCTATGTGGCCAGCTTCCTAGCTCCTTTGAGTCTTTTCTCAAATGTGTCACCTTCTCAATGAAACTTATATGGACTACCATGTTTAAAATTACAACCAGTCAAACTTAACTTCTGAGATCCCTTCCCCTGCTTTATATTTTGCCATGATACTTTTCTCGTTATAGCATATTTTTTCATTTATTTATTTATCATGTTTGGTGCTTATTATTGAAAATTTTCCACAAAAAAATAAGCTCTGCAAGGTCAAGAAATTTTTTTTCTTCTTTGTTTATTTCCCTATTCCAGTACACAGAAGAATGCCTGCCGTAGGGTAGATACTCCAGTATACTACATGAATATTTGTTGAATGAATGAAAATGAGAAGTGGATTTATTAATCATGATATGACCATTGGTCGCAAGTCCATAGTTTATAATAGCATATATTTTTCTTTGTTGCTTCAAATTAGTGATGCTTATAAAGCCTTATAAGCTACCCAAAGATAGTAAGTTCTTAATGAGTTCCCATAGGGCATAACTATAGGCTAAGAAATGGAGTGCTGGTAATCATCTGGTCCTGCAAATGATGTTATGAATATGACCTAGTCTAGATGCCTTCCTCGTCCTCTGTGAGTGGAGAGATCTCTCCTTGGCTACATTCTGAGTAATAATTTTTTTTCCCAGTAGTTCTTAGTAGCTGTTTTTAACTTTTGTGATGGTTTTCTCCCTCACTTTTATTCTGCAAATTTTAAAACCTACATACATTCTCTAATTGTAGACTATTGCATGGAAGATTCAAAGCTTTACAGATAGCTCTCTCTCTCTTTCTCTCAGGCAACTGCCTTGAACATTTTGTCTATGGTTTCCTGGGATAAACAATAAGGAGAGAGTAACAACTCTCCATTTCCTATTCAGGGTCTTTACTATCAGTGAATTCTAATCGCCATGCTTTAGACTAGTTAAAAACATAGTTTTCACATGTTTTGGGGACTCATGTTGTAGAAATTTTCTAGTCCACAATTACATTTCAAGAGACTTCTAAGCTGTCACCAAACTGGAAACCACAGCTGGATAAAGTTTGGAGGAGGGTTGTTGGTGTTCATTCATCCATAACTGTCCCATAAGTGGTATTTATCCATCTGCATGGTCATCAGCATTCATGGTGAGTAGTAAGGTGATGGTGACACAGACTGAGCCTTTAAGGAAGATGTGTGCATGATTTCCCATGACAACACAAAAACTGACATCTGACAAGGCTGACTGAGGGTTTGTCAGTTTTCTTATCACTCAATTCCTCTTACCTTGAAAAGCTTCATGGATATTTCAACTACATTGACTATTCCTTTAGTTCTGCTTCTTAGTAATCTGTTTCTTTCCTTAGCTCTACATGTTTGTTTCAGTGTAGTCAAAATTAAGATGAGCAATTTTGCTCATATGGTTTCCAGTAGAGAGCACACTGTAAACATGTTTGTTTAAATGAATCAGAATTGTTACTTGGTGCACAAAACATTTATTTAAATTCATTTACACTATCTTAAGAAAGCCCCAATAGGAACTAGACCTCTACACTACAGCTTTTTGATATTATATGATATGACATGATGTGTGTGTGTGTGTGTGTGTGTGTGTGTGTGTGTGTGTGTGTATAATTAAGATAATCTCAAATAGTGGAGAAAAAGAATAAGTACTTGGGGTTTCTTCTATTTAGGCAACCAGGTCAAGCTGCCTCTATGCAGGAACACCATTTATGGCTTGGTTTTGTAAACTAAATTCTGTGATTTCAGTAAAAATCCAGCTCTGAACAGGAGGCTTTTTTGCAAAGGCATATCCTGCGAGAACCAGACCATTCTGAAATAGATTCCAGCTGTTTAGATTATCTCAACCCAAGAACAACTAAATACTGCCATGAAAAGGACTAACAGTAGTAAATTCTGGGTACATAAAAGCCAAATCCTTAAAGAGCCCTCCCACTCAGCAGGACCTTGGAAAGTGTAGTAAGAGGAAGAGATTAATTCTCACTTGTGGTTTTAACTGGCCCAACTACCTCAGGTCTTTTGGTGTCTCAAATTATTTCAAGCATAAGAACGAATATTTGCTAAATGTGCATATTTCGAAGTTGGAAATCTAGTCCTTTTCCAGGAAAATTTAAAATTTACCAGTTTTGAGATAAAATTTTTATAGTTATAATTGTTCATGGATTGTATATTTGTCCCACATATATATATATATATATATACATATATATATATATGTATATTTTATCCCACAATTAACCTTTTTACCTTTTTATTTTTTTAAGTTTTTATTGAGATTCCAGTTAGTTAACATAAAGTGTAATGTTAGCTTCAGGTGTAGAATTTAGTGATTCATCACTTACATACAACACCCAATGTTCATCACAAGTGCCCTCCTTAATCCCCATCACCCATTTAACCCATCCATCCCCCTGCCCACCTCCCTTTTGGTAACCATAGTTTGTCCTCTATAGTTAAGAGTCTGTTTTTTGGCTTGCCTCTTGTTCTTACTTAACCCTCATGTTTACTCGTTTTGCTTCTTTTTTTTTTTTTTTTAGTTTTTTTTTTTTTAATTCCGTTAACATACAGTGCAATATTAGTTTCAGATATAGAATTTAGTGATTCATCACTTACATACAACACCCAGTGCTTATCTCAACCAGTGACCTCCTTAACACCCATCACCCATTTAGCCCATCCCTCACCCACCCCGCTTTCAGCAGCCCTCAGGTTGTTCCCTGTACTTAAGAGTCTGTCTTAGGGTTTGCCTCTCTCTTTCCCCCACCATGTTCCTCTGTTTTGTTTTTTAAGGTCCACATTTAAGTGAAATCACATAGTGTTTGTCTTTCTCTGGCTGACTTACTTTGCTTAGCTTAGCATAATACTCTCTAGCTCCATCCACATCATTGCAAATTGCAAGATTTCCTTTTTTTTTTTTTTTTTTAATGACTGAGTAATAGTCAATTGTGTGTGTATGTGTGTGCGTACATTATCTTTCATTATCTTTTCATCAGTTGATGGACATTTAGGGTCTTTCCATAAATTTGGCTATTGTTGGTAATGCTGCTATAAACACCTGGCTGCATGTATCCCTTCGAATCAGTACTTTTGTTTCCTTTGGGTAAACCCCTAGTATTGAAATTTCTGGACTGTAGAGTAGTTCTATTTTTAACTTTTTGAGGAACCTCTGTACTGTTTTCCAGAGTGGCCGCACCTGTTTGCCTTCCCACCAACAGTGCAAGAGCATTCCCCTTTCCCTGCCTCACAAACACCTTTTGTTTCTTGTGTGGTTAATTTTAGCCATTCTGACTGGTGTGAGGTGAATAGGTCATTATAGTTTTGATTTGTATTTCCCTAATGATTGGTGATTTTGAGCATCTTTTCATGTGTCTGTTAGCCATCTGTATGTCTTCTTTGGGAAAATGTCTATTCATGCAAAGGAATGAAACTGGACCACTTTCTTATGCCATACCCAAAAATAAATCCCAAGTAGATTAAAGACCTAAATGTGAGACAAGGAAACCATCAAAATCCTGGAGGAGAACACTGGCAGTAACCTCTTTTATACTGGCTGTAGCAACTTCTTACTAGATATGTCACCTAAGGCAAAAGAAACAAGCAAAAATAAACTGTTGGGACTTCATCAAAATAAAAACCTTCTGCACAGTGAAGGAAACAGCCAACAGAACTAAAGGGCAACCTATGGAATAGGAAAAGATATTTGCAAATAATATATCCGATAAAAAGTTAGTATCCAAAATATATAAAGGATATGTAACACTGAACGTGCAAAAGCAAATAATCCAGTTTAAAAATGGGCACAATTTTTTTGCCTTTTTATAAATACAAGCAGATAGAGATATTTCTATAGATTATCTCATTTTCATTAACAGAGCATAAAGAATTGTTTAAAGTATACAAAAATACTCACAGAGCAACACGATAGATAACCAGCTGGCAGTTACCCACAGTAATCCTCACTATATTGCTAATTAATTTGGTATTATTCTTAGCTATATATACTATCTTACTAACAAAATGAATAGTACATATCAATCTCTGAAAATTAGATTGAATAATTTCATTGTCTAAGTAAATAAATTTCCTTAGTTTAAATCTGTGCCCAGCATTATCTTCCAATAGCACAGATATTTTAAAACAATTTATATTTATTTAAATCTATTCCATTTTTACATGCTTATAGTATATTTTCTCTTAATACTCACATATATATATATAAATTATACATTTGAATTTGATTTTCATCTGAACATTTGACCAAAAGCAAATAATTTCAAGTATAAATAGTCTTTCAAGAAGAAATGGATTTATTTTCCTTTAGTGTACATGTATAGTATATATATTCCACTTGGACGTTTTTGTCTCTCAAGACTTAACAAACCTACCCAAAAAATACTTTGTATAAAGATAAATACTAATTCTGATTAGGTAGCAGTTGAAAACCCAAGCCAAAATTGATTTTGTCACCTGATATTATGTCAAATTACTTTTAAACAATTCTCTTGAACTGTAAGTGTGTGTGTGTGTGTGTGAGAGAGAGAGAGAGAGAGACAGGGAGAAAAAGAGATAGATGAAGCTATGTAGTTGAATATACTTTTGTTAAAATAAGGCTCTGGGGTGTTGATGAGTGAAGGATGTTTTTTCAACCCTAAACAAGTAGTAAATTGAGGGACCTTTGGTGTTTATAACAGATGAAAACCAGATGAAAATTTCTTTCTGCTCTAACCTCCGATGACTAGACAAGCTCAGTTTCTTTAAATTCTGTGCTTAATAATTACACTGAATCTTATTTGAAAAGACAGTGTAGGATGAATAGATAAAAAACATTCTGAACGCAATCTCCCAGGAATGGCAATATAATCTTAATTTCTTTAAGAATAAATTTAGGTTATATGCCAGGTTTTGAAAGTCAGGTGTTTTCATATGGTAACTGGTAAGTTTCCCATAACATGTAAAGCCCCAAACTAAATTTTTAACACCTGAGTTCTCTATTCAAACACACACAGTCTTCGTAGTTACATAGGAACATCAACCATTATTTAAAAAAATAAAAACTTTAAAATTTGAAAATAAAAATAGGTAACCTATTTCCCAGGGCAGATCAAATTATTCAGAAGTTTTGCCTTTCTTTCCCAGAGACAAACACTGAAAGCAGTTAACCAAGATCCATATTAAAAGAGAATAAATGAATATATGGTTTTGGATATTTTGCATTCGTGGTGCCTTTGTTGGTAGAGGCCTTTTTTTTTTTTACTTTAAAGAAGTAATTATATTGGGAGAATACTGACATTTAAGAAGAAGTTAGGAAAAGCGGAAAATAGAACACAAAGATGACCGAGGAGGACTAATTAAGTACAGCACAGGAACTACCAGTAGAATGACCTCTCAGAAGGCAAGAGAAGTTGAATCCTCAAGAAAGAGTGGCAGAGGCTGTGGAATGGTGAAATTAGGTTAAAGCTTGAGGAACACCAGTTGGATTAGGTCAATCAAAGGTTGCTACAAACAATTTTGGTAAAGAGATTGTAAAAGAAATCATATCAGAATAGGTGGTTGAGAGCACAAGAGGTGAGAAAGTGGGCTCAGCTGTTTAGATAGCTCCTTTCTTTCAGGATAAGATAGATACAAGCAAGAGGAATACGGGTGGTTAAAGGAGGTTTGTGCTTGTTTGCTTACTTTTAGAACAGAAGATAGTTGAGTACATTTTACAAACTGAGTGGAAGAAGGCAGTAGAGAGAGGAGAGAATGAAGTTCTAGACAGAAGGCAGAGGCAGATCCCTGAGCAGACTGGAGTTGAAGGTGTGTGTGGGAATCCTCCCAAGACCACCGGCACTCCCAGTCCCTCCTACCCTGCTCTATTTGTCTTTTCTCTGCTGCTTTGGCTACTTTCTACATAATTCATGTATTTGTTACATTTATCACTTGTCTTCTCCACCACTCCACCCTCAATCTCTTTTGTGAATTTTTCATTTCCTACTATTCCCACTTATCCTTTAAATGGAAGTGTCTTCCCAGGGCTATAAAGTTCATAGGGGCAGAGATACTTATTTTTTTTTCATTGATATATTTCAAGCACCTAGTAATTGGGGGGCCCTCAATAAATACTTGTTGAAATAAATAGGTATCTGATTGTACAGTTTTAAAAAAATGTTGGGATTACCTTGAAAGATTCTATTTTTGGGATGCCTGGGTGGCGGAGGTGGGTGTCTGCCTTCAGCTCAGGTCATGATCCCAGGGACCTGGATTCGAGCCCTATGTCGGGCTCCCTGCTCATCAGCGAGTCTGTTTCTCCCTTTCCCACTGTGATCTATCTCTCTCTGTGTCAAATAAAATCTTGAAAAAAAGAAAGATTTTATTTTTTCTTTTTTACCTGTGAAGTAGGAATAATTAAGCTGCAACTTACAAGAAAGGTAAGATAATCAGAGATTTCATATATACTGAAGGCAGATGTAGTGATCAGATGCTATTTGTGGAATAACTGATAAGCCCTATTTAAATGGCTCACAAGCCCTATTTAAGTTCATCATTTGTTCATCTGATATAATGATTTATTTTCTTTTAGTAAATTGGCATCATTTAAACACTAGATTTAACTCACAGTTTCAGATGTATGGCTTGTCATGGAAAGCAGGAGGAGGTGGCAATGCTTGACTCATCTCTGCATGACAGCAGTTACCTGGATCTGATCTGAGGCTGGCCCCTCACCACCACCCTCCAGGACTTGGGCTCACAAGATAAAGCATGTGATCTTCATTTGCCAAAGTCTTACCCATTCACTGCGATGTCCTCAACACTTATGTCTATTGTCAGTCACTATTTATTCTTGAACTTGAGCTACTATTTTTCATAGTAAAGCTTCTTCATCCTGCCTGGCCTCTTTGGGCAAATGTGTCTGCAATCCATAATATTGATAGTATTCAACTAACAAGTAATTTGTGTCCCAGTAGGATTTTCTAGAATTTTTAGAAGTAGATGAAACTCCTCCTCATAGCTAGTCAAGGCCTACATAAGCTGGAGTCTCCCATCCCATCCTCTGACCTCCATTCACAATCTCCATTTGGCTTTAAATACACTCCTATTTTCTGTTTTCACTGGCCCCCTTCCTTTTTCTTTTTCTTTTTTTTTTTTTTTTAATTTATTTGACAGATAGAGATCACAAGTAGGCAGAGAGGCAGGCAGAGATTAAGGAGGAAGCAGGCTCCCTGCCAAGCACAGAGCCCGATGGGGGGCTCGATCCCAGAACCCGAGATCATGACCTGAGCCTAACCCACTGAGCTACCCAGGTGCCCCCCGCTTCCTTTTTCTTAAATATGTCAAGCTCCCTCCAGTCTCTATGCCTTTACATTTTCAGTTTCCTTTACTGAGATTTCTTTCCTTTAGATAATCAATATGGCTGACTGCTAATTTTGCCACATGTGCAAACATGCATTAACAAGTAGCTCCTTCCCTCAGAACCATACAAGTTGTTTTGAAATCTCAGTGAATTTCAGTTCTCTGTCCCTTTAAGTTCAACAAGCAGCTTACATGAATGGCTTACTCAAGGCAAGGGGGACAGTTTCCTAGTGGCAGGATTAATTTAAATTGCCAGGCAGAACCATGTGACAAAGACTGCACACAGACTGCACACAGAGATTGGACTCCCTAGATTCTACTCTGAAAAATAGGGTTACTGAATACTCAAACCGTACTCATGCAAATGCAAGTGTGCCCATTCAGTGTATCTAGCCAGTAGAAATATCTTGACTAACACTCATTTCCCTGAAGAAAAATTATTCCTAGGACATTATAGACTAATTAATAAACTTTCTTATATTGAATGGAGTTACAAATGGGGCTCCTGTGAAGTGGCTTTAACATTAGGGTCCTTCAAATGCTAACTAGGTCTCCTTGGAGTGTTAGTCCTGATTAGTGTACTTGAAATATTAATCAAATGTCCCTAAGGGATAGATAAAATTAACACATATTTACTCCTGTACATGTACACTCACACGTATCCCATTCTCTATTCTGATGTGTTTTTCAGTACATCACAGGAAATACACCAGATAGGGATCACTCATACATAAAGCCAAACAATGAGAATATTTTCCTCCCCACCACTCCCAAACCAATTTTGAGTGAATTGGCATGAAAATAAAAGATTAGTTTACTATGGGACTAAGAGTGCCATTCAACCCTTTACTCCATCTTTGGGAAATAACGGGATTTGAGAAAATTGTTTCTGGAACCTCCCATCATAACTTGAAATATATTTGGTTACAGAAACAAGGCCAATCTTGATTTGGCTTAAAGTGGATCTGCTGGTTTTGCATTTCTGGATCTTTATGGGCTGAATAGGCATTGAACCTTCCCTGAATAACTGTCATGAAACCCACACTATGTCTTTCCATTTTTTTTCCCCCCGATCCTTCAAGTATATGTATTACACACAGGTATGAAATCAGTGTAGAATTTACTGACAATTTTGTGAGATAAAATGAGGAGAGGGTCTAATATCAAATACTCCAACATAAACTCTCAAAATTCATATGAGACATTGCTCTCCTCTCAGGTATCTCTGCCTTTCATGTGATCAACAGATAGCATCCCCTTCCCTTCCCTTACCTCAGACGTTGCCCAGGTCCTGATTCTGTCCCTTCTCTTCTAAAAGCCAAAGCTTCCCTTTCCTTTCACATGCATGATAACCCTACATTTTTCTCTGAATCCTAGATACCAACTGATAGCCCAGGCCCCAAAGCGCCAGTCTCCATGATTAAGGAATTTATCAAAACAGCAAATGTAGGTCTTTTCCTCTGGAGGATTTGTGTGTTAGCAATCTAGAAAAATAAACAAAATTCCCCACATTTTACATCTGTCCTTAATAAGGACAGATGTATGGACTGAGTTCCAAACACCTATGAACACATTTTAGAACACAATCTGTTCTTAATTTGTAGACTTCTTGACTAATGGAAATAGAAAAAAATGCTCATTAATTTTGGATTTTCTTCGAATATGATGGATGTGGTTTCTTATGATGATATTTATTATGTAACAAAAAGGTACATATTGTTCTGTCCCAACACACAGGAATACACAGTTATTTGTGTACAGAGTATTAACTAAGAACAAATATCTAAAAGTAATTGGGAGATCATAATAAGCTTCCTAAAATAACTTTGTAGGAAAAAAACATGAAAAATTTGATTCTAGTAATCGACTCTTCAACAGATGTAATCTGTCTCTCTGCATTCTTTTAGTGATGATATTTTCTAGGAAAATAATCAGGACTGAGGTTATTTGCAATTTTGCAATATTGTTGGTACAGGAAGTAGTTCAGGAGATGTTGGAATTTCTAGAACATTTCCATAATTTATGGGAAAAGTACTTAAGAATATTTTAAAGTAGTACTGTCCTAGAAAAATATATGCTTTATTCCTTACTAGAATCAACCCTGCAAATAGGCAGAGAACAGAGACCTATCTACATATTATGATGTAAAGGGGCCGTACAGAGTCCTAATATCCTATATCATCTCACCTACTGCCATTATTTGAACCTTTTTTCAGAGGTATGAGAAAAGAATACAAATTCTCCAGAAAAAAAAAAAAAGCTAAAATGTTCATCATATTATGCCTCAAAGGCATGGAGGAAGAGACTCAATTAGGAACAGCTTGTAACTCAAATAATGAGATCTTGACCCAAAAGGAATGAGAAAGTAGATGACCTGGTAGAAAAAGAACTTGATTAAAATTTAGAAATTTGGAGTTCTGATGCTAGTTCTGATATTGTCTTGCTATGGGATCTTGGGCAACTCATTTAATTATTGGCAGACAGAATTTCTCCAACTGTGAAATGAGAATAATAGCAGCAGTCCTTTCCACGTTTCAGCATTATGTTAAGGGTAGAAAAATATGTTTATTGTCCTGAAAAATTGAAAAGTGCTATATGTTATTACTATTAATAAAAATGATGATAGAATTAGAATCAAGAAAATAATAGGAAAAGCAGAGCAGAGGTCCATTTTAGGTTAGCTAGTGCTAATCATAAACATTGATAGTATAGGATGAAGCTGCAAAGAAAGGAAAGAAAAGAAATTTCCAAAATAATCTTCTACCCAAGACAGATTAAATGTTCCACCAGGAGATTGAAGTAAACCATGTATTAGCTGAACCTTAATTCTGCCTAGACTTGACTTAATTCTGCCTAGACCTAGATCATAATGTAAGGGTAAACTAGGTGAGTGGGAAAACATAGATGAACAACAGCAAAATTATGGCATCAAAAATTGTAGATCCTATTTCCATGTATTTCAAAGCCAAATTTGCTATTGCCCCCCTCCCCCACATGGGTCCATGATTAAAGGAGCGAGACTGATATAAAGCGAAGGTCAAGCAAAGCTTTGTTTTGCGCCAGGCATCAAGAATCAAAGTGACTGGCCAGGGCCACGCTGCTTACAGAAAGGGCAACCCTTCTCTGTTTCACAGACTAGCTTTTAAGGGCAAAGGCCATGCGGTCGGGCCTGGCCACGCACAGGTGGCCAACAGGTCCTGATTCAGGACCTGGCCAACAAGGTTGTTGTTTAACCTTAATGGAAGCCTCTGGTTAAATAAGTCCTTACAAAATTGAAATAATGATTAGGAGGAGGCTCAAGAGCTAACTCGGGTATTTAAAACTTTTTATTTGCTATGTATTTCTAGAGTCTTCAGGAGATTGCTTTTAATATGCTGTGATATCGGGATGCCTGGGTGGCTCAGTTGGTTAAGCGGCTGCCTTCGGCTCAGGTCATGATCCCAGCGTCCTGGGATCGAGTCCCACATCGGGCTCCTTGCTCCGCAGGGAGCCTGCTTCTCCCTCTGACTCTGCCTTCCACTCTGTCTGCCTGTGCTTGCTCTCGCTCGCTCTCTCTGACAAATAAATAAAATCTTTAAAAAAAAAAATATGCTGTGATATCATGTTCATCAATATCTCATATGGCTTCACAATTTACTGGAGTAGATGTTTAATCTGAGAAAACTGACACATTTTAAGTATTTTAAAGCCTAAGTTGTGATAATTTTGGACAAAACATTTTAGAACCACTCAAATTCTGTCATCTGGTTATTTACAAATCCACACAATTAGAGCTGACCAAAAATGTTCAGGGTTTTGTGGTAATAAAATTATTGCCTCAGGAATCAAAGAAAGCATGAAATAAGTTGCAATGATTTTGACCTCTGACCTGCAAGTCTATGATATCCATCCTTCAAAAGTTGCCTTGCCCGTAAGGAGACAATTATTGATTTTGTAAAAAAGCCCCTAAATTTTCTCTATTACTTTAGTTCTAGTAATGAGTCTAAGGTTTAGATTTAATCTGAACACTCCTGAAACATAATGGAATATTTCCCATTTTTGTCTGGTTCTCAGCTCATTATATATTACATTCAAAACTGGAAGTAGAGGCAAGCAAGAAAGAAAGAACAAAAAAGAAATACCCTGTTGCCTTCCATTTCTCTTTCCTGTCTTCCATGCCAAAAGAATTTTCCAGGGAAGATATAAGATAGAGAGCATAGACTAATCAGGTCTCTTTGGGTTTTACATGTCAAAAGCCAAATCTAATTAGTTCAGGCAAAAGGGAGATTTATTCAAAGATTACTCAGTTACTTTACATTAAGGAAGAATAAACTATTAGGAAGGGAGAGGAAGCAGCTGAGCCTCAGGAAATAGATAATCAAAGGCTGCCATGTCTTCCATGTCCTTCACTTTGCCTGTCAACCTCATCATCCTCAAAGTTCCCTGCAGATGAGCCCTCTTCTCATGGAGGAAGTATGGTCATCAAAAGCAAACAAGTTTAACATCTAACACCACCTATAATTTTAAAAACTCTTGTGTAATGACTTGGTTTCAGATAGCAAAATCATGGGGGAGGGATTATGATTGGCCCAGCAAGGGTCAAGTACCCCTCATCTTGGCACGATGGCCATGGGGCAAGGTAACATAAGAACCAGGCAGTGCTGATGATTCTGCATGTTTGGAGTGGTTCCTGAAGGAAAGTAAGGGAAAAGGAGTCATTCCCTGTAAACAGGGGAGGGTAGAGAGCATGGCTGAAAAGACTAATCAATAGATACTCATCATATAAGAACAAATCAGGAATACCTGGGAGATAATATTATTTGTTGAGAAATAAACAAGTCTTCCTTAGAAACTTAGAAAATTGTAATTCTTATTATGCCTACTTCTATTTATATTCTGATAGTACTATTGGCAAATTTTCACAACATGCAGCTTCCAATTATAAAAGGGGACTGAGTCCTGAAAATTGACTTCTAAGAAATTTGGATCTAAAAATTCATAGAATCAGTTCTACAAGTGGTATTTTTTAGGTCAGTTGATGAAAGTAGAATATAATGTGCCTAAATTATTACAGTAACAGTCCATTTCAATATCACTGAACTTCATTAGAGTATCTAAAGGGCCCAGCTTCCAAGCACCATGGAACATTTTACCTCTTAGTGATTTACCTCTTAGTGGACATCAAGCAACCAGATCAGAGTTAGGTAGTAACAGAAGGCAGGAAAGGGAACTCTGCTTGGAATTCCCAGGCACTCTCTGTGTCTGGTGCAGCATGATGTAGAGAAGATGGAATGAAAGTCTCACAACCTGTGTTTTAGATTAAGTTCTACTTGCTGTGAGACTTCAGAAAACAGGTCTTGGTTTTCACATCTTAATATGATGATGGTGATGGTAGTAGTGATGGTGTATGTCTGTGTTAGGGGGAAGTTGGGCTGCTACTTAAATTCAAGACTACCTTTTAAAGTTCTTTCAACCCTTGTACTTCTGTGATTGAGAAAATGCGCTTTCTTACAGTACAATAGCTACTTAAGGAAGGGCAGTTCTCTAAGCTAATAGTTATATGGGGAGGGGACCAGAAGGGAAGTAAACCAGGAGCACAGGCTATTCTTCTGTGTCCATTGGTTTATGTTTTTCTTAATAAACCCTCTGGTTGACAGGGGGGCCAGACAAGTCTCTTTTTCTGAGGTTCACTGTATTAGCAAATGAAGTAATGCTAAAACAATTGCAAAAAGGATAGATTTGTCAATATTTTCATTTGACACAACGAAACTTATGATATGATGCAATTAAATTATTCATAAGTATATTTACAAAAAAGAAAAATTCATGACATAATCCAGGTAGAATGATCCAGTAGTCAAATATGTGTGAAGTTTAATGAGATATATTTTTTAAAAAATTGTCAATAAATTCATCCATAAATATATCCGTGAGTATTTATATGAACTCATTTGGAGAAATATTGAAAGTTTAATTCATGGCCAATTTTGCATAAGGTTTAGACTTAGCCAAATGATCATCTGGCATTTTGTGTGAGAGATGCTGCTGCCTTGTGTTAATAAATGAGAAACTTATTTCTAGTCAGTGTATCAAACCAAAAATAAAAGTGCTGTTTATTCTCAATAATTTCATGTTATTTCTAGAAATCTGGTGATTACCTTATCAGTTATCTATGCATTTTTTCCCTCAGAGTAGTTTCTATTATTTGAAGGAGAAATAAAAATAAGGAACTCAAAAAAGTTAAATAGATGTGCAATAAATTTGGGGAACAAATTGAAATGATCGGACATCATTTTGGGCTGGGATAAGTCATAAACGTACTTCAAGAGAATTCTTCCTCTCAGACTGTGGGTTTAATGAAATTCAACATGGGTTTTGAAAAACTTTAATTTTTATTAATAATTTTAGAAGTTTTCTAACACAAAGATAACAAATTTTTATAAATTGAATGCAATGTGTATACACTGAAACTAAGATTGTTTACTTTTTTAAGAGAAGAATTTGAAAATTCAAAAGCCATGATCTTAGAGCAATTGATTTATAATGTCTTGAGCAGGTTGAAGGGGTTCCAATTTTGGTAATGAAAAGAAATTTTTTTCAGTAAGTGTTGAGAAACTAAGAAATTAGGTAAGTGAATACTTCTTTTTCCTAGTTATTACATTTGAATATCATAAGATAGAAATAACAGAAAGTTACAATTATAAGCAAAAAAATGTATTAATTTTTTTCCTCCTCATGTAGACTATATAAAATTGCTACTGCCTGTAGAATGAGTATACATTTGCTCATTTGTATCAAGTATTCTTAGTAAAATCAAAATTTAAGAAGAAAGAAATAAAATGGTGTCAGCTCATCTAAGGAGAGTTTGCCTGGTGGTGGGTATTATGGAGGGCATGTATTGCATGGAGCACTGGGTGTGGTGCATACGCAATGAATTTTGGAACACTGAAAAAAAGTAAAATAAAATAAAAATATAAAGAGTTTGCTAAAGATATGTAAAAAGAAGAGATACTGTGATTTTACATATGGGAGACAAGTGGAACAGACCAACCATAGGGCAGCACATCAAAGAAGAAAGTAGGTCAGTGAGCCCCATGGCAATACAATGAATTGCTGTTATTTAAAGGGATGGTCAGAGAGTTAAGCTGCCTGTGAACAAGAATGCCTGCGAGAACAATGGTAAATGAACAGAAAAGCAGGGTCAGAGCAAAACAGTTGCAAGGCTCAGAGTGTGAACTTCATGTCCTTGGGTCGGGCAGAGGATGAAACGGCAGAACAATGTCGTCATTCAGAAGCTTCCTGGCGGCAGCAAGCTGTATAATGAGAAGCAAACTAAGCTGAGGATCTCCACAGACAAAGTGGAGGAAAACAGCCTCAGGATATGGAGAGAACTGAGCAGAATTTGAGACTGGATGTTAAAAGCAACTCATCAGGATGAGCACTTTCCAATAAAAGAAAATTTTAAGTAATAAACACTGGGGAGACCACAATACGTAAATCTATTTGTTGTAAAAGATATATACTCAATGGGATTAATTACCTGTGTTTAGGGATCAGAGCAACATTATAAACTGGGGCAAGTATCATTTCTTGTTTCCATCTTTAAGATTTACTATGCATTTTCTTTTTCTTTTTTTTTTTTTTTTTAGATTTTATTTATTTATTTGGTAGACAGAGATCACAAGTAGGCAGAGAGGCAGGCAGAGAGAGAGAGGAAGGGAAGCAGGCTTCTTGCTGAGCAGAGAGCCGGATGCGGGGCTTGATCCCAGGACCCTGGGATCATGACCCAAGCCGAAGGCGGAGACTTTAACCCACTGAGCCACCCAGGTGCCCCTACTATGCTTTTTCTTGAATTGTAATTGCCAAGTCTAGATTGGTAATCTAAAAATGTTTAGGAGACTGAGAAGAACAAACTAACTTCAGACCAAGAACACTTTACTTTTTCTGCCATAGAAGATGTGATTTAAATTGGTGGGGCAGAATTTCGTTCATCTGAAAAAAAAATGACTAGGTTGAAATTATGTATACTTTGAATGGGAAATAGTTTTAATGAAAGTGAGGTTGAAGTCAGTTATTTTTTCACTTAAAATGAGCTGAGCATCTATGCTGTTTAGACATTGTTCCAGGAGTGAAAAAATTTAATGATTTTTTTAAAAGATTTTATTTATTTATTTGTCAGAGAGAGAGAGAGAGAGTACAGGCAGAGGCAGAGGGAGAAGCAGGCTCCCTGCTGAGTGAGGAGCCGATGTGGGACTCGATCCCAGGACTCTGGGATCATGACCTGAGCCCAAGGCAGCCACTTAACCAACTGAGCCACCCAGGCATCCCAAAAAATTTAATGATTTAAACAGGAAAATAAAGTAAGTTTTTCAGGAAATGTTAAAGCTTACTTAAGAGATTTGGTTTAAAGTTTTATGTGAAAGTGGTCTTCAAGGCTGTAAACTTTTTGTCAGTTGTGTTTCCTTGTCTAGGATCAAGCATTAGGAATAAAGAATTGAGTTTTATCTCAGTTGTAGTTTTGTTAGACATAATGCCCTCCTTTATTTCTGATAATTTTCCTTGCTTTGAAGTCTATTCAGTCTGAAAGCATAATCAAGCCAACATGAGTTCCCGCTTTGGTGAGTTACAGATAAACCAGGTGGAGTTGATGTACAAAGTCAACTTTATTTTTGCAGCAAATAAGGGGATCAGGGAGTAACTTACAAAGCTGTGATTCCCTGAACAAGGGTGGATACGTTCCTTCCTTTTATTTAGGGTTAGGATAAGTATTTAAAAAGGGGGGCCTTGTCATCATATGTAGAGGCAGGCTTAAGGTTGTGCCTTATGGAAACATGCCTATACATACATTATATGTAATGTAAATGAGGCTTGTAGTACTTGGGCAGAGATTTTAGTATTACAATGAGGTAAGTGTAATTGTTGGTCATTTTCGAGGTCACTCCATGGTCCATCTGTGCAGGCCTAACTTGGGGTTATGCTCAAATTGGTCTGGGTGGTCTGGGCAGGCTCTCTCTCTCAAGGGGCAATTTTGCTTTCCATTTGCTTGAGTTTAGAGATAAGCTGGAAAAGAGTTTAAAGAAAAATGTGGGACAAATTGTGAGTGAGTACAAACAGGTGGGCAGTTAAGATCAAGTCTTGGGGTCTAGCTGGTGAAAAAGTAGTATAGCTACTCCTGCTTTCTTTGATTAATGTCAACAAAATATATTTTCTCCACTCATTTATAATTTTAATCTGTACATATCTCTATATTTAAAGAAATTTATTTTTTTTTAAGATTTTATTTATTTTATTTGAGAGAGAGGAAGAACAAGAGCAAGCATGAGCAGGGGAGGCAGGGAGAGGCAGAGGGAGAAGCAGATGTCTGGCCGAGTAGGGAGCCCGATGGAGGTCTCAAACCCAGCACTCTGAGATCATGACCTGAGCCAAAGGCAGTAACTTAACCAACCTATCCACCCAGGTGCCCCTATTTAAAGAAATTTCTTATAGACAATCTTTGGTTGGGTCTTATATTAATAAATACCACACTTTCTATTTGTTGCCCGTGTTGTTTGTCTCTATTTTGGTCTTCCACTCTTTCTTTGCCTTTTGTAGTTTTTATGGAGCATTTTGTATCATTATATTTTCTCTTCTTTCTTAGCTTATTGGTTATACTTTTTAAAAAAAAGTTAGTGGTTGCCCTAGAATTTGCAATATACATTTACAACTAATCCAAGTCTTCTTTCAAATAACACTATACCATTTCACAGATAGTGTGAGTACCTTATAATAATAATGCAATAGTCTTATTCTCTTGTGTACCTTATATGATCACTGTCATTTATTTCACTTATGTATAAGCATGCATAAACATATATAAAACATGTATACATAGCATACATAAATGAATATATTATTGCTATTATTACTTTGGAACATCAGCTGTTAGATCAACTAAAAATAAGAGAAGTTAAGGTTTTGTGTTTTTTTTTTTGAAGTTAAGGTTTTTATTTTATCTTCATTTACACTTTCATTGATGTTCTTTCTTTTGTTATATAGTTCCATGTTGCTGATCCATGTTACTTTCCTTCTGTCTAAAGAATTTTGATATTTCTTGCAAGGCAGGCCTCCTGGCAATAAATTCACTCAATTTTTATTTGTCTGAGAAAGTCTTTATTTCTCCTTCTTTTTGAAAGATAATTTCACGGTGTACAGGATTGTAGGTTGCTGGGGTTTTTTTCTGTCAGCATTTTAAATATTACTCTTCATTCCTCTCTTGCATAGTTTCTGAGAAGTTGGATGTGTTTCTTATCTTTATTCCTCTCTAGGCAAGAATTTTCTCCCACTCTGGCTTTTTTCAGTATTTTTTTCTTTTTCTTTGATTTTCTGTAGCTTGAATATTATATACAGAAGCATAGTATTTTGGATATTTGTCCTGCTTGGAATTCTCTGAGCTTCCTGGATCTAACATTAATTAGAGAGAAATTCTCAAGTCATTATGGCTTCAAATATTGCCTCTATTTCTTTCTCTTTTTTCTCATTCTAGTATTCCCATTACCTGTATGTTTATAGATGTCCCACAGTTCTTGCATATTCTCTTTCATATTTTCCTCTTTGCTTTTTCAGCTTTGGAATTTTCTCTTGTTATATCTTCAAGCTCAGAGATTCTTTCCTCATCCATATTCAGTCTGCTAATGAGCCTGTCAAAGACATTCTTCATTTCTGTTACAATGTTTTTGATTTCCAGTATTTCTTTTTTATTCTTCCTTAGAATCTCCATTTCTCTCCTTACATTATCCATCTGTTCTTACAGGTTATCTATTTTTTCCATTAAATTCATTTGCATTTTAATTATAGCTTAAAACACAATTCCTGGTGTGATAATTCCAACATTCCTGTTACATCTGACTCTTGTTCTGATGGTTGTTTAGTCTTTTCAAACTGTGTTTTTTGCCTGTAGGTTCCTTGTAATTTTTGTGGAAAGGTGAACATGATGCTCTGGGTAAAAGGAACTGTGGTAAACAATTTTTTTTTTTTTTTTTTGACAGAGAGAGAGAGCACAAGTAGGCAGAGAGGCAGGCAGAGAGAGAGAGAGGGAAGCAGGCTCCCCGCTGAGCAGAGAGCCCAATGCAGGGCTCCATCCCAGGACCCCGGGATCATGGCCTGAGCTGAAGGCAGAAGCTTTAACCCACCGAGCCACCCAGGAACCCCTTCAGATCTTTAGTAACATGGTGGTAAGGGTTGGGGAAGAAGTGTTCTGTGGTCTATGAAAAGGTTCACCCTTTTAGCGAGCCTGTGCTTGTGGACCGTAAACCTCACCAGTGCTTCTTGGTACCCCTCCTCCCCACTTAAGTGGGATAGGATGGCTAAATGGGATGGAATTTGGTATTTCTCTCCCCCTAGGTAGGTTAGTCTTTGATATAATCCCAGAAGGTTAGGCTCTGGTAAAAGCCTCCTGAGAGCTGAACTTGTTAAGAAGAATAGAATGCTCTGTTTTTGAAAATGGCCACTATCCCCCTTCCTTTTGAAAAGCATGAGCTTTTTCTCAGAGTTTTACTGTGAGAACCTAGTAGAGCTCCAGGGGATAAAATACATGAGACTGTGAGGGCCCTAAACAGTTACTCTCCTGCCCCCGGAGTTTTTAATCTGTCCATCTTATTCACACTGAGCCTTCAGGCATTCATCAGTTAATATTAGCTCAGGTTTTCCTACCCTGGCACTAGTTTCCACATGGGTTTCTGCTCCAGCAAGTTGTGTTCCTCTATATCCACCTTTCTGTATTTCCATATTTTGGCAGTGGTTTGCTCTGTGACCTTGCTTCTCTAATGGATCTAAGAAGAGGTGTTTTTTTGTTTTTTGTTTTTTCCAGCTTGTTCAGCGTTTTCCTTGTTAAAATAGAGTGGTGACGTCAAAGCTTTTACATTGTGGCCTCTGGAGTGAGTCTATAAAAATGCTTTGAAAATCAGATCATGTTGCTCCTCTACTCAAACAAACAAACAAACAAAAACACCAAAAATATCTGTCAGTAACTTCCCAGAATAACAGCTAAAATGCTTATCACGTCCCCTGAGATCATATATTGTCAGGCTCCTCTTCCTCCCAGGCTGAGTTCTGCTATCTGAGCTTACCTCCCAGTATTGCCTCATTGCTGACACTCTAAGCTCATTGCTGTCTTGTGATCATGACAGACACGCTTCAAAGTGTTTACCATTCTTGTTCCATTTGCAGGGAACGGTCTTCTAGATAGCTCCACGACTCACTCCTACCTTCTTTACATCTAGTTGAGGTCATTTCTCCCTGTGAAGAAGCTCTGTTGTTGTCAGAGGTTTCTCAGTTGAGATTGGAATCAGAGCTGGATGATTTGGCTATGTCATTGGGCGTATATTGACATCAGGCTATGGTAGCCTATAGAGATCATTGCTTCAGTAGAAAACTACCCTGCCTGGAAGACAGAGCCTTCTAAAATGCCAGCACAGGGCACCCTCCTATGGGCATGCTTAAAAAACACAGACAGCATTAGCTTCTGTGGCTGTAAATGCAACTCCCCTTTCGTTATTTTATTTTTAGTGCTTTCAAGGCTAACCACTGACTCCTGCTGATTGATGCATTCTTTATTTTAGACATGCTATTGTGTTCAATCAATGGCAGTCAAGTCTTGCTAGCTAGGGAGCCGTTCTGTCCCTTTCTAAAGTGAAACTGCTCAACACATTTAGCTCCATTATATGGAGGCTTAGAAATTTAACTCTATTTCTGAGTTCATAGGGAATGCATTAGCTTAGAAG
Source organism: Mustela erminea (assembly GCF_009829155.1). Lineage (NCBI taxonomy): Eukaryota > Metazoa > Chordata > Mammalia > Carnivora > Mustelidae > Mustela > Mustela erminea. The sequence continues at coordinate 76,687,685 of NC_045621.1, forward strand.
CAAAAAGGAGTATTGGAAGGGCTCTTGACTATAGAGGGCAAAAGAGGTACTCAGTTCCTCAAAGTGATTCTCATCCTAGGCTGAGTAGTAGGATTCTCACAAAATTCTGGCTCCTACCTCATACTTACTGACAAAGATGTGGGCACTTTACATTTTAAGTAAGACTAAACTACTCTCCAGAGATATTATTTGAATTCACACTTCTAACAGACAGTATGTAACTGCTCCTCCTACCCTATCTTCTCCTTTGTATTTACTGCTAAATCTTTTACCTAAGGTTTACTCTTGGGCAAGAGCTTTGGTGAAATGTATCATAGTAAAAATATACAGAAGATATATAATATTCACAAATAGTTATTAATATCACATAAACATGCTGCCCCTATTTCTGTGTATGATGAAGAGAAATGCATATCACACATTTAATCCTCTCCAGAAAAATGCTTTCCTGAGTAATAGGGTATTAAATGAAATGACCACATGTTGATTTGCAGTTTATGTTAACTGACCAGTCACCATATTAGAACAGAGATTAACTGTACTGCTTATATGTAATTTACTTCAGATAAAGTAGAAAATAGATTTAAGGTGAGTTCAGGTCATGATAATGTATTTAGCTTTCATTCCGAATGAAATTGATATATCTCTTGATCTCTGTGACCCTAAGTGTATTAATGTATATAGCTAGGCATTATAAATAAATGACAAGAATATTAAACAAATACATATGAAAGCATTTTGGGAAATGGAAAAAAGATTTTCTGTCTGAGAGATGATGGGACTGCTGTATCATGTTTTCTTTGTTTATTTATTTATTTTTTAAGATTTTATTTATTTGAGAGGGAGAGCTAGAGCACAAGTAGGCAGAGTGACAGGGAGAGAGAGAGGGAGAAGCAGGTTCCCAACTGAGCAAGGAGCCTGATGCGGGGCTCAATCCTAGGACCTAAGCTGAAGGCAGATGCTTAACTGTCTGAGCCACCCGGGCTCTGCTGTACCATGTTGTAGGATACATTATATCCCTCAAGTATATCTAGCATGATTATTTTGATAAAATTTGAAGGGTCAAAATACCAGGAACCATTAGAACATAATCTTTTAAAAAAAGAAAAAGATTTTATTTATATATTTGACAGAGGGAAATACAGCAAGAGAGGGAACACAAGTAGGTAGGGGGAGTGGGAGAAGAAGAAGCAGGCTTCCTGCGAAGCAGGGAGCCCAATGTGGGGCTCAATTCCAGGACCCTGGGATCATGACCTAAGCTGAAGGCAGATGCTTAACAACTGAGCCACCCAGGTGCCCCTAGAACATAACCTTTATAGGGCCACTGAAATCACTCTTTTGTATGTAGTAGGCCTTCAGAAAATGAATGGCTGTTAATTGTATTTTGCAAATAGTTTTCTTATATAGAACTCAGACTTTCTGTTTCCTTTATCTAGTATATTGCTTAATAAATAGCTCTCCAAATTAGTATCTCCCAAGTTGGAGTTCTTTTTTCCCATACCAGAATTCTCCAAATGTATTATTTGTAGTACTGGTCTGTAACACATATTCACAGAATTAACTTCATTTATATATACATCATTGCCCCTTGTCCCTCATCTCCATTTGGTCTATAGTTGTGTCTCTCCTGTGCCTAACACACAGCAGGGACCTTATTACTTTACAGTGTTTAACTCCTATTCTTAATGACTACTAGGTCTCATCTCCCAGACTAGACCATGATATGTTTTCTGTGTCTCCCAGAATCCTGTCTCAGGTTTGAGCATGGCAAAGAGAAAAGCTGCTTCTTTTCTGACCATCTGAACATTATTTGTAACTTGGTTCTATTCTGGGAATGTTCCTGACTGAGATTAAATTCTGTTGTATCTTTCTGATTCCAAATTCCATTAAAAACAGTAGCAATAACAAAAGACTAACAAATTACATCTCAATCTATCAGCTATGTAAAATTCTTGCAAGGAATGTAATAATAAAAAAGGCGCTTATGATCTTAGCGCTTGATGTTCCTTCAGGTTTTAAATTGGGAAAAGGTCAATGACAAGGCAAGATTGGGTCCTGTGACCCAGGTGAAGAGCACCCAATAAGAATTAGGGACCAAGGTTTATGTCCCAGCTCAGCCAATGAGTGCTGTGTGAATTTAAGCAAGTCATTTGCACACTGATATTACTCCTTCATCTTTAAGCTAAAGAGATTAGATCAGGATTCATATTCACAATTATTTGTGGGTCAGAGACCCCTCTGAGATTCTGCTGAAAACTATGAGCCTTTTTCCCCCCAAAAGCACAAATACAACCTATAAATAGAGTTCCAAAAGGGTCAGAGACTCTGTAAAATCCACCCACATATTCCCTAGAGGACTTTAGAATGATTTTTAAGGTCTAAAGTATGTGGTTGGGGAAAAAAAAAAAAAAAAAGAATCCATTTACATTTGCTACTCCCAATGTGAATTAGTTTTTAAAATGTGGATTTGAGTCATTTATGTCATTAGAAGTCATAATTACTTTTTTTGTAATTTAAAGTACACATAGCAGAGCAAATTTTTCAGTAGAAAGAAGATCTCTTTTATGGATTAAAAGCATCTGAGGGTCGGCAAGATGGTCAGTTTCTCCTGTTACGCAATGCAGGCCTCCTTCTATGACCCATCTCAGAGACAGACATTTAGCTTAGACTTGAATCCATATAGTGATGAAAGCTCACTCACATGTTTATTGTTGGGCAAAGAGTTTAGGAATTTTCTTTTCTTTATTGAGCTATAATCTGCCCTCACTACATCAATGTCCACTCTGTCTGCTCTCAGGAGCTACTTAGATAAATTTCAGTTCTTTTTCCAGTGTGTTAGGAATTCAATGGCAGTCTCTTTGTCCTCTCTTAGTTACTTAGCAGGCATTCCAGTTTCAAATACAATTGTTCTAGAAAAGCAAATTCATAAGACTACTTTAATCTCAATTACCTTCTTCAGTGGAACTCTTGAAACAGAGAGCTCACAATCAGGCAGCATATTCCAGAAAAGTCTGTCAACCTATGGTTAGGGAGCATTCCTTAAAGTGCTGCCTGCTGTTAGGAATGCTCTGACACCACCAAGAGCCTCGTCTCTAAACAGGTGACTCTGCTGGGTTGTGTTGGAATTGTGATCACCTGAAGCCCTTAACTGCAATCAGTTGAGGCCCCACTCATTCTCTATTTCTTAGAGGCAAAGAAATCTTTCTAAAAACAAACTCCGTGTTCAGGAGCATCTTACCCACATCAGCCTATTCCCTGCTCTTGGAAAGCTTTGGGAATACTAGTTTTATCATTCTTCATGCCATCTTTCCCTCCGGGTGTTATGTCATCTATAAATGTAAATAAGCCTGGCTTTTTTTCACTCCAAATTAATTGATAAACATATTGACCCATGGCTTGCCAAACATAAGCTTCCCTCTGTGGATTCATTATTCATACCTCTTCACTCAGTCACTTCACAACTTCATCCAACTCACTTTTAACCACCACCTGATCTAGAGAATGGAGAAGAGCAGGAGGATTACGTCCTGTTTGGAGCAACATTTATTTCCTTTCTTTTTCTTCTTTTACTCAGTCTTGTTTCCTTTGCTCCAACTCTGTTTTCTTCATTCCTTCATACTGCATATCTTGGCCTTACCTTTGGTTCCTTCGCCTGTGTTCATTTGCTATGGAGAAGAGAACGCCTATTGTGTTTTTTGGATATCTTGGCTTTTTCTTGTGTGCAGGACTGGCTGAGTCTGTTTGCTCCAAGAGCCTCTTTGCTGTATGCTGTGCAGAGTCAGTCCTGAGCAGGCAAGGTGTTTCAATATATGCTTTTAGCATTCCAGGGAGGAGGCGGCTCTGAGGATTTTCTCAGGCCCCCAGACCAAGTCGTTTTCTTCCACCTTCAGAATTATCTTAATATTAAATGAAGGTTTTAAGAAAATGTAAATATAAAGTATCTGTGTGTTTGGGAAAAGGAGAAGGGCATAGGGAGACAGAAATTATTAGATAGTCCTCACAGACCTCACACAGACCTGTTAGTACTGCTGCCTCCATAACCAAACAAATATTACTCATAGGAAAAAAGACTCAAGACACAAGTTAACCAACTATCCGTTATTCAGTGGAATGATGACATGAATATAAATTGCTTTGAGAACCAAAGAATGTGTGGTTCTGTAGAGATGTTCATGTTATCAATCCCATCTCACCAAATCTTTCACTTAGAAATAGTTAATGTCACTCATGGAAAAGGCTAAGAAACGCATCTTCCCGGGTTTACCCAAGTGGTGATTTTACTTTTAAAAAGGCTTCCTTTTATAACACTGTGATCATTATTGGGTGATAAAATAAATTAAAAGCAAATAGGCCTATACTCAAGTAAGGGAAATGACTAATTATTTAGTAAGTTGGACTTTTTGGTTACCCTATTTTCTTAATGTTTCAGCCCCTCACATAAATGAATCAATGTTGCCATTAAGTTACTAACTCTAATTTAAAGAAAGTTGTCTTAAACACAACTTTATTACTGTGTAGTTGCCTTGTGGGTGAAAGGGATGAGCTCTGGAGGTAACAGAACCTTTTCAGACTGGGAGAGGTACAGACAATTTCAGCATAGGAGAGTGAAATGTGGCTGAATGATTATTGTGCTTTAATATTCCAGAAGGAATCCCAACATTGTCTAAGCAAGGTTAATGGGTACTGTAAACCTATAATAACTCCTAGAGAATGACAGGAAAATCTGTATCAGCATCCAGAAAAACTAAAGGTGAAAATGAGTTAGGGTCTCCTGAAAATGGAACTTTTATGCCTCATTCACTATTCATTCAATCAGTCATCAGTGTACTGAGGAAATAGTATGTGTCATAACTTTTCTTAAAACTACACTGTCCTTATATCCCTGAACAAATCACTTACCTTCTTTGAGTCTAAATTTCACCATCCAGGTATTTCTGTCATGGAGTTGTAAGGTTTAGCGACCAAGGTATATGAGACCCTAACAGAATAACTGATTGGATGTTTATTGAATGAATGAATTCCCTTACTTTCTCCTTAACTTTTAGACATCTTCCTCCCACCCCGTAATTTATAATATATAAGATAAGCTCCATTTGTTAATAATAAATGTCCATCTACTGTTTTGGGTCAACAGGAATTTTGAGTGATCTGTGTTTACAGATGAAATTAAAGTATTTAAATATTATTACAACTGATCAAATATTTTTGCAAGATAATCCACCAAGCCCAAGGATGTTGTTCTTTGCCAAACAGCATTCTGTGGATTGCTGACTACAGTACATGCAAATCCACCTTTTTTTAAGTTTTTTGTTTCATAACAAACATGAGCAGTGACTTCCTTTCATTTATCAATTCTAACCAAATATTTTTCAGTAATATTTAGAAAAATCTTATAAATGAATTTTCTAAAATATGAAACATGTATAAAATTTTTCACGTTAAGTAGCAATGCATGGAGTGTCTGCTCTTATGATGTTTTAACAGAACAGGACCCAAGTGAAACAGGAGGTAATTCTTAGATTTTGAGTATATGGTTGTGGTAGTTGCCTTTTGGTTTATACTCCAAATTTGGCTTAATTTTGAAATCTTGAAAAAAAATGCCAAAAACATAACCAAGTTATTTTTTAATTGTATCAGCCATTTATTCAATCAATATGGATGAGTACATACTGTTTGCCGGGCATTGTGTCTGAGACCCCAAACTGAAACTACATAATCTTGACATCAAGAAGTTTGCTCTAATGAGAAAGATGTGTAAACAAATCAGTTCTGTATGGTAATTGATACAAGAGAAAATGATCCAAGAACTGTAGGGAAATATGAAAAAAGCCTAGCTAAGTCTGTGTAGGGAATGAGAGGAGCCTTCCCAGAGGAGACAAGCTGAGGCAGCGGCATGAGCCGGAGAATATCGGGTGGGTGAGTATGAAGAGGCTATTTGGCAGTGAGAAGACAACGAGAAGAGCGTGGAGGCTTGAAGGAGCCGGGAATGATCAGGGAATGTGGAAGAGTAGGTTAGTGTCCTTAACTAGTAACTCATAATTTACTGTGAAAGGGGGAAGCACGAAGGGCTGGGAAGGAATGAGGCCAAATAAGTAGGGAGAGGCCAGGATCTATAAGCCTGTGGAGCAGGCAGAGGTGTGCCAGTGTTTTGCTTCTCTGTGGGCTGTGGGGGAAGTTACTGGAGAATTTTGTATACAGAAGTTTCGTAATCAAATGAATATGTTCTGATTCCTGAAGGAGACTAACAATATCATGATTCTTTTGTTGTTTACAAGTTACAGAAATGGCACACACACCCCTTTGTTCCTAGGGGTTTCTTCAATGGTTCTTGTTGTAATGGAATTTAGGGATGCCAAAAAAAATATTTGAACTAAATGATATATCAGAATTACAATAAGAGCCTGTGAGCGGATTTTTAGTTAACAGGTTTTTAATAGGCTGTGAGGCAATTCTTAATGGAGAAGATTTAATTATAAAGGAAGCCTGTCTCTAATGGAAATTTGGCTGGGTGTGTTTTGATTTTCTCAGTGAATTAAAAGGTTTATATAGGGTTAGATGGTTGAAATTCTTGTGGAAAACATGTATACACCAGAGAAAACTTTCCACTCATTTTCTTTATCTCTTGCAGCAAAGCAATGAATCTGCTAGAAATAAATTTCACTTAAATAGAGCATAATTTTTTATAATTTCAGGGGTTAAGCATCTGAAAGGCCAGAGTGAATCAGCATTCCCTGAAGAAGAAGAAGGTGTAAACGAAAGAGAGGAGCAGTGGGAACATTAATTACGGGTCTGCAGCAAGAAGGCTTCTTGGGAATAACTGAACTATTAACTTTTCTGACTATCCCATGGAAGGCCACTCCTTGACCTCCAGAAGCATTCTCCACCTCTGCTCTCCACACTCATACAATAGTAATACACCTCCTGGGAAGCTCTCCCTTGACTGAACTTTAGAACCAAGTACAGATTGTTCGATATTACAATTAAAGAATAAACATTTATTTTACGGTGATTTTTCTTTTTAATGACATTTGCATAGACATTTGCAAATACGTAAGTGTTCTAACTTTAATACTGCGGAGCTTAATCTCTCATGTCCTACTGATGTGGTCTGCCTTCTAAGGTCAAATGTAAATAGCTTCACTTTAAGAGTAAAAAATAAATATTAAATACATTTAGACATGGTGTGTCCGGGTTTAACTTACAGAGGAAGTTTTTAAGGAAACTTTTAAGTTTCATTTATCATGTTTCTGTATATAGAACCATATGTGGTATTTATTTCCGATGAAGAAATCCTCAGTTTCTTGATTCAAAAGATCATAATGTATTAGTCTTTAAGTATTGACCATCCTTTTTCCTCCAGCATGTTAATGGCTAAAGGACTGCAAAGGTCTCATTTTTCTGAGCTCTGAGAGATATATTTCCCAGCATTTCCACTAGCTATTAAGAAAGAAAAATGCTAAATCTAAAATAAAATATGCCAAAATCTCCCCTGCCGCTTTTTTGGTTATTACTTGAAATATGAGCTATTTCTTATTGCATTTTAAGGAATCATTAGTATTTTATAAATCTTTTATTATCGTCAAGTAAGAAATTCCATTAATTCATGGATATAGTCATTCATTAACTCAATAACTTTTTAATGAGTTTATCTCAAGCAAACGACTTTGCTGGGGGTTATAAAAATAAAGAAAAGATAATTTCTTGTTTTTAGAACTGATAGAAAATATATATATATATATAGAACTGATAGAAAATATAAATATATATATATTTTTTCTATCAGTTCTAAGGACAAGAAAATAAAGTATCAGTATAAAGCAAGATTTTCCAGAAGAATATGTATATATAAATATATATATATATTTTTTACATATATATATATATGTATATACATATATATGTGTGTGTGTGTATGTGAGTGTGTGTGTATTGAATAAGGCTTTTGGTTGTTCAAAGTTCTGGCTCCAGGACAACATTAATTATTTTTTAAAGATTTTTGTTTACTTATTTATTTTAGAGAGAGCTCAGTGTGTGCGTGGGCAGGAGGAGGGATAGAGGGGGAGGGGGGGGAGAGAGAGAATCTCAAAAAGACTCTGTGGTGCACAGAGCCTGACACTGGGCTTGATCTCACAACCCTGAGATCCGGACGTGAGGGGAAACCAAGAGTCAGTCACTTAACTGACTGAGCCACCCAGGTGCCCCATTAATGATTTATGGCATTTCAAGGTAAAGTATCTGTGTCACAAAATTTAGTGAGGTTGGTGGAATGCCCCGTTTGGCTCCCACACTGATGATATTGGTGAGGGTCAATGTTTCATGGATGAAAAAAAATGAAAGGATTTCTCAGAAGTCAATAAAGAGGGAAATTGAGATGGGAGGAAAAAATGTAAATGTAAAATCCATTGTGGGATCTTATGTCAAGATTCAAAGAAGTAAAACTGTTGTTTTTAATTTTGAATGCAAGTTTATAATACAGAGATTAAGAGAAATATATGAATCTATTAGACAATGCAATAAAGAGAACTTTTTTCTTCATATATTTTCCCCAAGAAAATAAATGCAAAACTCATTGATAAGTAGTATCACCAAGTATGAATGAGTACTCTAGTTCTAAGTGTCTTTCCTCCTTGCTATGCTCCTTTCCTTTCTTCCTTCCTTCCTTCCTTCCTTCCCCACCCCCACCCCTAGCTTTTAATGGGTTTTGTTGTTGTTGTTGTTGTTAAAATCTATTTCAATCAAAACTTTCAGGAGTTTCTAGATCACCTGCTGTGACTATTCGTTTGATTTCCTAAATTTCTTTCTACTTAAAACATGATTAAGACACAGATTTATTTTCATGATTTTGAATTATTTGTGGAAAACATTCTGGCGCTCCTTGAGACTATTTGAGATACCCCAATGTGCTAGAAAATAAAATTTGCCCTTCTCTTTCCTTGAACACACTTTCAAAATGTGTTGCTGGTTTTTGTTTTTGTTTTTTGTTTTTTGTTTCAAAAGGATTCAGAAAAAATAAATCAAAGCTTTTGCTGATTTTTTAACATCAATTGGGTAAATAAGTAGCATGGCTTCTGGATTCTTCTCTTCTTATTAAAAACACAAAGATATAAAAATTAAAAGCATAAGTTTTCCTTAGGAAATGTTGGTTTCTTCCATTCTGTTCTCTACTCTCAAAACAGAGCTTGCAATTAAAAGCATAAGTTTTCCTTGGGAAATATGTTGGCTTTCTCAGAAATCTGAAGGAAGCCAGCTGAGATAATGGCTTTTCAGTTTCCTTTTCACACAGTTATAGTTTACAACAAATTTTTTTCAAGAAGACAACTTGGCTTCAGTTTGGCTGAATGGTTAAAGAAACTTTCTGAACAAAACAAAACAAAAACTTTATCTTTCCCAGACCACATTTATAGTATGATATAATGGCTAGTAGATGGGCTTTGAGTCACTCTGGCTTGGGTTCAAATTCAACCCCTATCAAATTTTAGACTGTTACTCTGTTTATAAAATGGGTACCATCATACCCACCCCTATGGATTATTGTGGAAATTAAATGAGATAAGACACATTAAAATGCTTAGTCCAGCTTAGGGAGGAATTAGTATTTGGTGCCTATTGTTATTATCAAGGTGGGAAAGGACCCGATGCCATCTATCCAAACCTTACCCTACACATAATCCTCTTCAGTATCATAGACCAGTGACTGATCCTCTTCCTTCTTGAATAACTCCAGCTGAACCCCAAGCCCAACCAAAGAGCTCTAACTGTTCTTCTCTGCGTGAAACTCTTTCTTCTGTACTTTACCTCCTTGATCACATTGATTCAGCACTGTGATGTCTTCTCCTAAATGGCCTCATCTCTGATAAAACACCACTAGGTCCTTCCAACTTTTCTCATCATCCAGGCCACTTGCTGTTGCATCCTCTTTAATTGTGTGTACTGAATCTAAGAAAGGTTAAGACAGGGAGGTACACTCAGTTTTTTCCCTAATCTCCCTAAACATGAGAAACTGAAGCATAGACAGAAGCAGGGCAGAGCAGAATTCTAGGTCAGGATTCTTTCTATTAGGCAATAATATTGTAAGCTGTTTCTCTTCCCAGAGTTGGCCAGGATAAGGTCTTTATAAAAAACAAAATGCTTGGACTTTTTCTGTTCTTAAAAAAGTTTTCACCATCCATTTTAAATTTTAATTCAATTATGCAATGTTTTCTACATTGTGGAAACAGATTATTTTAGGTTGGCAAGGGACAAATTACTTTTATTTTTATATTTATAAATACTGTCATAATACATATTAGAAAAGATATGTAATCATGATTTTACTGCTATTGTTGCTTAGGATAAGGCAACCTTAATGTGTGAATATATTTTTAATCAATTTAAAGAAAAATATTAGAAAATATTAAAGAAAAATAGTAGAGATGGTACCTCAAAATCACCAAACAATATACAATTGAATGAAGTTTAGAAACGCTGGTATTGGGTGTGGTCATAGCAAATAAGTGTAAGTACTATAGAGTTCATTTAATTGCAATATGGATTTATGACTCTATAAATAAACCACTTACATTACATTAATTTAAAAATTGTTTCTTTGCCCACATCTAACAGTTGTATAAGTGCAAACTCAATAATGAGAAAAATCATGTCTAATTATATCAAAGTGTTTATGCTCAAAGTGATTTTGAATATTTGCTTTCTCTGAAAATGAAGAAGGAAGATATGCTCTTACTTTTCTTTTTTTAAAATTTTTTGCTCTTACTTTTCTAAGACCCTGATTCTAAAAACCAGTTTTCAAAGCTTCAGCAGATATATTAATTATTAAAAATGTCTATATTGCAAAATGTGAAATCTGTTTAAAGAAATTAAATTATTATATTTCAAATATCATAATATTCTGAAAAACTAAATATCAGAGGAAGAAAAGTTTTAGGAAAATGATGGAGGGCATCTTTGGCTTTAAGTGACATTGTAAGTAGTTAAGGTGCTAAAGTTTACAAACATTCCATGTGATTCATATAGCAATGGGGGTGAAGGTTTCTATTTTGCAATGTTGTATGAATTAAGTAATTTACATGAATGCGTAGGTGTCTGAAGGCATTTTGTAAAGAGGCTACCATTCAACTGTGGTACTTTTCTTGACATTTATATTGTGAATCCTCTTCATTCTGTGGACAGACATTGGCTCAGTCACTTTCCTCATTGCATTTAAAACTTAGCTGATGCAGATAAAGAGACTTGGTGTGTAGAAGGCAGATGAACATGAGAGTAGAGAGAGAAGTAGGCAAAGGAGGGAACTCAAAGAAGCCTAGAAACTTGAGGTAAAAAATGGTATTAAATGGTATTAAAATGTATTGGATTTATCTTCATTTTTTGTTTCTCACTCTATACATGTGACCTTGCCTTTTTCCTGTTTTCTCTTACTTTTAGTAATAATGAGCCTAATTTGAAGGAATGAACACAGTGAACCCCAGGAGTATATGTCGCTAGGATTAGAATCCTAGAAGTAGCAGAACGATTGGCAAATGATTCTTCATTATCATTCAGAACAAGCATTTGACAGTGAATAATAGAAACCCCAACAAACAGTAAAATACAGGCTGAATTATGTCATACAGTAAAATGTCCAGGACTAGAACTGTGGCTCAAGACTCTAATGGGTATCCAGACACTTGTCATTTTTCTTAATATTCTCCAAGTTGTAACTTCAGGGTCCCAAGAGAGCTGCTGCTCCAGGCTTCCAGTCTGTTCCAAGCAAAAAGAACAGTTGGAAGAGAAAGGGAAAGAATCTAGCAGAGAAGCAAAGCTATCCTTACGGACCAGAGCTGTGCCGTAAGACTACCCCTCGATGCAAAGGAGCTGGAGAAAGTAAATATTTTTTAAAAGATTCATTTATTTTTAGAGAGAGAGAGAGCATGCATGCAGAGGGGAGGGGCAGTGGGAGAGGGAGACAATCTCAAGCAGATTGCCTGCTGAGCGTGGAGACTGATGGGGGGCTCAGTCTCCCCACCCTGAGATCATGACCTGAGTCAGAAAATCAAGAGTTGGATGCTTAGCCGACTGAGCACCCAGGTACCCCAAAAGTAAATATTTTAAACCAGGAACATTGCCACCTTCCAACTTAGTCAAGGTTCTCTTTCTAAGTGACCATGGGTATCAGCTGAGCAATGAGCAGTATCTGCTTCCCAAACAAACAGAATTCAGGGAAGTTCTTCTTCCCCGAGGTATCTAAAGGAAGCACAGACTATTCAATTTATGTCAAAGGTTGACATTAACACTCACTAGGTGTTTTTGCTACTTAAATGCATAAATTAGGTTAATGTTTATCATAGGCCTGTAGCTAGATAGAACAATTCAGATAGCCTTAATTATTCTGTAGTATTTTTTGTAGGACAATTTGGTATCATTTATAAAAGTATACTTTAGAAGCAAAAGACCACTATTCTAGTTTATTATTCAATGAATGTGCATGCATGAGTCCTGAGGATACAGGTAGTATTAATAAGGTAGTTAAAGCCTTAAATCCATGGATATATATTCTAGTGTTTGAAGACTATCAATGTACATGTGAATTAATACATAGATTATTAATAATAATAAATAAATGAAATCATGTCAGATAGTGATAAATTACAAGGAGGAAATAGAATGAGGGGATGTGGCAGGGCCCTGGGTGGCTCTGTCGGTTAGGCAGGTGACTTTTGATTTCAGCTCATATCATGGTGTCAGGGTCATGAGATCCAGCCCTGTGTCAGGCTCTGTGCTCAGTGTGGAATCTGCTTGAGATTCTCTCTCTCACTCTGCCTCTGCTCTTCCCCCTCCCCTCATGCTTGTGCACCCGTTCTCTCTCTCACAAAATAAATAAAATCTTAAAAAAAAAAAAAAAGAATGAGGTGATGTGGCACAGGGTGGCATCTCCTCTTTGATTATAGCTGTGTGACAGTGGGGAAGCCCTTTAATAATAACACTGGGACCCAGTTTTCTGAGCAGTAAAATGTAGAGAATGATATGAGGGGGTGGATCAGATGTTCCTGTGAGGCTCCTTCCAACACTAAGCTCTGTTTCTCCCCTCTGATTCTCTTTCAGAAACTGCAGACGAGCAGCAAAGGAGAAAAGAAGAGACAGGAATAGATAAAAAGCAGCAGCACTAAGAGCGAATGGAATCAGAAGAGAAAAGGGGTATCTTTGTATGCTTATATGACAGTCGACAGAACAAAATTGTTTTACTTAGAAATATGCACCATATGTATGTATGTATGTATGTATGTATTTAATAGCATTAGCATTGTAACCAATTATTCTGTCTTTTAAAACTTCTCCTTATAAGATGATCTAAATTTTCTTTTTTTTTTTTTTTTGGTTTGTTGTGGTAGCTTTTTTTCCCTAAGATTTAAAATCCTTCCAAGAAAAATTTCCTCCTACAAATCACTAATTGGGTAATTTACTCTATCACAGCATACAGGCTTTGTTCCTATTAAGTTGCATACCAGATTTTTCCCTTTACAGAGATTTATGTGACATGGTATGAAATACTCTGGAACATTTCCAGGGTGTTCTGGAATAGTTTGTTATTTTCTTTTTCTCCACCAGGTGCAAAATGAGTTGATAACAACCAGAAGCGGACTTGTCAGTGCTGTGCTCCTGTGGGAGCTTGGAAAACTACTCACACAAAACTACCACCACCACCACCACCACCACCACCACCACCACCACCTCCACCTGCAACATTGTGTGTCTCATTTGCTTCCTCTTGGGTTACCTTCTGAAGCACTTTAGATATTTGATACATAAATATTGACATGTTTTTCAGATAGTGTTCCTTCATTTTATGTTTTTTTAAATTATTTATGCTATGCTATTTGCCACATTCTTTTTGGTTTTAATTTATTTTTCTCTACTACTGGAAGGGAGATCTTGAATTTGCGTAATTTTTAAGCGATTCGTTTTTAGTTTTTCTAATTCTGGAATCTGAGCCTTCTTTTACAGTAGAAAGGCTTTCAAATATGTTTCCTTTTTCTTTTCAAATCCCATCATATTTATTAGTTCTTCTGTTTCTTTTTCAAATCCACTGGTCTTGATTCAGTTTAGTATGGCACAACGACTATTTATTTAAATATTAGTTATAAAATAAAAAGGTTATTATTGTTGATGCCCTCCTGCCTGTTAATATTGGTTCAGTTCTTTACAGTTAATAAAGTGGCCTCACCTATGTTTCTCGGTTAATAATCACATTAAATATGTATGACAGGTAGGATTCACTTTATAGATCAGGAAACTAGCACCCAAAGAAAATAAATGGTCCTAAATGAACTAATAATTCAACAAACCCTTCTATTAGTTGATGCTCTTAAGATTTAAGAAATTGTGATGGTTTTTAGGATGGGAAAGCCCATCTTAGAAACCAGAGGCTTTTGCATTTTCTTGTAGATTGCACTAAGACTAAATTTTCTATATTTCAGACTTAGAGCATTGGGGGATGATTTTGTTAATGATCCTGGAATGGAAAGAAGCCCTGAGTTCTACTTTAATCCTTTGATATTGATCTCAAACTGAAATGACTTTTAACCAACATAAGCAGCAAATTTGAAACTCCTTTTAAACTATGTGACTCATTTAAAAATATTTTTTATGTTTAAATCTGTGCTTTTAAAAAGCAATCTTTAATTCCTAAAAGGAAAGAATTGCTGAGCTTATGACAATGGTGGGCATAATCTTTTCTTAAAGAAAAAGGCATCAATCTTTTTAAATTTCTTTTCCTTGATTTCTAATAAACTGAAAAATCATTTCACAATTTTTTTTTTTTTTGTTATGGCCTTTCCCTTTCTCTGCACCCCAGTCCCCAGGATTTGAAGAATGCTAATTTTTACTTACCACTCCCAGATCTGTATTGCCTCAAAAGTAAAAACAATATAAAAAAGGATAATTACCATAGACCTAAATGCACAATTGTGGAATAGACTATAGTTATCATGGCATTAAAAAACAATATGCTACATAATGAAGAACCTAAGAGAACACTGGAACTGCTGCTGTCCTCAAGCTAATTAAGGAATCAATTTATTGATGTTTCAAAATAACTTTTTTCCCTCAAGGGTAGTGATGGGGTTCAGGACCCACTGCTGCAAAACATGGCAGCTGGCACTCTGAGTGGTGTAAGCTGAAGGAGTCTGAGAAAATGGCAGATGCCGGCAGGTCACCTTCCCTCTGCCCTTCTCCCTGAGACAGGCCATAAAACCCTCATGTGAGGAGTGCCTTATATCTAGAAGAAAGGAGTCCCCTTGTCTCTGAAGACAAAGGGACTCAAAGAGGAATCCAAACAAACAAGCACTGCTAAGTTCCCCCCAGTTTCCTATACTTACCTCATTCTCCTTAACTTATCCTAGTCTTCCAGGACCCCATTCTTCCTCAGTCCTAGCATGACAATACTCAGATCTGTTTCTTTGGATCTTCATTTCCTTAAGAAGACTCCCATGTCATGTAAAACTTATATTAAATAAATCTGTATGCTTTTTTCCTAATAGTCTGTCTTTGCCAGCTGAACTTTCGGACCTGGCCAGAAACCCTTTTCCTCCCCTATAGGACCAAGGTATAAAGTGGCTTTATGTGAATCAAAACAATGGGATGATAAAAATTAAAAAAAAAAAAAAAAAAAAAAAAAGCTTGATCATCTCCTTAATAATTACAGGAGAATATCTTCTCTTTCTTCTTTATTTTTTAAAGAGACTGGCATTTGTGAAGACACTGCAGTAGATGGGTGGGTTACATGACATTTCCCCAAAGCATAAATTCTATGGATGTGTTTCTCTAATCAGACTAATTACATTACCAGATGCTGTTCTCATCTTTCTTCTTTTGTCTTAATGGGACATAGATTTCCTATTTTGAAATTGTCACTCATTTGTTATATTTGTCAAGTGTTTTAAATACTATATGAGTCCTTTATTTGCTTTTGAAAACACTCAGTAGTCTAAAAATTAAAGTTGACATGAAGACCAGTGATAACTGAGATAGGAATTATACTATTAATTATACTTCGATTAACCTTACTGTACTAGTGCAGTTATCCTGGACTTTTCTTAGGATACCAGGCTTGAGCTACCTATTTTCACGGTCAGTACAGTGTTTTCTAGGAAGCAGTTCACTGGAAGAAGTTATTTCTTTGGAAGCGACTGATAGCTAAATGAGATTTTTTAAAACTATAATTCTTAAGAGTATGGACAGAGAAGTATTAAAAATTAGGCACTGTCATCATGAACTACCCAAAGCTGTATTGGTATAAAATAATCTAATACAATATTTTGGGAAAATATAATCCAAAATCAATAAATTTTTATTTAAAGCATAACTAAATTTGTATGCTTTTTTTTTCCTATTAGTTTATTAATTTTCACAAATCTTTTTTCTTTCATTGTGAATTTGGAGTTAAAATTTTTTCTATTGAGGAATATATATATATATATATATACACACACACACAAATGTGTGTGCAGAGTTTATACATGTGTGTCTGCATGTATATGTACACATACGTGTATACAAAAATACATGTGTACAAATGCATATGTATAATGTAACTGTGCTGAAATAAGAAGGGAAGCTTTTTTTAAAGAGAAAAAAAATTTAACCCATTTGCCATTAAAGTAAGCTCAGAGACTTGAAACCCTATGCAATAAATGCTTCCCTCCATTATCACTTCCACATTATCTTCTGCTAAGGAAAGGCTAGGTGAGAATGAAGGAAGACGTGCGGAAGAATGTAGATGAAAGGAAGACTGTGAGGACCTCCCACAGAAGGCGAAGAAGAGCAGGCTGCAGCCAGGCGGGAGGTGGAAAGAGAAAGGCAGCCAGAGAGCCCGAGAGCCTGAGGGAGAGGCAAGGCCAGCTTGCCTGGCCACACATCTCGCTTTAGTGGGTTCCTGCCCAGGCTGCCAAGTCATCTCCATCTGAATTCGTCTTTTGCATGCTGGCTATTTCTAGCAGCCCCTTTCTTCGTGGTGGGTTTAAAGATGCTGGTTTCAGTGTTGACCCACTTGGCTTCTAGATCGCATCTGATTTACCACATTTAGTGGACGCGTCTGTTTATGGGCAATTTCCTCATTACGAAAGGTCCTCTCCTTTTTTGTTTCCTCCAAAGAAAGGCCTTTTTGTTTTGCTAATGAAGGTTCTGTGAAACCGGCAGAGTTCGCTGGGTGTGTGCCTGTAGTTTTTTCCTTTTGACAAACTGCTGTTGTTGCTTCTAAGTGCACCTGGATGTCAAATAGTGTGTTTTGTTTAGCAAGCCATCTTGGAAGTCGAAAGGTTATTATTTTATCTTTAAGCTGATATTTTTCTTCTTAATATTTGCATTAAACAGTTTTCCCTAGAATTGAACATCTACATGACACATATCGACATATATATCAAGAAGTATCTGTCTATAAATACATGCACTAATTTATCTATCTCAATCTACTCTATCTCCATCTCTCTAGCATGTATGTAATTCTGCCTTTCCTCTCCTCCAGCAGGGACATAAATAGTGGGGTTAATAATAATAAATTCTCTACTCTAGGAAGGCCAGCCTGCTCTTACGTGGAGAAATCTCCCCATCCTGTGGACTTCTAGGATATTGCTACTGAAGTGAAAGCTGTGCTATGTTCTTGCAACTATAATCACAAATTAATTTTATAAGAAGAGGATGTTTCTTTTAAAGGAGAATCTCGGTAGATTCTTATTTTTACAGCTCAGACTTACTATTCAGTTTAGAAAAAACTGTATCAGTCATTCTCAGCATCTTACGTGGATCATTTCATTTTGTCATTACAGTAATTCTGTAAAATAGGGGGGACTCTTACATCTCCATTTGGTAGAGGAGAAAATTGAGGCTTGTCCAAGATCACAGACCATGAGAAAGTCTGAAATTGAATTGAGGGTGAAATTCAGTCCTTGGATAAGGTATTTCTTGCCTCAGGTCTTGCAACATAAAACGCAACAAGAAATAATGGTATCTGGATTAATATAAAATAACAACCTTAATTTATGTTAATTGAGAACCAACAGTGTGTCAGATACTGTCCAGATTCTTTAAATATTCTTCACTATTATTTCGCCACTCTATCAAAGTCTCCATGGTGAGAGGTTAGGAAACATTAAGGCCAACAGCTACGAACCACCAAAAACATACTGTGAATTGAGATCATTTCTGCTCCAAAGCTTGTATGGTTCCCACTAGTAGTCATTGAAGCTATAAGAAATCACCCAGGAAATGTGAATTTTTCTGCTTAGCAAATTTGGTAAGATTAGCGACAATTAATATACCTCCGCACCAGCAGACCCATCTCCTCAAGGGTTGACAAGAGACAGATGGGGAGATCTTAATGTTTCTCTCATAGAACTCAGGTTTGCTTTTAGCAGCTATTAAGTATTAATTAAGAATTAATGCACTCCCCATGTGTCTGCTCTGAGAAAAAACACAAATGGCTTTTTGGAATTACTTAGATCTAAAGTGCTTGAAAAGTGAGTCTCATTTTGATTGAATTAACTAGAGATGTTATCGGAAAAGAATTAACTCAGTCATATGTCATATATCAAACACTTAAGACAAACAAATATAAACTTTTCCTGCCTGCCTTCATTCATTTGTATTTATTCATTCCGTAAATATTTTCTGCACACCTACTTTGCCTAAGGTGCGGTGTTTCCTTGCCTTATAATCTGGGAGCAAGGGTATGGCATGGCGGGCTACCGTATTAGAGCAAGAGTTTGGAGGGGGAAACGGTCAGTGTTCCTCTAGAGGAGGGTCTGAGGCGCCTCACCAGAGAGATAAGAGGCTTTCTGGGAGAGCTGGCAAATGTGCAGACCCCCTCGGAGGCCGAGGGGGAGAGTTTGACAGGTAAAGATGGCAAAGACCCTTGCACAGGAGGCCTCAATGCGAGGGCAGAGCAGAAATCCAAGAAGAGGGAATGGGGAAGTGAATGCAAGCTGTGGCCCAAAGACAGTTTGGGGTTAGACTGCGGGGGCTTTGAGTGTGATGGTGAAAGACCCGCGGATCCCCTTACCCAAGAATCCAACACTGCCACTGGATGCAAACAGCAAGAGGTTTATTGGGGCGCAGGTACCGGCGGGTGGTCGGCAGCTCCAGCTAACCGAGCACACCGACTGAGGGGAAAGCGGGGTTTATATAGACAGGTACACACAAGTTTTGGGGGGGGACGGCGCTGATTGATTGATCCTTTGAACAGGCATACTTGGCGTCAGTGGATTGAGTCAGGGGACCCCGCGCGAAAAGCAGACAAAGCAATCTTACAGAAGCAGAACTGGCCGGTCAGCCCACACATGCGGGGGAAAAAAAACACTATCAGGATATTGAAGGCCTGGTTACTATCAAGCCAAGGCCACTTTCCCTCTAATGAGGCACTAACATAAAGACAATTGGGAGTCTCCTGGTGAAATGTTACATTCCTGCTATCAAACGTAAGGTAACTTCTTTGTTGTAAATCTCAAGGATATTTGCAAACCAAGGGAGACTCCTACCTTGCAGGACTGTGATCTCTGCAAGTTAACTATTTATCGTTTTATGGCGGTCAGGGGTGCCTGAGGAATGCTACACATATGGAGGGGAGCGGATGAAAGGGGGGGGTGCAAGGCGCCAGCTTTTGCTTTGTTCTCAGCCAGCCTCTTGCTCCCTCATCATTCCCCCCTGAACAATTTTGACCCTTAAATCTTTAAGGTGGTTGAAGGTGGAAGGTCTCATCTTCTGTAACTTCTTCGTGCTGAATAGGGGCGTAGAGCTGTCCCTACCTACTGGGGTCAATATTGATCAGGGTAGGAATGTATAAGGGAGTTACGAAAGGTGGAGGCAGCTGAATCCAGCGCTGACAGTGAAGAGGCGTCCTCGTGTGCGATAAGGATCATCTGTCGTGGTGTAGTCATTGTAGCAATGGAGTCTCGGCACCAAGTAGAGAAACATGGAACAAAGCAACATATTAAATAAGGCGATAAGAATGAGAAGCCCGAAAAGGAGATTTGGCCATAGTCCTCCTTTAAATCAGGAACTTAACCATTCGCTGAGAGGGAGAGAAGGATCTTGTAGGGCCTTAATTTGGGCATTCATATCCTTTATTAGTCCTGTGATAGTCTGGGATGTACACACAACATTCTGTCTTGATAATTGCACATGTGCCACCCTGGGCTGCTGTCAGGACATCTAAAGCCATCCTATTTATCTCTTAAGGGAGGGGACTCTCCAGGGCAGGGGTCTTTCATTCCCCCCTTTTTCTTTATCATGGATAGAATCTTATATCCATTCGTCTTGTTCAATTTCGAACCAGCCCTGCTGGGATTCGAATTCCCTTTTTCTTTGGGCTAATCTTTCTCTTAGCTTGTCCATTGTTTTTCTGACCACCCCGGTATGATCGGCATAAAAGCAGCATTCTTCTTTTAAGGCTGCACATAATCCCCCTTCCTTTAAGAATAAGAGGTCTAGTCCTCTCCTATTTTGTAGTACTACCTCTGATAAGGAAGTCAAAGATTTTTCTAAGGCTGTGATTGATTTTTCTATGGCTTTTAAATCATCATTCATAGCAACCTGTAACTGCATGAGCAGTTGGATTAAGGCGGAAGTCCCTGTTCCAACACCTGCTGTTATTCCCCCCGATGCCCAATAGCAAGGCTATAGTCATGGATATAGGCTCCCTCCTCAACACTCAGCCTTTATCATTTAGCTGGATTTTCCTTCAACAATTACTACTCCAAGCATTGGGGGAACAACTTTTAATCATACTCCAGTTGCTTCACAATGCATTCTAATAGCAGCAGATCAGAACAGTACTGCGTTACTTGCCGACAGAACAGACAGACCTGAGGTCAAGACCTCCATTGGCTCCTTTTATGAGGGCTGCTTTATGCTTGGCTAAAGCGTCTGTTTGAAATTGCACCTCAACAGAGGTGGCCTCTAGGATAAATATGACTAAGGGATGAAACCAATAAGAAGACCTTTGAGTGGTCCAACCTTAACAATATCCTGATTACAGAGGATCATTGTCAAGTGAGAAAACTTGTCAAGAGATAAGGGGAGTTCCCCATGCATCATTCAATCCACTCATAAAGAAAGTGGGGTCATCCATTATCTCCACAAGTCCATAGTTAATCCTATGGAGTGCGACAGGCTTTTAGGCAATTTCATTATCCCAGCCACACATAAGGTGTTAGTTAAGTTAAATAATTGTTGGGGAATCAATCCCATCTTTTTCAGTTGTTTAATCATGTGCCACGGGGTTCTGCTAATATCCCCACAAAATAGTAAGATCGACTAAAGAATCTATTGTGTAACTTCTCTGAAGTTTACCTCAAATTGTTTAGTTTAGGTAAACATTTAAAGACAATCAAATCTAGAATTTAACATCCATAAAGGTGTGTTATTAAAACATAATTTTTCTCTCTAAAATAACCCTCATTTACAGAGATAGCCAAATCAGGACTAAGCACTTGTGAAACAAGTCCAGTTTTAACAAACTTGGCCCATTATTTACATAAGCTCAGCAAGAACAGTGAGTGTGATCAATAGATCTTTTAGAATCTGCTTTGCTGGAACTTCTTATAAGGAATCTCTAGGTTGAACTTTTAGTAGCCTCTCCGGGCCAGAAGCCAAGCCCTGTACTTGCCATCAGTCATGCCTGCAATACCTTTGGGCGAATTCCTCTTCCCAGACTGCACCTACCAAGGAGTGACATTCTTTACTCACCTGGTGAGGCTGCTGGGAACTCTGTAAGCAAGATATCAGGCCAACAGTCCCAAGGGGCTTTATGGCTCCAGGTTTCATAAAGTCAACCTTAGTTCCTTTAAACTGTCTGCTCATATCTGAGTCTTTTCAAATATGACATCCTAGTCAAAGCCTTGGTAAAATAACCCGTGTTTCCAATTCTTTCCTGTTACAAGGAGAACAGATTCTTATTGAACTTATGCAAATGACTGATTGCCATGGAAGAAAGAATACTTACTAAGACCTTTTGGTTTCAGAGGGTTCAGATAGAGAGAAAAGCTTGAATGCTTTGAGCACTTTTACAAATGAGCACTTTTACAAATGAGCACTTTTACATCTCTATAAGCTACAGATAACTAGGAGGGAGTATCCCTAGTCTGGAAGAGCAAACATTAGAGAAAACCAGCAATGTTTAAAGACAGACAAAACATTAAGAGACACAACACTATAATCTTTTAGTTCATTTAGTCCCATGTTACTAATTCTGGTGAATGCGGCTTTAGTCAGTTCTGGAAATTCTTACCCATTTCAGTTTTAGGATTTTCAAGCATGTCAAATATCTGTATTTGTCCTGAAAGTCCTTTTGTAGGAATCTCCTTGAAGATAAAACTCATTTTACCAGAGAATTAAAACAATTATAAATGACAAAAACTCAGAATGGATATGGTTAGAGCTAAAGAGACACAGGAGTTTACAATTTAGCTGCAAGGAAATCAGGTTAATTCTGTGATACATAACATTTCCATAATTACAGTATCAAGCGATGATCTCTCAAAACGTTAAAACTTTAGGAAGTGCGTAGAATCTCTAGAATAGTTATAGCATTTTCCCAAGTGTAATCCAAGGTTTATCATTGGTTCAGTAGTACTTCATGAGCAACTTCACATACCAAGGAAAAGCCTGAGTTAAAGAGATTTACGATTTAAATCTTGTCAACATTTGCTAAAATCTTAGAAAGTTTTAAAGCACATGCCTAAATATAATTAGGGATGTTAAACACCTGGTAAAACTGATCATAGAAACTCGTTTTTCTGGGCAGGCAAAGAGAAAACCATTTACATTTTCTTAACAGCAGATCAATTGATCTAAGAAAACATTGTCCTTTTGAACAGAGACAATTTCAGTCTTGTACCAATGTACCTTTAAAACCCATTCATTTCAATCTTAGTTCATTCTTGACCACAGCTAAAATTCCTTTTCTGAAGATTTCTCTTCACAAACCTTCTACAACTTTCCTTTGCATTCAGATTTTGTCCCAAGCCATTTCCTTCCAAACAACCATCTCATTTAGGACAAAATTACCTTCCTTTACCTTCAACAAAATGTATTCCTATTCCTTAAATCTTTCTTACATATCTCCTACTTTCCTACATACAGAGTTTCCCTTTATTTCCATCAGTCTTAGTTACACTAAGCAGAACTTTGTATTCTTAGAAACACCTTAATCTCTAGTGAAGACTAAGTATTAACCAATTGTGAACTGTTACAACAGAATTCTTCAGGTGGCAATTTATGAATCAGTTAAGTGGAAAACAAGTTTACCAACAGATTTAAATACTCTTAGTTTCTTTACAGTAAGAAGTCAAAAAGCACAAACCTACATCCAGTAATTAACGACTTAGCATTTTATCCTGTTTGGTTAGGACCTAGATGTCCACAATTCAATTCCACTTGTCATCCAAGCAAAACTTTAAAACTTTCAGATTACCAAAGACTTTGAAAGCTACTTCAGCAATTACCCATTAAAACTTTGAGACAGACAATTAACCATCAGTTTAGTCATTTCTTTGCTAACAAATTTTAACAAGTAACACAAGCTTATCTGACCTTCAGTAAACTTCGAAGTTTCACATTTACTGCTGATAACTTTAAAGGCAGGTCTTATCTTAATTAAACCAACAAACTTAACTTAGTTCCAACACTGATTTACGTTTCACCTGGACCCACTCCACTTTGAATGTTTACCTAGAGACAAGATCTGGAGTGGGGAGTGTTAGGTCCAGGGGCTGCTCTTCTTGATCCTTGACAGCGAAGAGAGGAGCTATGGTGCATGATCTAGAGGCTAGTCATGCAGGCTGCATGCACCTTGGTGCAGAAACAGAAGGGGAAAACAGGAAACAAAGTGCTGCCAGGAGGCAGAGAAGGGATTCCCGGTTTCAGAGCTCATAAGCCCCAACAGAGGAGCAGACGCCATGCTTTCCCATCAGCCAGGGGGGAGGGGTTAGGCAGTCCAAGTCAGGCCAGAGAACACAGGGAAACTTCCCCGAAACAAAGAGTTTCGGCAGCTGCTTGGGAATATTCCCTATGGTCTCTGTCTCGAGTTAGACCAACCCCAGTTGGCTCCAGTTATAGCCATTAACACGGGAAGTGAGTGAGGGAGAAGCCCCCACATCTATTAGGAGTAACAGAGAGAAATAAAGCCAGAATCCCCTTTGTTAGGGATGGCCCAGCAACCTGGGTTTACTAGAAGAAGGCTTATTTACGTAATTATCATCGAATATTTCAGGAGAAAGTTTCCTAGCTGACTCATTTGGGCAAACACATTCCGCAAAAGCCCCTTAGTCTGGGGTCCCTGATCGAAGACCCGCTCTTTGACCTGCAAAATAACATTAATGTTAAAGGTCCCCTCTGTGGGCCATTCAGAGGTGCAGAGAGTCTGCCATTTTCTTCTTTTGACTTCCACCGATAAGTTGTTGGCTCGGTGCTGAACATCTTTCCAGTGACCTAGAGTGAGGCTTAGAGGGGTGGTGAATGTTTGCCCCATCTCAAAGTCTAAAATAACACCAAAGACAATAAGTAGGACACACAGAACAAATAACAAAAAGGACACTGCGCGATTTCGGCGTAATACCGACAGGATGGTTTCAGACGGCCGCGTGGAACTACGAGTTTCCTCTGCGGCCCACAGACGGACGTATCCCTCGGATACTTGTGGGGCCCCAAAGGACCGGACCCCTATGATCCTTGGGCCGTCCCCCAGGGTGACAGGGGAGGAGTTTCAGGTTTCAGATGGCCGCGAGGTGGAGCTATTGACCTTAGTATTTATTTTTCCCTCCCAATGTACGATGTCGCAGACAAGGGGCGGGGGATCTTTCAGGTGCTGTCCTGCTCGCGTCCCTCGCGGGAGCTTAGGAGCGTCTTGGCTAAGGTCTATCCGTATAAACCCCGGACCAGGCTACTCCAAGGAGTAGATGACCGTTATGCCGTATGACGTTCCGCGAGAATCAGGGTGCAGCCCACTCAGACTCCGTAGCCGAAGCCGTGGAGCCGCACGAACACATTCATACAATCAGGCACTCCTCAGATTCAAACGGGTTAGACACCCTCCCATAAGCAGAATGTGATCTTAATCAAGGCGCAATGTGAAAGACACATAAAACAATTAACAAGCCGGCAAAGACAAAAACCTTGCGGTGCACCGTACAGATTCCACTGGCCTACAGAAGGAGTCTCGAGACCTCCTCTCAGTGGACAGATTCCGTCCAGGGCCGAGGAGTTCCTCTGGAACAGACAGACGGTTTTAACCCTCGGACAGATGAGGAGCCCCCAAAAATTGGGCCCCTCGACACCCTGGAGCGTCCTCCAGGGTCGGCAGGGGAGAAGTCCGAGCTCGTCAGCTCCTTCTCAAGCTGCCTACAGATACAGAGCCCCTACGCGTAGAGGTACAGTCCTATACGAGCGTATAGGCGGACCACGGCCGTACAAGATAGGAGACAGGAGCCTAAACAAGAACATAAAACAGAACAGAAACAGAAACAGAAACAGAAACAGAACAGAAGCAGAAGAGGGCTGGCCAGCTATCTTACCTCCCGGTGGGAGTCCGTTGGATCCCTGGGCAGGAGTCCGATGATCTCGGTGGGACCTCCAAATGAAAGACCCGCGGATCCCCTTACCCAAGAATCCAACACTGCCACTGGATGCAAACAGCAAGAGGTTTATTGGGACGCAGGTACCGGCGGGTGGTCGGCAGCTCCAGCTAACCGAGCACACCGACTGAGGGGAAAGCGGGGTTTATATAGACAGGTACACACAAGTTTTGGGGGGGGACGGCGCTGATTGATTGATCCTTTGAACAGGCATACTTGGCGTCAGTGGATTGAGTCAGGGGACCCCGCGCGAAAAGCAGACAAAGCAATCTTACAGAAGCAGAACTGGCCGGTCAGCCCACACATGCGGGGAAAAAAAACACTATCAGGATATTGAAGGCCTGGTTACTATCAAGCCAAGGCCACTTTCCCTCTAATGAGGCACTAACATAAAGACAATTGGGAGTCTCCTGGTGAAATGTTACATTCCTGCTATCAAACGTAAGGTAACTTCTTTGTTGTAAATCTCAAGGATATTTGCAAACCAAGGGAGACTCCTACCTTGCAGGACTGTGATCTCTGCAAGTTAACTATTTATCGTTTTATGGCGGTCAGGGGTGCCTGAGGAATGCTACACATATGGAGGGGAGCGGATGAAAGGGGGGGGTGCAAGGCGCCAGCTTTTGCTTTGTTCTCAGCCAGCCTCTTGCTCCCTCATCAATGGCAAGGAGTGTGAAGTTTACCTGTAAGCCTGTGGTTCTCAGCAGGAGCTCTCCAGTCCAGCAGCAAGGGCATCACCCCGGGGCCCTGCCTCACACCTCCTGAATCTGCACCCCTGCGGCTGGCCTCAGCAATCTGGAGTTCGGAGGCCGCCCGAGGGCTGGGGACCAGTGCTGTGCCAGCCCCCCAGGACTGCTGTGTGTGTCGAGCCCAGATAACACTTTTCGCGCCAGTCCTCAGAAGGGCAGCAGGCCCGGTGGAAGCTGCTGCCCAGGGGAGTGACCGCTGTTGCTGCCAGCATACTCGTTCTCCTATCCTGGGGTCCCCAGCTCCTTGCATCGGGAAAAGCAGCGCTGTGGAAAGCCCCAGAGACCCCTGCGCCGAATCTGCCACGTGGGACACTCCTGCCCTCCTAAGCAGAGACTAACTTTTCCATTTTTAAAGGGTTACAAAAGAAGAAAGGGAAGAGGAGGAAAAGAAAAAAATCATGAGGAAGGAAGAGGAGGAGGAAAGGGGGCACCAAGTGGAGAAACACTGTGTTGGAATGTGGCCTGCACAGCCCAAGTAGTTGCTGCCCGATCTGCTACAGAAATCCTCTACACAAAACGTTTGCTGACCCCTGGTGTAGATGAGGAAAAACTGTTTTTGTGGAGAAGCAGCAAAAGGTCCCAAGAATGCCTTGAGGAGATCTAACTTACAAATGGTGTACAGAAAAGAAAAAGTGAAAATAGGGTTGAAGGCGGAGCCAAAGATGGAGCACAAGTAAGAAGGTCAAGATCTCAACAAACCAGCGTTCTTCGAAGAGAACGAAGTTGGTCTACAGCACTTCTAGAAGTAATAGGATGTATATCGTATGATCTCTCTGATATGAGGAATTTGCGAGGCAGGGCGGGGCCTGTAGGGGAAGGGAGGGAAAAATGAAAGAAGATGAGACTGGGGAGGTAGACATACCATAAGAGACTCTTAATCTCAGGAAACACACTGAGGGTTCCTGGAGGGGAGGGTGTTGAGGGGAGGAGGTGGCTGGGTGATGGACATTGGGGAGGATATGTGCTACGGTGAGTGCTGTGAATTGTGTAAGACTGATGAATCACAGACTTGTACCCCTGAAGCAAATAACAATTTATGTTAATTAAAGAGGGAGAAGAAGAAGAAGAAGAAGAAGAAGAAGAAGAAGAAGAAGTAGTAGTAGCAGTAGTAGTAGTAGTAGTAGTAGTAATAGGATTTAATATGCAGTTGACCCAAGCACCAGGCTGGAGTAAGGTCTTCAACAATGTAAGAACTCACAAGGTCTGTCCCATTCAGCAATCTCCTGGGGTTTGGTTTGAAGTCATTTTGAGAGCAGTGCCATGTGGAAAGCATGAACTCTGGAGCCTGTTGCCTCGTGTGGAGAAAAACAACCTCATGTTTGAGTGCTTAGTGGGTGTCTAGATTTATCTCCCTAATATTTAATTATTATCTCAAACAGCGATAGGCCCGGAATCACCCAGTTATCTTCTGAAATGCTGATTCTAGTTTAGTTGGTCTGGATGGGGCCTGAGAGTGTTCACTTCTAAGAAGTCCTAGGGGAGGGGACAGACACACTCTAAGTAGCAAAGCCTAGACTGAACCCCAGTAGGTTATCTGAAAAAAACAAAACAACAACAAAAAAAACCACCAGATTTTTAAGGTCACATATTAAGCATGCAAAATAATTCTCCTGTCCACAGAAATCAAAGGCATCCTTCTCTACTGTAAAACATGATTCAAGGGTTCACCGAAGTGCACCAGCCCCTCCTGGTGGTCACTGGCAATTCTGCTCCCTCCAGTGGCAGTTTTTAAAGACAAGTGTCTGGATATGGAAGAAGGAGAGAAAAGGAAGGTGATGGATATGGTGGATGGAGAAGACATGACACAACCTCCCACAGTGACCAGAGGCAGTCCAGCTTCACGGTTCGGGAATCACATTCTCTTAGACTTCAAATCCCGGCTCCTCCCCTGAGGAGCTGTGTGGCCTTACACGCATTATTTCACCCTCTGCCGTGACTCCTCATCCATAGATGGGGATAAGATTCCTCAGAGAGTACTTATAAGGAGTAAAAGAGACAATGTCAGGAAATACTGTTAATGCCATAGTGAGAATATACTATAAGAAACACTACATAATGGTATCTTTAGTTATCAGAGATTAAAAAAAAAAAAAAAAAGTATCAGCCTGAGATGAAAAGGAAGCTCTCTAAACATCAGAAATCTAAAGCAAATAACCCAAACATTTATTGTTACTAAAGAACATATGGCCCCATATAGAGCTTTAAATATACATGCTGGCCCATAAGGATTTATAGTTTAAGTATTTGGGATTCCCTCCAAAGAAATCATAGATATGTAATGTGGGACATTAGCAGTTGTTTGTTTTTTAACTTTAAAATAGATACTGTCTTTGTTTAAGGCTTGTACTAGATGGTGGATAGGCTTTGTAATACTTAGAAAAGCAATTTGAGGGCAGAAGGCTTGATATAGCTTCCAAAGGAAATGTGTTTTATATCTAAATTATACTTCAGAATTAAAATATGGCCTTTGAAAGTTTTTTGCTATTATGTGGAAATTTACCATGGAATCACACTTGAAGGAAAAAGCTCAGCTAAATGTCATGCTCTGACGAGTACATACATTTTTGTATTTGAACGGAGTGCTTTGGCACCATGGCGTCAGTCTGAGAGGTGATGCATATCGTGCCAATTATTCTTTTTTTTTTTTTTTTGCCAATTACTCTTAATTCAATTAGTTGAAACTCTCCAGGTCTTCACCTTCATTTGACGCTCTTTGCTTCTTTATTATTCTCAGCTGTTACCTTACTCACCTTGTTCTTCGCCACGCTTTCCTTTCTGCTGTGCTTCTGCTCCATCCTAACAGATAAGGTAGAAAGCAAAAGGAGCCTTCGGTGCCGAAGAGACCCAGAAGCAAATCCAGTCTGGAGCCCATCATCTGAGACCTGGCCTTGCGCTCTTTCTCTGAGACTTGGTTTCCTTGCTCATATCGATACCCACTTGGCTGGACTATCGTGGATTACAGATAATACATGTTAAGTGTCTTCATGAAGGCTGTACATAGAAAATAGGCACCAAGTATGAGCTTCATTATTATTTGTAAAGGAAGTATCGACTCGTGGGCAGTCGACTCGAGGAAGTCTTCTTAGAAGTCTGGAAGGTCGAAACAATTTTTACCTTCCTTAATACCCAGGGGTGCATTTTACTTGCATCTGGTTACTTTTATATGTGGCATTTTGTGTATTTTATGTGTGGCATTATTTGTGTATGAATTATCTCCCCTATAAAAGATGAAATTTATAGAGATAAGATTCAGGTCTCCACATTCCTCTCTGCAACATGCATTTAGCCAGGAGCTTGCGAATAATAGCCACAATAATAAATATTCAATGAATATTTCTTTAATAGAGCAAAAACCATTTTCTGACAGCGCTCATATCAAAACTGATATCTCCCTGATTTTCCCTGATTTCCCCAACTTTTCAATGCCCCACCAAATTAAATTATATCAGACACCAAATGTTTCACAATATTTTCCCTCAAGTATAATTTATTTAACAATCATATGTAATAGGAAATGCAGAGAATTACAGCAGAGTAAAAACACAAGAATTGTAGCTTGTCATGTTAAAAATCAAATAAAAGAGCTACTGGTTGAATAAAAAGGCATATGAGATTGTTAGATATATGTTGTGTAGCTGAGGATAAAAATGCAAAGCAGGACATCCCAGACTTAGCAGCCCTACTCACCCTCCCTTTCTTCAGGACGGACTAGCACCACATGGGTGTTTGCGGAAAGGACAGGCACTGGTGCCCTCCACGCGGACTCCCGCCAGTTTCTCACTAACTAGTAGCTGTCTTAGGGGAGAGAGAAGGAAAGAAAGAAGAAGGGAAATGAAAAGGAGAGACGTAGAAAGGGGAGGAAGGAGGGAACGGAGAGAGGAAGGGAGATGAATAAGAGAAAAAGCACATCAACAGGGTGACAGTTCTGAAGAAGTGGAGTGTGTTTTCTCCACCCCCTTCGGAAGTTCAGTCATGATGCTGTATAAGTTAAATAACCTGGAAAATTAAGGAAGAGGCCATATACAGAAGCTGATGAATTCATTATATTGCGCTCTCTCTCTCTCTTTTTTTAGTAACAAAGTCTATAGGTCCTAAAGTATCAATAGGAACCAAGCACACAAGTTTCCTATGACTCTGTAGAAGCAATGATCGAATGTACTTCTCCCTGGAGAGATTCTCTAGTTTTATGGAAAGACAACTGGCTCAAATAAGAACAAAAGTAATTACACTTCCCAGATACTCAGATTCTATTTTCAATGCACAATATTTTCTAGCTGGTAAATAGCTACTTTTAAAAAGACATTGAAAGCAGTAGTTATAATTTCTTCATAAATAGAAATAAAAAGTCCATTGTTAAAAGACAAAAAGTCACCATGATGTACATATCTATAAATCTCCCCCCACTATGCCATCATAGATGAGTTTGTACTGCTTACATTTAAAATATCAATTCCATTATAATGTCTATGATACAAATCAATTATTTAGCTGAGTTCTACAGAAGATTCAGGTGAACCAAAAACGAAGGACCTTATTCACAGAACATTTAAAAGCATTTTATACATAGTCTATGCACACATGTATCTTAAATTAGAACAATGCATACCTAATATGCATATAGAATATGGCTTACACATTAAAGGAGATCTAAGTTGTGGGTTGTAAAATCCCACCACTCAGACTTAAAAGCTTCTGATTATATCAATTTCTAAAATATTGCTTAGCCTTGTGGGAACCAAGAAAAGAGCAGGTGCAACAGAAAATCGATATGGACCCTCGTTCACTTTATTCTTTAATTGATGGCTACTTTTGATTTTTTTCCATCCAGTTTTTGCCTTTTACAAAGATGGATTCATCTCAGAATCATTGAAGTGTTTGCACAGTGAAAAGTTGCAGCCCCTAATTGTGCGACCTTTCTTGTCAGCTAATAACAAACAAAAGTTGTTCTTCAGTTTGGAGCAAAGGAAAGGCTCTGCACATGCTCAGGCAAAACATGACAAGCAAGCGGAGTCTCCAAGAGTGGCAGTCTGTTTCTGTGTAGTAAAATTATAAAGTCACGCCAAACAAAATGATCTGTACAGAAA
This sequence comes from Mustela erminea, assembly GCF_009829155.1. Lineage (NCBI taxonomy): Eukaryota > Metazoa > Chordata > Mammalia > Carnivora > Mustelidae > Mustela > Mustela erminea. Next base: position 76,719,113 of record NC_045621.1, read on the forward strand.
AGCGTGGGTTTCCATTTTCATAGGTATTTTTCAACACACACACACACACACACACACACGCACTCACACGCACGCACTTCTTGTCATTTATCCCTGGGCTTGTAATATATTTTGTTATGTCCTAATGGGATCAACACCCCAGGGGGCGAATTCCATTCTTAGTTCTGACGTCTGTCTCCAACAATGGCTGAGGGTTCTTGCTGTCCCGGAGTGTAGCGAACGTGTGACTTGCATCGTGATGACGTGGTTGACATATTCGTGCTCTGAAACCACAGGGATGGATGAGAATTGGTCCGCTGGTTTCAGGGATGGGTTTCACTGTGGTTTCCCAACGTGAGAGTTACAATGCAGTGGTCATCAGGTGGCAGAGCCAGGCTAAAGCTCCCCTGTCGTCACAGGCCTTCAACCACAGCTTCTCAGCAGCCCTGCCTCTCGTGTCGCTTCCGTGTATTTAAAATAAGGACAATCTAACTAGCTTGTTCTTCAGGGCTACAAAAAAATTGTTTTCCATAATTCTTCTTTTCTTTCCTTTTACTTAAAACCTTGAAATACCGATAACTATAGAACTCTGCATAAAACAATACGAGAAAGTAAATTTTAAAAATGCCTCATATTTTGCACATGTGTTTCAAGGTCACCTGTGCTATAACTGGATTCAGAGTGATGAAAATTTTAAACTATTCAACTTTTGTCTTAAAATTTCTTCGACTTGCCTGAAAAAGCTAGATCAAAACAATCAAAACATTTCCATTAAGACTTTTCTGGAGGAAAGACAATGGCAGAAGCACTGGCCAAAAACTCTTATGGTGATTTTGAATGTATTTGTTTGGTCAGAATTACTAGTTCAGAATTTATGTTCTTCCTACTGTAAATTCCTTCTAAGAGTCCTTTAAAATGGCCTGATCCAGGTGTGTGTTGAAAAGGGAGAACATGACGCTGTGGAAAGTTGAGGACTGAGGATGTTTTAGTCCTGTTCTCATTATCCTGAAATAAAATCCAAATGAAAATGAAGATCAAATTTTAGTCATACATATGCATCAGTAACTGTGTGGTAATATCACATGGGACTTTATACACCTTGTCAGGAATATCTGACATTCATCTGATATTCATTGTCTATCTTCTTAGAATTCCTCTTCGTGTGTATATGCATGTGTGTGTATGCTTGCATATTTTAATTACAGTAAAATGTGGATTGTTCGGATTAGAGATCACAAACTCAAGGACTCTACAAGCCTAGAAGGCAGTATAAATGGGGTAAGTGGGCCTGTGTATGTGTAAAACCAGTGGAGTCAACAGGACTGTCGTGAACTCAAGAGCACAAGTCCTGCTTGAAGATATTCAAAACGGATCTTAAGTCAGTGTAGACAACAACCAAGCAAATGCACAGACTCACTCCAGCCCACAATCCATTAGGCTTTGACTTCTTCTTGGATGTACACGCAACACTAAAAAGCAGGCATTGGAAGGAATGGGGAACACTTCTCCTCCCAGGGAGTACCAGGTCTGATCTTGGTTTGCTTTGGGGGCACCAAAAGCCTACCTTCCAGGATGACAATATAATAAATTATATTCCAGCCTCTTTTTAAATAGTAAAGCAGCATGGCATTGTACATCCAATTCCAATCTCATTCATTCTAATTAACAGAAACATTTTGAAAAAGTAGGCAAAACCAAATAGTTCTGTGGACAGAAATCTCTCAGAAGTGTGACGTTACACAGCAATGCAAAGTTATACAGCAATGTGAAAAACAGATTTCAAAGGCTGATTTCTTGCCCTAAGTGTAGTGTTGCACATTGATTGATGAGGTTTCATCATGGTGCATCTTGAACTAGACTTCAGTGTTTCCTCAGAAAATATCCCATACTGGGGCCCACACACTGAGAATGAAGCAGGCAGTGGCCCTCAGAGCTATGGCCAGGCTGCCGTAAAATCTATACTTTTCATGATGGAGGCCAGAGAAAGAGTTAGCTAGAGGTCACAAGAAGGTATGGTTGACATCTGGGAGACTGTAGGCAAAATCTGACCACATATATTTTGTTTGGTCTACATGGTATTTCAAAAAACTTTGAGCCCACATTAAAAATGGAAAGATTTTACGTAAGAAAATCTCTTAGCCAACGGAAACACCTGGAAACATGGGTCCTTAATTTGTACATGGTGAAAATATGTTGGAGGCAAAGACTGGGTGGCTGCTGCCTTCAGGTCAGGTGCTCTGTGTTCTTTCTGTTTCCAAGGCTGACCACTGCTCTTGTCTCCCAAACACTGGGCCTGAGTCACAGTTACCAACTGTCACCACTCCTGTTGGTTTTCTACTTCCTTTATTTAAGAGACCTGCCTATTTCTTAAAGACATATAAATTTCACCTATGAAAGGCCATGATTTCTGGAATACTGACTGTGCACTAAAGGCAGAGCTTTCTCAAACTGAGACAAAAACTACAAGGTTTGGTTAGTGCTGATGGGAAAAAAATTGACTAACAGCCTGCTTGAGTTTGAACCCCACTCTTTGAGTAGGTTTCAAATCCTTCCAGCTTTGGGGTCTTTGTAGTTGAAAAAGAGAAAAAAAGAGACCTCATTAACTGCCATTTGAATCTCCCTGAAATCTTGTACTGATGAGATGCCAGAATTTTACAGATCTATATACTTTTTTGCCTTAGACATCTTCATAGATTGGACAGTCATTTTCACAAATGTACTGGTGACCTGTGTTCCCTGCACAGAATTTTTGGAAAATGTTCATAAGTATTCCAGTTCCATATCACGAATGTATAAGAAATGCCGATTGTAGACTTTTTTCCTTTGAAAGCTACATGGTGTGCATTAGATTGATGACATCAATAGGAAAGACTCGCTTAATTTTTTTTAACTCCATGTTCTGATGCTATTTATTTGACAAAACAAAAACAAAAACTAATCAAAACAAAAACTTTTTGTACTTAAAACACCCATAAATACTCCACTGAATTTAGTTTTCCCTAAAACATACTTGGAGCCTCCATCATATATCATCAGAACCTAAGAACTGCTCTGAAACAGCCATGAGCTCCAAAGGCAATAAATTTATAGTCTGGATGGAGTGTATGAAGAGGAATTGCTATAGCTAATATGGGAAATATATTAAAATTGTTACATATAGACATACATGGGTTTTAATTGAACAGCCACTCTGTTGGCTTGATTTCTACCTAAGCTTCATATGTAAAACAGGAATCACAATCACCAGCTCTGAAATTGTTGAGAGGACTAAGGGAGATGAACACATGTAAGATGCTCATCACAGGGCCTGACCCTAGATAGTAGCCATGAATGAAACTACTGTTATCAATAAAAGACAGTCTTACAACAAACTCAGGAACACTTAGAGATGTATCATCTTAAAAGCTAATCACAGTTTAGTTCTTTTGTATCTAAAGCAATATGTGAGGAGCTACCAAGAGAAACTCAAAGACTTGGTATATGCCCCCCCCCAAGCATTTTCTCTTGCCCCCAACCATCACCTCAAAAGCAGGACTCATTATAACATGTGAGTTTTATTTCTTACTTTTTAAGGAGACACTAAGACATCTCCTCTATAAATAAACCTTACATATAAACCTTCCCTTCTAGCAGCTTGCACTTCCCCGGCAGGCCCAAGACAACAGTTCTCCACTATAGTGTACAGAAACACCACAGACAGGATTATTAAAAATTTAGGTTTCCAAGGCCTCATTCCCAGAGTCAATAATTTGGTAGATGGAGAGCAAGCCCTAGAAGCTGAATTTTTAAAAAGAGAACCATGGAGGCAAACAAATGTCTCTAGGTTTGAGCAAACACTGATGTTTGTTTCATAATACGTCCTTACTTTGTTGTGATCACCCAGTGTAAACATTCATACTTCCTATATGAAGTAGAAAGAGAGAGCAGTATTAAACTTGTCCACAGTTTACAGATTATTATTTTTAAAGGTCTAAGAAGTCTTGCTAAGTATATTTTTTATTGATGAGCAAATTAAGCTCTTTGAAAAAGTAAATATTTAAGATTTTGCTTCAGAAAATCAGAGAGACTTTTTTAAAAGATTCCAGGAGATGGGCACCTGGGTGGTTCAGTAATTAAGTGTCTGCCTTTGGCTTAGGTCATGATCCAGGGTCCTGGGACTGAGCCCTGAATCAGGCTCCTTGCTCAGCAGGAGGCCTACTTCTCCCTCTCCCACTCCCCTTGCTTGTATTCCCTCTCTCGCTGTGTCTCTCTTTGTCAAATCAATAAATAAAGTCTTAAAATAAAAAAGATTCCAGGAGGACATTGAAATGAGATAACTTTGTCTCTACGACATTCAACAAACCATTCATTCCAGGAATTAGGTTTCTTGTCTAAAAAATAAAGTTACCTCTCATGTTTAAACTGACAGAAGCCTTTAAGGTATTTCAAACCTATGAATGTGCATCAGCACGTTTTTCTTCAGTGTTTACTAGATCTTCTGAGTTCTTACGAAGATCAGGTTCACCTACAACACAAGCAAACAAATAAACAAGAACAAAATAAGCCTGTGGAAAAAACCTAATAAAGTCAGGAATCTGAAACAATGCAGTCACATGCTGAAGACTCAGTTTCACAATGGATTTTACGGCACATTTCTCCAAAGATACCAAATACTTTCTTTTCAGACTGTGGATTTATAGAGTACAATGAGTCTTCTGGCAGTTGTACAACATTGTGCAGTTGCAATTTAATTTGGTAATACAGAACCAAACTAAATGAGACATGTTTAAACATCTATTAAACCAAACATAAAAATTATGCATGCTTTTCTTGGGGAGAAATCAGCAGGAGAGGGAGAAATAGAGAATCTTAAGCAGGCTCCGGGCCTATCTCAAGCTCGAGGCGGGGCTTCATGACCCTGAGACCATAACCCAAGCCGAAATTAAAAGAGGATGCTTAACCCGCTGAGCCATCCAGGCACCTCTTTCTTGAATTTTTTAAAGCAGATGGTTTTAAACAAATGCTCTAATGATCAGTGTCTTTTAACACACACTCCTTAGTTGCTATGAATTTAAACAAATGACTATGAATTTAAACAAATGACTGTAAGAACATAGTAATTTTTAAGATAAGACATAATCTGCCAAAACACACTAATGGAATTTATAATCCAAGAATCACTCATCTTCTATATAAACCTTGAAGAAAAAAAATTAACATGGAAAATGTGCCAACAGTTCTAGAGAAGTCACAGAGAATCTATCAAAAATAAATATAAAGCAAAATGTATAGATAAAAGAGTCTTATGTGAAAAAGAAAGCAAACAAAATTAGCAGAAATTAATTTTTGAGTCAAAAATACTTTACTATTTCAGGAAATAGTCATATATGATGACATGCTCTTTCTGTTTGAACTTTTATAAAAAATATCCTAACAGTTAAGGAGCAAGCATCTTAGTGTTGCAATCAGTTAAGCATCTTACTCTTTTCTCATTTCTGCTCAGGTCGTGATCTCAGGGCTGTGAGATTGAGCCCCAAGTGGGACTCTGCACTCAGCAAGGAGTCTGCTTAAAATTCTCTCTCCCTCTGCACCTCTCGCCCCGGCTTATGCACTTTCTCTCTCATTCAAAAAAAAAAGAAAAAGAAAAAGAAAAAGAAATATACATATACATGTATATATATGTAAATTAATAGTTAAGCTTTATACCAGTTATCTTTGAGATAATTCCTTTAGCATAGATTGTAAGACTGTGTTGTCTCAGGTGCAACAGATTTTTTTATTGAGGTTACAAAATTAATGTATAAAGCCTACGGGGTGTTAGTACAAAGCAACATTATTTTGTTTCCTGTTTTCTCTTTAAGATATATTCAAAGAGGCAGTGCCTGGGTGGCTCAGTGGGTTAAAGCCTTTGCCTTCAGCTCAGGTCATGATCTCAGGGTCCTGGGATCGAGCCCCGCATCAGGCTCTCTGCTCCTCGGGGATCCTGCTTCCTCCCCTCTCTGCCTGCCTCTCTGCCTACTTGTGATCTCTCTGTCAAATAAATAAAATATTTTTTAAAAAAAGCTATATTCAAAAAAGAAAGTTACCTATCTATGAAATTTTCTGGTGGTATCATCACTTTTGCAATCAACCTTAGATAATAAAAACATTGTGTGATCCCGTTAAGTGGTCAAAGTCTCAATTCTGATATTAGATAGTCTGGTTACATATATTACACATCAATCTTAAAACAAAGATCATAGAAGATTCCTTTCCAACCTTGAGTTTGTGGCAGAGCCCAGAAGTGGTGTATGGCGGGGGATGGTTGATGTTTCTGTTTCACTCTCCCCCAACTGGCTACCTTGACTCCTGAGCTGGAGCAAGACAGAGAAAGGTCTGAGAGGAGAAGCCAAGTTCCTACTTGACCAGCACTGTGGGAGGACGTCATACTCACTAGACCTGGTAGGTGCTGGAAGCTAATTCTCCTATGAACATATTCACAGGCTCTTCAGGGACTTCTTGCCAGAGGCCATGGCTGGACATGTCTTACCTCCTTGCTATGTGCACATGAAACTCCTTTACAGTGTTCCTTTACAGTGTTCACAACCCCCAGGGATTTTATTATTACATCGTTAGCTTCTGTCTGGTGAGGTCCTTTCATTCTTCCAAATATGGGTGGGCCACATTTGGTTCACACAAAACACTCATGAGGCAGTTGTTCCCATAAATTACTTGAGGTAAGACTGAAACCTACGTAGCCTCCTCTCATGTGGCTCATCTGTCACCAGCTAATCTGTTACATCTCACGTAAGAATTAGACTCCATTCCCAATATCCCTGAGGGTCCTGGTACAGTTCTTTTCTCTTAATTTGAGGTAAAGAGGGAAGCATTTCTACACCTTTCCCAACAGCAGATAGCTCATTAAAGAAAATCTTCTCACAAATCCTTTTTCAACCATTAACAACCTGACCCTTTCCTTTGTTTGAGTTGGGTAAGGATCATAAGCATCCCATAATTGGCCTTTAATCCTCTCTGAAATTCCTGTCTCACAGGATTTATTTCTGACATCTTAGACTCTTGGCTTAAACTTTTGATCTAGTATTCTGTTACTTAGGGCTAGATTATAATGGAACAGAGTGAAAGAATAGGCTGAGCTAAAGGAGGAATATAAGTAATTCCCTGGTTCTTAAATTTTTTGAGAGAAACTTTTACAATGGGCAGAACACTAAGGATAAAGAACTCACCAATAAGAAGAGTGGGTGAGGAACAAAATCACCAAGTGCTAATAATACAGCAATTACAATTTAAAATTCTGGTTAAAATTAGTCTATTTGTATTCTAACACAAATATATTGTTATGTATCGGTTTATTAAATCAGTAATGAGTAATGAGTGATTTGAGCAAAAAAGAATATTAAGGCATAAGAAATGAAAAAATTATTAATTAATAACAATAATCTTAGCAGCAAAAAGAAAAACAGTGAACATTAAGAGAAAACTTATTTACACTATGCTAAGTGCTTCATATGTTTTATCATTTAATTCCCCCCCAACAATTTTTATTGCCCAAGGTCACATATCTTCTAAGGAGCATCGCTGGACCCTCAAGCCCCAAGCCATGTACTTCAAACTAAACCAAAGAACTTGGTCATACAGTGCTAACTCCCTGAGCCAAAAGTACAAGTTTCCATTGGATTTGAAAGAGTGAAAGCATTCCTTGTTGCTTGCAGAGATACAACTGCAAAGTTTCAAGTTGAGAAGTGTAGAGTAAACATGTCATTTTTCATCTTCCTGCTCTGACAAGCTACTATGATTCAAAATTCAGTTCTTCAGAAAAGAATGAATAGTTTTATAGTAAAATCTGTGAGAAGCATTTCCTAAGAGATAAAACTCTTTTTACTGCCACTCTGTGTAGTAAAACCGGCAGGAGGAGACTGGCTAAGGACTCTGATACCAAGGTCACACACATCCTACACTCAGGAGGATTTCAAAGCAAAAGGCTATAAGAAGGAATCAAATGCTTTCTTGCCAATACCACGGAGGAGAAATAACAGAGATTTGTGACTCCAGGAGTATACTCATTAACTTAAGATTCAGCATAAATATGTGACTGGGGTGAGTATCTATACTTAAGAAATCAAAAGCTGTAAATTAGTGAAAACCCTGTTATCATTTTTGTGTCAAAGATTTCTGACTTTCCACCTTGCAACACCACAACCAACCATCCAGTGTAGACATGAGGGATTTCAAATGGCACTGTTTTCCTTGTATATTCATCCACAACAAGAGCAATGAATTGTTTCTACCCTAGAAACTCCAAACATTGCAAGTTTCCTAATTTTTAGTGTTTATAATCAAATTCTTCAGTGGAGAGACTTTTTTTGTATGAGTTTCCATCTACAGAAGAAAGAGTCAGGAGAGTATGTGCCCTTTGATTTCATTCTTCATTTTTCTCATGGAGACAAAAACTACTTACAATCATCATTAAGCTGAATACATAATTTTTAGCAAGTAGTCACCTACTTGCTACAGAAGGCTGATTTGGCAAATATTGGTGGTATGCAGAATCTAAAATTCTAGGAGTCTTTAGGTGTTCCTAATAATAGGCTATAAATACTGTTTGACAAATTTGTAGACTAGTTGAATTGGGGAAAACGAAATCCCAAACAGCTAATTGTTTCTTCCATCTTATTTAGCTTTAAGTCACAAATCTCAGAGGACTTAGTTGGTAGTTATTTTTATTAGGGTTCAAAAATCAGCCAAAATAGAAGTTTCATATACCCAGCTACCTTTTAACCTGACAGGAGAAGAACTAATGTTCTTTAAAAATGCCTTCCATGCTAATTTTTCCCTCTCTTATCTACAACCTCCTATCTAACTTATGCTGGCTGTAAGGAGAGGCTATTTGAAGAAGTACCTCATCTACTTGGGTTTTTAAAATCTGTAGTGAAATAAATTGCCTCTCTTGGTCATAATGCAAGTTGTTCCTATTACAGTACACTTATAAATTGTAAATCCATGCTTTAAAATAAAAGCACTTTAAGCAGTTAGTCACACAGCACTTTATTGATCTACAAGATTCAGCCAGGATTGTGGGGGAGTGATGGGATCTCTAATCTATCAAGATTCATATAACAGGATTACTCTCATGGTAGAGGCGAATTTGTTTAAAATAAATCATGGGTGCTCTATTATTTCTATATTACTACATTGAAACTATTACGTTATTCATGTTTAACTTCCTATCTGATGAGATTTCTATTTCTTAGCAGCCTCTGGATTTTCTTTAATCAGCAGACTTGCTCAGCATATTTCAAAGAAGCCTAGCCCAAGACAGAAGGGTGATATGGGAAGACAGGACCCTTTTGAAAGAATCCCACGTTCAGAGTGACGAGTTAATATTATTGAGTTGGTCTTTGTGCTGAATACCTCTTTACTTCTACAAAAGTGTCCTGATACAAATCAAAATTAGTCAAGACTTTTAATATCACTCACTACCAGTTGTCTTTCAAAGAATGAGCCTATGTTGGGCTTCAAAAAGGTTGTGGAAATGAAGTCCAAGAACCTTAGATTCTTTGAAGATTTTCACCTTTTCTTCTTGAAGGTTTATGTATTAAATCCTATCTGAAGAGATCCCTTGGATCATTTTTATTTACCTTACTTTTTTTTTTAAATTTTGTCATAGAAATTAAACATAAGAAAGAAAGGTCAAAGCTTTCAGCTATGTCTATTTTCTATAATTTCTGATAATTTCCTACATTCCTATTGTTAACAGGGGAACATTATATTAGAAAAAGCATGAACAGAGGTCCCAGAAGGAATAAAGTCAGAACTACAGAGTTTGGACTGTATTTGGTCTAAATTTAGGCATGCTTTAAGGGATAAAAACTAAGATGGTAAAATATTCTTTTGGAAAATAAGTGAATTATCACAAACTAAGTTTGCTGGCTTAGCTCAAATCTTTTCTTTTTGAGAGTACTTTGGTCTGTAGAATACGGTTTTTAAAATTTCTTGTTCTTGTAGTTTTCCGAAAGGGTTCTATGCCAAGGAAAAATTAAGGCAAGTGTCTTAAGGGGCAGAATCTTCAACAAAAACTATTTAGATAAAGGTCGTTCATTTTCAGCTCTACAAACTGGGCAGCTATATCCGCCGTTCGGAATAAGCCTCTTCCACTCCTCCACTCACTCCTGCAGAAAACTGGATGAATTTGAGAGATACTTTGAAGAGATACTCTACAGGTAGTTTTGGTGGGCTAATTAAGAATGGAAAGGTGATAGGAGAGTCAAGATCAATTTACTATACACCCTCTCAGTGCGGAATCTGCTTGTCCCTCTCCCTACCCCCTCTGCTCCTCACCCTGATCGCTCTCTCTCTTTCTCTCTCACTCTTGAAATAAATAAAGTCTTAAAAAAAAGAATTGAGGGCATTTTAAGTGCTACTGTTTGAGTGAGTGAACTCCCCACTTGTATTTACATGGATAACCTTGTGAGGCTGCTGTAATAAATATTTGTGTAAATGATCCATGAGAAGATATATAAACGATGTAAAATGTCACTCCCAAATACATAATCTTCAGCTTTTTAAAATAAAAATGTCTATGGGATATAACACACACATTTGAAAGCTCATGGGATCAGTTGTGTTGAGATTAAACAGAAGTAGATTTGATAAAACAATTATGTTGTTCTCTGAGGTAAATTTTCAGAAAAAGTTGTTTTCTTTGTCTGGATTTACTACTACCAGGATGCTATTTTCTGTGTATTATATTAAACTGTGAAAAGGAATGAGGAAGATTCAGTTGTAATATGTGTGCAAACCTGTGATTTGGGTAACTAACTCACCCCCGCAGACCTCAGTTTTCACATTGGTAAAATGGAGATAGTACCTAAATCATAAGGCTGTTGGCTGATTAAGTAGGATAGAGACCATGACAGAACGTGGTCTATTGACAAGCAAGTAGATGAGTAGCTAATCAAAAGGGATTCCTCATTCTATTTAGCATTAACACCAACATGATTACAAAAATCACGTTTATACACACTGTAATACATAATACTACATTTAAGATATTTTAAATACAAATAACAATACATAAGGCTTAACTAGTGAACCTATCACAGTCTACTAAATGTCACATTAATCATAATGTAATTTTGATGTTTTAAAAATTTTAATACTTTCCCACCAGTTTTAAATATTTCCTTAATAAATCTTTTAGTTTTGTGTTTTAATTTTTCAAGCAATGATTCAAGACTTATTTTTAAAAACTTTGTTTCTTTTTGAGGAAATCTATGAGGTTTTCTAGCAAAATGTGATTTTAAGTAAATCTGACTAAAATATTATTATATATTCAATATGTTTCAAATAAATTATAAAATGTGAAAAAATAAGAAATTATCTACCTTAGTAACTCGTATGATGATTTTCTGATTATAAAGATAGGTCATAGGTATAGTGATCACATTTTTAAAAAATGTACTGATAGTGATAAGAAACAAAGCTTTTTGTAGGGATTCTAATGAAGTTGAAAATATCAGGCTTTTGTTTTACTGAATGGTTTATTTGAGGCCAGAGCTAAATTGTTCTGTACCAAATGAGGGGATTTTCATGGCCAAGAGGGGAAAAAGAGGAGTTGAGGGCCTGAATCAAGAGGAATATGAGACTAAAATGTTTTGGAGAAAGAATAAAAGTGATTGGTGACAAAGAAATTTACCTTTTGCTTAGAGGTATATTGTTAAGACAACAAAGTTTTCAATGACCTTGGAACTGGAATTATTGGGGAACTATAACAAAGTCTCGAAACTAGGCTGGTGTTAGCAGTGTGTCACCCAGAAGCTCTGGTTACAAATTCTGGTTACACTCGCCAAGGAAGGGTAGCACCAGAAAGAGAGAATTGTCTTGGAGAGCTGGTCCTACTTTCTGCCCGTAGCTTTGCTCTTAGCCCCCATCACCTCTGCTCAGCAGTGCAACATCCAACCTAGGACCTTCTTCCCCACCATCATTTTCTCTACCCTCCAAATTTCCATCATTACACTGTTCACCCCAGAATTTTCAGAGGCTATACAACTCCTGTGAACTCTTGCAGTGATGGCTCATATTTGCACAAAGTAAAATTAAAGTGAGCAAAAATATTTTGGGTATCTGAAAACATAGCGAGTAGAGATACCGTGGCAAGAAAAGAGGATTTGGGGGAACATCCCCCATTTAGTTTTCCCTTTTTTCATTTATCAGCTTTTTATTTTCTCTTTTTAGATCTTTAACAAAAACTATATGGTACAACAGAGTGGGTAATATCATTTCAGTTTTAGGGTCTCACCATTAAAACCAGACCTTTATAAATTGTAGTCAATTCTCCTCTACCTGATACTGACCAAGTTCTTATCTGGCCTTGAGCTGGAACCACTGGAGAGTTAAAGGGGAATAGTCCATGAGTTCTGTTCTTCAAAAATCCTATCGGCTTTTGTTGTACACAGAGTAGGCCTCTGTATATAGCTCTGTAATAACCTCATTATTAGTTCTCAACTTTGTTAGGCTCTGCAGCTGTAACTACCAACAACACACTCCAGTCACTGTATCTCATGATACACAGTGGTCCTCACTGGGTGGAGAGATGGTGCACACCTCCAGAGGGGAGTGTTGGGATCTCCATGAGAATAAGAGGAAATTGGGAATTGCACTGCAATTGGGAAACATATCCTGACTCTCCTATCCACTTCCACTCTTATTCCAACACTGCTTTTGGTAGGCCCCTTTTGAATGCATTTTTCTCTTCCCATTTTGAGAATGCAAGTCAGAATGTGATCGATATCCCAACTGGAGTATGAATAAGACAGCTACGCTTACATGACTAAGGGATGGGCTTCTTGGAGAGAGTAGTTTAACAGAGTTCTGGATGACAGATAGGATTTTAAGAAGCGAAGTAGAGGAAGGGGCCCGAGAAGTACATTCCATGTGGAAGAAAGAACAAGGATTAAGGCAGAGAATAAGTCCACTGACTTTCTTAGGAGTAGAAGGCAAATGTTCCAGAGGAGATGTGTGACCCAAGACACAGATATTTTAAAGGCTATCGTTACCAAGGTACATGCTATTGTTTCCTGAGTACAGCTTGCGGGGGTGAAGTTGGCTGTGGTTGTAATCTGCACTGGGTTGGTCTAGACCATAAACTGATTAATTTCCTGCTCTCCCCCTCCATGTCTTCTGCATTCACTTAAATGCACAAAAGTGTTCCATTTTTACCCACCTTTGTAAACTGGAGACAAGCTTTGGTGAACTTTTAAAAGTTCACAAAATAGCCCAGAGGATGCTAATATGCTGTAAGGGTTGAAAACTATTGAGTTCTGCCTTTATAATGAATGAATGAATGAATGAATGAATGAATGAATAAGCACATACACATGGTTCAAACTGGATGTGTGTTCTCCTGGGGTTAAGTGACTTTGGTGAATACGACCTCTTAAAACTTCATAATTCTGATCTTCCAAATGTTCCATTCTATCTATCATGCTCTACTGTACTGATAATATAAAATAATATCATATAAAATGTCAGCTAAAGAAATTAAATTGGAAATAGGAATAAACTAAATGCAGAGTATATAATTTACTAATAATTTGAAATATACAACTTAAAAATTACTTGTAAGATCTCATATAAAATGTTAGTCGCATTTTTGAACTATGAGTAGAGAGAAAATAAGTTTGTTTTTTTTTTTTTTTTTTTTAGGAATTTATTTATTTGGGAGAGAGAGAGCACAAGGATGGTAAGGGACAGAGGGAGAAGAAGAGGGACAAGCAGGCTTCCCATTGCACATGTGAAGCAGGGCTCATCCCAGAATCCTAAGATCATGACCTGGGGCAAAGGAAGACACTTAATCGACTGAGCCCCCCAGCTGCCCCCCAGACCTAGCTCTAGTTTTATCTGAAAGACTTTGCTTCCCTCTGTTTGATTGATTGTCCCTTCTGAAATCTAAACAGTATGTATATATTTTCTCAAAAAGATGCTGCTTAACATTTAGTCATGGAAGTTTAAAAGTTATAATTTTGATGGGTGAGTAATACTCCATTGTGTATATGGGTCATATCTTCTTAATCCATTTGTCTGCTGAAAGGCATCTTGGCTTTTTCCATCATTTGGCTATTGTGGACATTGCTGTGATGAACACTGGGGTGCATATGGCCCTTCTTTTCACTAGATCTGTATCTTTGGCTGAGGATTTTAGAAGAGAGGGGGGTGGAGGGATGGGTGAGGCCTGGTGCTGGGTAGTAAGGAAGGCATGTATTGCATGGAGCACTGGGTGTGGGACATAAGCAATGAATCTTGAAACACTATATCAAAAACTAATGATTTACTGTATGGTGACTAACAACATAATAAAAAAATTTTTTTAAAAAGTTACAATTTTGTTGACATGGTGAGTTTTGATTCATTAAAAAGTAGTGGGAAGGAATAACAAACATTTTACAAATAAATATTTAAAAACATTGCCTTTCCTCACACCAGTCAGAATGGCTAAAATTAACAAGTCAAGAAACAACAGATGCTGGTGAGGATGTGGAGATGTGGAGAAAGGGAAACCCTCCTACACTGTTGGTGGGAATGCAAGCTGGTGCAGCCACTCTGGGAAACAGCATGGAGGTTCCTCAAAAAGTTGAAAATCGAGCTACCCTATGACCCAGCAATCACACTACTGAGTATTTACCCTAAAGATACAAACGTAGTGATCTGAAGGGGCACGTGCACCTGAATGTTTATAGCAGCAATGTCCACAATAGCCAAACTATGGAAAGAACCTAGATGTCCATCAACAGATGAATGGATAAAGAAGAGGTGGTATATATATATACAATGGAATACTATGCAGCCATCAAAAGAAATGAAATCTTGCCATTTGCAATGATGTGGAAGGAACTAGTGGATATTATGCTGAACGAAATAAGTCAATCAGAAAAAGACAATTATCATATGATCTCTCTGATATGAGGAATTTGAGAGACAGGGTGGGAGGGTTAGGGAGGGGAAAAAAACAAAATGGGATCGGGAGGGAGACAAACCATAAGAGATTCTTTTTTTTTTTTTTAAATTTTTTATTTTTTATAAACATATATTTTTATCCCCAGGGGTACAGGTCTGTGAATCACCAGGTTTACACACTTCACAGACCATAAGAGATTCTTAATCTCACAAAACAAACTGAGGGTTGCTGGGGGGTGGTGGGGGTAGGGAGAGGGTGGTTGGGTGATGGACATTGGGGAGGGTATGTGCTATGGTGAGTGCTGCTAAGTGTGTAAGCCCGATGATTCACAGACTGTACCCTGGGGCAAATAATACATTATATGTTAATAAAAATAATTAATAAAAAACATTGTCTTTTAAAGTAATTCATTACAAAATAACATGGACATGTTTTTGTTGTCTAAAACCAATTTATTTTTATTTTCCCTAAACAGCAGATGTAGAATTGTTAGGAGCATTGTTAGGGACTGATAGGGATTGCTGGCAAAAAAAAAAAAAGTGAGTCCAGAACTCTAAGAGAGATCTACAGGATAAAAGTGCAAAGAGAGGGGCCCCTGGGTGGCTCAGTGAGTTCAAGTCTCCGCCTTTGGCTCAGGTCATGATCTCGGGATCCTGGGATGGAGCCCCGTGTCAGACTCTCTGCTCAGTGGGGAGCCTGCTTCCCCCTCTCTCCGTCTCTGCCTGCCCCTCTGCCTGCTTATGATCTCTGTCTGTCAGATAAATAAATAAGATCTTAAAAAAAAAAAAAGTGCAAAGAGATACCACATAGTGATGTAGGCATTTGAGAGGGCAAGTCCTGCTACGTTGCTCGTTTGGGTGTGATGCTTAACAATCGGGTCTCAGAAGCATTAGGAGAAAAGGAGAATAAGAGATCAAGCCAAAGGGGGATGGCAAAGGTTTGCTGAAACAGGGGGCCAACTGTCAGAGGCAGGGGTGGGAAGAGAGAGAAGCAGACGGGACAAGGTATATCTAGAGAGACGAGAGAGAAAGAACACAAGTCAAGCAAGGTGTTATCCCATTAGGAACTTCAATGGCATCTAAAAAAATAAGAAAAAAGGAGGTCAAGAACCCTAAGTGGAATAGGTTTCCTCGGCTTCAGTTAAAACATGTGAATGACAAGCTTCTGTTTTCTTCAAGCATGTAGCATGGGGCCTTCAGCTAGACACTATGTTTTGTCACAGAAAAATAATAGAAGTTACGTTACTTGTATGGGTTAAGAAATGGATATATATTATAAATATATTATTTAAAAGACCTAACTGCTTAATATTAAAAAAAATCTGTACAACATATACAGATACATTTTTCTGTCTTGTGTTTTCTATCAAGATCCAAAATCCCCTGCTGAGACAGATAATAGCGATTTGCCTCAACATGGATAAAGCTCAGAAAACATGGCATTGAGTAGAAAGAAATTCATTAAAGAATGTGTCCTGCGTGGTATCGTTTACACAAAAGCATGCAAAACTAAACTGTATTGTTTACAGTTACACAAATAGGAGTAACAGCTAAGAATCAAAAAAAGAAAGAGAAATAATTATGGAATTGTTAAATCTAGTCATTTTTAAAAATAAAATTATAGAAACTTCCAATTAAAAATTTTATTTAAAAGAAAGGTGATAAATATTTAATAATCATTTCCTAATTATTTTCAGTCCTTTTTCATTATCTAGGTCTTGAGGTTAATAAGATATACCAAATCTGTCTGATGCAAATATCTTATATACACATCTCTTCCCAGCTCCCATGGACAGAGACTTCATACTGATAGACTGAAACAAGACCTGGTGGGTTCATTTATTGTTTCACTGCTGTGGAGTGGTGGAGATAACGATAAAAAAAAAAAATAGAGATTAAATTTACATGTGTCAAGTCTATAACTGCTACATTGTAAATAGCACAGAAATTTGAGGAAAAATTTTCCCCAGTATTTAAAAACCATTATCCAATCAAACAACTAAGAAGTCATTTGCACTTTTGATAAACAAGTGAAGTTGACATATGCCTCCTATGTTTTCTAAGTTATGACCTATGTTTTTTATATTTTCATCTTACTCCTTGATGTAAATGAAAATATCAGTGTTCATATGTGCACAACTTACATTTGTCAGTTTCAATCATAAGTGGACCAAAGACACAGGGTTCGGCAAAAATCAGTGAAAGCATTCTGTGAGGACCAACTACCTATACATAAGCCACAATGAATACGATATATTTTAATACTTTTAAATTATGTGCTACACACCCTTTCTATCAGTAAAAAGCACGAGAATCCTGTGTATATGTGTGGTATACAGTTTTTTTGAGCCAGTTGTTACCTTGCCAGCATGGTATTGCTTGTAGGCCACTGCAAAGATTGTCCATTATGAATACTGTATTATTTACCTACAAATAGTATATATATGTTTTTGGATGTTCTTTTGTGGTATATTTCACAACATATTTTTTAAAAAACCTAAAAGGTAAACAACTTAATCAGTCCTCTGTACCTATCAAAAAACTTGAATCACAGATGAAAATTATCCCACAAAGAAAACAGTAGGCTCACATGGTTTTTTAAAAGTAAATTCTGCCAAACATTCAATGCCAATTTAAGGCTCACAAACTCTCAAGGATTCAAAAACTCTGGGGCACCTGGGTGGCTCAGATGCTTAAGTGTGCATTCAGCTCAGGTCAGGATTCCAGGGTCCTGGGATCGAGCCCCACATCAGGCTCCCTGCTCAGCGAGGCGCCTGCTTCTCCCTCTCCCTCTGTCTGCTGTTCCCCACTGCTTATGCTCTCTCTCTCTCTCTCTCTCTCTCTCAAATGAATTTTTAAAAAATCTTTAAAAAAACAACAACTTAAAAACTCCAACTCATTTTCTGAGGCTAGTGTAACCTTAACACCAGAACTACAAGTATGAGAAAGGAAAACTGCAGGCTAATCTCGTGCATTAATACAGATTTTTTTAAGTCAGCAAAAGTAACACATAAATTTTAAAACGTTAATACATCACAATTAGTTGGGTCTAATAAAGGAATATAATGTCGTTCAACATTAGATAAGCTATTAATATAATTCATTATATGAACCAATCAAAAATATTATCTGAACTATTTTAAAAGCCACAGAAAAGACATCTAATAAAACTAAATGTTCCATGTAAAATACATTTTCTCTGAAACCAATACTACACTACATGTTAACTAATTTGAGATTAAAAACATAAAAAATACATTTTCTTAACAAATTATTGGTGGAAATGTAACCTCATAAAGAGCAGATCAAACAAAATTAAGAAATATCATACTTAATGATAAAACATTAAACACCTTCCTTTTAAATTTAGAGACAAGCCAAATGCTCTCACCACTTCCATTCAGACAAATATGGATAAACTTGCTAATGCAGTTGATTCAAGAAGAACAATCATTAAAGGCATACATTTGGGAAAATAAAAAAACTATCATTATTTGCAGATCAGTATTCAAAAGAAAATTGTATTTCTATACACCAGTGAAAGACAGCCGTTTGCAAAAATAACAAAAAAATATAAAACAGTGATGGAAAATCCAACAAGATATATTTAACATTTTGAAATAAATTATTATTAAGGATAAATATTGTTTACATGGTTAAACGTGCTTAACGTGATGCCAGGCATCTAATAACATTAACAAGTATTTTCCATCACAATTATAGTACTATGAAGTAAAAGCAAACTTTCTGAGAAACATGAAAGAAGATATATAAGATATACATGAATAGGAAGACTTGAAATCCTAAAGATAATTCTCTCCAAATTGATATCAAAGTAGTTCTAACCAAAACCCTAATTTGTTTCCCTTTTTGCTGGGCCTTACGAGCTACTAAAGACAAAGCAGGTCTTAAAAAGTTCAAATGAGAGATATCATACTGCATGTATCCTATGATTCTAGACCAATTATGTAGGAGATAAGCCCCCCCAAAAGACTAGAAAACACTTACGTGTTTGACAATTTTAATGCATATTTTAAAATGTCAAGCTTGCCTTAAGCTAGCACTAGGTTTCCTTCTGGTTCTACACAGCTGTAACTGTGCACAATGGGCAAATCTGATGGTGCCTTGGATCCCGTGCTGCCTTCTTTCCTCACCTGTTACTTGCCTTTGAGCCCTAGTATTTTGGGGTTTGAATCAACGTCAAACAAATCAGAAAGAGACCCAGTACAATGAGAAACATACTGCATTCCATTTCAGTCTGACCACCCATCCCCAACACCCGGATTCTATTTTGGGACATAACTTGTTTTTCTCAAATACACATCTTCTTTGAGAAGATGGGAAAGACAGCAGATCTGGGATTGATTTGTGGTTTTGTTCTGATCAAGGTGGACTCTGTGGATCTAGTTCAGTTTGTAATATTTGTGTCTAAACACAAACCAAACCATCAAGTGGTTACCAAAGTAACACTTTTGCCTTGTGGGAGGAACAATATTGGTATTTGCCATTTGGGGGCTCGCTCTAAACAGACATGCTTCTTTAACAGTTCTACCTATGAAGCTAAGTATATTCTAAAACCTATTTGTTAGCTTATAGGTTTTTAAAAATCATCTTTATAAATGGCATCTTGCTATACTGAAGCAGCTTGTGTATTTTGCTCAATATTATTTGTGTCTTCTCTTCCTGTTGGGACTCACACCTAAAGTTCATTTATCTTAACAGTTGTATGCTTTTCCATAATATAATTACACTACAGCTTGTGCATCCATTTTTACTGTTGTTTTCAAGAACAGTGCTAGAGTGAATGTTTTGCTCATGTCTTCTGATTAATATGAGCAAAAGGTACCAACAGCAGGAATTTTTATTTTATTTATTTTTTTCTTAGAAATCTATTTATTTTAAAGAGAGAGAAAGTGTACAAGCAGGGGGTGGGTTGAGGAGAGGGAGAATCCTGAAGCAGGCTCCCTGCTGAACTGAGCTTGGAGCTTGACGTGGGGCTCGATGCAAGCACCCTGAGATCATGACCTGACAGAAACCGAGAGCTGGGTGCTCAACCAACTGAGCCACCCAGATGCCCCAGGAAGCTGTGACCTTTTCGACCAGAGCTACTCCCAGCCTCCCTGCCAACCCCAACCTGAGAAGGGCAGCAGAAACCAGTTGGGCTGCCAGAGGCGGTAGGCTCAGAGTGCTATAGGAGCAGAGGGCAAAACCCTCTGGTTTCTACAATATAAAGCGGTGGGTTTAATTTAGAAAAAAGGAGGGGAAAACTCACAGCTTTGCAAGCCTGAGCCTGCAGTCCAAGTTTGGGTAACTGGTAGATAAGCAGCATTTCACAGAAAAATCCTAGCAACTGGAGAGCTGTGGAAGGTCTGAGATACCTCTCTACATATCTCTGGCTGACTAGGAGCTATGCAGGACTGGATGAGACCTTGGTGAAGTCTTCCTGCACTAGCTTGATTTTTGAAAGTGATGTTAAAAAGCAGTTGTCCTTGAGGCACTTGGGTGGCTCAGTCATTAAGTGGCTGCCTTCAGCTCAGGTGAACCCAGGGTACTGGTATCAGGTGCCCCATTGGGCTCCTTGCTCAGCAGGGAGTCTGCTTCTCCCTCTCCTTTCCCTCGGCCCATGTTTGCTCTCTCTTTGTCAAATAAATAAATAAAAT
This sequence comes from Mustela erminea, assembly GCF_009829155.1. NCBI lineage: Eukaryota > Metazoa > Chordata > Mammalia > Carnivora > Mustelidae > Mustela > Mustela erminea. Next base: position 76,739,680 of record NC_045621.1, read on the forward strand.
ATTAAAAAAAAATGTAGTTATCCTCATATTCTTGGATTTCAAGGACATTTTAAATTTTAATTATTAACGATAAAGTCTGTATTTTGGAAGATTTTTAAAATATCAGACACAAAGTTTTTTAAGGTTTTGTATTATTTCGTGGAAGGGTGAAATTCACTATTATCTACTATTGATTATGCATATAAAGTTTTCTAATTAATCATACAAATGAAAGGAGTAAAGAGTAAATATTTCAAACCATCAAGGAAATGAATTGCAATGGAACAAAGAAACATCTCAAGCAGTAAAAATGAAGGCAAGAAAAGTAGGAAAATGGAAATAGTAGATTAAGAAGGTTCCTTTAATTTTAATAATTTTTATCATGAATAGATACTGAATTTTCTTGAATGTTCTTTCTGTATCTTTTGCGAGCTTAGGTTTTTATCCTTTGATCCTTAATATGGTAAGTTGCATTAACATAATTTTTAAATGTAGAATCAAATTTGCATTTCTGCTGTAAACCCAGTGTTGTGGCCAATTTAGTCTGCAAACCCAGGACTCCAGCAAAGGTAAACAGATGCGTTCCAGAGAGATTCTAGCTCCAAAGTTTCTTAATCTCTCTGAATTTGTTTGATCTTTATTTGGACATGTTCTGAACAAATCAGCTTTCCACCCTCCCTCCATACCCCCCCTTCCTTCCTTCTTTCCTTTTTTTGTTGAAAGCAATATACTTTTTATCACTTGTTACAAGCAAGGAGAGAGGGAGATAGTTCTAGAAGCATTATCTCTGTCAGTTTCTTAAAGGCGATATTTTGCCCTGCACTTTTAGTTGTTTTTACCATGAGATATTTCTCTAAGTTTATCTAGTTCACCATTGCATTGGAAATAGAAACCAAACATACAATGTTATAAATAAAATAAATTTGGCAGTAGTTGTTTATTCAAAATGTGTGTACTCTACACAACCACCCCTTGGAAATTATATTATCAAAATGATCTATGGTTTTAATTTGTTAAAGCCAGGCTGCCTGTGTTCAAATCTTGGTTCTACCTTTTCTAATGATAGGACTCAGATATTATTCCTCAATTCTAGAAACGTACGTTGAGAAATTTACAAACATCGAAAGTTTATTGTCCCTGGGCAACAAAATCTTCAAAAAGCACAGTGCCAGAAAGTTCATTAGGAAGGGAGGAATCACAGTCCCTAAGCCAATTCTGGCAGTTTTCCTTCACTGGTTTATGACAAATAGGTTCTAGGTGATAGGTTGATGTTTGGGGTTTATTGTTATTTATTTTAGTTAAAATTTTTTTGGAATAGAATGTGTTTTGGTCAGTTGGATTCTTGGGTTCACTGAAGATGAATACTTCCAGTCAATTTTTTCAGAATTTTTTGAAGGGGTCTAATAGGAAGTGCTAGTGTGCAGTGGGAAAAGCATTGGGTAAACAATCAGAACAGTTTTGACTCTAGCGCTTAGAAGCTGTGTGATCCTTAATTTCCACGAGTATAAAATGAGGGCAATCATTTCTAGTTCGGAAGGTTGCTGCAGGAGGAAATTGGATAATCCATGTAAACTGCCTGGCACACAGGAGGGATTTCAGAAGTTTGGCTTCCCTCCTCTCTTCCTTCCATCGCTGGAAATATAATATCTATTTGTTTTCTTTTCTGAATAAATACATTCAAAGTGCAGTTTACGTATTCATTTATTCATTCATTCAAGACTAAATAATTTTAAAGCACCTACACAATGCCAGGGACACGCTCTCTATGAGAAAATGATGACAATGAGATAGATAACGTTTCTGTGTTCCAAGAGCTTATATCTTACAGCGCTTCAGGGTCAGTATGTTGGGTATAATCTGTCCCTAGAGAAGGGTAATTCCAGTCCTTTGAAGTCTCCACTTAGATGGGGTTGACAATATTTCAGTATGGCCATCTGGTCTTGTATTGTGTTATGTTCTTTACCTACTGACAATAATGTATTACGGAGACCCTCTGGAATGGCCAGGACTAGCTACAGAATCGCAGGACCTCATGCAAAATAAAAAATGAGGCCCCTGGCTCAAAAAATTTAAAGATTTTTGAGATGATGATAGTTGAGGATTTAATTAAGCACAGGGTCATGCTGAGGGGGTGGAGCTGTCTAACTACAGGACCTGGCCCTCCTTGTGGTTGTATAGACCCACCAAAACCTGGGAAACTACTTCTCTTCAACTAAGATCAAACTAATGGGAAAATGTGAGTTACAGAGTCAGATGAAGACGTAAGAATGGTTATTGCTTTTATTTCTAATAACAGAGATGGAAGAAACGATGTAACACCATTAAGGAGTTGTTTCATTTTATAAATATTTACCGAGTGCCTCTTATATGCCCAATACTGTGGTAGGAGCTGAGGATATACTGGAAAACACAATAGACCATGCACTATTGTGGACCGTACACTACCCATGTGGAAAACAGATAATAAACTAAAAAAAGGAATAAATAAATATCATTGATTATGGACTTTTTATACCACATTGAAGCCACTAGACTGGGCCCTTATCGGGAAAGAAAAGACAGAGGACGTTACTTGTAGTGGTCAAGGAGGGCCTCCTTGTGGTGTTACCTAACGTAAGGCTTTTGAGCACTGTATTTGGAGAGAAAGAGCGAATTCTAGCTTCTTCACTTACTAGTTACAGGATTTGGGGCAACGTCATGTAACTATCTTCTGATTCAGTATCCTTATGTAAAATGAGAATAGCAATAGTATAAACCTTATAAGGTCATGTGAAAATTAAATTAAGTGAATTAGGTGCTGTTTTTCATGTTAAAGATAAATAATGGATTTTCCAGCCTAGGAGGAATCATTCTTGCAGAGAGCTGTGAGGAGAATCCCTGGCTGAAGAAATAATAATTGGAAATGCTCTGGGGTATTTCAAGAACCAGCCAGAGGCCACTGTGCAGGGTGTAGAGCACAGGAGAGACACAGGGCTATGGAAGGGAGCATGGGGGCGGGGGGAAGGGGCCAGATTTGGAATTAGAAAGCTAATTTCCTGCACAAAAGATAATGACTGATACCAATTCACATACCTTGTAAACCAAATAGACTCATTTATTTGAATCAGAAAACATATCAGAAACAGCTAAAGCTAGCTGGCTTCCCATCTGTTTTCCTTTAACGGCTGATTGCAAATGATTTTTTCCAATGCATGAGTGGAACAGTCACCAAAAGAAATAACTTAGTAACACTGAAAAAAACCACACCCAAGTCTCTGACACAGAGTGTTGCATTCCTAATGCAACACAAAAGCCACCTGCAAAGCCTAAAACAGGCTCCAATGCACTTCTAGGAATGAACATGAAGATTTGTCACCATTTTATTGTCCCCTCCTTCACATTCAGGTCACTGCCATCCACAGACACATACTTCTGCAGCCCATGAGACATAAACAGAGCAGAATCTCTTTACCAGATAAACCAAATTCGTTATCAATAATCAAAAGCTAGCCAAATTCCACATACCACTGATGGCTCGCATGTTTCATCAAAGAAGAAATCTAGGGGGAGGAAAAAAAAGCCAAAACCCCAGAGGATAAGTTAAGAAAAACAACTCTACCTTGGGCAGCTAACTCTTTCCACCGTTCTTTGTTCTGCTGGATGATGTCCACCAGGTTGTTTTTGAAGCTCTGTAGGTCCACGCTTGTAAGGGAGTAGTCTGGGGAATAGGTTCCATCGTTCATGGTGCCTTTCATATTTGATCGTCTAAACAAATCAACGCTGTGAACAGAATAAAGATGCTGAGGCTAATAATTACAACCAGAAAAAAAAAATAAAAAGCCCAGAAAACACCAAGATCAAGATATGAAATGAGGGAGCAAAGCCTGGAACCCTTTACAAAAACAACTGCAGACACAGAATGGCAGGTGTTCAGGCCCAGTGTGGAGCTTGCATCAGAGATGCTCACGTCCCTCCTTTTTCCTCTCATGGAGAGGGCCGGGACTCTGGCTGGAAGTCCCTGGGTGGGTCAAGGACCCCCAGAGCCGCATGGGGTGGTGAGGCCCTGGTTAGAACAGTGGAAGCTTGAGGTGAGCTGACTCAGTGGAGAGTCCACTGGTCAACATTACTTAAAGGGGCACGATTCTGGAGCCCTGAGGGGGGTTAATCTGAATCTTTCTCAGGTAGAACATTTCCTCAGTGCCCTCACTGGGGCAACATGTAGGGAACCTGCTGATGTGCCATTAGCAAAGTTGCATGTTCAGATGGGTAAGAATTTAGCATGATTAGTTTGCAACTGGAAGCTTTAAATAATATGCCTTAACAAATTTATCTATGAAAAATGCTCAGCTTGAAATCCTGTAAGTGATTGTATATGTAATGGATGTTATTGTTACATGTTAGACGCAGCTGTTGTACCCACATCAGCTATAAGCCTTCTTTCGGTATAGGCATCTCCCCAGATGCACAACTGGGTTGTAACGGATTTGCTTGTAAGCAAACTGACACAACTATATATGTTAATATTCAAGGCATAATACATACATTTGCATGAAAATTTAGATATTTTCATTCGCCTGCGTATTGAATACTCTTATACTCCTTAGTTAGTAGTTTTATATATTTTGTAGCGGACATCAAGTAATTTCAAAGGCAGATGCAATATCACATCTACCCACTAGGTGGCAATACTACCTAACAATTCTTTAAAGATGGCCTGCCCTTCTGTAAAACATAGTAGGATAATCTTAAGTGAAAGGTTATTAAACAGCACAAAGATTAAAAAAAAAAAAAAAAAAGATGCAATAAAGGAGAAAATATCAAACCTGCTTGCCCCATAGGAAGAAGTGTCTGTTTTTGAGGCTTCCTCTATAAGAGGAGTAATAATTTTCTCTGTTGAGTCTGTCAGAAGAGAAAATGTTGGCTCTACTATGAAATCAATGAAACCTATAAAAACAAACAAACAAAAGATAGTTTGAAATATTACATATCTTGAATTCTAAAATCTGTAATAATGAAGAGTCAGACGCACCTGGTAGAGATAGTTTAATAGCTCTATAGCTCTAAAAAAATAATCTCCCAATAGTGGAAGTGATAGTTTTAAGCCTGATAACTCGTGTATATCGGCTTTCCTATTTAATACTCAGTTTTATACTCTTGTTAAGAATTCAATTCTAACCAGAGTGAATATAATTTCCTCTCAGTGAGAGGGATCATTACTTTTCTGAAAGATCTCCACTTGCTTGTTGAATTTATTATTCATCAACAAAAAATAATATCTAAGCTCCAAATAAACAAAATAATTGAAGTTTTTTTCTCAGGCCACAGGAAGGCAACTGCTTTTTCCCCTCTTTCTGTATCAGTCAGAGCTTTCTGCCAGTGTGTTAATATTTCAGATTGCTGTTTGTTATTCTCTGGATGTAAAGTGTTAGTTCACAGCATGTGGGCGTGTTCTGTCAAATCAGTGAAGAGAACAGTAACATCTCTGGAAGACAGCATTATTCCCACCACCTTGAGTTGTCAGGATGAATAAAGACTTTAAATTTAAAGTACTCATCAAGATAGAACATGACATACAGAGAGAAGGGGGCACTGTCCTCCAGGGAGCCCTACCCCCCTGGTGTTTAGATGGAGGAGGAGAGAACCTATTGTACACTCTGTGTACACATACTCATTACGCGTCCCTGGAGAGGTGGGCCACTGGAAATCGAGCTTGTGGCCTCACACACACACCTGCGAGCTATGGATGGTCATCTGAATATAAGAGGAAACTGGAGGGAGGCTTTTTAAGTGATACTGTGCCCAGAAATATCTACATTTGAAGATTACTCCATCCATCAGATACCAATAATTCACATTTCAAGTAATTGGATTAGTAATATTATGTATTAGGGTGCCCTTTTTTTTTTTTTTTTGAGAGGGAGAGAAGGTGGGGGAGGGGCAGAGGGAGAAACAGAATCCCAAGCAGGCTCCACCGGGCTGGAGTCCACAGGGGCTCAGTCTCACAACCCTGAAATCATAGCCCCAGCCAAAACCAAGCCCCCCAGGCACCGCTAAGGCGCATTTTTAATTAGCAATAATCGCGCCTCGGATAAACCTCATTGGCTACGATACTGCCACTGCGCAAAGTTTAAGGCGCATTTTTAACTCAAGAAAACTTCAATAGTTTTATGTTTTGATTGATGCCTTCGACTCAAAGCAATGTTAATTGGCCACCAGTGTGCTACTTCCAGTTCTGTCTGTGGTTTTAAATGCCTGGGATATGGAGACTTGCAAATGATGTGTCACCTCCACTAACAGGGTAGCAATTTATATTATAGCAACAAGCCTCAGAAACTTCCTTTCTTTCCAGCTTGCCTGAGGAGGGGCTTAGCCTGCCACCCTCACACCTGCTAAACAATGGTAGGCACCTGTGTTAAGCTAGAAAAATAGCTTTTGGAATTTGGATGGGAAGGGGCAAAGGTCAGAGCAAGAAGGTTTCTGACAGTTGACGGGGGCTTTGTAGGACTTGGTGCTGAAGCAGCTAGAGAGGTTAGGCGGCAATCCTTATGTTTATTAATCTTACAGTTCAGTGATGAAGATGCTGACTCTGGGAATAACTATTACAAATATTTGGACCAGGCATCATAGCTACATAGTTTTAAGAATGGGCTGAACTTGCTGGGAAATCTACTTATATCAAAAGAATTTTTTTTTTCTGAAGGAATATAAACTACTATTTTAAATATATGTTGCAAACTTAGTGATAACAACAGATATACTGATACTTTCATTGAATTGTCCTACACGCAAAGGATTAAATTACAGATTACAATCGTCAGAAACAAAACACAAAAAATGTTGTCTCTTACACAAAAAGAAAGTCCATTATTTGTAAAAGGGTTACAAATCAAGTAACAATTACATTTACTAATATTGCTTGACGGAATTCGTTTTGTGAGACCTTTTTCAGAAGTCTTATCATTTAGCACCATACAGATCCGTCTAAAGATCAACTTTATTATGAATAAGAAGTGAGGTTTTCATGGTTGTTGCCCTTTTGACAACATGGTTTATCATTTGAAAACTGGCTCGCACACACCCACCCTCCATAACCATTATTCTTAAGCAGTACCTATTTGTGACTGGGCCACCATCGTTGACTTCCGATCACAAAGTGGGGAAAATGGAAGTCCTAATTCAGCTTCTTTATCTCCCTGTCAAAGAAAAGCTCATTAGTACAGACTTGGGTTGGAGATGCTTAGATAATGAGCAGTCTAGATAAAAAGTCTAAAAAAAGCCACAGCTTTATTGTAATTGGCACTGTGTTTTTATTTAATTTTTATAAAAGCAAAGGGATAGTCCAAGTTGATGTAATTTTACTCAGTCTCCTTTTGAGCACATAATATGTTGCTGAAGGGGAAAAAATGGGCATTTTCAGCACGTGGAGACGCTGCTTTGGCATCACAACCCTGTTACTGTGAAGAGACAAACCTTTGCTCTTTGGAAATTACCGCACTTGCCAGAAAATAGTCATCTCTGTGTGTTATTTGGCATTTAATTAACAATCAAGCTCGTGGATTTTCATGCTTTTTTTCTCCCCCCAGGCCAAGTACATCACAGATCTTCAATATAAAGACTTCATGATTGTACCGCTTTTTGAAATTAAAAGTATATAAACATTTTGAAACGTCTTTCTACTAATTAACCAATTTTAACTGAATCTTCCACAGCAAATAGTGAAGAATATCTTCAACATTCTTACATTCCGTGTGCGTCATTTTATTTTATTATATTCTCAGAAAATTGAAATGTCAATGATTTTTATTATTTGATCTTACCTATGGTAGGTTAATTGAGCACATATATTAAAGAATTCCATTTATGTGTGGGTTCAAATCACAAGAACTAATTCAGTTTTCATCTCCTAAAATAAAGGTGGCTGCTCTGGGCAAAACGTTCTCTTCACAAGGTTTATCAAACATTAAACATAGGTTCTTTCCTAAGCATTCAAGGGTATGTGCTTACAAAAGAAAGCTACTTCCACTTGTTTCTCTTCACATCAATTTTCTGGTATTTGAAAGAATGCCTCAGACTCTATTTTCTCCTAAGCTATTGGTTGTATATCTTCATGGACTCCACTGGCTTTGTGTAAGATCACAATTTAGGACACACGGTCAGGTTCTGAAATCAGAAGACAAAAGGGAGGGGCCTTCACTTTTGCTTTGCTGTGGAGCCCACATAACAATGGTGTGCTGGTCTGAGGAATTCCAAGTTCCCACTCGCTCTGTGTCCTTGAACCACTTTCCTCATGATCTTTACAACATCGCGTCGGTATGTTTTATGGGTTTTACAATTTTTCATTGACAATGTTGTCTGGTGCACTTCTTCTAAACCATGCCTCTGATTATAAGGAGCAGAAAGTTTGAAATCAGAATTGTTTGGAGAAAAATCTAGATATGGTCAGCAGAGAAGTAGGCAAAGTAGTTGCAAATGGCTATATTTTATTATGGCATGACTTAGAGAAAATAGGGAGTAGAATTTCCATGACCTCCTTCAGCAGCTGTGCTCCTTCCTTAGAGGATAACAACACCCATTCCATTTGGGATTAATATTAACATCCAGCTAAGGGAAAGAGGACAAGGAATTACTAGTGCCATCAGCATTGGAACTACAAGATATACATTTGAGTCCCTGCTGTCCGACGGTTTCTCTCTGTTACTTCAGATGTATCACAACCCTCTCCTCATACGTTACCTCACTTGGTAATTGTGGTTAACTCCTACCAGGAATGAAGATATCCTAGTATCTGTCTAGGATTATCGTCCAGTTATCTAAGTTATGTGAAGCCTAATAGTTGGAAAATAGTCATCAAATATTAGCATATGAGAACCATACTTCATATAGGTGAAGTGGATTGAGAGTGCACGACCCATGATGAGGAGTGAGTACTGCACAGAATTGTTGAATCACTATATTGTACACCTGAAGATAATATAACATTGTATGTTAAATCTACCGGGACCAAAATTTTAAAAAAGAACCATACTTCATCATAGCAAAGATACAGAGCTGTGAGGTATTTATGATGTCTAATGGATGGTGTTAAACCTCAGGAAAAAGGACTGGTTGAATCGAGCATGTGGCAGAGAGGCATTTCCTGCCACCCCCCACCCTCCGTTTTCTAGCAGGGAATGGACCTGACAGGAATTCTGCTTTTGGAAGATTGATTTGTCAGCAGTGTGAGGGATGATGAGAAGTGAATCGAAGATGACTCTTGGCTTCACACCTGAACGAATAGGAGTCTTTGGTGCCACAAAGAGAAGTGAGACAATATGAATGAGGGCTGGATTTGAAAACTATTAAGGATTTGATTTTTAGCATATTGAGAATAAGGTACAAGAATAACATCACTGTTTATGTTAAAATATAAATATTTTAGTGTTAAAATAGAAATAAATCTCCTCATGGACTTGGTGCGAAATGTGATACTGGAGATACTTTTGTGATCTATGTGGGTACAACTGATTGGCTTTACTGATCAGGGGGCTGCTGTTTTGTATTTAATAGCTATAATTTTATACTATATGACAGAGGTTCTTTGTTCTAAAAATGATAATTTGGGCCTGAAGAAGACATTGTGATGAATCACCTTCCATGAGCTAAATTTTATAGAAGGCTAGATGGCAACATTCTCATATAGGACTTAGGCATTTGACAGATATATGGAGGATTCACCTTCCTATATTTGGAGTGAAAATTTTATATTCTATTTGCTTCTTATATTCCACAGTGGAATCGGGATATTAAATTTCCACTGCTATAGCACACTGAATGCTAAAGCACATTAATTACTTAATTTATTTATAAATATTTAAAATGTTATTCTGTAGGGTGAATTAAAGGCCATGAGTGCAGGATGAGTAGGGGGCCTTATAGCCAGACTCAGAAGGCACCATAAACAAAATAGGACAAGGAGGGGGGTAAGATATGTAAAGGAGAGGGAAAGATATGTAAAGAGAAAGTTGGATTCCCTGAGTATAAATGTGACAAACTTTGTAATTTTCCTCTTTGTATCCCTGAATAGGGAACATTTACTTTCCATCAAGATGAAATCTGGGGTCAAGGCAATAGGCACTGCAAAAGTCAACTAGTTTTTCCTGGAAGATGTACTTTCATTTGAGGGCACTGCCTTCAGGAGGCCAAAAGTGTACTTTCAAAAAAATCAGTAAAATACTGCATATACATATATTTTGGTACATTGACTTTTACAGTAATTGGAGCAAAAATATAGGGCCATAAGGCCACCAAACAATGAATTAATCAACGCCACTCGATGCTGCTCCTGGATCCCTGCATCTCTTCCTGGGGATGAGTCTGCAGGTAGGGAAGGAGAGAAAGTGACCCCAGCAACATGGAAACCCCAGGCAGCCTGCAGTGCTCGGGCTCCTGCCTGTCTTGGCAATTCCCTTGGAGGTTGTTGAGATTTCTTCTCTGAAAGGCCTCAACAAAGACCAATAATTATTTTTATGCTTTCCTAACAGTGTGAAATGCTCTGATCACTGTCAATAGGATGTCAACTCCATGACTTACTGGCACCTTTTTTTCTTTTCTGCATTTTATCTGAAGCCAAAGCAATTTCTATAGCTTTCCAGAATTGAAGGAGATAGAAAAGGGTGAAGTATAGAAATCCTGAGAAATCTTTTGCTTTGAAACCTAAGTTTTAATCACAGAAGCCATACCACCAATAAACATACAGGAAGCTCCTGACCGTAGACCTGGGGGCCACTCTAAGGTCAAGGGTGAATTCTAGGGGCCACTAATTCTATAGGGAATTTAACAGAGGAGAGGAGAAGAAGCAATAGTTTAGCCCTCTTGGGACAACTTACTTAAGGGATTTAAGCCACCTAATTATCTTCTTTCCTTCTAAAAATGGTCCTTCTAAATTCTAGAAAGCCACCAAAGTTGTTTAAAAATTTAATAATTATTACAGCTAACATATTTACTTTCAACAAAATTTATGATATGGTATAAATGTATTTTGTGAGTTATATTTTGTAGAACATTAGTACCCCTCGTATAATACTTGCATGTCTCTTAAAACTATGAGATTTGATTTTTACATTTAAAGTTATTATCCTGGCTCATAGCAAGTGTTCTTTATAGTGAAGAATTTTTTTTGGTTGTGTCTGAATTTTTGATCCCAAGATCCTTGGCTGAGAATGCACTAAGTACATTTTTATTACTGTGGGAAATACAATCTATTTTGAAATGACACACTTTACACTACTTCTAGCAATGCTGAAGAACATAAGGGGCCTGACGATATACGATTTAAAATAAATAAAATAATTATTTTTCCTTCCCTCTCCAAAAAATTGCATTCCCAATCATTTGTTTGACAAGGTAATACTTATTGGTAAATGGAGATTTTACATAAATATCATTTTTTAAAATGTGTCACAAAACAACCAGTTGAAAAAGAGAAAATTCACTTAGTTATTGGGTTCATATAGTATGACGCATGAACAAATTTTAATGGCAGGAAGTAGTTCTTCTAACTTTATTTGTAGTAATTCCTTATTATCTTGCCAAACTAATGTGTTTGTTTAAGGAGAGAGTAAAAAGCAAAAACCTGTCTTCCTGTACTAATGCTTTTTCCTGGGCCAGTCCCTCCACCTCTGGTCTCTGTCACATCAGTCATACTTGAAATGAAAGGAGCATCTCCCGAATTCACACATTACAGTCAGAGGGCAGAGGCACCTGTGTTGATCTGTATCAACACTTGAGGAGAGGACATTAGCTCTATTGACGAATATCACAATCATGCTGTGAAACATGCTTTGGAGATGAGGACCTGCTTTGTCGTCAGTTGCTTACTGAAGATGGAAATAGGTTTCTCAAGGCTGCAAAATCTAGATACAATTCTGATTGTCTCAGTTTCTCATGGTTTAGAAGGTACACTTAAAAGTAGCTATGCAGGTGGTGGGTATTATAGAGGGCACAGATTGCATGGAGCACTAGGTGTGGTGAAAAAATAATGAATACAGTTTTTCTGAAAATAAATAAATTGAAAAAATTAAAAAAAAAAAAAAGAAACCTAAAAAAAAAATTCCATGCCAAAGAAGTTTGGAAAATGCTATAAACTATAATGACTCTAAGACTTTCATATTACCTTATTAAAAAAACATTTGAGAATTCTAAAAAAAAAAAAAAAGTAGCTATGTCAAGAGTTGGGGTGACATTGATGAATTTTAAAGGATGGTAGAGATAGTTTGGTCTACCTTGGTTTGTCTTCCAGAAATACATTGTGTTTTAAAAATTCTTAATATTGATTTAAGCCCTTTTGTTAGATACAATGAACTTAGTGGACAAATTAATAAGAAAGTGACTTAGAAGTCAACACATCCCAAAATTCCTCTGCGTTTCTCTGAAACAGTAAGTCACACGTGTGTATATATGTACGTACATGTACCTACATGTATATATGTATATGTATATGTGTATATTTACATGTGTACACACATATACACATACCTCCAAAGGGCTACAGTATGGGATATGACAAAGAACAAGAGTCCTGTGAGATTCATTTAGTTAATTGAATGCGTCAAAACATTTTAGTTATTGGCAGCAATGTCATATGTTAACATAAGTCTCATAAAGATAAGCTTGTTTTGCTTGTGAACATGTTTGTTGGTAGTACAAACTCACTTGTTTTGACCTTTGTCTGTTTTGCTATATCTCTTTCTGAAGGGGATTTGAAAGTCACTTACTTTTAGAAGTCCAGAGACTGAGAAATATAAGATTCTATTATTAAAAGCTTAAGTCCTAAATCAACTTATTATGATCTGAAAGGAATTTCAGAGTTGAAGGGAAGAGGGAATGCTAGTAGAGACAATTTGATTTTATAATAGCCCATATTAACATATATGCTTTACTCTCCTTTGAGCTGTAAGTGTTTTACGTTCAGGTCACTCAGGCAAAGACTGAAAAAAGTCATTTCTGAACATTCTGGGATGATAAAAATGCCTATCATTGCCATATATACACAATGGAATACTATGCAGCCATCAAAAGAAATGAAATCTTGCCATTTGTGACAACATGGATGGAACTAGAGCGTATCATGCTTAGTGAAATAAGTCAAGCAGAGAAAGACAACTATCATATGATCTCCCTGATATGAGGAAGTGGTGATGCAACATGGGGGCTTAAGTGGGTAGGAGAAGAATAAATGAAACAAGATGGGATTGGGAGGGAGATAAACCATAAGTGACTCTTAATCTCACAAAACAAACTGAGGGTTGCTGGGGGGAGGGGGTTTGGGAGAAGGGGGTGGGATTATGGACATTGGGGAGGGTATGTGCTTTGGTGAGTGCTGTGAAGTGTGTAAACCTGGTGATTCACAGACCTGTACCCCTGGGGATAAAAATATATGTTTATAAAAAATAAAAAATTATTAAACAAACAAACAAACAAACAAACCCCCCACAAACCTGACCCTTTCTTATTCTAACACAGTCTGAAAAATGCAGATCATAAAAACATTCCAAATATCATGATGCTATACCTATTCTAAGACTTGACCTTTTGTGTTGTGTGCATTTTAATCTCTACTTAGATGTCTGAGTCACTGTTTATCAGGTGCTGAGAATGACAGAATTGCTCAATAGCCATATGAAACAGTTTCCCTCTACCTGGATTTCAGATGTCAAAAATCAGTGCATGCTAGAAGCTTCATTATTAATACTAGTGACCTTTCTAGAAAAATCAAGAATATATTGAACTTCAAAAACACCTAGACTTGATTTCCTTAAATTCATTATTCTCATGGTTCTGTAAGGTATTCTTTGTCTTGTTTGAAATCAATAAAAGACAGTGATAATAAAAGTCATGATACTATTTAGATATCAGTAATCTTCAAGAGTCTCTGGAGTTTATTAGAGACTTTTCTTAACACTGTTCTTTTTTTAAAGCTCAAGTCATTGATGAAGCACCTTTATTCTGACATATTCTTTTTTAAGTCAAGGAAAAACTTAATGCACAAATCTTAAAAGCATAAATTATGAGCATATTTGTATAATTAACAATTAGTATGTAAAACATTTCCATCACCTCCAGAAGTTCCCTTAGCTTTTTCCAGTGAATCTCACCTCCTATAGACACCCATTATTCAAATTTCAGTCACCAGAGATTAAATTTGTTAATTTTGAACTTCATATAAATGGAATCATACAGTATTTATTTTTTGAAATTTATCCTGGTTTGTATCATTAGTTCATTTTTTAATTGTTGCATGGTATTCACTGTATGACTATACCATTTCTATTTCTGATGTTAAATTGGACTGTTTCTAATATTGTGCCATCACGAGTAATAAGTAGTATTATTATGACTACTCCACATCTGGTGGGCATAAGAACCAATTTTTCTGAGTTATACATCTGTGGGTGGACATGCTGCATCACAGGGGAGATTAAGTTTCAATTTAGTGAATGTTAACCCGTAGTCTTCAGATGAGTTGTAATGATTTATACTTCTGCTAGCAATGCCTGACACTGATAATACTTCCACCAGCAATGCCTGGACCTCCAACTGGGGTCCAGTTGTTCCACATCCTCAATAATGCTTAGTATTTTCAGTCCTTTTAATTCTAGCTATTATGATGAGGATGTAGAGGTATCTCATTGTGCTTTATTTTATTTTTTTTTAAAAGATTTTATTTATTTATTTGACAGAGAGAGATCACAAGTAGGCAGAGAGGCAGGCAGAGAGAGAGAGGGAAGCAGGCTCCCCCTTGAGCAGAGAGCCCGATGCGGGGCTCGATCCCAGGACCCTGAGATCATGACCTGAGCCGAAGGCAGTGGCCCAACCCACTGAGCCACCCAGGTGCCCCTCTCATTGTGCTTTAATATGCAATTCTTTGATAACCAATGATAACGAGAGTACTTGTATGTGTTTATCACTCATTTGTGTATTTTCTTTTATGAGGTGTCTGATCAAATTAGACTAAATTTTTAAAAATTTTACTTTTTTATTAAAAAATTTGTAAGATTTGTAGGAGATCCTAATATAATCTGTGAACAAGCTCTTGGACAGATATTTGTAGTACAAATATTTTTCTCACTCTATGGCTTGCCTTAATGGTATTTTAGAAAGAGAAAATGCTTTAAAATTTGCTCTTGTCCACTTTACCAATTTTTTTTTTCTTTTTTAGGCAGTACTTCTTGTGTCTTCTCTAAGAAATATTTGACTACTCCCAAGGTTAGAGATATTCTAAGTTTTCCTCTAGAACATTTACAGTCAGATTTTATATAAGGCTGGGGTCAAACTTGAATTAATATTTGTATAAGGGACAAGATTCCTTTTTTCCCATATATTTAGTAAGTATCATTTCATTGCTATTTACAAACTTTCCTTTCTCCATTTAACTGTTTTGTTGTTTTTATAGAAAATCAAACAACCATATAAGTATGGGATCACTATTCTGTTTTATTGATCTATTTGCCTGTTTACATGTTAATAACACACTACTTTGATGACTCTAGCTTTCTACTAAGTCATGTGATAAGGAGGAATAAATACTCCAATTTTCTGTCTTTTTCAAAATTGTTTTGGCCATTTTTAGATTCCTACATTTCCATGTTGATTTCAGGATCGGCTTTCTTTCAACTGCTACAAAGAAGTCTGTTACAATTATTTTTTAATTTTGAATTTTTTATTAACATATAATGTATTATTGGCTCCAGGGGTACAGTTCTGTGAATAGCCAGGTTTACACTCTTCACAGCACTCACCATAGCACATACCCTCTGTTACAATTTTTTATAAAAATTATCCTAAGTATATTAATCAATTTTGGAAGAATTGACATCTTAACATGTTATTCCATTAATGTGGTATACCTTCCAATCTACATAGATAGGTCTTTTTATTTTTTTTAATTTTTTAATTTTTTAATTTTTTTTTTTTTTTTTTTTTTTTTTTTTTTTTTTTTGTTTGTACCCCAACCTCCCACCCCCCGTCCCTTCAAAACCCTCAGATTGTTTTTCAGAGTCCATAGTCTCTCATGGTTCACCTCCCCTTCCAATTTCCCCCAACTCCCTTCTCCACTCTAAGTCCCCATGTCTTCCATGCTATTTGTTATGCTCCACAAATAAGTGAAACCATATGATAATTGACTCTCTCTGCTTGACTTATTTCACTCAGCATAATCTCTTCCAGTCCCGTCCATGTTGCTACAAAAGTTGGGTATTCATCCTTTCTGATGGAGGCATAATTTTTTATTTTTTATAAACATATATTTTTATCCCCAGGGGTACAGGTCTTTTTATTTTTTAAAGATTTTATTTATTTATTTGACAGAGAGAGAGAGATCACAAGTAGGCAGAGAGAGAGAGGGAAGCAGGCTCCGACTGAGTGGAGAGCCCGATGCGGGGCTCGATCCCAGGACCCTGAGACCATGACCCGAGCCGAAGGCAGAGGCCCAACCAACCGAGCCACCCAGGCGCCCCCATAGATAGGTCTTTAAAAGTCTTCTTTCAACAATCTCCTGTAGTTCTCAGTGTTTAGATTTTATATGTATTTAATTAAATATATTCCCAAGTATATTTTATTTTTATATTATAAATCATATTGTATTGAAATTTTTATTTCCAAGTTGTTTGATGTCAGCATACAGAACTACGATTGATCCTACAAATTTGTTGAAATTATTTATCAGTTCCAGTAGCTTTTTAAAGATTCCTTAAAATTTTCTTTGTAGAAGCTTATGTTTCTGCAAATAAAGACAGTCCTTTTTATTTCTATCCAATCTATACTTAATTTTCTTCTATGTATTTTAATGGCTAGAACTTCAAATGCCATGTTGAAAGGATTGGTAAGAGGAGATATCCTGAACTTAGTATGAACGTGTTCAGTATTTCACCAGGAAATATTATGAAAGCTATAGACACTTTTTACCATGTTGAAAGAGGTCCCTTATTTCTAGTTTGCAGAAAGTTTTTATAATAAGTGTCTTTTGAATTTTGTCAAATGCCTTTTCTGCATCTATTGATATGATAGTAGGACTCTTTTTTCTTTTAGTACAGTAAATTACTTTAAGTGATTTTTTAATATTAAATCAACTCAAGTTATAATATGTACTCTTTTGTTATATCGCTGGATTGGATTTGTTAACATTTAAAGGAATTTTCCACCTAGGTTCATGACAGATATGGGTGTGTAATTTTCTTTACTTGCAAAATCTTTGTCAGGTTTTGTCAGGGTTATACTGATAATTTTCCCTCTTTCTCTGTGTTAAAACTGGAATTATTTTTTTCTGGAAAGCTTGAGAGAACTTACCATCTCTCAACTGAATTGAGAACTGAAAGAGAAAAATTGAAACCATCAAAGTCTGAATTTTTCTTCATAGAAAGAGTTTAAATTACAAGTTCAGTGTGTAAAAATAGGTACATGGATATACAAATTATAATTTTTGTGTGTGTTTGTTTTGGTAATTTATATCTTTCAAAGAATTTGACAATTTCTTCTAAGTTGTCAAATGTATTGGCATAAATTGTGGATAATATTTCTTATGCTTTGCTATATGTAGGGTCTATAATGATAACATCTCTTTTACTTATAACTTATTTTTTTTTTACTCTTTTTAAATTTGCTGATAATTTTATTATTTTTTCAAAGTACCAAATGTTTTCTTTGTTAATTTTTGCTATTGTCTTATTTCTATTTAATTGATTTCTGCTTTTATATTTGTTACTTCCTTTGATCAACTTTATATTTGTTACTTCCTTTGATTAACTAGGTTTAATTTTCCTAATTCTAGCTTATTTAGGTGGAAGCACAGATGACTGATATATACTTATGTTTTTTCTAATATAAGCATTAAAATAAATAAAGATTCCTCTAAGCATTGGTTTAGCTGCATCTGACAAAATTTCAATTGTGTTTTCATGATCATTTAAAATAATTAAACATTTTTTAAACCCGAGCAAAGTCATTTATATCTCTTCATACTTCTGGGGTTTTTTTTGTATCTAATATGAGAAGGTCATTCTTAAAGATCTGTAAGTTCTCTTTAGATTTACCATTTTCTGGTTAATATTTGGTTGAGTGCATGAAATTATAATTTTTATTTGGCTATAGCACACAGTTGCCCTGTAGAACTGGATAGGTTTTAACATTTGTGTTTTTTTTTTTAATCGCAAAATGTATTAAAATATATTTAAACTATTTCTAGTGTGAAAATACTTAAATTTGGAAGATGCTACTCAGTAAGTTTCTCTAGGACTATGCAATGCTATTTTAAAGTGAAACCATATATCATAATCATTGACAATGGGAGACAGAAAGCAGAGTCCTCCAAATATAGTAATGTATTCAGTCGTCATATGTCTTAGAATAGGTATAATGTCAGTTGGCTATTCCTTATAGTATTTTTTATAATTAAACCATAATCATAAGAATAGTGCTTTCTTGAGTTCTTTGAGTTACTATAACAAATCTTCAAACCTGAGAAGGGTCATGGGTACCCCTCAATTTATAACCAGTGGTCAGAAGGGCTGGTGTCCTAGGGCCCTACCTGAGGTTGGCATCTTAAAGTGAAGCCATTCTAATGGAAGGCTGAGTCTTTAACTTTGGGAACAGCTGCTAACTCTGGGTGATTAGCATCATAATTGTATTGTGGTACCTTAGGTGGGAATGGAAAAAAAACAGGGGACACTATTTTTTTTTAAAAAGTATCCTTGAAGTAGAGACCACGTCCAACCTTGCTTTTTCATATAACAATCTAGTTTTAACTTAGGCACATGTCAACCAAACAAAAAACTACATTTCTCAGCCTCCCTTGCAACTGTGCATATATGACTAAATTTTAACCAACAAGATGTATACAGCAGTGCTATACAACCTCCCCTTTCCCATTTTATGATGAAAGATATTTGCTATCCCAACTCTAATATTTTATCTTTGAACAGCAGACAATGATGCTAATTTGTTTCTTTCTTTCCTAGGAGTAGCATCAGAGATCCAAGACTTGCCTATCTTTAGAACATATATTATACTACATAGGATTATGAATTATATTTATCTGAAAGATTAATAAATTCTGCTTGAGACCCCAAGAAGGTGTTGTGGCCAGTTGATAACAAGTCCTGGATTCTGCATTTACAAAGGTGCATGTCAATATGTCTAGACACTATTTCCATATTTGCACATATTGTCATAGAAGCACCTGTAGGAAAAACTCCTCCATCAGGGCCATGGTCCAGCGGTGGTGCAGCTGCCAGGATTTGGCTGGGTGGCTGATGTCTGCTGCATGGAGAATCAGGGACATAGTTTTGGCTTTGTCAATCCTGTCAAACCAAGGACATATTTAAATTATCAGAAAAAGTCAGCAATTACAGTCTTTCTGAGTCTAAGCCTATGGAACTTTAACATGATGGAAAAAAATAACCTACCCTTCAGGTTGCTGCAAACTGTTTCTTATATTTTTAATTTGCTGGAAGTGACCTGACATGTCTGTAGACAAAACCATTTCAATCACTAGGTTCCGAAGATCCCTGTGGAGTCATCAAAAGAAGAAAGGTTCATTTGGCTCTTGATGATTCTCAAGTAAAACATTTCCTTAATATTACTGACTAAATTTTATTTTTCTTTATGGATATAAGCACAAAATATGCTACTTTTTAAATGTAAAAGAGCTCACAAATGTTGACATTATTTCATCCTTTAACTCTCGCAGCTTTTGGAAGTTGCCGGGAGAGTGCTCTGTGCATGATGCTGTTTAACACCTCCCCTTCAAGAACTGGATGTTCCCCCATGCACAACCACAACTGTCTACTACTCATAATTCCTAATTACTGTCTATCTGAAAGGAACCTGATCAACTTAAGAAAATAATTTTAAATGCAGTATTTGCTATTATTAAAATCACCAATATGTATTCAGGATTTATTCAGTCCAAGCAGTGTGGTAGGTTCTTTTATATGAGGAGGTATATTATTTCACACCAGAGGAGACTGAGTTTTATCCAGTCACACAGGTAACTGGTAGATGGAAGAGATAAGATTCAACCCCAAGAGTTCCCACTCCTACAGCTGACACAAGGACCACTTCACTGTGCCAAACTTCTGTCATAAGAACCCCAGAGAAAACGAGATGCCGAAGTAGGTGGGGATTCTTCATTTCAGCTTTTGAAACCCTGACTCTTCAATGCATTGTAGACAGAGCTATTGGTACTATTGAAATTTTAATCACATTTTAATCTGAGCTATTCAGTGACATGCATGAATATTTGCACACTAAGCAGGAAAAGCTTGCATGCTCTATAGGTCATCGCTTGCTCAGTACAGATAGAGAAAAAGGTCACTTACACTGGAAATCATATTTTACTTTCATTCTGTGGCATGGCCAATAGAATAAGCTAAGTAAAACAAGTAAAATGTGTGTGGTAAAGTTGAATTATAATCTTGTGTCAAAGATATTTAACCTAAAGTTTGTGTGATTGAATAATTTGTTTTTAAAACAGCCACATATTAGAGGAGCTTGCTGAAATTCAACTGGATTTTTAGATGGGCACTGTGAGAAATCCATATTTTAATTACTATTGATGATATTAAATAGCTTGCTTACAACACTTTTACCCAAATATTAAAGGAATAGAAACTAAAAATAGTTAATAAAATTGTATCTTTTAAAAAGATTTCATTTATTTACTTGAGAGAGAAGAGAGCATGCATGCAAGAGAACATGAGCGGGGTGAGGGGCAGAGGGAGAAACAGACTTCCCACTGAGCAGGGAACCTGATGGGGGTCTCCATCTATTCCAGAACTCCAGGAACATGACCTGAGTGGCAGCAGACACAGCCAACTGAGCCACCCAGGCACCCCTAAGTTATTCTCAATTACATTTTTTTCTCTGAAATTATGAAGAGACCCATATTACAATAGCAACTGAACCAAAATATTCATTTTAACCAGGAAAAATGAGACGAAAGTTTTATGAAATCTATAAAATTTAGTATATTGTACTTTGCATATGAGATGCTAGATATTATCAATAATCAACTAATAATGTATTAATAAGCTAGGCAAAATAGTGCATAAGGGAAATTATTTATTTATGAATCTTCCTTACCAAAATTTTTAAATTATTGCATTTATGGTAACTAAAGTTACTTTAAGAAGTAAATAGGTATGCAAACAGAAAGCCTACAAATCTCTAAAAATCTATTCATATTTTAATTTATGGTAACTTGTCATCAACTTTCTGCTAGCAAATGTATCCTTTGTAGCTTTTTAGAAACAATGTTGGATCTATTAAATTCTACAATCCATATGATACTATAGCATTTTTTAAAACATTTCTATAAAAACATTCAATTACGATGATTCTGAGTAGTTATTGTACAGAAATTTATAAAATATTAAAGGTATAAATTATTAGAATAATAAAGATGTTAATGAACAAAACATAATAGAAAAAAATCACATCGAAATAGCAACAGAATCAACTTTGAGAAGGAAAATGTTGAATTCAAAGGAATAACAATAAAAATTAATAATATTAAATGAGATCTCTGGGAATAATGATCACTGACAAAAAATTAAACACTCTAAATGTAAATAATCATGTCTTGGACCACAGGAAATACCTCCAAACTTATCTCCCTAGCCTACCTTTGCTCTTCTATTCTCCACATAACACAGGCAGCGGTAACTTTAAAATCTTTTTACAATTAGATGCTGGCCTTCTTAGCTGGAAACCCAACTGGGCTCTTGTTTCTTTCTTTCTTTTTTTTAAATTTAATTTAATTTTTTCAGTGTTCCAGAATTCATTGTTTATGCACCACACCCAGTGCTCCATGCAATACGTGCCCTCCTTAATACCCACCACCAGGCTCACCCTGGTGAACTTCCCCATTCCCCTCCCCTGCAAAACTCTCAGTTATTGGACTCTGGGCTATTGTTTCTGGCAGAATAAAATGAACGGCCTGATCCAGTTTCCCAAAACAAAGTGCCTCCCACCACCCACATTAGATCTGCTTTTATAGTTGCAGAAGTGAGCCCGTATTTTTAACCCACTGAGCCACTCATGTGCCCCTGTGAGCCTGTATTTTTTACACAGCTTCAAAATGTCTTTGAAAAACCAGAAAGCTTGAGTATTTGGAAAAGTACCTATCAGAAATTCGGGCTTGTTTTAAATCCTGAATTAACCTTTATTCATTTATTCACTCATTTATTTTGAGGCAGTTCTTTTTTTATTTTTTTTTAAAGATTTATTTGACACACAGAGAGAGAGAGAGAACACAAGTAGGCAGAGCAGCAGAGGGAGATGGAGAAGCACAGCCTCTCCACTGAGCAGGGAGCCAGATGCGGGCTCAATCCCAGGAGCCTGGGATGATGACCTGAGCCAAAGGCAGCGCTTAACTGACTGAGCCACCCAGGCGCCCCATATTTTGAGGCAGTTCTTGATCCAAAGGCACTTCAATTTTTTAACCTTTATTTATTTATTTATTTTTATTGTGTGTTATGTTAGTCACCATTTTACCCCTCTGATATTTGAAGGGGAAGCTTTTTGGCCCATTAACTAACTTTCAACAAAATCTTTGTTAAAGCCTTTTTTTTTTTTTTTTTTAGAAAGTATAAGTAGGTCTCATTGACTGGTAGGGATATGCAGACATATTTGCACTAATAATTTCTATGTTAATCAGAAATTCATACTCCCAGGGTCCTGGGATCCAGCCCCGCATTGGGCTCTCTGCTCAGCAGGGAGCCTGCTTCCTCCTCTCTCTGCCTGCTTGTGATCTCTGTCTGTCAAATAAATAAATAAAATCTTAAAAAATATATATATAAAGCTAAACTCCATATATAGAAAAGTAATATATGAAGAAATCCATATTACATTAAGATTTTGAATTTATTTAGGACCACATATTGGTATAATTAAATGGAGCTTCATTACAGAGAGTACATCATTATGTATCCTAAACTACGTGTTGTGTGGTATGCAGTGTTGTGGACTGGCCATGATGTATACAGATGTAGAATTAGCCTGGAAAATAGCTCAACTCCAATCAGCAGAGCCTAGCTCCTGAACAACATCTTGTAGGTTCTAGTCCTTCTCACAGTCATCCAGTCAAGGGGAACTTTTGTAATATGAATTTTGTCATTTTAAATCGCATAATTTAAGTTTTTCCTGAAATTAAATTTCATCTGGGCTTCCTTTGAAACTCACCTCCAGTCATCTTTGGACAAATTTATCAAAACATTCATTTCTTCTTCTTGCATAAGTCGATAAGCTGCACTCACATGGTGATTCTCAAGGACAGAGCGATCATTATACAAAAGGGCAACATCTGACCTAAGAATTAAAAACAAAATGTCCAGAAGAGGATTTATTTTAGATTTCATGAGCATTTGCTAAATATACTCAAGTCACAAGATATCTCATCAATAAGAATTCTATAATCAAACACCTAAATTTATGGAAGTACTTAGTTTCTTTTTTTAAACCATGCTATAGCTTTAAAAAAATAGACATTTTTTTTTTTTAGAGCAGTTGTAGGTTCACAGCAAAATTGAGCAGACGGTATAGAGCTTTGCCATACACCCCCTCACCATAGATATGTAAAACCACCTCCTCATTATCAATTTCCCACACCAGAGTGGTACACTGGTTATAATTTATAGGTCTACATTGAACGTCATTGTCACCCCAAATCCACAGTTTACATTAGGATTCACTCTTGGTGTTGTACACCCTGGGTCTTTGGACAAATGTACAATGACATGCATCCACCATTATGACATTGCTCTGAGTAGTTTCACTGCCATAGAAATCCTCTGTGCTTAGTCTGTTCATCCCTCCCAAGCCCATAACCCCTGGTAGCCACTGATCTTTTTACTTTTCTCCATAGTTTTGGCTGCTGAAGAATATCATATATTTAAAATCATATAGTATGTAACCCTTTCAGACTGGCTTCTTATACTTAGTAATATGCATGTAAGATTCCTCCATGTCTTTTCATGGCTTGATAACTCAACTCTTTTGAACACCAAGTAATAGTCCATTGTCTAGATTTATCACAAGTTAGCCTTTCACTTACCTAAGAATTTCTCAATTGCTTCCTTATGAATAAAGCTGCTACAAATATCCATGTTCAGGTTTTTGTATAGACATAATTTTTTAGCTCCTTTCGGTAAATACTAAGGAGTGTGATTGCTGGACTGTATGATAAGAATATGTTTCATTTTCTGACAAACTGCCAGAAATGGCTTCCTAAGTGGCTGTACCATTTTGCTTTCCCACTATAGTGCATGAGAAGTCCAGTGGCCACATATCCTCACCAATAGCTTGTGTCATCAGTGTTCAAGATTTTAACCATTATAATAGAGGTGTAGTGATATCTCATTGCTTAAATTTGCATTTCCTTTACAACATATAATGTGGAACACCTTTTCATATGCTAATTTTCCATCTGTATCTCTTCTTTGGTGAGGTGTCTGTTGAAACACAGTGTTAAGTTGGGCCATTTATTGTTGTAGAGTTTAAAGAGTTTTTTTGTGTATTTTGCAAAACAGCCCTTATCAGATATATCTTTTGCAAATATTTCTCCCCACCTTGTGGATGGTCTAATTACCTTGATATTGTCTTTTACAGAGTATAAGTGTCTAACTTTAATGAAATCTAGCTTACCAATTAGTTTTTGTGAATTTTGATTTAGTGTTGTATCTAAAAAGGCATTGTCCCATTCAAGATTATCTAGGTTTTTTCTTATGTTGACTTCTAGGAGTTTCATAGTTTTGCATTTTTACATTTAGGTCTATCCATTTTGAGTTAGTTTTTGTGAGGAGAATAAGGTCTATGCCTAGATTTATTTTTTTGCATATTCATTAGTTTCAGATCCATTTGCTGAAGAGGCTAGACTGTGTTTGGCCTATTGCATTGCCTTTGCTCCTTCATCAAAGATCAGGTAAAAGGTAAAACTACTTTTTATGTGTGTCTATTTCTTGGATCTTTCTTCTGTTCCGTTGATCTATTTGTTTATTCTTTTACCAATACCACACCATCTTGACTACTATAGCTTTATAGCGAGTCTTGAAGTTAGATAGTATCAATTCTCCAACTCTGTTCTTCTCTTTCAGTAATGTGTTGGCTATTCTGGGTCTTTTGCCTTTCCATATAAGCTTTAAATTTGCTTGTCAACATCCACAAACTACTTTGCTCGAGTTTCATTGGGATTGCTTTGAATCTATAGACCAAGTGGAGAAGGACTGACATCTTGACAATACTGAGTCTTCCTACCATGAACATGGAATATCCCTCCATTGATTTAGTTCTTTGAATCTGTCATCAAATTTTTGTAGTTTTCCTGATATACATCTTATACATATTTGTTAGATTTATACCTGAGTATTTTAATTTTTTATGCTATTGTAAGTGATACTGTGATTTTAATTTAAAATTCCACTTGTTCACTATTGGTATGTAGGAAAGTGGCCAAATTTTGCACGCTAACCTTATATTCTGCAAACTTGCTATAATTATCAGTTCTAGGAGCTTTGGGGTCAATTCCTTTGAATTTTCTATATAGACTATAATGTAACTTGTGAACAAAGACAGTTTTATGCTTTCTTTCCCAATCTTTATGCTTTCTGTCTCCTGTTAACTAGGACTTCCACTATGACCATAGTTTAAAAAAGGTAGTGAGAGAAATATCCTTGCCTTGTTCCTGACCTTACTGGGAAAGCTTCAAGTTTCTCTCTGTTAAGTGTGAGGTTAGTCATCAGATTTTTTTGTAGATCTCCTTTATCAAGTTGAGAAAGGTCTCTTTTATTCCTAGTTTGCTGAGTATTTTTATCATGAATGGTGTTGGATTTTGTCAAATGCCTTATCTCCATTTTGATATAATTTCATGTTTTTCTTCTTTAGCATGATGATATGATGATTTCCTTAATTCACCAGTTTGGTCATAGTTTCCTTTTAATTATCTTAGTTTCCTTTTAATTATCGTAGTTTGAATATACTTATGTCTTTTCCTTACAATTTGTAATTCAGACACCTGTAAAATAATCTAGATATGCCAAACAGAGAAAAAAAATTACCTGGTATCCTCATTCAAACATTGAATGAATCGAACCCTCTGCTGATGAATCAACCCATTCCAGATAGTTGATTACCAACTATTTTCTATGTCCTTAGACTAAAATTAGTTTGGATGGAGGGTAGAGGGAATGATGAAATCATTTGATCTATTATGATTTTAGTTTTTTCTCCCTCATAATGTTGTGATTAAACTTGAATATTTAGATCCTACAGCATTAAATTAACTGAGAAAACCTTAAAAAAAACCCAAAATCTGAAATGTGTGTTTTACCACCAATTTATAACAAACATTATATTTTAGAGTGATGAACTCATCAAGGAAATTTTTTTGCTTTTCACCTATCCATATTTTCACATTATTTAAGCAAACAAACTACTTCAAGCAGCATTGCAGAACATAGTGGTCTAGCATAAAGTATGAAATATTGCAAGCATTCTCAGATCTGTATCATGGAGTCCTGGCTTCTTCCTCTGTCCTCTTAGATTGCCAGATCATTTTGCAAGTGTGGAATGGAAGCGGGACCGCTATGTTTAATGTATTAAAATGGCACATCCACCCATGTACGTTGCCAAATTGGAGGCAGCAAAAATAGCAAAAGGGAAGTCAAGTTAAAACCCGTGCAACTTAGTTTCCACTTGCTGCCGTGCCCAGACTCTTCATTTTTCATTCCTTGTGGCAGACATATACTTCATCAGCACTAAAACTGCCTCATTAAGACTTACTGTTTTAGGCTTCTCAGTCAGTAGTACTGGTTACAGAACTGACATTATCACTGAATGTTTACCAAAGAATAGGGAAGGATAAATAAAATAAAGAATTAAAGAAACCTGGTTTCGGTTGCAAGGAACCTATTTGAGATCTGTATCTAATAATCTACTAAATAAACTAAGCTTTATAATCCAACATAGGGAAAATGACCTATGAGGTAGAGCAATTACTTCATCTTTTATTTCTAGAACTATCATAAAAGTAGAAAAACATATGTAGTTAGCTAATGGTACATAATTCCACAGTAGGTTTTCTTTTAATCCCAATGATGGCCTAAAAATTCTCTAACCAATAATCATAACTCAATATGCAGAAAAGTACACCTGCAAACCTTGTTCAAGAGAGAACTGAGTATATCTTGCCCAAGTATCTCCAGAAGTTCACGCAGATCATGGGAAAAACTGACATGTAAATCACATGTCATTTGTATCAGATGGCCTCAAATCTAGCCAGGGCAGTGTAACTACATGACATGGCTCCAAGTATCACTGTCCTTTACTTTCAGCAGCAAGCAAAGCTATATCTTTGAACTGGATTTAATTGTAGCAAATTACTATGCTTTTGTCTCATAAATCCAATAAGATTCTGATAATACAGCACCATCTTAATGTTTGAGATGGTCTTTGACTGCTAAGAAAAGAACAAAACTCTAAGCAACATTCAGTATCCATGGTAACATGTAGCTCAGTATTTTTACGAAAAAGAAATTATCTCCATTTATTTACACTTTCAAGGATTTCATGAATTATAATGTCTGTATTGAACTCAAATCTAGCATTGCACTATGTTCTAAATTATTTTTTATTTTGCATTATCCAGTATATAGTTTTCTATATTAGAAAAGCATTCTAAATCTAAGTAACAATGAATGATATAAAATACAATAGAATTATTGATACTTTTAACCTAAGATCTTATTTTTTTTTGGACAAAATGGAAAGGTGTTAGAGTTTTAAAAGCACATTATATTGTTATGTTTGTGGTCACCACAACATGTTCATTTATAGAATTCTCAAATTCTTGCATAATTAATCCTTTAAATTGATCCCAGTAGGCGATTTACAAGAAAATAAACAAAATACCAGACATTTTCTCCCCTTTATTTACAGAGTTTCTTAATGTAAAATTGGGGGAAAAATGAATTCTTCTTTCTCCCTCTCCTCTTTCTTTACTCTACCTTCTCCTCTTCCACCTCTTCCCTTTTTCTCATTTCCTTCACCTTTTCTGCAGTCCAGAGCATAAGCAAGTTAGGACCCTTCATCAGTTGTAAACGGACGGTAAGGAGAAAGCTGGAAGTGATGGCCCGACACCACTGCTGGAGAAGGCTAGCCCTTGGCCTTCACTTTTCAGAGTAGAAAAAACAAGAAGTGTTCATGGATAACGAATCCCTTGCTTCCTTCTCCAATTGCTAAAACTGTGGGGCCCAGCTCAGTAATGAGCTGTGTTTAACTAAAATCTCACTCATTGTGGATTCAGTGGATGTAGAAGGGTCTTTGACAAACAAGAATGATGTGCATGGTCTACCTTCACTTTGATGTTTGACACAAAAATGGAAGAGCTGCCTCTACTCTACAAATGTGTAGGTAATTAATATCCTCTTCCACATGAACAAACCTCCAGGTCTGCCTTTTCCCTTCATGGTCTGTCAACTCAAAAGCTCTGGGAATAGACAGAATGCCTTCCTCTGTCACATGCATATGGAATATTATTCACCAATGAAATTGAAAGAGCCATCAAGCCATGAAGAGACATTGAGGAACATTAAATGCATATTATTAAGTGAAAGAAACCAGTCTGAGAAGGCTTTATATCACAGTATTTCAACTATATGACATTTTAGAAAAGTCAAAACCACAAGATATTAACAAGACCAGTGGTTATCAGGTGTAAAGGCAGAGAGAGGAAGGAAGGGAGGAATAGATGATGCACAGGAGGTTTTAGGGTAGTGAAACTATTGTGTATGATACCATAATGGTGGATACATGGCATTATACATTTGTAAAATCCATACAATGTGTAACACAAAAACTAAACTCTAATATGTATTATGGGCTTCAGTTAATAATAATGTATCAGTAGTGGTTCATTATAACAAATGTACCATACTGATGCAAGATGTTAGCAACAGGGGAAACTGTGGGGGTGGGGAAAGAGAGTTTATGGGAAATATGTACTTTCTGTTCAGTTTTTCTATAAATCTAAAACTTCTCTAAGAAATAAAGTCTATTAATTAAAAAAAAAGAAAAAAATAATTTTCCCTTAATAAGACTGGAGGGTTCTACAGTAATTCTAGAGCAATATCAGTCTCTCAACTTCCATCTCCATCTCAAGCAACTCTGACTAGTGAAAGACTTAGAGAGATGTCAGGGACCTATGTATAGAAAGTTGGATCACAATGGGTCCTAGACACTTAATCTCACAAAACAAACTGAGGGTTGCTGGGGGGAGGGGGTTTGGGAGAAGGGGGTGGGATTATGGACATTGGGGAGGGTATGTGCTTTGGTGAGTGCTGTGAAGTATGTAAACCTGGTGATTCACAGACCTGTACCCCTGGGGATAAAAACATATGTTTATAAAAAATTAAAAATCAAAAAAAAAAAAAGTTAAATAAGGTTATAAATGTGTGCCTTAATCCAATATGGCTGATGTTCTTATAAGAAGAACAAGAGATACCAGGAATTTGTACCCAGACAGAAAGGGTCATGTGAAGACAGTGAGAAGGTGGCCATTTAAACCAAGCAGAGAGGCTTCTGCAGAAACCAAACCTGCTGACACTTCTTGGACTTCTAGACCTCAGAACTGTGAGAAAAATTCTGTTATTTAAACCACCCAATCTGTGATTTTGTGATAATAGCCCTAGCAGACAGGTATATCTCCACTCTGGAAATTTGATTCTAATAACTGTCATTTATTAGCACCATTAAAAACCTCATTTTCTAATTATTTTAAATTTAGCACTTCACACTAACCTGGAAATAAGGTTTTTTTTATTTTCTTCAAAAGCACAATTTTATTACTTTCACATCCATAATGATACTAAACTAATGCCTTAAATAACATGTTGCAAGATTCATGTCAGTCAGATGTCTGAATTGTGTGATACTTTAAAGTATTAATTCTGGGCAGAGAGAAATTATCTGACACATTTTTACATTATTTAAATTGCTAAATATGTTAGTAAATATTTATACAGTTTTCTTGATAAATAATTGAGAAAGTGTTTGTAACTTAAGGAATTTTGCTAAAATCCATTAAAACTACTTACTAGACATCTTCACTGTTTTTTAAAAAGTTTATTAAAAATAAGATATGGTATCTTGCCATTTGCGATGACGTGGATGGAACTAGAGGGTATCATGCTTAGCGAAATAAGTCAAGCGGAGAAAGACAACTATCATATAATCTCCCTGATATGAGGAAGTGGAGATGCAACGTGGGGGTTAAGGGGGTAGGAGAAGAATAAATGAAACAAGATGGGATTGGGAGGGAGACAAACCATAAACGACTCTTAAGCTCACAAAACAAACTGAGGTTTGCTGGGGGAAGGGGGGTTGGGAAGAGGGGGGTGGGGTTATGGACACTGGGGAGGGTATGTGCTATGGTGAGTGCTGTGAAGTGTGTAAACCTGGCGATTCAGACCTGTACCCCTGGGGATAAAAATATATTATATGTTTATAAAAAATAAAAAATTAAAAAAAATAAGATATGAAGAAAAATAAAGTTTTAAGTTAGAAAAGTTCACGCTTTATGTAACTTACCTTGTCTGAATATGAAAGTTGTTTGTGGTTCCTGTATGCTCGTAATCATGAATGGCAGCAGCAAAGACCATTGCTAAAATTTCCAGTTCAGTGAGCCAGTGCTGGTAAATTAAAAAAAGATACTATCATATTTATAAAGCAGAGGCCATGCTGTATTTCTACAAAAGAGATTTTCAGTGCAGTCAGTATAAGTAATCATACAAATACATTAAATTATTTTTATTGATTTTAAATCCATTTTTCCTTCCTTTCTCACATGTGTTGATTGTGCATTATGGATGGTTCATGAGGTCAATGATTATTTCATGGCTTGTAGTTTCAAAATACAGACATTATAATGTTCCTTGCCAATCAGAAAAGGAGTACTTTTCCATCATTTAAAAAGTAAACCCTGTGTGGATTTTTGAATTCACAGATTTATGAATCTGGGCCCTCATGAAATCGGTTACAGTTTAATAATTCTTTTAGTTTAGTCATTTTTTAAAAAGATTTTATTTATTTATTTGACAGACAGAGATCACAAGTAGGCAGAGAGGCAGGCAGAGAGAAAGGAGGAAGCAGGCTCCCTGCAGAGCACAGAGGCCAATGCGGGGCTTGATCCCAGGACCCTGGGATCATGACTTGAGCCGAGGCTTTAGCACACGGAGCCACCCAGGCACCCCTATTTAGTAATTTTTGACATTAGGGCCCATACACCATTAAAATGTCTTTAGCTCAACTTTTGTAGAAGACCCTACTATGAGAAAATTTTTCACCTAAGAGTTGAAAATATTCACTTTGCTCATTAAACTGAACTTTGCTTATATAGTTCACATTAAGATTCGTAAGAGTTTCTAAGAATTTACCAAATTTGCTCTGCATAACACATATATTCTGACTGTGCAATTACCTAATAATAAAAGATAGAGCAAGTGTTTTCATTTAAAATCCAGACCACCCACTTCATATACATTGATCTTTCTTTTTTTTTTTTTTTTTTTTTTTTTAAAGAGAGGGAACTCAGAATATTTATTAAATCAAAGATTTATAAGGACAGTGATGAATAAAAGTGAAATTTTTCAATCAGGAAACATGAAGTTTCAATGTGTAAGGGTTTATATTCAATTTCATTTTTTTTTAAATCTTCCCCTTTAAGATTATATCATAACATGTGAAGCACTGGTGAGATCTATGTCACCAGAAATTCCCAGTTTGCTGATTTCCTGGAGATTTTTCATCCGATGATTGTACTGCAACAAATGAGCATCATTGACCGCAACCTTGAAGTGGTCAGATTCAACCAGCACTTGTATTTTGAATGGTTTACCACTTTCGAATGGGAAAGTCGCCTGTCTTTCTTCCTTTCCCCAGAGGTTATCCAGCTTTGTATTACAAACAATGACTCTCTTGTTGTCCTCATTGAAGCGTGGGTTAAAGTGGAAAGCAACATCATTCCCTCTCTTGAAATCTAAAGCAAATCTGTTTGCATTGGGCTTCATTGTGCCCAGAATTGTTATCAGCATGCGAGGCATGACTCCTCCAGGCAAGGGCAGGTCATAAGGTACAGTCAGTGGTCCAGCAGGGACACCAAAGGCGCCAGCAGCGGGCTGGGCTCCAAGAGCACTTGGCTGTCCAGGAGGCGGGTAGGCCCCAGGCCCACTCGGTTGCCCAGGGTAGGCTCCTGGTGCAGGTGGTCCAGGATAAGCAGGAGCTGTTGGGCCAGGGTAGGCTCCTGGAGGTGCCTGTCCAGGATAGCCGCCAGGAGGGGCCTGTCCAGGATAGGCTCCTGGAGGTGCCTGTCCAGGATAGCCGCCAGGAGGGGCCTGTCCAGGGTAGCCACCAGGAGGGGCCTGTCCAGGATAACTGCCAGGAGGGGCCTGTCCAGGGTAGGCACCAGGATAGGAGGTCCCTGGGTAGCCCCCTGCTCCAGCAGGCTGGTTTCCCCATTGACCAGGCCATCCTTGAGGGTTTGGGTTTCCAGACCCAGATAAAGCATCATTAAGTGAAAAGTTGTCTGCCATTTTCCCAACGCCTCGGCGCTAGCTCGTTTGCTGCGGGGGCGGCTTCTGGTGAGGTGCTGCGATCCCTACATTGATCTTTCTGTTGTCAAGTGGATGGCTTAACAAAATTCCTCTGCTATTATAAGTCTACTAGGTAATTTGGTAGTTTATTCATCACTGAAATTTTGCATAACAGTTTTACTACACTCTCTATTATGATAACCATGGGCCACTACTTAAATTGAAAATAAATAAAATTAAGTAAAATTAAGTTCACTTCCCCCAGGGACAGAAGCCACACTTCAACTTCTCAGGAATCACATGTGGCAAGTAGTTACCATATGGAACAGTGCCGATGCAGTGTTTCCATCATCACAGAAAGTTCTGTTAGATAGTGGTGCAAGTAGATGGAACTTGATTCTGGGAATGAAGGATCCCAATGACAAGGAGCTTATTCATTAGTAGTCTCATTCCACACACTTGAAACAATTACATTGTATAAAAAAACAGAAAAATAGAAACTACATGCATACTTGATAAACAGTCACAGAAAAAGATACAATCGAAGGGCCGATAGAATGTCTATCTGGTGGCAGTGATCTTGGAAGAAGGATGCACAAAGTTTTGCACCTAATGCCATAGGAGAAACAGAGAGATTCTAAATAGAAAGAGCAGATGCAGAATGATACTGTTGAGACCGATATGGAAATCAAATTGCCCATAGTACAGTTGTGTTGGAGAGTCAAGTGGAATGAGAATGGAAAGAGAGTGCAGATTATGGGAAGAGTTGATAGAGTACTTTGATTAGAGCCGATGAATCTGGATTTTGTATAAGATGTAGGAGGGAGCCACTGTAGATCCATGAGTCCAAAACGAGATGTGACAACTATTGGATTTCATAATTGACAAAGGCATGATCTTATAAATTTTTGCTCCTCTTCACATAATAACTTAATATTTGTCTGCTGACTTGAATTTCATGAGTTTTGCATTCAGAGGAGGCAGTAAGGAGTTGTGGAAAGAGAATATGGATAGTCAGACAATCCTGGTTTTAAATCTTCGTTGGCCACGAGGCAAATTAGTTATTTACCCTCTCAGCCACAGTTCCCATGAAAATAGAATTAGTGATCATTCCCTGTGGAATTGTAAGAGAAGTTTTTAAGTGAATGTATTCACTGTGTCTTTTGCAAATCTTGTATAATAGTAAAATACAGAAAAAATGTCATTTTGCTGAACTTACTACCTTAAAAGCACTGTAGAAGGCATTGAGTCTGGAAAATAATTGTGAGCTAACATATCTTTAGTGATTGCAATTCAAGAATAAATGTCTCACAGCTGGATGACTGAAGCAGAAATGATTTTCAGACCAATGGGAGTTGATATAACTAGCTATTTTGTGTTTATGGGTGCATTTAATTGTGAGTCATTAAAAGGAAGAATGGCCTCTATTATACCCTGAAGTGGGACTGAGCCTCCAATGTCCCCAGTGAGTCTGTGGAATTAAACACCATGAAATGGAAAGCAATTGAAGTTAAACCAGGCTTTGTACACCCAGAAACTCTCTGTTTTATTAAAAAAAAAAAATTGATCCAAGAAACGGGTCGCCAATTTTCTTAACCATATCCTAATTTTTCTAAAGATCTTTTTTATTTATTTGAGAGAGAGTGCACATTGGGTAGAGGGGCAGAAGGAGAAGAGAATCTTAAACAGACTCCTCACTGAGTATGGAGCCCAATGCAGGGCTTGATCCCAGGACCCTGAGATCACAACCTGAGCCAAAACCATGAGTCGGACATTTAACAAGACTGTGCCACCCAGGTGCCCCTTATGTATTTCCTATTGATTATATTTAAGATCAACAGATTTAACTGTCATTTAAAAAAGTGATATTTAATACCTACAATAATATAGAAAATGAAGCTGCAATTATTAAAAACATTAAATTGGGGCAGCAGAGATGGGTTTTAATTATAGATTATCTCATAAGCATTTAAAATTATCTTCCTAGCCGTTAAAATTGATTATACTTATTTCCTGTTTTTAGTCTCATTATTCTCTGCTTCCCATAAATAGTACTTCCTCCACGAATCCCTCTTATTTATTGCCACACTATGGCCCTAATAATTAAGTTTAAATGATAAAATATTGAACCCTATCACTTAATTTAAAAGCACACCTATTTTGTATTAGTGAAAGTAGAATTTTGGGTGGATTTTTAGTTCCTTTGTTGTTCATTCATTTTACATTGGTGCCAAATGAGAATTCCAACACAGAAAGTGAATGCTTATATTCATTGGTTTTGTAAGTGATTCATGAGAATATGCCAGAGAATGAGGCTGAGTCCTGTCACTCTTCCCAACTAGCACAGTGGTCAGTACATAACCTACGTGCTTCTGGTTTCTCATGGGCAGATATAAAGGGTTAAATTGATGGGTCGTGAGCAGTGTGATGATGACACTGTGTTTCATCTAAACCACAGTTTGCATTTTGCCTAGAGAAATGCCCAGGTAGACTAACTCTAAAATGAGCAGTCCCCAAATTATATCATAGGGAGATACTGACTGCCATCAATAGTTATTATAATGATATCAGAAAGAAAGGAAAAGGAATTAACATTGGCTGGACATTTTAGCTAGATGGTCTCTTTTGTATAACCATCCTACTTTCCACTTATGAGGTAAATATTTTTATCTTTACTTGGCAGGTGACAAAGCTGGATCTTAAAGAATTGAGTCAACCTGCCAAAGGTTGCATAGCTATCAAATGGCAGAGCAGGAATTCAACTCAAAATCTGATTTCAAAGTTTCTGTTCCGTCCAGAGATCACAATATTCCTTTTATGGATGACTACAGCATTCATTACTTGAAGGAGGCAATACGCAGAATACATTTTTTCCAGGTTTTAGAGGCAGAATTTCTAAAGAGTTTAACTGGGTATATTGATGGGTAGAAGCTCTAAATAGAGCTTTAATACTTGTGATGTAAGTTTTCACATCTGAATTATTCAGTGTGTGTATGTTTATGTGTGTGAGAGAGAAAGTGAAAGTGTATGTGCATATTAAGGCTGGGAGGATTTCGGGTCAGAAAATCACATTGACCTATTAGTTCCTGTTGTGTCTAAAACAGCATAATTAACAACTTTCTTAGCTAAATTATAGGGTTGGACACCTTTTTCTCTAACTTTGAATAGTATGAAATAGTTTGCTATAACTTATCCAGTAGTAAAAAGTGTCATAATAATATTAATACATAATACACACAAAATAATACAATATATAATAAAAATAAATTGACATTATTGATATTAGGATGTGTGTTAATACCTATTATGTTTCAGGAACTAGGTTAGGTGCTTTACATATATGGTATCTGTGCCTCTTCATTGTCATCCTACATGGTGGTATTATTAGCCACATATTAATGACAAGAAAACCAAGGCAGTGGGTGAGTGATCTAGGTCATGGTAGAGCAAGGTTTCAAACCTATGTCTGGTTGCCTTGAAAGCCTACACACTTTCTACTCTTCCAAACATTGTTGTCTGGGAAGCCACTTAAAAGAATAGTATTTCCACATAGTTGGTAGAATAGAGACATAGTGGCATATTTTTTTGTAGAAAGACGGGAGAAAAACTGAGTCAATCCAGAGTATGGGAGGCTATTTCTGGGTGTGGTCAGGGGACTGCAACCTCCAAAGCAAACAGATCTCATAGCATCGTTCCTTCTTCTACTCTTAATATTAGAACACAGGATCAGGAGCCCTTAGACACAAGTGTTCCCTTACAAAGGCCCTTGGAAGATTTCAAATTCAGAGAGACACTTGGAGGTGGCATTTGGTGAAGCAATTTTCTCTTCAGCCAATGGAATGAGCTACCACACACCACCGCTGCCTTGGCACAGGGCTACAAGTTAACTGCCAAAGGACAGAGAGGGACAGACAGAGGGTATACCAGCATCAGCTCTCCTCTGCAGGGTCTCCTCCCAGGCTGAGGGTATCCTGTGTGACAGTAACAAACTGAAGGACAATAGCTTCATCAAGACCCCTTCAGTAACTAGTCCTCAGACCATTTTGCAGGTGGCAGGCTGCACTAGTCACCTGACAGTTTGGGGCTGCCCAGAGTGCTCCAGAAATGTCACACAGATAAGACCATCCTGAAATGGCAGGGCATCAACTAAAACTAAAGCCAGTGACCCAATCTTCCCCACATCAAATCCGAGGAGTTTCAGTTAAATCAATATTTCTATAATACATTTTTGTTGTTTCAAAGAACCAACATACTCATCTGTGTGAAAATTAATACTCGCCTACCGCTACTTTTTTCATCTGAAGAAAAGCTTGTTAAAATAACTTCCCTAAAGCTATCAAGCTGGCTGTGAAACCTAGTTTTCACAACATAGGCAGGCAATAAATCCGTAATTCATTTTGCCTTTCCTCTTACCGTCTATTATAAAGTTTCTCATTACTTCCTGTAGTTGAAATGTATTTTCCGGATCTCAGACAACAGTGACAGTCTTCCACTAGACTATTTTTGTAATGGCCAAACTAATGGATGAGTAAAGAGCCCACTGACACATTGTCGCTGAAGGATGAATTAATCAGAAACAATTTCTCCAATGAAACCTGCTAAAGTAGATTGAAGTTCTGTTTATGATTGGTAAGTTAAGGACTACGTGATCTTTACTAATGTCAAATTTCTAGGAGTCATGCCAGGCTGGGCCAGATTTCCCATCTTCCAAAGAAGTTGGAATGGCTTATTATATCCGGGAACAGGTCCTCCTCACAAGCCTAAGGGAAAAGTCACACCGTGGATTTGAATTTCTGTATTTACGTCATCCTTCATCTCTTCAATGTCACCTTCAGAAGAGAGGTTCTAAAGCTGAAATCAGAGAGTTTTATTTGGCTCCCTTTATACTGATAGCAAAAAAAAAATGTACTTAAGCAGAAATATATTTTTAAATGATGAAATTTTGGTTACTTCCCAGCATATGGTATACATCTTCTCAATGAATTTCATAATTAAAGTAGATATTTGATTATACTGAAGTAGGCATTATTTTTCCATTCCATCTTGTTCTGAAGAAACTTAATCACTTCAGTTTTCATTTCAGAGAATCATTTAAATATTTCATTTTTTCAGCTAATTTTTCTTCAACTCCACAGAACTCAGGAAAGAGGACATGCCACACTTAAAATGAAAACCATCTCACTATCAGATTCAAGACCAAGGCCTTAGAGAGCAAACAGCAAGCAGCTCCAACCAGGAAGATGCTGAAGTGACTTTTTCAAGAATAACAGCATTTGCTGCTGTCAGGAGGCAAAGAGCTCAAGAAACAGCTGTGACAGTGAGGTCTTATTAAAGCAAAGGAACTTTAAAAGAATTTCTCTGTGTGTGTGTGCACATGCTAGAAACAATTACAAGGAAGGTTACTTATACTACTTCCTAAAAGCTTATAATATCTTAAAGCCATGTCTTTGCATGCTTGATTTTCTACTGATTATTGTTACCTTCCACATCCTCTTTCTACATGTGAAATCAGACTCCTGGAAAGAAGAGTGAGTAAGCTTCAACCTAGGACCAAGAAGTTTAGCCATGACTGCATTTGATCTCAGCCAAAGGGGACATTTATACCATAAGTCTGTGATGTCCACATATATATAACTTACTACAGGAAAACACAGGGTCTGATGTTGACAACACATACAGTTCAGCTTTCTACAAGGTCACAAGGAGGTCATGCTACTGCCTCAATTAAAGTTTTTGAGATTTCTGCCTCCCCCAAATAGGACTTAACTCCAAAGCAGATTATGTTGTAATTTTGTGGTAGAATGCAGATTTCTGTTGAATTGGCAGTGATATTCCAAGAAAATTCTTTATTAAATAGAAGCCTTTATTAGAAGTTGAGCTCCCAGCCATTAGCCATTACCTACTGCCAGCTATGTGAGTGAACCACCATGGGTATCTTGTTCAATGATGTCCTCAGCTATGGTTGCTAGCTGATTTTAAGCCCATCAGTCACCACAACTGAGAACCTGCTAGTTGGGATGCTCCTAACTAAAGACCTTGGAGAGCTACTGATAAGTTGTTGTTTTAAGCTAGTAAGTTTTGGAGCAGTTTGTTTTGGAGCAACAGATAATCAAAACATGGGTTAGGAGTGGGATCTGAGCCCAAGGCGTTGATGGATGTGCAACATTTTTGGAGGCAAAGAAAGATGAAGAAGAGGAGCAAACAATTTCTTCAATCATCATATGAGACAGTATTGGATGAACCATAGTGAATAGATTGTGTAGAGAAAAACACACTACAGTTTCTTGGGGAAAAATAAAATTAATATGAAAAATTTCTATATATAATAAAGTTGAAGAATCATGTAACTGTTCTAAGTTTTCAGGATCTTCGGGACAACAATGTGGCTCTAGGGACTTTGCATGGAACCAGATTAGGAATAATCTCTGGTGTGGACAGATGAGATACTGAGGATCTCTGGGCCCCAAAGAGTATTAGTTACATAGATCTGAGTGTCAATGACCCAATAGAATGGGTATGTGACTTCTGAAGTCAAAATAGATAGGCAATGTATATTATGGGATTTGATGGAATATTCTACTTACATGCAATTTATGGCATTGCTTCAGCAGAGGCTGACACATCAGGAATCAAGAAGGTACCAAGATTTGGGCATCTCCTATGGTCTGTCTCCCTTTGAATCCACCTCAGTGTGGAATTTTTAGAAGAAAGAGTTGCTTCTTTCTTTTCACTTTCTGGGAGTCACTACAAACTCTGAGACATTACAGAAATTCCAGGCAGAGTCAGAATTCCTAACATCTACTCGTTGTTGTCCTGGATTGCATTGCTGAATCACTTACTTATTTATTCATTGATTCATTTAGATGCAAAGAAGAGGAAGGAGAATTTGGAAAAATTCACATAAATCATTTCCAAAGTCCCTATTAGAATTTGATTGTGATTATTGGTGCAAGTAAAAGAGAAAAATCCACAGAAGTCAGTTTGGGAGAGCATGAGGGAAGAGCACGGTAATTAACTTTAATCCCAAGACTTTGTGTAGGTCGCTTTTTGTTTTTGTTTTTTGGTTGATTCCTATAGGGAAAAATTATAAACAAAAAATGTCCTGGAGTCCAAATTTCGGAAAATTTGCAATATATTTACATTTGCCTCTGGGTATATTTTTTCATGGAGTTAAAATATTTTTTGGAAAATGTATATTATGAGTAATTCATTAACCCTCAAAAATCTGAAAGAACATCACATAATATTCCCGTGGGTATTGAAGGGACAATGGCAATGTAGGAGGAAGGAATTTGATGTTCCAAATTAACAAACTTCAGTTATAAAAACTTTCTTACCATGATACCTGTATGAAGCATTATGTAATGCACAGTTTGAGTGACATCAGCTGCATGAATCAAATTGTGATAAGGATTTTTGTATTTGCTGTAACCAACTTCTAAACCTTCTGCAAAGGAAATTAGGCAAGAAACAGGAATCTGCAAAAAGTAATAATCATGATTATATTTTGGCCAAAACAGTAGCACTAAATCAACATGAGCACAACAATGTTTGGGATGGGACACAACCGTGAGCCAGATGTGGGCAGTAGTTTTTTGAGGTTACATGTAGGCTGTTTTGAAAAACTATTTCATTAACCTGCTAGCTTTCAATCCTAAGAAAGATTGTAACCCCCAGGTACTTAACTAAGGTAGATGAAATAACAATCTTACCCATACTGTTGCCTTTAAATGTTTATATCTCCCAGAGTCAAGACAGAGGACTAGTTCTTAAAAGAGTAAAATTCCCAATTACAATTGGTGATGTCTAGTTTTTCTATCTGTAATACAAGGGATTAAAACAAATGACCTCCCAGTACCTTCTATCTAAGATTCCATGATTCCATTGGTAATGATGAAAGGTATAGGTTGCAGAGTGCTCAGAAATCTGGATCAAATCTGCTGCTTAAATGGCTCTAAAATGAAATTAGTTAGAAGCCCTTTCATCTCGGGTTAAGAAAAGCTGCCAGGAAAGGTTCATTCTATGTTTTAGGAACACAGAAGATGATATTTGTTAAAAACATAGCTCGTAATCACGACATGATTTGGTCTGTGGGTAATTCAGGGGGATGTTGGTGTCTTGTTGGAATGAGGCTACAGTGGCTCACAATGTCCATGTGGATATATGTCAGTGAGTCGTGGATAATGGCTGCATCATGTGGTGAACTTGTTCCACTAGAAATGTTATAAAATGCATTGATTAATGACTCGATGTTCTGCATTTTCATTCTTATTCAGATAACGAATTCTAAGAGCACTTCATTTTTGTTCCATGTTTCTGACCTTGAAACGATTGATAAGATCATATCTGGTAAACAGTTCATAAATCATAAACTTCAGACTGTGTTCTCCACTTGCTTCGTTTAAGGCAAATACATCAAAAGACCATTTATCAACGTCCTGTAAAAAATGAAAAAAGGAGTAAATGCTTTAGATGGCAATATCATTTAGTTGTTTCTTTCTGTGAAAAATTCTTGGAGAGATCAGGCATTGTAGACTTAGTAGGTCACATTTCTATTTAGAACATCAGACTATATTTTTTTCCAGTGTCTGGTATGACAGAGCCACTTAGTATCTATGGGTTCACAAAAATGAGGCCATAATGGGTAATATAAGTGTTAAAATCTTCCCCTTAATCCCAAAGTTATCAAGCTTGATGTAATAAACCTGATAACACTATAATAATGATCTTATTCTCAGTCTCTCTTCAAATTCATGCTATAAATCACTTGTCCAGAGGAGGCTTCATTTTAAGGTACATGGGTGGTGTCAGGTTATGTGGTTATGTGGGTGGTGTCAATGGAGGAATAGGGGAAAATAACCCCAATTTCTCTTCCCACCCACTACATTCTACCCGGCTTGAAATTCCACCGCAAGAGTCAATGCTTTGATTTAAAGCTTTGATATTTTATATCTTCTTTTAAGTTTCAAATAACTTAGAAAGATAGAGTATATACTACCTTATTACTCACTCTAACCTTGGCTGATTCATTTACACTTGCCTCCAGGGACAGATGGGAAGGAAAAGGAAGTGAGTCTTTTGATAGAGGAGAAGGAGGAGGAAAGTAATTATAGCATTTCAGGCGATTCCCAAGGGAAGTGGTCAGGCCTATAGGGAGATACATACATACCCATGGAAGAAATCCACTAACAGTGGGAGAGAAGGCTACGAGAGCTATGCCAAACCATTCCAGCTACCTCATGTTTTTTTTTTTTTTTAGATTTTTTTCTTTTTTAAATTTATCAGAGAGAGACGGGGAGAGAGCGAGCACAGGCAGACAGAATGGCAGGCAGAGGCAGAGGGAGAAGCAGGCTCCCCGCCGAGCAAGGAGCCCGATGTGGGACTCGATCCCAGGATGCTGGTATCATGACCTGAGCCGAAGGCAGCTGCTTAACCAACTGAGCCACCCAGGCGTCCCTACCTCATGATTTTTGATTTAAGTAATTGTAGGTTGAAAACTTGCAGAAGGGTTCACAAAAAGGGACTTGTAACAGGTGATATCAGTCCTATACACTAAAGAGGTTTTCATGTAGAGTGGGAGCTCCAATGCTAAATATAGCAATGAAATTTTGAAAATTTAAAGAAATACAACAGTCAGTTCTAATGATTATTAGAACTTCCTAGCAAAGTGTGTGCTTACATACACACAGCAAGTTTAGTATTGAATAGGGCAACCTTAAAACTGTGCCTTAATTTTGAATATGAGCTGGGATTATTTACAACTTCATTTAATACATTTTTAGAGAGGCCAACAATCTGTACTATAACATGCTGAAACTAAACTGAGAATCTGATAAATAGTATTCAAACAATCTCTTAAAAATACTGCTTTTGTGTAAGCCTGACGACTCATAGACCTGTACCCCTGGGGCAAATAATACATTATATGTTAATAAAAATAATTAATAAAAAATAAATTAAAATACTTCTTTTGAAAAGAGTAATAACAGCTTCAAATGGTATTTTTAATCACTTGAAAACACCAGTGAGATGGTTTTTGATTTGCTTGTACGTCTTTGTTAAATTCCTTGTACTTGGTCCTGATTTGATCCCCAAACACTTGCTTTACAAACACTTCATAAATTTAAAATCTCTGAAGGTTGTATGAGCAGGCATTTTAACATCAATAAAGCTCAAATGAGGCCAACAAATCTCTTATCAAATTCCAAAGCTAACACAAGAATTAGTTCAGATTGTTAGGAGGCTGCTATTTATAGGTCCTGTTCTGATTTCACACTGAGTAAAAGGTTAGTTCTCCACTTTGGGGATTTTTGTCAACAATGATGATTTACACTTATAAAGTACTGCAAATGCTCACTTGGGGATAAATAAGACCAGAAGGTATCTCAGGAAGTAAGAACTATTTAACTAAAAATATTCTTTACTAGTGATATTTCCTCCCTCAACCTTTTAGTTGATACATTTTTCTCTACTACATTTTAGAAGAGTGTTTACTTTCTCTCATACTAAAATATTGTGTTGGTTTCTAAGTAAATGTTATTAAAATAAAAAAATAAAAATAAGCAATATTCTTGTTCACAGTTGATGAAACAAAAATCTCACATGATCTAAGGAGTAATGAATATCCTATAATGTGACATTTCACTTATATACCTGTCTTTTTTATAGATTTAGAAACATAAATATAAAAAAGTGTTCAAGAAAAACTATCTCTTTAAATTAATAAGATTAAAGTCTACTATGCAGCAAAGAAAAAAAATGTAAAGGGGATGTGTAAAAGAAAATCAACAAAAGATATAATATAAATAGCAATATAAATTTAAACTAGAAAGGAGTTTAAAGTATCAGAAATAAAGCAACTCAAGATATTCTGTTGCCCATGTCTTTTAAATTCTTGGTGATACAGGAAAACCACCATGAAATTGTTAGAGGAGACAAAGTTGAATTTCTCTACTGAAATGAAATAATAGAAAGAAATAAGAGATGTTAAGTGATGAGCTTAGAATAGGAACAGAAATAGGAACAATTCTTTTGTATACAC
This sequence comes from Mustela erminea, assembly GCF_009829155.1. NCBI lineage: Eukaryota > Metazoa > Chordata > Mammalia > Carnivora > Mustelidae > Mustela > Mustela erminea. The sequence continues at coordinate 76,783,291 of NC_045621.1, forward strand.
ACACAGTAGAAACAAGTGAACCAAAAACTTTCACTACTTCAGAGTTTTGGCTCCAATTATTTCTAACATATTTAATACTGCATTTGGGCATCAGCCATAGGAAAAGCAGAGATAAGAGAGTTGAATTTTTTTGTTATTTTCTTTTTTTAAAATTTTTTCAATTTATTTATTTTCAGAAAAACAGTATTCATTATTTTTTCACCACACCCAGTGCTCCATGCAATCCACGCCCTCTATAATACCCACCACCTGGTACCCCAACCTCCCACACCCCCCCCACTTCAAACCCCTCAGCTTGTTTTTCAGAGTCCATAGTCTCTCATGATTTTTCTTCCTTAATTTTATCTTTTTATGTGTTCTCAGAACTAATATTCTAAACAAATTTTTTTCATGTAAGTTTTGTCCTGCAACACCTTTTTTTCAATGCATGAAACTTTCCCACAATATACATAACAAAATTACATATATTCTGACAAGTCCTGGTGCCATCTCAAAATTGAATTCAAGATCCATCTAAACAAAGCATGAAGAAGGAAAAAAATCACATATCTGTGTGCACACACATGCATTGACTTAATGAAATCAATCCTCATTTAAGTCTACAATGAGCCATGATTTGGAACACATGACATGTGAATGGCTACAGTATTTTTCATGTACCAATACATAAGATGTAGCAAAGACCTATTCTCATTTTCTCCCAGCCATTGTAAGAAGATTTGAAAAAATGACTATTTGAAAATTTTAAATAATTGAAATTATTTCACCTTTAATGTTACTATGACAGCTTCTGGATATACCAAACCAACCATGTGATAAGACTTTCTGTACATCCTGAAAAAGAAAAACAAGTGTGTTTGTAAGACTCATTTATTCAAAGATTTCAACTATTTTTTTAAAATGTAAGGGGAAAGATTACTTTTGACATGTTCACCTTTTATCATTAGTTACAGGCTCTCTTTGTGGTAATAATGATTACTATGATCACCACTTATTGAGAATCTACAATGTGACATGGGTTAATACGAATTTGTCTACACACAAACACCCTACCAAGTCAATATGACTGACATCTTTTTCTTTGCTTCATCTTATTAAAAGAGATGTCCTTCGTATGTGAAACAAACTTTCTGGCATGCCCATACTGATGAGAGAAGAATATTCTTGTTTTGCATCCATTTATGTGCCAAAATTTTAGATCAGGAAGCTGAATATCACTAAAATATTTCCTTTATGGATTTCTTTCTTTCTTCTTTTTTTCTTATAAAATGGAAATTACAAGACAGAAAATGTAGTATCATCAGAATTTACATAGCTTCCTTTTTTTAAAGTTAGAAATTTTAGGGCAGAGCACATTGACAAAAATTGTTGAAGTTTGTTCAAATTGTCATGTAATAAAAATTAAGAAACATTATGTAGAACAAAGTTATTCCCATTTTTATAATAGCACCAATAAAAATATTTTTATCCATCAGTAATTTGCTGTATTTTCTGATACGTAACCAAAATGACATAAACCAAATCCATGAAACTCTTCCATTAGTTCAAGTGACAAGAAAATCAATGTGATACCCCAATGAGTAGGAATAGCATAGACTTCTATTCAGAATGGGCAGGTACAAGGTTCATCCCCAACATCCTGGGAAGAAACATTTAACTATGAATCATGTCCCTTCATTTTCATATTGTCAGTCCATTGGCAAGCTACATTCCTAGACTATACTGTTGTAATTTTTCCCAAAATGCCTGAACAAAGTAAAAATTTAATGATTATATCATTAATTTATGTGAGGGAGATTAATATAAGAAATAGCCACTTGGAAAATATTTTGCTATTTTATAAAACTACTACAGAAGACACTAACTTTTTTTTTTTTTTAAAGATTTTAAAAATTTATTTATTTTAGGGAGAGAGAGAGTACAAGCATGAAGGCAGAAGGAGAGGGAGAGAGAATTTCAAGATGACTCCACACGGAGTGCTGAGCCTGATGCAGGACTCACTCTCACAACACTTAGATCATGACCTGAGCCAAAGCCAAGAGTCAGACACTTAACTGACTGAGCCCCCCAGGTGCCCCTAGATACTAAGCTTTTTGATTCAAGGTACCTTATGGATTTAAAAGCCACAAGATATATTTCTTAGTTTCTATGTAAAACCTCTCTTTTAAAGATAATAAATGCCAATAATTCATGTCTCTCTCTCTTTCTCTTTTTTTTAATATTTTATTTTTATAAACATATATTTTTATCCCCAGGGGTACAGGTCTGTGAATCGCCAGGTTTACACACTTCACAGCACTCACCAAAGCACATACCCTCCCAATGTCCATAACCCCACCCCCCTTCTCCCAACCCCCCTCCCCCCAGCAACCCTCAGTTTGTTTTGTGAGATCAAGAGTCACTTATGGTTTGTCTCCCTCCCAATCCCATCTTGTTTCATTGATTCTTCTCCTACCCACTTAAGCCCCCATGTTGCATCACCACTTCCTCATATCAGGGAGATCATACGATAGTTGTCTTTCTCTGTCTCTGCTTGATCTCTCTCTCTCTTTTTAAAAGATTTGTTTATTTGAGAAAGAGAGAATGCCAGTGAGGGTAGGGGTGGAGGGAGAAGGAGATAAGCAAGCTCCCCAATGAACAGGAAGCCTGAAGTGGGGCTCTATCCCAGGACCCTGAGATCATGACCTGAACTGAGGCTAAGAGACGGTCATTTAAATAACTGAGCCATCTAGGTGTCTCTCATGTTCCTCTTTTGAATCTTGACTTCTTAAAAGCTCAGAATTAAAATATTGCATTTATGTATACCTCTAGCCTACCTTCCTTAATAAAGTATTTCCCCATTTTATCACAGAGACCTTATTACTTTATTTCACTATTTCCATTTAATGTTTATTTTAAATGACCCAATAATTTTTGAATGTGGGTAATTGGTTATAATAAAAAATCATCCTTATTCTCTATCTCTCAGAAGATTTCAGAGCATTTTATAAATAAAAATACTTATATTAATTATTACATTGAGGTAGGTATAATTATGGTAGTTTTGCAGGCAAGGAAAATAGTAATTGTACTATAACACATCCAGAAAATAATTATTGTCAATAATGATACTTAGTTGTTTTGTGGGATTTTTTTGGGGGGAGACAACAGTCTTTTCTATCTATTCTTCTAGTCTTTACTACTAAAAAATAGGGGGATGGGAAATAAAGGATGATGGATTAGGAAAATAAGGTCAATATAATAATAAGGAGTAAGAAATTAAAAAAAATTAAGTAACTTTCAATCCTTGTGACTTCACGTCACCAAAAGGCAGTAGGATACAGCAAAAAGAAGACATGCTTTAAATAACAGACTAGCCTCTCACTAGCTATGTGACCTTTGGAAAGCTATATAATGTCACTCATCTGTAAAATGAGGATAATTATAAGTTTTTTGTGATGAGTAAATGATATAAATGTCTAGCATAATATAATAAGTGCTCAATACAAGAAAGCCATTAGTATCATTGATGTTACTGTTCTCACTACTCTGCAGCCCATGCTGTTGCCTGCAATTCTTAGGTTCTTCGGGGCTCCCAGGGCTCTGTGAGAGCTCTGGTGCTGATCTCTTAGAACTGGAATAGGCTTAAGGAGTGAATGTCAGGGTGCATTCTCATTACATGGAATATAAAGCAAGACCAAGAAGATTATCCTTCTGAGGAAATGGAGGAACTTCCCCATTATCTTTCTTAATCCTATAATTGGAAATAAAGTATTAGGACAAAAAAATAAGGATGACTGGAATCAGAATCTGTTTGTGGCAGACCGTAATACCGCTGCCTCACACTTGAGTAAATAACTGACATATTACAAGTTGCTGAAAAAGAACAATGAATTTCCTGGACGCCTGCAGGTGTTGAAAGTCCAGCTGGAAATACGGTAGATTATTTTTGGAAGCTTTTACTACAGTTGCAATGTGTAATTCAAGAACTCAAAAAAACTCCACGAAAACTAAAAACTGTCTTATGTCAGATGTTGTGTTAGGTAAGAGCCCAGAGCGAACAAGAAAAAGACAGGCACTGCTTTTATGAGGCTTACTGAGCAGTGAAGAGGGGCAATAAATAAAAAAACACATAATTACAAGCAGCACTCGGTGCTGTGAGGTAAACCACTGGTCAGGGCAGACAAAGTGATGAACGGTGTGCACAGCGATCAGGGAAGGTGTCTGGAAAGACAGGAAGGGCCAGCCAGGAGCAGGGGCAGAGAAAATCATTTTTGGTAGAGGGAATAATAGGATTATGGTTCCAAGGGAAGAAAGGGTTAGGGATGTGCGTTGAAATCAGAGCAATATAGAAATTCAGTCAAAAATGAAGGTAGCACTTGATGAGACAAGAAAGTTAAAAAGTGCTGAACCCTGCAAAACCATGATACAGAAATCACCCTTAATACCAAGTGAAATGGAAAACCATCAAGAGATTTTAAGCTTTGGAGTGACAGGGACTAATTTATATTTTAAAATGTCCCTTTAGAATGACTTGTTTGGAGAGGGCAGTTGAGGAAGTGAGGACCCAACTGGAAAGCTACTGCCCTGTTTCTGATGGCAGATGACAGAGTTGGGGACTAGAGTTTCAGGAGCGGAGACAGGGAAGTGAGCAGATGGGAAAGTGCACCTGGGTAATGGAACTGCAAGGACCTGTGGAGGCATGGAGTCTTGGGAGGGGAGACTTGAGAGAATACTCAGGAACGCTTTCTAATTTTCAAAATGGATGACAATTATCTTTGAAAATTCAAGATAAACATAGGTTCCTATTTTATGCACCAACTAATGGGGATTTCATTTCCATATGTTTGTAACATACTGATTTCTTCAAGACTGTTTGCCAGTTAAGTATATTTGATATTTCTATAGGTCATCAAGTAAAATGTTTTATGTAGCATATGAAAAAAATGAACACTCAGCATACCAATAAATTTTTACGGAAATCTTAATCTTTCACTGGATAGAAATAGAAATTTACTCCCACAGTTTGCCTTCTTTTCAGTTTGCCAAGTTCTACAATATTTTCTTGAAAAAGACAAAATATATATTCTTTCAGCAAATCACAAATATTCCCTTTTATCTGTGATTCTCTCACTGACTTTCTGAACTATTATTGAGATATTTTTGATTTGGTGTTAATGAAAATCAGTAAATGTCATACATTTTCCTAAATTGTTTTAAAATTATGGTTATACCATTATAGATAATCTTTCTCTCCAGCCCTGTTTCCCTGTTGCAGATTTCTGGTCCCACCTGGCAGAGTTGGGACCATTTTATATACCTTATAAGGGGCTGTGGTTATCACTTCACCACACTAATAAAAATGTTTCTTATGAGGATTCTTTTTTCAAAGCCAATTAAATATGGCTAATAAAATACTCAAAATAATTTAAATAATCACCAAGTGGTGGTTATTGTGGATAACAGAGGCACAAAGCAAGAACTTCAAGCTTTATGTGTTGTAGTTATATATATATATATATATTTTTTTAATTTTTTATTTTTTATAAATGGCATCAAATACTTCTTATTATACATTCTCATTTACATTTTGGGAATCCAAATGTGTTTCCTATTTTTCTTTTAACAGGAAAATTAAAGTGTATAATGTTCATTAGAAATAATAACTAGAGATGTCAGAAGATGAAAAATGATGTGGTCTCTCTAAAATTTAAGTATATTGACCAAAAAATTCTCTCTTCAATTTTATTAGTTTAAAAATGTTTCATCTTTTTATATATATAACTTAATAAAAAGTAATTGTTTTTTAATCTAAAGGATTTCTAATAACTAGTTTTCAGAATTGTCAGATGTAACATCTTTATTTCAAGTAATTTCTTTAGCTTTAATTCTGGAACATCTTGTTTCCTAGACAGAAAAATAGACTGTATTCTTAAGGGCTAGACAAATACAAAATTAGGCCACATTAGCATGTATTTCACATGAGAAACTACAGTGATTTGATTTGGTGCTTCTAGGGGCCATCAAGTATTCCTTGCTTTAGTGACAGAAATGTCAAAGAACTCTACAAAAGCTACATAAGGAGCTTTTCTCCCATGATGCAAAGAGGATGGTCTTTTTGACTTAATGCAGAGAAAGTCTTATTTGATTTTAGTATGTAGTATAGAATTTGTTTTATGAAAAGTTACATTTTATTCCAGTAAAATTAGTTGTGTAATGTATGAATGTGATGTATGAATGTGGTATAATTTAATAAATAATAAGTGTGGTATAATTTATACAAATATATACAAACAATGTATGAATGTGGTATAATTTAATAAATTAATAAAGTTACAAAGCTACATTTGAGGTACACTAGGCATTCAAATTCTGCTTTTAGTCTTTTCTTTTTTAAAAATATTTAATTAATTTATTTGTAAGAGAGAGAGAGCACACAAGCAGGGGGAAGAGGAGAGGGAGAGGGAGAAGCAAACTGCCTACTAAGCAGGGAGCCCGACATGGGGCTCGATCCCAGGACCCCAGGATCATGACCTAAGCTGAAAGAAGACACTTAACTGGCTGAACCACCCAAGCACCCCAGTATTTATGTCAATTTAAAAGGAATTAAAGTAATAAACCCAGGACAAAACAGTTTTGTTAAGGCAAATTCATAATGAAGTTCTAAATTTGCTCATTCTGGGTATACTTACAATTGCAGTGTTCCTCAATAAGTAAAATGTTTGGCTCATATAGCTTTGTGATGATAAGTATATCTCCTACCTTCCAAATTTTATTATCTTGAAATACTAACAATTTCACTTACCTCTCCACAAAAATTCCAGCTTGAACAGCATGCACAATGCTTCGAAATTTTGGCTTTTCCTCAGATTTCTTTTTCATCATCCCCATTTTCCGTGTGAAGGTGGATGCCAGCCAGTCCCGTACTTCCGATGGGACTGAATCTGTCTGAATGTCACTGAGTTCATCTTCAGTATCCAGCAGTCTTCTACAAAAATTTATACCGATTAAACTTTAGGAAAAAGTGAAGAAAAACCTGACAATAAACAAACATTGCAATGGGATTGAAAATATAGCAAATCACTCTCTGATCATCCCTTAGTATGAGCTACTTAAAAAAAAAATAATTGGATTAACATTTGAAAAGCTCTGAATTTCTCAAATTGATCATCTTCTGAAGGCCAACACTAATGGAGTTGAGCATTTGCAGCTTTCCAAATGAGATACTGTCATACCCATCTGGAGACACCAATTCATATACTATTCTAGTCATGAAGAGAACTAAAATAGAGAAGAGAGTTCATAAAAAGATGTCTGTTATTAAAGGAGGCAACTGGACTGGAAAGAAAACAAGGAGTAGAAGTTATCAAAGTCGTCTTATATTTGCTAGTCATGCATGTATACAATGCAGCTAGCGCAAGCTGCTTGCATACGGCCTTGGAGTCTACAGGTCATTCACATGTGTTATTTCATTTGAATGCTATCTCTAAATTGTAGGAAAATAAGACATCAAGTACTCTAACATTCATTATGAGATCAAGATCACAGATTAAAAAGAGAAGAAAAAAAGATAAACAGATTATTTCAAAATCTCATTTTAGATAACAGGGCCAGTGGAAGTGGAAGAGTTAAGGGCAATCTGCCCAAGTTAAGGGCAGATGCTGTCTTGAGGGTGGACATCAGTTGGCCAAGGAAATGAAATACATCAGTGGGGAAGTGAACAGGAAGTGAAACGACTGCACTGTCCTATCTTCTAGAAGCTCCAGATAGACCACACTGCCCGGACGGGTGGGTGTAGTACCTATGTTGAGGCTGGTCAGCTCCAGTGATCCAGAACTTCCTAAAGATCTGAACTGGGAAGACGTGTGAAAGCCTCCCCACAAACGACAAAAACATTCCACAGAGCAGTTGAGCTTTGCCTCCAGGAAGAGGACAGGCCACCTCTGTCTGTCACTTGACTTTGTTAATTCCATGTTAGTGCACCAGTTTAATAATTCAGAGCTAATTTTAGCGCACTTTGGTTTTGGCTTTGGGGTTCCATTTGCCCCAAGTAAATCTCTTTGTGTAGGGTGAATCCCAAGGATCATAAGCTGATGGAAGGAAGACAGAATGATACTGCATGCTAAAGCCTCCAGAACAAGTCACACCATCTTGAGTGGGCAGGGACCAAGAAAAGGGCAAAAAAGGTAGAAAGCCCATCCACAGCACCCAATACTACCAAGAACAGTCTCAAAACGTTATATGTGGCTCTTTTCTAGAAATATTTAGAGCACAGCCAATTGCCAATATTTACAAATGTGTTATGAAATGCCTTATGACAAAATATATACAACTTCAGTGCTGGAGTTACAAAACTACACGTATACATATGAAGATACAAGAGCCTTGCATAATTGTAAGTTAATACTGATTAATACTTTCTTTGTATCTTTTTTAACTTTCTTTCGGAACTTACGTTTGGGTGGTTTTGATTTATGCTTAATACACTGACATTGGAATGCAAGGCAAAATATGTTTTTAGCATTTTGTCCATATTAAATCGGATCGTTTAGCCCATTGCATCAAGACACTAACTATATGGTCTGAAAATTCAGGGCTTATGCCCTTCCTATTACTTCTTATCTAGTGATCAAATAAAAACACAGAACAGGACAGGTGGAATGGGAACCATTGTGGTATAATCCTGGGATGTCATGGAGCTCCAAGAATTCTCCTGCTGCCTTGTTTTATCAGCTACTCCAAGTAGAATGACAGGCACACATTGTGTTGGTGGTCAATTAATGTTGATATCTTTAAGGCTGTATGTTCTAAATTCATAAGTCATCTAAGACATATCATCAACAAAATCAGCATGTGGAAATGATCTGTCAAATACAGATCTGAGACTTAATGCACATTACCTTCCATAAGGTGAGTGGGCCTCATCCTATTAATTAAAGGCCTTAAGAGATAAAACAGAGACTCCCTTAAGAGGAAGGAATTCTACCTTCAGACTGCTTTCAGACTAAAGATTGTTAATATTTACTCCTGCCAGAATTTCCAGCCAGAGGCAGCCTGTTCTGAAGATTTCCATCTTCCTAGTCCCCATAATCACATGAACGAATTCCTTGAAATTAATTTCAATCTCTCTCTCTCATCCTCTCTTTCTAATAATATAAAGGCTAAGGATATATAGATATAGATATATAGAAATAGATGTAGATAGTTATAGATATATAAATATAGATATATAGAGATATATGCTATATATGTAATATATATAAAGACTGAGGAAGAATATTTCTATCATTCATGAACATTATGTGGTAACTATCAGCTTGGATTATAAATCTGATAGATGACAAAGGCACAACTCTGCATTATATTAATTTTCACTTAATAGAGCACATCACTTATCCTTTTGGTTGTGAAATATAAAAAGCATTTGCAGGGCACTAAAATGTTTTTTTAGCAATTATGGATATAATACCAAACTATCATTTCATGTATTAATAGCTCTTTTTTTAAAATTGCTGAATCATAATTTATTGTGTGGATATCCAGTTTGCTTATACACTCAGCCATGGTCATCTTATTTGCTTCTAAGTTTTGACAATTACAAAAATGCTGTTACAAGTAGTTGTATGCAGACTTTTTCAGACTTTCATTTGTGTAAATGCCAAGGACCACAATGGTTGGATTGCATAGTAAGAGTATGTTTTTTTTTTTTAAAGATTTTTTTTTTTAAATTTGACACAGAGAGAGAGAGAGAGAGAGAGAGACAGAGATCACAAGGAGGAAGAGAGGTAGGAAGAGGGAGAGGGAAGCAGGCTCTCTGAGGAGCAGAGAGCCCGATGTGGGGCTTGATCCCAGGACTCTGGGATCATGACCTGAGCCAAAGCCAGAGGCTTAACCCACTGAGCCACCCAGGTGCCCCAGTATGTTTTGTTTTTTAAAGAAACTTCCAAACTGTCTCCCAAGGTGGCTGTACCATTTTGCACTCCTACCACCAATGAATGAGAGAGAGGCCAAGCCACCATCATCTCTCTCCTGGCCTACTGCAGTAGCCTCCTACTGGTCTCCCAGTTCTTGTCCTGAACCCCTTCAGTCTCTTCCTTCTGCAGCCAGATTGCCTCTTTTAAAGTATGAGTCAGACCTTGTCAATGCCTAATTCATTAAGTCCTATGTAGCTCATCACAAGCCCCATCTCTACCTTCATCTCTTAACTCGTTTCCCCTTATATATTTTGTTCCAGCAGTGCTGACCTCCTTGCTGTGCTCAACGCTCCCGGGCTTGCTTCTGCTCCAGGGTCTCTGCACTTGCTGTTGGCTTTGCTTAGACTCTCTTACCCTATTTGGCGGGGGGGGGGGGGGGTATTTTCTCACTGTATTCAGGGAAAGAAGGCTTCCCTGTTCCCTCACACCAACTCAACCAGCAGACATATCTATTCTGTCTTTTTGTCCTACTACCGACTTCTTAGCACTTACTATTACTTGATATCATGTTGTATGCTTCCTGGTTTGTTTATTCATTCTCTGTTTCATCCACTAAACCATAAAGACTTTGGGAGCAGAGAGTTGGTCTCTTTTTGAGTATTGTTGTATCACCAGCACCCACAACAGTGCATGGCACAGAGCAGGAGATGAACATGTATCTACTATATGTCTAGGAAAGATCTAGAGGTATTTACACTAAACTTGCAAGTGATTACTTTTGAGGAGTAGAGTTAGGATGGGGATGATGGAAGAGACTTTAGAGTCCTATATTATTTGACTGATAATCAGCAGCAGTAACCTGGGAGTGAATTCACTATTGTCAATCATTCCCTTCATTGCCTTTAGGATAATTTGCCTTTGAATAACCCCTTTACAATTCTTTGAAGTAAATTGCAGGGCAACACGAACATCTGGTGTGGAAAAGACATTAAACATTTTTTATGGCATTTTGAATTGTAAGCACAGTAAAAAGAAATTTTAAAGATTGTACACACCGTTTGCATGCCTTTAGCCCAGGAAGTCAGTATTTCTGTTAAATACTAACTCTTTTAGACTCAGTTCTCTAGTAGAGTTAGTAAGACATTCCTAAGGAAGCTATAAATAGTTGTAGCAGATTTACTAAGATAATTATTTTCCAGTTTGGAGAAAAGAAACTTGAAAGACATGTGAGTAAAAACCTAAATATAAACAAATTTTTAAAAAACCAACACACCTAATGGCACATATTTCTCCCGACTTCTCTATGTCTCTCTCTTCTCCCTTTTATTCTCCCTTTCCCTGGCACCTGCCTTATACTCTCTGTCTTCCTGCCTCTGAGTACTACAAGGACTCTTCGGGTTTCATTGGATCATGCTACATAGGGCAGAAGCAGAACTGTAATATAATATGGAATAATAATCCCGACTTTTGCTAGAGAATTATAAACAGTTTTCCTATACATCTATTTGAGACATGTGAAAATATCTGAATATTTACAGAAGATTATGTCACAGGGAAAACATGTAAGACTATGTTGTCCCCTCATTTCATTTTCGAAATAAATTTGTGCAAGTAGGTTTGATAAAATAGGATCTCAAATACTGTAATTAATTTTACTTTCAAAATATCCAATAGCTCAATTACTCTTCACACTAATGTTAGATGGCAGAGTAAGCATAATTGCTTATATCATGAGTGCTCTTGAAAAAATCAAAACTTTGTCTTTAAGAATCTTAGAACATGAAATATAGTCACCGGTGCATCTTCCTTAGGAATTCTTAAAATGCAGTGTATAGAAAGTAAATGATAAGGAGTATATGTGTAAAATGTTATCACTGTTGACCTCTGAGAAATCCTTCCTCTGATATAACATTTTCTTTCTTTCTTTCTAGTCCTAAGAGGGTCAATAAAGCAGAAAGTTAAGTGTCTCTAAACATGAGCTAAGGGTAGATGGGGGGCCGGGGAGTTGTGAAAACTGACCCTCCGTCCATTCAGTGCGCAACTGATTCTTGGAAGCTATTTATACCCCAAATTTTCTCTTGAAATGAGATGACACAACTCCCAAAGGGCTTATATTTTGAACTAGAAAATTTTTAGGGGAAGGGAATAAAGAAGGAGGCGGCCACGGAAGGAGAGGTCATGAGATTTTGACTTTTACAATTATAACAGTGAAAATATTTCTGTCCACAGTAGACTCTTAGAAAATGGTTATACCAGTGTACCCACCACAGTTATTTCCAGGCAACTGGTGCCCACATTTACACCTACTGAGTGTTAAGATTCAAGTGCTGGTTGCAATTAGAAACTGGCTTCTTAGGTTTGAAATTTTCTTTTTCCTGCTTTACTCTTCCTATAAAGGATACATTTCAATAAGCCACTAAGTCATTCACTCTACCCCTAATATTTGCTGGGCCCAGGAAGGGGCACATGTCTCCCAAATACCATATAATTAAATATTTTAAAGTTATATATCAAATGAATGAATTATTAAATGTGTTCTGCCCTCCTACCTTTTAATAACTTTCATAAAAGCCTGGCAAATTGAGTTTGACTTGAGAGTTCTCAGCTCCTTGCATGACAAGGCTGGGCCAGCTGGCTGTGGCTGTCCCTCTGCACCCACGTAACCTCCTGCCCAGGCCTTACTCTGTAACTAGTGGACCTCTGCAGCCTCCCTCATCACGCTCATCAACCTGCCCAGCTTTGAAAGCGGCTGCTTCTTGGCCATTTTTTAGAGGTGACGGGGTACACATATAAGTAGTGTTCCGGCCCCCACAGGAAGAAAGACTTGGGGAAGAAACCTATTAGGATTTAGGAGACAGACTAGGGGACCTTTAGGCAGAGAATTCTGAGATCCCAGTGTCCAGGATATGGGAGAGGAGCACAAAGGGGAGGGTGGGGGATTCCATAGTCCATAGAGGGAGTAGGGCATGGGTTTTAAGTTGTTCTTGGCTGGAAGACTTCTCACCACATGGGGAGGGTCACAACAAAAATGAGCCATCATCAAGTACTCTAAAATGAGGGGCAGTGTCCAGGGAGGCAGTTATACTGGGCCGGGGCTAGGGATGGTACTGAACTTAGACATAGTAAATATCTTCCAAGCGAGCCCTCCAGGGATGGCTGGGGGAATTAAGAGAAGTTGCTCATGTTGCAGTGTGGATATTTGTGAGGGCAAGTGGTTCCCACATAGGCAAATCCATTCGTGTTATTTCTTTGATGAGCACATATCTGTGATCTGAGCTGACTGCGGTCCTCCACCAAAAAACAAACAAAACAAACAAACAAACAAACAAACAAAAACAACTAAAATCAAACCAAGTCAAACCACACCAAAACCCTAAGAGCAATACTAAAGCTTCACTAAGACCTCAGTTATCTTAGGATAGATAGAGATGTTAACGCTGCTAACTTCTTCACCTATTGTGAATCAGGCCAGGAGCTTTATCTCTTTTAATCCTCACAATACCACCATGAGGAAAATCCAATTATTATCTGTACCCTTATTCTACTGCTATAGATACTTTTGGGATTTGCTCCAAGTCATACAACCAGGAGGGACCACGCCATGTTTGAACTCAAGTCTGATCTCAGAGTTTTGAGTTTTTAGCTGCTCACCTATCCTTTACCTCAAATGCATGTGTTCTTATTAGGAACCCAGACTACTTTCATGTTCAGGAGATACTAATATGAGTAATAATTATTTTCTCTCCCATTTCTACCATGAAATTTAGGGTTAAAAATAATTGATCTTAAAAAAAATAAAATCTTAAGGGAATTTGGCCTACCAGGGAATATTTGGTTGGAGGAAGCTCAAATTTATTTTTCAGGACTGGTATGTTGAATCATTCTCTGATAGAGAAATATATCTGGATATTAGTAGAATTTCAGGATACTTTGAATTACAATAAATTAAATAGATGTCAGAATGAGAAAAGGTGATACATTCAAAATGCCATTGTGACTTGTCAGTAACCTGCTTACTGAGTGTGAAATACACTTGAATTAATTCTTCCAGGCTACCACCCAAGCACATTCTTCATTCATTCATTCATTTGTTCCTTTATATTTATTCCTTATCTTGTTCCAAAAAGGATTTAAGATGGCAGGCTCGTAAATTTATTTCAATAATTTTTATTGTTACTATTGTTGTTTTGGCAGTTTTCTTTCCCTTTTCTCTCTATGTGATAACTTTGTTCATTTGTTTTTATTAGTCCTTTTTTCCTTTTTTTTGTGAACTGTGAAAAGATGACCATTACATTTGAGTGACTATTAAGACTGCACATTTGCTGGGGACAAGTTTGGAGAGACAAGTTAGTCATGCTGACCTTAGCTTAAGTCTCAAGAGGCAAATCTTGGCTAAAACAAGACTAGCTAAGTAAAATGTTAAGGTTTTATGTCATTTTTTTTTCAAGTTAAGGCCTAAGAAGGGCTCTATGCCTCCTCTGTACCCACCCAGAAGCAGAGGCCTAGGCAGAGGAGGTTCCGTCCTCTAGGACAGGCAGAAGGGGCTAGGAGAATGTTGCAGGAGGAGTCTGAGAAGGAGTCAAGTTCCTTGGACAGGTGGGATTCAGCTTGTCCTTTTGGAGTCAGTTGGGAGGTGGAATGGAGGTAATGGGTAAAGCAAAAAACTACTCTAGGTCTGCCTGATGACTCTTGGCTTCCCACCAGAAAGTGCTCTTAGCTCAAAAACATCTTTGAAAACATGCCATTAGTCACAAAGCTTCATACTCCATTAATTACTAAATTTTTTGATTAACAAGCATCTTCTGTGGTTAGGAAAACTGCCTCTGGAGTCAAACTCCTGGCTTCATTGCCTGTTTGCTATGTGGTCTTGGGAAATGTGCTTCATCCTACCCGAGTCTCGGTTTCTTTGTCAGTAAAAGAGAAATGATAATAATGTATCCCTAGGGGTGGGGTTGTGAGGATAGAATGGCTAAATGCACAGAAAGCAGTTAGAAAAATGTCTGTCACAAAGTCCTCAAAGAACTCCAGTTACTTACACATCTGCATGAGTTAGTCTCAGCAGATTTCTATGTCTGACATGAAGGAAAAAGAGAGTGTCCTTCCATGGGGATGGAAATGTTTGAGACATTTTATGGGAAGAAGTTGGTTAAAGTGACTTTGGAGAGCCAAGAACAATGTAAAGGTTCTATGGGTCATAAAGAAATAGTGGGAGGAATCTCCAAAAATAAAATTTTACTTACTTCAAAAATTTACCTAGTAAAATAGGCAAATTCATAGAGACAAAAAATAGAACAGAGTTTTCCAGGGGCTGAGAGGAGGAGGATAATGCAGCTATTGTTTGATGGGAATAGAGTTTACTTGGGGATGATGAAAAAGTTCTGGAAGTAGAGAATGGAAATGGTAGCACAACATTGCAAATGTACTTAATTCCACTGAATTGTACCTTTAAAGCGGTTAAAATGGTACTTTTTATGTTATTTACATTTTATCACAACACAACAGTATCTACCTAGTATTGGTCTCCCTGCCCTGTTTTTTAGGGAGTATGTCGCCTTTCCCAATCAGAGAAGTGAGACATAAGAGAAGGGCATTCTGTTCTTCATCTAACTGTGCATCATTCCGAAGATTGCCAAGAGTGCTAGGGTGAAGGAAAGGGTGGCTGGCAGGCTACAGATGAAGCCTAAGGGTCTTTAGTTTCACAGATCTGGGAGAAGTGATCATACCGTAAATCGAAGGACGGGCCTGCCTCCCCTGTGCCCAAGCCCTGCTGCTCTGAGGCACAGCTCATCTCCGGTTCAGCACCTCTTACTGCTCCTGTCTGATGATGGAATCTCCTGGTTGAAGGAGGCATTTTGGCACAAGACCATCTCATGTGTCACATGGGATAATATTTAGAATGGTTGGAATTCTAACCATTACATTTCTAACATTCCTGTCTCTTTTTTGTAGCCTCATTTTGACATCTTCCAGCTCAGCGGTTCTTAAAGTGTGGTTCGTGGACCAGCAGGATCAGCAACACCTGGGAGCTTCAAGACTGCTCCAAACAATTAAAGGAGAATCTTTGGGGGGTGGAGCCTGTCACTCTGAACAAGCCCTTCAGTTGACTCTCAGGAGTGCTAAAGTTTGAGAAATGCTCTCATCCATTCACAGCTTGCCAATTACCCAAATATCTCTGCCAAGAAAATGAGATTCAGCTGTATTCTGTTACACGGCATTAGCAGCACTGCTTATTTCCATAGGCCCATTATTTCACTCTCTGAGATGAAGAATGTTGGGGAACTATCGAGAAAAGTACCGGCAGGACAATCGCCATAAAGGTATCTTCATTAATGAATATCTTATATTGATGTTACGAATGAGAATATCTGTATGTTACTTAATTGAAAAATAGAAAAGTTGGTTTCTGAGCTGAGTTGGGATGGAACATGGTACTTGGAAGAACTGCAGTGAATCTGGAAGACAGGAGTGTAAGAGAAGACAAAGAATATATTTCTTTCTAAACCTAGGAGGCCCAAAATACAACCAGAATGACAAGAGGGAGTGAACAATACCCAAACAGAATAGAAAAATAATTATTATTGTATATATAGATTGTCCTTCATAAATATTTGTTGAACAAGTGATGTATAAAAACATAGGCAGAGAATCTCTAGTCTTAATGGTTGTTCAACAAAGTCATTTTTTGTTTGTTTTGATGCATGCTATATATGTTAACATTTTCAATCAGGACCTGCTCCATGTGTGAAAAGATGATATCCCAAAATGGTTTTTTTAAAATATTTGCTGTTACCCTGTGGCCCTTTGTCCATATAGTCAACCAAGATTTCATTCACGGACTCAAGTTCTATGTGAAACACAATTACTTAAAGGGAGAAAACTCCTGTTCCTGGACTTAACTTTTCCAATTCCAGTTCCCATGGAAGGCAGAAAGGCCCAGGTAAAGACAATGGAAGAATACACAAGTCAGAGCAGAGTTTCCATTCCCAGGACTGTGCACAGATGCCCTCGGTTAAACAAGAGGAGTCGGGAAGGAAGACAGAAGTGATCTTGAGAAGGAACACTGAATCCTGCCTGACTATCCAAACTAAGGAAAACCCTGAGGGGAGTGACAACATGCCCCAGATAAACTCCCAGGATCCTGGATAGAAGAGAGCTGGATGCCCCACCCTACCCTGGGCCCCCGCTTCTGAGTGGAATGGAAGGACAGCAAGATCCCAGGGCAGAGCTGGTTGGTGTGTGTCAGAAAAGACAACCTCAAAGATGATGGTGACTCAGAGCACACTTGACAGAGATAGAGGTGAGAGAAAAGTGAGGGACAGTAGATGAGGCATATACACTTTGGAGGTAGGCTTGCTGGTAAAATATGGTAAAGAATGAGGAAATCTTGTATTTAATGAGAAAAATCTTAAGTATCTGACTTTCTAGTACTTGACACTTGCCCAAGGATCACCTATTGTTGTTTAGCTGTCTCATGGAATCAAGTGGTTTTGTGGGCTACCTCGGAAATGGAATCAACCTATTACCTTGTTTTACAGAAAAAAAGAATGTGAATTCTAAGTAGCCAACTCAGAAAGCAAACTTGTGTGTTAGGACTTCTTATTAGGGTAAGACCACTCCTTGGATGGATCAGAGATTAAGAATTTGAGCTTTGAAACAAGGCAGACCTATGTGGCTGTTAGGATGCTCTCAACAGCACATGACATCAACCCCAACCTCAAGCAGCTTAACTAATAGGGAGATTTACTGTTTTCCTTAAGAAGAAAACTAAAGGTATGTGGACTCCATGAAGGCCTTTTTAAAAATCAGCAGGTTGATAACATCAAGGACTTAGGTTCTTCCATCTCTATACTCTCACCTTTAGTGTTACATTTAGCTTTATGCTTATGGCAAGATGGTTGTATCAGTTTTAAGCATCACACTCAGATACAGCAAAACCCAGATGCACAGGACTCCCATTTTATGGAGAGGAAAGAGGAAAGAGGAAAGATGAAAGCAGTAACTAGATCCAGTACGTGTTTTGGACTGTTCATTAAAAGAAACTAGATGCCAAAATAAAGAGAAAAGGAAAAAAAAAAAGAAAGAAAGAAAATCTTATAAATATAAAACAACTTAATGAAAAGGAATGGAAAAAGATATACATGTACATAACTTATATGTAAAAATAAACATCAAAAATAATAAAAAGTTAAAAAAGAAAAACAAAACATAAAACACTAAAGAATACAAAAAAAAGGGGGGGTTTGTTGGCAAGGAAGAAGACAAGAGTTAGGGTCGGATTTAAGTTTGAACTTGTCTCTGACACTTAACAATCATATGACCCTGAGCAAGTCCATTTACTTTCTCCATGCCTCAAGTTTCTTAACTTTATAGCGGAAATAATATAAACATCTAATTCATATGATTTTTTGAGAATTATGTACAATCAAAAATGGAAGATGCATAATATGTTGCCTTGGCTATAGTTAGTTGTCAAACAACCTCAGTTGTTATTAATATCATTGTTAGGAAAAAATAATATTTAAATTTATATTTTTCTTTTTAAAATGATATCATTTACTTATTTGAGAGAAGGTACGAGCACAAGTCGGGGTAGAGGGGCAGAGGGAGAGGGAGAAGCATACTCTTCACTGAGCAGGGAGCCCACGAGGGGCTGGATCCCAGGACCCTCACAATATGACCTGAGCTGAAGGCAGACATTTAACCAACTGAGCCACCCAGGTGCTCCTAAATTTATATCTCTGCCAAATCTAGTAAATATTCATTTATATTTTTCTAACGCCAAATTTCACAAACAGTAAGATCTTATATAATACATGAAGCTTTTTCTTGTTAGTCATCTCTCAAAAGATCTGGTCAGATTTTTTTTTTTTCCCTTTTCACTACTGAGGCTGTTTTTGAAAGTTTGTAGAAAGTAACATACCACAGATGGACGGAAAATATGAAAATCAACCGAAATGTACTGCCACTTTTTCTAAGCCTGGTTTTCACACTCCATCCACAGGGTGAGAACAGCCTACAAACACAGCACTCCAAACAACCACCCCTCCCTACAACTCACACCATAAAAATGGAGTTCATAAAAATCAGAATTTGCTTTTTAGTGATTCACTGAACTCCAGCAGTGTCTTAGCACATACCCTTTAAATTGATTTCCTCCGGGTCTCCTCCAAATAAAAGCGACCTAAAATATACAAGAGCCCATATCTATAAATGATCCCTCATTAGCCAATGATAAGCAGCTCCCTCCTGTCACCCTGCTGGTGACCAGAGTCGGTTAGGCATGAGTAGGTCTTTACAACCTTTACAACAACATGAGTAGGTCTTTACAACAAAGGGACTTTGCAACCATGGATAAAACCACAGAATTCCAGGACAGAAATGGGCTGGAGACTTCATCTTCCATGTTAAAAAACCAATGACTAGGGAAAAAGGAAATCAAAGACTCTTGTCTGGAGGCTTATTATTAGTAGGAGCAAAGCCTGGATAGGAGTTTTCAACATTCCACACAGATCCTGATCCAGGTCCCCTGCATGTGGTACTAACATAAACATGTTCATTTTTACTCCAGGGAGGACAGAGTTGTTGTTGTTTAGCAAAGTACTCTCCTCCATTCTCAATTCTTTGGCAAGTGATTTAAATAAAATTGATCTCTTACCTGCCTCATGAGATGCCACTTAAATATCCAACTCCCCTGGGCATATTGTTTGAGGGATACATATATTACCTGACCAGAATCAATGAAACATAAAGGTTATGTTTGTTGGAGCCTCTGGATAAGAAACCCTTTCTCATTCCTACTGGATTTGAGGGTGTGAGGCTATAAAGCTTGAAAATACATCGTCATCTTGCTACCACTCAAAGGATCAAAAGGAGGCTATTACAGAACGAATGAAACACGGAGGTCGGTCCCTTGACATCATTTTTGCCCAGAGTCAGAGCTTATAGTCAGCACTAGCCATCCATGTTTTGGCAGTGAGAGTTTCTTGAAGGTGGTTTGTTTGGGCTTCCTGTCACTTATAATTAAAATAGTCACGAAAAGTGTTCATTAGTCCTTCTCTTCCTGTTCCCTTCTTGCCTGTGCTGGAGCACAAATGAGTCAGTGCCATCATCTTGAGCAAGTCTTAGTGACTGACCACGAAGGGATTGTTCTCCATGGTCACATTAAACCCATCGTGTTATAGCCCATGGTCTATAGTTTGGCCATAATTGTCACAGTACTCTTAACCATGCTGAACAACTGAGTTTAAAATAAATAGTAACTGGGGGCCTCAGTGGCTCAGTTAGTTAAGCATCTGCCTTCAGCTGGGGTTGTCATCCCAGGGTCCTGGGACTAAGCCCCACACCAGGTTCCCTGCTCAGCAGACAGCCTGCTTCTCCCTCTCCCTCTGTTGCTCCCCTGCTTGTGCGCATATGCTCTCGCTCTCTGTCTTTCAAACAAACAAATGAACAAACAAATAAATAAATAAAATCTTTTAAAAAATAAATAGTAACTAATCTTTCTGATTTTGCAGTGTTACTTATATTTTGCTTATTTGAAGGGCTTAGCTGTGCATTATTTTCTCCCTCTTTATCTATATATTCCACTTATGCTTGGCTGTTTTACTTTTTTCCTAGGTAACTTCCTAAGGATAACTTCTCACCTAATCTTTCTATAAATATTATTTTTCTTTAACCCACATATCTCTTCCGCTCTTTGTCTCTAGGCTAATGGAAGCCTTCCATTCTATAAAAAGTATGAAACAAACAAGTAAATGTCCCTACTAATAGATTGTTCTATTTTGGCTTTTTCCTACACTAGCAAATTCTTAAAAAATAATCTAATTTCTTCTTGAGCTGTTAATTCTTCATACTACCATAATCTGGCCGGCTTTTCTACTGAAACTCCACTCAATGGGTTCTCCCTGTGGGATTCGATTTACCATTTTCAGTAACCCAGCTCTCCACTGGCTTCTGGTGCTTCCTATCTTCAGATATGCCTCCTGCTTCTATATCTTCCTATGTCTCCTCTCTGGTAGCACCATCCCCAACTTTCAGTGCTTGCCTTTCTCATATCTGTCCTTGTCTACCCTTCCATTCCACACCTCTGTCCGACATTTCATCTTGCCCCCTGACTTTGATTAAGAGGGTTACCTGGTGATCCATACTTTGATGGAACTCCAAGAGTGTTTGAAAGCTTAATGGTTAGAAGAGAGAAAAATGCACATTTGAAAAGTCAAAAAAATAATTTGCTTTTTTTTTCTACTGAGGCTTTATTTTACCTTCAGAAAAAGACTGCTCTTTTGTTCTAGGAAAAATATTTTGAATAGACCCATGAACTACACGAAAGTAAGGTGAAGGCCCTACTCTGGCACCTAGAAGACTGAGACAGCGTGCCTGCAAGAGGCGATCCATCTCTGAACAGTGAGGTACATAGTTGTCCTCACTGGGAGAAGAGCACGCTGCAAATTCAGTGTCTAAATATAAATTTAGACTGCATAGTCTTTGAACTTGTTGATCCTTGAGATGAATGCACAACTTGACATTAATTTTGATAGCCTCCTTCCTTTCTCTTGGTCTTGCAGCTTGAGGTCCTGAACTCAGGGTAGGAAAATACCTTGAAAGGCCCTCTCATAGGTGATGATCAGCTGGCCTCTGGAAGATGGGCTTAGACTTTAAAGGATGCAGAGAAATGCCTGGGAGGGGACCTCTATGGAAGCGGTCACATTGTGGGTTCTGAAAGCATGCATCAAGAAGGTCTCACAGCACTTACAGCTGAGTCTAGCATCAGTCTGGGGAACTGGACAAAGGTACTGAGCTCATTCTTGGGAGTAATACTCACCTTTGGATTGCTGGATTTGAGGAAACTAGGTGACCTACAGAGGAATAATTCAACAGTGTGAAGCCAGAGAGCTGGATGGAGAAGAAAGTGACAGCCAGGAAGGATGGATAAAATAAGTAAACACTTGCTGCGCATTCTCAAAAACTTTAGGTTGGGTAACAAGTTGAAATAGCAAAGGAATTCCAATTATTGAAATAAAAATAAAGCATAAAAAAGTCTGAGCCCCCTGTGTTACAATCCCCAAATTCACATCTCAGACACTGTATTTCTGAACTCCAATGGTCACATATCTAGCATGTTCCAGACATTAAAAAAAAAAAAAATTAAGTCCTTTTGTTAGAAGCCATCCATTTAAGGAGTGCCTGGGTGGCTCATTCCCTAAGCATCTGCCTTCAGCTCAGGTCATGATCCCAGGGTCCTGGGATCAAGTCCTGCATCAGGCCTCCTGCTTGTGCTTCCTCTCTCTCTCTGTCAAATAAATATTTTTAAAAATCTGTAAAAAAAGAAAAGAAGAAGAAGCCATTCATTCAAGAATGTGCATGGGGAGCTTTGCCAGAGAGTAAAACTCATTAACCTTAAGGAATACCTGTCGTCCAATCCAACCTAGTTTGGAATCTTAACTATGTACAGTTCTTATTCCCTGTTACTCCCGCTCATAATGACTGAGTGGAGCTCTTCAGTGTTTCCTCCTGTGATCTGCCAGTGTGCTTTGGTTTTTCTCTCTAACTCAGAACCTTCCGGCTTATTGCTTGTAACAACAACATTTGCTTTCATGCCTAGGTTTGTCTTCATAGCTCTAGAGCCAGTTCTAGACACCAGCTGTGGGCAAAACTGTACTGATTCTGCTGACCAGTGTCATTGGTATGCACTTCAGGTGCTCAGTAACGATTTGTTTCATGTAAATTCCTGTACTTGATAATTTCAAGGGGCTTAGACTCTAAGGTGTTCCAAACTTCACTCAATTTCCACCAGAATAACTTCTGAAAGTCCTGATTGATATAGCCACATTCTTGCTGAAATTAATCTATCATAAAATGAAGGACCCTTAGACTTATTAAAACACAGAAGTCAACTGAGAATGTTTTTATCCAGATGTGTATCCTATTAAGATTCCTTTCCATCAGTTTGGACTTTGCTTTCATTTCCAGGTAACTATAACCCACCTGCCTTCATTTATTTTTTCAGGATCAAAAACTACTTTTAGGAAATTATTTGATTAACTTGGGAGTATAAATCATATATTTTAATATGATATGTATCCTAGAGGTATCTGCATTTTTATTAGTAAGATAAAAATAGTGGTTATTATTCAACTTTTACTCTGTCATTTAATCCTCAGATCAGCCTTATGAGGCAGGTATTGTCATTATTCTTATTTTACAGATAATAAAGCTAGGAAATAGAGAAGTTAAGTAATTTGCTTAAAGAAAGGAAGTATTGGGTGGAAGATCCGGGCTTTGAACAACACATTCTTTCTGAATCAAGTCTGTGCTCTAACTATGGTAATCCCAAAACTTGGATTGGTTCACATTAACAAGATGGAGATATAAACTGTGTCATTAGGTAGTGTTAGTAAACACAATATCCATCTCCGAAAGTATACCTCCCAGTCAGCCGTCTCCCTTCATGCATAGCAACTCATGAGGTTGAGGATGCTACTTTGCCTGGCAATTTCTCAATCTAAATAAGGACAGTTGGACAGGTTTTTTGTTTTGTTTCGTTTTTGTTTTTGTTTTCCTTTAAGGCCACATGTTTCTGACTTACAACTGTGTAGCTTTGAAAAACAATAGCCTCTAGGGGCACTTTCAAAAGCAGGACTCATAAAATATTGGCATTTATATTTGAAAATGTCTTGTTGAAAAACCAACAAAGAGTTGTATTCATTAGGAAATTTTGCTATAATCCTTCAAAGAAGGTCAGAATTCAAATTCTGTCAGAACTGTTTTTATTTTTCTCACTTAAATCATCCATCAAGAGAGATTTTTTTTAATTTGTTTTTTTAACTGAAACCCTGCAGTCACTAAAGCTTAGCAGGAAAAGGGGTGTGTGTATATGTGTGTGTGTGTGTGTGTATATGTGTGTGTGTGTCTGTGTTTTAAACCAATTAATAATTTATTTTTTCCTGTTTTATTATGTGTTGACTTTTTTTTTTTTAAGATTTATTTATTTATTTATTTATTTATCAGAGAGAGAGAGAGGGGGAGAGAGCGAGTACAGGCAGACAGAATGGCAGGCAGAGGCAGAGGGAGAAGCAGGCTCCCTGCCGAGCAAGGAGCCGGATGTGGGACTTGATCCCAGGACGCTGGGATCATGACCTGAGCCGAAGGCAGCTGCTCAACCAACTGAGCCACTCAGGCGTCCCATGTGTTGACCTTTTTTGGAAGTCCAGCCCAAATTGAAAGAAAGAAAGAAAGAAAAAGCCTCGCTGGAATACTCACTGAAACATTTTTTTCTAGAAAGAGAATTTTCCATTAAAAAACATCTCAAAAGTCAGTAGGTTTTTTATATGAAGTTTAAAAGCAACTAAATGCTTCTCCACCTCTCTTCCTAAATCATCTGTTTTACTAATATTCCAAAGGCAAACTCTAATAATTGTATATGCATCTCAACAAAAACATTCTCAGTTGACTGCCGTCTTACTAAGTCCACTGGAAATCATATCACATCAAGGATTATTGCTCAAAAATTTCTAGCTGGTATTTTGAAGATAAATCACAGCCTTAGGAAGATACATGAGATAATCTTAGGTCTAACCAGTGGCATGATGGTAAATGTTTAACCACAGGCTCTCCAGAAAAAAACAAATCCCGATTTGTTACATTTCCCAGTTTCCATGGTGTAAATAAATACTCCCACTGTAGCCAATTTCAAGCTACCAATGTGGCATCACTGAAGGCAGAGTTGGAAGTGATGCAAACACAATCCACACACCAGTGGGTCTGACAACCCTGAAAGCACGGGAGCTTTCATCAAAACTTCCAGGAAGTCTCCAAAGTCGCCAAAGTCAGATGTTACCAAAGGGATGCAGATGAGTCTCGGGTAAGCTATGTAACCTTTTTGTCAATGTATTTCCTCATATGTATGAGGTATGTAAAATGATAATAATAAAGTTTCTAGCTCATGAGATTACTATGACGGTTAAATGAAACAGTGCATTAAAATGCTTAAAAGAGTACTTGGCATATAGCAGGCTATAATAAGAGGCTTTTAGTAATAAATGTTAAGTATTGTTTTTCTAGGATCGACGATTCCAACTGTCAGAATGTTTTACACATTGTCATCTTTTGGAGGTCATTAAACACCATCCCGAGAGGATACCAGTTATAGAGAGAAGAGCACTAACAGAGAGAAGAGAAGCCATGCCTTAGTTTCTGTCCCTAGCTTTGCCAAAGCCTACATCTGTGACCATTGTCAAACCTGTTTATTTCTAAGACCTTGGTTCTCTCATTAGTAAAGTGAAGAAAGTAACTTCACTTCTGCCAGCTGCATAGGATTGTGGGGAGACTAATATGAGCCCTTGGATGGTCCAAATGTGGGGTAGTATCATTAATCCAATTTAAAAATTAAGATGCCATGGAGGCATGAAAGCGTTAAAATAAAATAGTGAGAAGGTGTGTGTCATTTGAGTAAAAATTGGGAATGACGTAGTGTTAAGAGCTGGGATTTTTTTTTTTTTCTTAAAGAGTACACACACACACACACACACACACACACACACACTCCACTTCTACCATGAAGCAGTTAAGCATTTTTTTTCTTTCTGCAAAAAGCAACTTTCTAAAAAAGTAATTTTCAAATGAAAAGGAACTATACTTAGAAATGTAACATATGTGTAAATGAGTTAGAGATCATGGAGAACTAAGTTAACAAAATATCCATAGAATCGTAATTTTCTGGGAAACCTAATAAATATAGCATGTAATAATCTACCAATTGAAAGACAAGATATACTTAGGGGAACCAGATAGGTAGCATTATGCCATCATAGGATGAATAATGTAAATCTCCAAATAATTCTTTAAGATAAAATTGCTTTCATTTTATAAATAAATACAAAAAATAAAATGTCAGGGACAGATTAAAGAAATCTTGAACACATTACATTCACTCAATTTGTAGACAATGAAGAGCATACATAAAAATGAAGGAGCAAAGAAATTACAGGAACATCAGATTTTTTTCTATTTACACTTTGAGTCTCTGTTCGCGTAGAAGAATAATATACATTATACACCTTCAGTGAAAGTTAACCAGGAAAACGATTATGCATAAAGCTTATAATCTAAAAGGGTGGCTATGATTCCCCCTACCACTAATTTATGACTCTAAATCATGTTTTCACAGAAGAATTCTGTTCTGGGGACAAAGAAAAAAAATCACCTGTGCAACATAGCCTGCACCATGCCCTTTCCTGTTATTAGTGAAAATCCTCATGGTCTCCTATTAAAAAGGTCAGTACCTGATATAGGAAGGTCTCCAAGTTTCCTTAGTAAGGGGAAAGAAAGCAACATGAAACACTATGTACATAGTGTGCCACCTTCCATAAAAGGAGAACTGAAAAATATGAAATAAAAATTTGTAATACACCATTGGAAATATACATAAGAAATTTATGAGTAGATTGGGATGGGATAGGGTGGAGGCAAGACTTCCAGGAGGTTCCTTTTTACATTATCTTGTTTTTTAAATCATGTGAATTTTTACTTGTGAAACAACAGTGTGTGTGTGTGTGTGTGTGTGTGTGTGTGTGTGTGTGTGTTTAAGCCCAGGACACATGGATATGTAAGAACATCAATCTCATATCTGGTTTAACAGTTCTATCCTCCACCAAGCTCAGGCCTGACTCTTGCGTGGATACTTGCAGAAATGAAGGGGCATGATGGATGTCCCTGTCCCATCATCTGTCCCACTCACTCTGCTCTTTCTTATCGTTCAATGATGTGGTGGATATCACAGGAAATTATAGGAGTGAAAGGTTGTTACAAGATGGGTGTGTTTGTTGTTATGTATGGGACAGATGCCCAAATCCTGGTTATTTTTCTCTTCTGGGGAGCTTTTGTGTATCCTTCAGAGAACTTGTTACACCCTCTGGGGTGTTAGGTGTTCGCTGATATTTGGGCTGCATCTTTATGATTTCTCCCTGGTTCATTCAACAATCACCTCATGTAGCCAGCCTCTTGTTCATCTTCTGAAGTCAGTTTTCTTTCAATACTGGTCAATCCCTTCTAAAGACTTTACTCCTTTACTTGCCTTATGACTTTGAAAAACTTAGTGCATTTTCTGTGCTAAACTCAGGAGGGACACGTCTCTTCCTCCACAGTGTCCCTTTTACTTGTGAATTCAAGGTAGTCTGAACCAGTCTGCCACCTTTATCTCTGTTGAGATGAGAATCAGGAACCAGTCTCAGTACCCTCCAAACTCTAAGAGATAGTGGTCAAATCTCTTACAAACTATCATATCATACTCCAGAGTCTTCTATCAGCATTAGGACCCTCAGGATGCCCTCTTAAGGTTCTGGGCTAAGCCTCCTCTTAGGGAAAAAAGGAAAAAAAGAGCAGTTCTCTCTTAAGGCCAAAGTTTCTTAATCTCCATAGGAATGACACTTAGGGGTGGTAACTTTTTGTTATGGGGAATTTCCTGTGCATTGCAGGATTTGTAACAGCATCTCCAGCCTCTACCCATCACATAACAGCAACACACTCCCATTAACCAGACCAAAAATGTCTCCAAATATTGCCAAATGGCCCCTGGAAGGCAAATCACCTGGTCAAAGCCACAACACCAGGCTAAGAATGCTCTTCAAATAAATCCCCATTTTTTAATCTCCTTACCACTCTGCTAAGTAAGAAGTTAAGTGATTAAGGTCTGAGCGATGACTGAATATGCTTTGGGGACTATCCCTTAGCAAACCCCCGCAAGAGAATCTGATAGGTACATCTTATGAGAATGTGTGGACATGTGACACCCATTTTCTCAGCAGGAACTCTGGAATCTTGAGATAATAGGAAAATCCTTATATTGGTGACAATCGAAATAAGCCTACCTATGTCTCTGAGTTTATAAATCTTCACCTAAAGGCAATGAGGGTGGGGAAGAGGACTCTTCAGTTTGTTCATTTTGTGACTTAATTGTTTGACTATTTTTTTATATTCACTATTTGGATTAAAATGTGTATTTTTAAAGAATGGATCATAGTCCAGTTAAATAGCTACATGAAGAAAAACCTTTTAAATTTTAATAAGATTTTAATTTCAGTTTCATGACTAAGATATGCTAAATTCATGTTTGAGATAAATGAAGACCAGGAGGAAAAAGGTAAGAGAGGCAAAGAAGATAGAAGGGAAGACAGGCTAAAACATACCTTGTTTCATCAATGTAAACGGCTTCCAACACAGATGCTGCATATTCAATATTCTTCTTTAAGTCTACGACGTTAACATCACCTTTTTCCAGCTGCTTGACTAAGCATCTTAGTCTGTTTCATAAAAGTAGTCAAGAAAGAGAAATAAGAAGAGATTTATTATGATTATGTGGAAAATAGTCCAGTATTAAATACACAAATCAAGTTAAACTAGTAATGTATCTTTCTAGACCATCAAATAGAAATATTTTCAGGAATTTTTTTTTATATAATTAAGTTCAGTTTTTGTCACTTAAACAACTCTTGAAAATTATATTCACCTCCCAGTAAAATTAGGGTGGTAGACTATTATTTTAGATACTATATTTCAAGGACAGTCTTTCTGGAAATTCAAAACAACAGAAATATTTCCATAAAAGTATATTCCAGGGGTGCCTGGGTGGCTCAGTGGGTTAAAGCCTCTGCCTTCAGCTCAGGTCATGATCCCAGCATCCTGGGATGGAGCCCCACATCCGGATCTCTGCTCAGGAGGGAGCCTGCTTCCCTTCCTCTCTCTCTGCCTGCCTCTCTGCCTACCTGTGATCTGTCTGTCAAATAAATATATCTTTAAAAAAATATATATATATATGTATATTCCTAACACTAGAATTTATTCTATGCCTGTCCTCCTTCTTCAGATTTGGTACTAAAAATTATTCAAAGGTTACTATTTATATCACTACAGTAGCATTATTCACTGTATATAGCAATCAAAACAAAAAGAAAAGCAAAAGATCTGAAAAAACACGATTATGATGAGAAAAAATATATGTATGTATGCTTAGTGTTTTTACTGAAAGGATTTTTCACCTGAGGCAAATCTATACAATATGTTCTCTTGTTTTTGCATATACAATGTGTCCCAACTTCCTGAGGAATTTTAAAGCATAAGGATCAACGAAGCCATGTCTGGATTCCTGACTCATAGAAACTGTGAGATAATTAATGTTATTGTTTGAAGACATTAAATTTGAGGATTAATTTTTTATGTAGTAATAGATAGCTCATGTAGTGGTATAATATGAATATGAATACTTCTATAAGTTCCTAACATTTTCAGAAACTTTTGTGCATTAATTATAAACCAAGTGTTTCTGAAGATATTATACTATACTAGGCAAAAAAGGAAAACATATTCTTTACGCTCTACAAAATATAGATAAATAATGTGAGGGCAATTAATCCATTTTCCTAAGTCAGCAGATGGAATTTAATTCCATTCCTGAGCAAAGGTATTTTAGAGAGAATAGAGTACATCTACTTTCAGGCACCATTTTAGAGATAGTGTAGCAGATTTTCTGAAAATTTATTTTGGATGATTTTTTAATACCAAGGCTAAGGGTATAAAGATAAGTTAAAAATTTCAGCAAGAGTTTTGAGAAGTACTTTATTTCTCCATGGGAAAAAAGCCATAACCTAGACTAAAACTACTTATTCAGGAATCTACAAACAATTATTTTTTGTGCCATACATTTTTGTATGATAAAATATTAACAGATAATAACCTTGCAAAATAAAATCTATGTGTTAATAAAAAAAAGTCTTATTCATACAATCAGCAAAATAAAACAAAACGAAGATAACTAAAACAGGTTACTGAGATAGGAACAACTAATCCTGCCTAAATAGGATGATAATGGAGTAACACATAGAGTGTTCTGAGATTTTTGGAATGCTTATGACCCAAACACATTATATTTAGTGAAACTGTCTTTTGTGTGTCAGAACAAAAGAGTCACAGCTCTGCAATGGCTTAAACATATACCATTCATGTATCCTTCTTGTGAAAATTACTTGGTACAAGTAATTTGGTCGTATGATGTACTTTTAAAAGCACTAAATACTTCAGATGATTGGCTTCTCTTCTTTGGAATAAATAAAATCTTTTTATTTGAGTTAACAATTTCCTCCACTAAAAAACCTACATTTTCCAGGAATCCAGACATGGCTTCGTTGATCCTTATACTCTTTTGAATCTAGGTAGAGTCATTCAACTGCTTTCTGGCCAAGGAGAGTGATAGGAGGTTGCTGAATAAGACTTTCAGAACAATGATTTTGAAGAGGGTAACTCAGCTAGAAGGGATTCTCTCTTATCCTTGTTAGTACCTTGCTGCCCAAATGTAGTGGAATCGTCCAGCAGCCTTTTAAGATCCTGAGTCATCCTGGCAATAGGAAGTTAACCATTAAGAATGGCAGAGAAGGAAGATGCCAGTGGCCTGAGTCCCATACTGTGAATCTACCCAAATGAAGTCACCCACCTCTGAAGTTATTTCATATGAGAAAACAAACAAACAAACAAAAGTTGTATTTAAGCTACTATTCTTTTGAGACTTTTATGTCAGTCCTAACTGACAAGTCAAATAGGAAATGACTCAAAATAAAGAACTCAAGAATGGCAAAATCATCATAGAAAATGAATAGGGGATGTCCCTGAGAATCTAACCACAGGTGCACTTCCTAAATGATGGGATATCATCCCATCAGCAGATCAGATCTGATGAAATCTGTGACAAGGAACATGCTGTTTCAAAGAGACATCTTTATGTGGTTTAAAAACAATAAAGGTTATGAACTTTTATATTGTACTAGGGGTATAAGCTTATAATCTGGCACAAGAAATTGCTCTGAAAAAATACTCCAAAAAGGTTTTACCACCTCATCAGAAAATCGAGTTAGATAAGGTTATAACTACAAAATCATAACCACCCCTATGTCCTATATACACACAAACACACTCCAAAACTCGCTATGCTAACCCAAAAAGACTGGAAGGAAATATAGATTTGGGGGTTACTAGGACTTCTTTCTCTTTTATCTCCTTTGCCTATATGCACCAAATTTCCTCTAGCAAGTACAAAATTCTATTTACAGAAAAGGAAAACTGTTGTATTGTAAAGAGATTATTTATAATTGGAAGAGCAGGTTAATGGGATAATTTATATCATCATGATTCCAATTGTGAACTTGCTTTTGTAGTCAATTTATGCATATAATAATCCCCAACAATCTTATTTAGACTATGATTTCACTCCATTTATAGATAATACAAGGTCAATTATCTTTCTGAATAATTTTCAAATGATTATAATTTCTAAATTAGTGTGTTCTAAAGTATTAAGGCTTTACTTTATGTATATATACAAATTTTTAATTTTTTAAAAAAGATAATTATATTTATCTAATTCCTAAGCCATCCTATGGGCCAATTCTCAGAACTAAAAAAGAAATCACAGTCATTTGCATAAAAATACAGGTTCTCCTAATCTAGTAAAACATCTTTTTAATAATTATTTATCTATCTATTTATTTATTTATTTATTTTAAGGAGGGGAGGGACAGGGGAAGAAGGAGAGAATCTTTTTTTTTTTAATTTTGTCTTTAATCTTTAG
Organism: Mustela erminea; assembly: GCF_009829155.1. Classification (NCBI taxonomy): domain Eukaryota; kingdom Metazoa; phylum Chordata; class Mammalia; order Carnivora; family Mustelidae; genus Mustela; species Mustela erminea. Next base: position 76,814,791 of record NC_045621.1, read on the forward strand.
TATAAATGAATTTAACACTAGCTTGAGATACATTATAAAGCTTGAGGTAGTCGTCAGAGCCACAAATTTCTAAAATCAAGGGAATCAAGGGGAGGAAACCTCAAGAATAATGATCTTATTATTATTCTTGCTAAAGGATACTGTATTACAGAATCATTCACAATAGGCAGAGAAGAAAAGACACAATTAAGATCTATGAAATTCTGAATAATGGGAATATGGTGAAATAATTCATCTGATGTTGATTGAATAACTTCAGAAGACCACAAAGTTATCTGTATATTCCCCTTTAATCTCTGAACAAAAATTATTTGCCATACATTTTTTTTTTTTTTCTTTTCAGTGTAACCGTATTCATTGGTTTTGCACCACACCAGTGCTCCATGCAATACGTGCTCTCCTTAATACCCACCACCAGGCTCACCCAACCTCCCACCCCCTGCCCCTTCAAAACCCTGAGGTTGTTTTTCAGAGTCCATAGTCTCTCGTGGTTCACCAGAAGGAGAGAATCTTAAGCAAGTTCCATGCACAGCATGGAGACTGATGTGGAGATCAATCTAATGACCATGAGATCCTGACCTGAACTGAAATCAAGAGTTGGTCACTCAATTGACTCAACCACTAAGGCGCCTTGTGATTTGGTTTCTTTCATCAGAGTAGGGAAGCATAGTGAAAAACAGCGTTTTTTTTTTTTTTTTAAATATTTTATTTATTTATTTGACAGACAGAGATCATAGATAGGCAGAGAGACAGGCATAGAGAGAAGGGGGAAGCAGGCTCCCTGCTGAGCAGAGAGCCTGACGTGGGACTTGATCCCAGGACCCTGAGATCATGACCTGAGTGAAGGCAGAGGCTTAACCCACTGAGCCACCCAGGGACCCCCGAAAAACAGTGTTCTTAATGCAAGGTCTAGGTATGTTCTTCTTGTCTCTGAAACTTAGGTTAAGTAGATGTGTTAGATGTTCTAATCTGTGCAGGTTCCACAGATTGCTGGGTTGGAGAGTCCACTGGGTACTCTGCTGGGTAGCAGAACAATTTAACAGCTGTTGCACCAAACAACATAGACCACCTATTTATAAGCAGATGATGGTGCCAAAAAAGTCTTAAAAATCCAAGTCAGTTAAATAAATATTTAGCATTTATTACTATATATGGGGCTGTGAGAGATATATATAGATAGATATAAATATATATTTATACATATGAATACATGTAAGAATATATGTGAATGCAATATGTAAGGATACACACACATATAATGCATGGGCACCTGTGTGTACACCACAGTACCTGTTTTTAAGGTATTTGCAATCTCTGGGGATGGCCTGACATATGCCCATAATATGGTCAAATGTTGAAATGCATACATTTCTCATTACTTTTTTCACACAACCCTAATTTCCAAGAAAACTCATTTAGTCATTGTTCCTCAAACATTCTCTCATCATCCTAGGTTGAAATTTTTATCTCTTACTGAAATATCTATCTCCATATCCCATCTTTAACTGTCTGAATCATGTTTAGTAACTAGGCATATCTGGGCTGCTGCCTATATCATGAGCTCTTTGAAGATTACCATCCCTTGTGCTCTCTCCCAACTTAGAAAAAAAAAACATACTAAATTTACTCCTCACTAACAAAATTGAAATTTCTCTGGCTTCCTTATAATTTCAATTTTGGGTACATGATGTTTTCCCAATTGGTTTTTTATCCAATCAAAAAATTATGAGGTAAGCAAAGAAGCAAGGAAATTGATCCATAATGAGAACACAAATCATCCAGCCAAACTTGACCCAAATACAGCAAAGATGATAGAAAGCAAGGTTGTTAAAAGTCATTATTAAAACACAATAATATATATAACATTATGCCAATAAATTCAACAACTCATAGAATGAGCAATTTCCTTAAAAGACAAAAGCTACTCAATCTCAGAAAGAAATGGGTAAACTAAATTTGAAGTTAAAAATGTTAAAATAAAGAAAGCTTCAGGCCCAGATGACTTCATTGGTGAATTATGTCAAAAATTTAAGAAAGTAATAACATATTCTTTGCAAACATTTCCAGAAAAATCCTATGTCCTAATCCTAATCCTATGTCATTCTGAGAGGTCAAAATTACTCAAACCAGATGAAAACAGAAGAAGAAGAAGGAAGAAGAGGAGGAGGAAGAGAAGCAACATATCAATAAATATGCCTCATGAACTTAAATGTAAATAATCCTGAATATTTCAGGAAATCAAACCACCAATATATAAAAGAATAGTATATCATATAAAAGATTTATCCCAGGAATGCAAGGTTGTAATAAAATTGAAAAGTTAATCAATATAACATTATATTAAGATACTAAATAAGAAAAGCCATAAGATCATCTCACTAAATACTCAAACTGAAGGTTTTGAAGGGGGAAAGGGTGGGGTTGGGTGAGCCTGGTGGTGGGTATTAAGAAGGGCACATATTGCATGGAGCACTGGGTGTGGTGCTTAAACAATGAATCTTGGAACAATGAAAAAACAATTAAATTAAAAGAAAAAAGCTACAGTAATAGTATGGTAAAAATAACATAATATGGTACATTACTAGCAGCAGTGTAGGTTGATAGGTCAATGGAACAGAATATAGTCTAGAAAGATATTTATCAATATATAGAATAGATTTTGGAAAATGGTGTAAAAATAATTTAGTGGAAAAAGGATAGCCTTCACAATAAATGGTGCTGGATAAATAGAAATATCTATGTGTGAAAGGAACTTTGATCCATACATGTATCACAGATCTAAATGTATATCCTAGAACTATAAACCTAGGAGAAAACATAGGAAAAATTTTGTCATCTTGACTCAGCCAAAGATGTCTTATATACAGCACTTAAAGCACTACCTATGAAAAAATAATGTTGAACTTCATCAATGTTAAGAGCTTCTGTTCTTCAGAGACATTTCAAAGAATGAAAAGAAAAGCCATAGACTGGAAGAAAATATTTGCAAATCATATATCTTTTTTTTAAAGATTTTATTTATTTATTTGAGAGAGGGCACACAAGAGCACAAGCAGGGGGAGCAGCAGAAGGAAAGGGAGAGGCAGTTTCCCCGCTGAGCAAGGAGCCTGATGTGGGACTCGATCCCAGGATTCCAGGATCACGACCTGAACCAAAGGCAGATGCCCAACCGACTGAGCCACTCAGGTGCCCCTGCAAATCATATATCTGATAAAGGATTCCTATCCAAAACATAAAGATCTTGCAAAACCCAATCATAACAAGACAAGCAACCCAATACAAAATTTGCAAATGATTTGAACATACTCTTCACTAAAAAAGATATATTCACAGTAAATAATTTGAGCATCTTTGAGAAGAGGCTCAAAATTACTAATCATTAGAAAAAAAGCAAATTAAAACAATAATAATGAGATGCAACCAATCGCCTATTAGAATAGTCAAAAATAAAGTAACTGGTCATATGAAATATTGGCAAAGATGTTCAGCAACTAAAATTACCATATGCTATTGTTGGGAATGTAAATAGGTACAATCATTTCGAAAACAGTTTCTTAAAAAGTTAAACATGCATGTACCATATGAATCAGCCATTCTATTCTTCGGTGAAGAGAAAAAGAAATATATGTCCTTTCAAAGACTTGTACACAAATGTTCATAGAAGCTTTATTTGTAATAGCCCCAAACTGGAAACAATCCAAATATTCATCAAGAGTAAAAAGACAAACTAAGACATATCCAACCAAAGAAGTTCTATGCAGCAAAAAAGGAATGAACTACTGACATGAGTAAATGCCAAATAATTATGCTGATGAAATAAGATATGTGCATACTGCGTGATTCCATTTATACAAAATTGTAGAAAATGCGAAGGATTCTTATAGTGACAGGAAGCAGATCAGTGGTTGCCTGGGAATGGAGGAGGTGAGGATTGGGAAGGAAAGGGAAGAAAGTATTACAAAGGAGCTCAAGGAAGCTTTTGAAACTAAGAGAAATGTTAATTTTCTTAATTGTGGTCGTGATTTCATAAGTTTCATACACTATTTCATCAGTGTTTGCATAAGTCAATTTTTACCAATTATAACTTAAAAATAAAATATGTAATCAGTAATTTGAGATAGAAAAAGGGCATATACAAAATAGATGCTTCTTACATATCTTCATTTTTCATCAATTTAATTAAATACTAAAATTCTAACATACACATTGGAGACATGAAAAAAATATGAACCAGCATTACACTCCTAATCTTCTCCTAATGGGAATGACACCAGTCTTTGATAATTTTTGAGACTTTTAATATCAGGTTGAATATTATGAACAGATTATGATCTTAGCTTTTTGGAGGGACTTCCTTACCTTCGAATGATCAGAATACTTAAAGGAAGACAGAAATGAAAATAGAAACACTATTTTTGAAAATTACTGACTGGCTCTGTGATTCAATAAATAGTTACAGACTAGAAACAATTTCTATCTTTAAACAATGAATACTTAGCTGTTGAAATGATTGAATATTTTTCTTATTCAAATATAGAGCTGCAACTTTTGAAATGAAAAAATATTCAGCATAAACTGGTGTCGTTTTCTTAATCAAGTACTTCAAATACTGTTAAGTTACTGCTACATGACCCCATCTTGCAGAGGGACCACCTGCATAACTAAGATATTGAAAAATTTTCTCTATCTATGCAAGTTGTTATTAATTCGAGGATATAAACTATCCAGGACATCCTTAATTCTATAGAGCCTGCTTAATAAATAAATTAATACAATTTAAAAGAGAATTGCTAATTGTTAAATCCCTATTAACATCCCCATTGGTGACCTTATTGAAATACAAAAGTGAGAAAAATGTAGTTCTAGTAACACCATACTGAGAAGCATAAAAGATAAAGTACAAGATTATCTATAGCAGGTATTAACATTAATACTAAAAGATGGCCTTACACAGGAGTGCAACAAAAACCCACAAATATGGACTGTCAACAAAGAAGCTACTATGTAGTTTTCAGTAAGTTCTGTTGCCTCTGATTCCAATATTATAAAAAATGATAGTAAGAAGCCATTAAATTTTGAAATTCTCTTATCTACTCTGCAGCTAAGTGCTTAGGAAACTAAATCCTAACCTCAGTCTAAGAAGCAAGGCATACAGATTTAAAGTATTTTTAAGACATTTTTCTTTCACTTATGTAAATACTATGTAATACTATGTAAATACTATGTAATATTATGTAAAGCTCCTGTTACCTTTATTTTATGAGATAAATGACTCCTAAAACAATTGGTATCATTAAAAACAATGGGAACAATTGTATGACAAATATTATTAACCTTTAAGATAAGTTTACATTCTACATTTAAAGGAACAAAATATCCAAATGAGGTGGAGAATATATGAAGGACAAGTATTCTTTTTTGGAAAAGTATTTTTTTTAAGTACAAAGGAATATATAATTATTCTCTCTCATCTCCCAAAATCACAATTTAGGTAAACTGTTTATCACTTTACTTCAAGTAAACTTTTTTTTTTTTTTAAGATTTTATTCATTTCTTTGAGACAAAGAGAGAGCATGAGCAGGTGGAGGAGCAGAAACACAGAGAGAAACAGACTCCCTGCTCAGCAGGTAGCCTAACATGGGGCTCAATCCCAGAACCCTGAGATCACAACCAAGCCAAAGTCAGATGCTCAACCAACCGAGCCACCCAGGTGCCCCTCACATAAAATTTTTATTACAGAAATGGACATGCATAATTCCCAGCATGTAGAAGAATTCCTTCTAAGTACAGAGATACAAACACTCAAATAGTTCGAAATGCTTTCAAGATCAATTTTTTCCTATTTGTAGGCAAAAGAACAGTAAGATCATATTGACTCTACAGAGGGAACCAATCATTTGTGCCTAGATACTTTACTTCTCTGGAATACTATGAACTGTGTGGATTTTCCAGGATTTTCTTTAAAGGTTATATATTTAAGTAAATATATATATATATATATATACACACACACACATATATACACACACACATATATATGTATTTATATTTATTTATATTATTATTTATTTATGTTGTATTTATATTTATTTGTATTTATATTTTAAAGTATTTATATTTATATATATAAATACAAATAAATTTAAACACACATTTAAATCTATAAATATATTACAGATTTAAATATATATATAGGTGTTGATAAAAACATAAATATGCGCTCTCTCTCTCTCTATATATATATATATACACACACACACAAGTACACACACATATATATAAATTTTGGAAACAGTTCACAGCTTGCTCACCCTTCAGTGATGCTAAGCAGGTGACAAGCACTACCTATGCACAGAGAGATTTTAATCACTTTTCAGAGCCACACTCTTAATATTAATGGCCTGTCAACAGTGAGCAAGCATAGAGGGGAAAACCTCCAACACGAAGTTTTTAAAAAACTTGGGGAAAACAGAAACAATACAAAGACCAAAGAAAAACTTTTAAAAAAAGAGAAAGTAAGAGATTCCTTTGGGCAAAATAAGAGATTCATCCAGGAAACAAGAAATAATGCTACTTTTTAAAAATGGAAAAAAATGGCATGGAAGAAACTCTTAGAAGTAAATCCTAAAGATTTACATAAAAATGTCAAAAAAGGAGTAGAGAAGGAAGTCTAATATCCTACAGAGGACAAAAAGACAGCAAGAGGTTATCTTATCTTACAAAGTTAAGAAAATTAGAGGGCCAGTTCAAGAGATCTAATATCCAGTGTACTAACTTTCTAGACATCAGGGTTAGAGGAAATGATCAAAGAAAAAGTCAATTACCCAGAACTAAGATTCTCCATTTTGAAAGGGCCCACCAGAGTCAGTTTTGTGGGCATGTGACCAGGTAGTCATATAGGACCTTGTGCTTAGAAGCACTCATTGTATAGTGCTCTGCTGTCACTACCCTGAAATTTTTAATAATTTTTTAACAAGAAGCCCCACAACTTCATTTTGCACCAGGCACTGTATGTTATGTAGCTGGTATGAGGTCAACCTAGAATTCTATATGCAACCGAACTTTCAAATTTGAAGAAAGAGGATGTGAGGGCGATCTGGCTGCTACATCTGTCACCCAATTGATTGCCAGGGCTGATTCGGCTGATCTGGCTGGCTAGGCAGGTGTCCCCTTCCTCCCTCACCGCTCCACGTGCGTCCCTCCAGAAGCTGCGTGCTCGGTTGAAGAGGACGACCTCCCCGATAGAGGAGAGGACCGTTCTTCGGTCAAGGATATATGAGTAGCTGCGCTCCCCTGCTAGAACCTCCAAACAAGCTCTCAAATTTGAAGAAAGAATAAAGGCTTTTTCAGATATTCAATGACTCCCATAAGAATTTGACTTTCCATGCACTCTCTCTCTTTCAGGAAGCCACTGAGATGCATTTGACCAAAGATGAGTCTAGTGCAGATAGGTGAAGAAGGGAAGTCTTTGAATAAGAGATATGTGACCATCCTAAAAATTAACTAGTCTAGATGAAGTAGGAGTGCAGAGGAAAAGAAGTCTCTAGGGGAAGCAATGGAACTGACAAACAATAGAACCGACAGGGTATTTGGAAGTTTGTTTTGACAGATCAGTTGAGCATTCATAAAATTATAAAATATATATGAAAAATACAATAATCATGAAATGAAGGAGAAAGAAGAAAGTTATATGAGATAGGAAAGACATTTGATTGACATTTTGATTGGCAAGTGAATAATATTTAGAAATCACACTGCTTACAAACACAAGTGACTTAAAAATGAAATAAGGTACAATATCACTCTTGAAAAGAGAGTAAAGAAGTTGGCTAAATGAATGTATGAGACCTATTTCCTCTGTTATTAACATGGCTATCCATTGATAAATCTGAAGTTGATATGACTTGGAAATATGCTGAAGTAGGAAGAAATAAAAAGAGCTAAACTACTGAAATTTTTACTTCTGGAAAATTCGCTGCTGATTTTGATAATAATAAAAATAATTTTAGTGACATAATCCCCTATTAAAGTAGAATATTCAATATCCTGCCAACAACACAAGTGACAACCTAAGTTAGGCCCTTTACTTGGTAGTTTTGGAATCACTGACCATGAAAAATTTAAATGACTGAAAAATAACAAGATGTCAAAATTCACTTGAATTAAAAACAAAGAAAGACTGAAAGGGTACAAAGTATCCCAAGCATGAGCTGATGGTTAATGATGAATTCTAGTTGTTTTAGGCTTTAAGACACATAGTGAAGCCAAGGGAGACAGAATTACGCATGATGAATATACACCCATTCATCACATGTTCCATGCTCCTGAATTAAACTAACAGAAAAAAGGCACAATGTTTTAGATGTGAGGTAGACACCCAAAGGGAAATATACATATATTATGTGAAAAAGAGATGGAGAGCTATGAGGAAATAGCATAAAGATTGAGAGCAGTTTGAACTATGATGGATGAATTTATTACATATTTTATTGCATATTTATGTAATTATGCAATTTATTACATATTACATAGTTTTTGAAAAATCAGAGAAAAATACGTTGAGTAGTGCTACAGAAGTCTAATAATTAGAATGTGGTTGAGAGAGAACAAAGAGCCACGAGCACCATGAAACTGAGGTGTTCCTGAAGAAAGAAGCAACTGAAAGTCAGCCCAGTCATGTATTCTAACAGCTGAGCAAAACAACTTCAGCACCATTTCCATAAAAAATAACAAAGGCACGTTTAAAAGTGGGCTTAGGACATTTTCTCTTAGTAGAGTACCATGTAACAACAGACTTCAAAAATACACTAGCAGAGAAGGAAAATTGATCATATTAAAACATACTTCTAAAGAGCTCTGCATTTTAAAAAAACAAACAAACTATGAAAAGAAAGTACAGGTCTGCTCCACAAGCATCTGGAACCACAGATACAGCTGACATGGAAGGCTTACCAGAAAAAAAGAGGGAGAAGGAACTATCCTGGCTTTTCTCTTCCTCCTCACCTATCATGCAACCTCCTGACAGTATCTGCCACTGGCCAAATCTACCCAGGTGCCAGTTTACAAAGGCACCTGGGAAATTCAGCTGGGATGATATGGAGTAGAGCAGGAATAAGGCAAGGAATAGATCTAAGGGCAAACAGGTCCTAAAACACAAGACATGGTCCCAGAAAGTGTCAGAAATTTTTTCTGAGAGTAGGAAATAAGGCAGAAAGGTGGGTGGCATGACTTTTCTGTCATGTTAGAGCAAAGCTAACCAAGAATTATCTGGAGGAATGTATTTAGTTCTCTTCACTTTTAACTATTGATTAAAGAATTCAGATGTCTTGAAGGTACGTGTTCGGTGTACTTGGAGATTTTTGTCTGGTACAAATGAAAAAAAAAAATATCTGGTAGAATAGACAACTTGACATTAGCTAGTTGTGCATCTAACCCAGCAATCTTACTGTGCATCGTCTATATACACCTACTTTCTTAAATGCATTTGTAACTAGTTATAACTTCCTTTTTTAAAAGATTTTTTTATTTATTTGACAGAGAGAGAGAGAGATCACAAGTAGGCAGAGTGGCAGGCAGAAAGAGAGGGGGAAGAAGGCTCCCTGCTGAGAAGAGAGCCTGATGCAGGTTTGATCCCAGGACCCTGAGATCATGACCTGAGCCAAAGGCAGAGGCTCAACCCACTGAGCCACCCAGGCACCCCAACTAGTTATAACTTCTTATTTACTCCTTCATTATTAGCGACTGAAAGAAAAACTTGGTACGTGTTCAGTTTGTATTTACATGTCAGGATTTTACTTTTTTAAAATATATTTTAAGAAAAGTACAACAAATGTCTGTACAATTTATCCCAACTCAGCAAGCATAATAAGTAATGCCATTAACTCCAGAGAAGAAGAATATAACAGATACAAAAATAATGACCAGGAAATATTTCCTCACTTCTTTCTTCCTTCCCTTCCTTTCTATTTCTTTTTTCCCTTTCTTTCAGAACTAATAAAGACATGGCTCTCATGAGTTCCTAGAATGTAGATATAAAAATCAACGAAAATTGGCCCTAAAAATAGCAACTTGTTTGGGAAAGAGCTCTTTCCCTCCAGATCCACACAGCAGTAGTGCTATGCTCACTCACTTGATTTTTCTTTTTTATCTTTTTCAACACACAGTGCCATATTAGTTTTAGTACACAATATAGTGATTCTCATTTTTTTTAATGATCGAAAATACAGATCAAGCACTGAGTCTATCCCAGAAGTGCATCTCAGTATCACTGCACAATCACAGAAAAGTTTTTGACCTATTTTTGCTTCTCTTACAAGTCCTTATCTACTCCTAATTGAGCCAAACAAGGTAAGTAATTCAGAAAGATGGATCTCTGGTTTTTAAAGATGGAATAACATGCTAAATAGTAAGAAAACTGCCCTCAGCCAATTTTTCTCATGACTTGTTTTCAGGGAATCCTCAATGGTCTGGGTTTTCTTCCTACAGAGTTGTTGATGCTAGAATGAAACCTCATAACAGGTGCTTTTCTGCAAATTCCTCTAATTTGACTGAGGTAAATGCAATCCCATCTGTATTGAGATGCACTGCTAGTTTTCTACAGGAACTCAACTGCTCCATAAGAAAATAATGTGGAAAGAAACACCAACAGGGATTTCTTCATGTAAAATAGTTCACAAAATCTATTAGGGTCCTTATCCAACTTTCTTGAGTCCCGGCCATGACTTGGTTACAGTGAGTGCCTGGCAAGTATCAGCCTCAGTCACTGTCTATTCAAAGTCAATCAGTCCACAGCACTAGACAGAAATCAGGCCTATGGCATATTAACTATAACCATATGTGATCTGGCCAGGAGAATATGATGACTTCTTTCTGGAAGATCAAGATTTCTTTATAAAATATCTTTGATATGATGATTAAACAGGACAGTTTCTTGGGAAATCTTTAATTCATATCCCTTTCCTTTATCCCTACAAAGATTCCAACTCCTATCAAAATAAGGACTAATCTAGAAGTGGGCACACTTGAAAATGTGTTTTAACATGCTTGAACAATTGACTCAGATCAAGCATTCTCATTTCAAAGTTTCCAGTGGTTATGGCATAAACACTCAACAATTTGCTTGGGCAGATAACCTGGGACATCAAATTTTGACAATGTTTTTCCAGATCTTTAAGCACAAATGCTGAACGAAAGATTTCGATTCTGTGTTTAGGTAGCCTTAAATAGAGAGATTTAGTTTTAGAACTGAGTTTCCAAAGAAACAGTGGTCAGGGGAGGGAATGCCTGGGTGGCTCAGTTGGTTGTCTGACTCTCGATTTCTGCTCAGGTCCTGATCTCAGGGTTGTGGGATCAGCTCAACACTGGGCTCTGTGCTCAGCTTGGGGGTGTGCTTGTTCCTTTCCATCTGCCCCTTGCCCCCCAACCTTCTTTCTCCCCCTGTCTCTCAAATAAATAAATACAATATTTTGTTTAAAAAAAAAGCAGTGATCAGTAAAATTGACATTTCTATCACGTCAGAAAGACTTATGAACTACTTTGTTTCTTTAGCAGTTAAACATAGGTTGATCTGGCACTCCAGGTAGTGAAGACATTTTTTATGTTTTATGGACAACACTTCAAAATCACCGAGATACTTGTCAATGCAAAAATCAAAATGAAAACAGTAATTTATGCAGGTCCAAATGGTAGAACAGGCTTAGAAGTCAACACCTGCTTGATATTACAGAAAGAGTCCCTACCATGGTAAATTTCATCCTGTTCCCTATACTAGTTCAACAGTATTAATTTGGGGGAGGGGCAGAGAGAAATTTGGTAGAATTGAATAACCCAAGAAGGTTTGAAATACTTAAAAAAAATTTTTTTTAAAGTAGGGCCAACACAGTTTAAATAGATTTGTACAGAATGGTAAAAACTCGAGAATTGATGTAAAAGCTTAAAGTTGAAATTCCAAGGTTCAACTCATTTATTTTTTTCTTTTTCCAGCCCAAACCCCTTATACTGTTGAATAATAGAGGCTTTTACAGTTTCTTAGAGACACCCCATAAGTAAACTATTAAATAATTACTAGGGTATAATGAAAATAAAGTAGGTAACCAGAATCCTTAAAAAGTAGATTTTCATTTATTCTTCTCCTACCCACTTAAGCCCCCATGTTGCATTATAGAGGGCACGGATTGCATGGAGCACGGGGTGTGGTGCAAAAATAATGAATACTGTTATGCTGGAAATAAAAAAAAAAATACAGGAAAAAAAAATTTAAAAAAAAAAGTAGATTTTCATTTTTAACATGGTTATTATATAAATTATATTTATTATTTATATTATGAAAAGGGAATTGAATGTTCACTAAATAGGCAGAGGATGAGCAGATTTAAAACAGCCTATAGCAGGAGAAAAAAATATCATCCTATAATTCTTAGCCAGTAAAACCTTAATCATTGTGCTAGACAGGAACTCACAAAGCGTGCCACCACCATAGAACTAAGGGCTCTCTAACTTATATAATAAGGTAGAAAGGTTATTCTCTCTTTGCTTACTTACTTAAGGTCCATACCCCTTTGGGTTTAACAGCTATGCTTGCTTTTCAGAATAATCTCACAGTACAGAAATTTCATCTGCCTTTTATGTTCCCAGAATTAGAAAGAAATAGCTAGATATCAAAGACCAAAGACCCATTTTCTCCCCGTCTTCTTTAGGGTTGGTTCCCCGGGGAGGCAATGATCAATCAAAACAGAGAAGTTCTGGTTACTTGGAAGAGAAACCTTCCTGGTAGACTATACATTTACGAACCCGACTTTTTAAAAAACTTGCTCTCCCTTTCCTCCCACAGCGAATTCATTTTTTAAACTTATTTTTTTTATTAACATGTAATGTATTATTTGCCCCAGGGGTACAGGTCTGTGAGTCATCAGACTTACACATTTCACAGCACTCACCATAGCACATACCCTCCCCAATGTCCATAACCCAGCCACCCTCTCCCTACCAGCAACCCTCTGTTTGTTTTGTGAGATGAAGTCTCTTGCAGTTTGTCTCCCTCCTGATCCCTTCTGGTGAATTCATTTTTTAAAAAGGTTAATTTATTTATTTGAGAGAGAGTGAATATGAGCACACAGGTGGGGAGGGGCAGAGAAAGAGAGAGAGAGAGTGAATCTCAAGCAGACACCCCACTGAGCACAGAGTCCAATGCAGGGCTTGATATCCCCACCCTAAGTTCATGACCTGAGCCCAAGTTCAACCAGCAGAGCTGCTCACTTGCTCCCAGAGTGAATGTACTTCTAAGAGTATCAGTCCTGGTTTCCTACCTCTATCCTTTTGGACTTCAAATTTATAGCATCTATTTTAAGAAGATTTTTCCAAGATCTAAGATGTGAAGGTTTTAATTTTTTTTCTTTCTTATTCTTTGGCCTTTACTTTTTTTTGTCAAAGTAAATCATACACAGATATATATTCCTTTCATAAAAATTAACAGTTTTTTTTTTTCACTCTCTCAATTGAACTCTGTGTTCTTTTCACCAGAGACATCTACTTTAAAATATTTTGGTTGTTGGGGCCCCTGGGTGGCTCAGTGTGTTAAGCCACTGCCTTCGGCTCGGGTCATGATCTCAGGGTCCTGGAATCGAGTCCCACGTCGGGCTCTCTGCTCAGCAGGGAGCCTGCTTCCCTTCCTCTCTCTCTGCCTGCCTCTCTGCCTACTTGTGATCTCTCTCTGTCAAATAAATAAATAAAATCTTAAAAAAAATATTTTGGTTGTTTCTTCTGGGATTTTTCTCCATATTTTTAAATGGGATATTTATTCTTTGATTTTTTTGACTTATCAATATCAGATATTGTCTATTGGCTTCCTGTCATGATAGATGAGTACTTAGGTCTTTTATATTTCAGACTGACTGCTTTACATTACCCTAAATTCCCAACACTATTCTATATTACTCTTAATAATCAATATTTACATTTTTATGATCATGTACACAATGCTCATTACATGGCCAAAAAGTATATAAAGGTTACATTTCCATTCCTGGATTTTAAAAAATCTCCTGAAATTATTAAGTACCTCATTTTGACTACCATTATTTTCTCTATGTCTGTGCTAAAATTTCCCCCCAAATACCATTTACATCTGCCAAATATCAATCAGCAATTTTACCCTTTTATTCTGGAGACTTGTGTCTTATAACTCCTTTTATTCTAGCTCAAATCTGGATGAGCTGCTCTCCAAATCTGAAACATAGCTATCATCCTAAGACCTGGCTTGGCTCCACCCCTATGGTATGGATCCCCTGTTTTTGGATTCAGTGAAATCCTCTTTTCTGAATTCTCCCCTGTTTTACTGGAAAGACCCTATTCTCTAGTAGTTTCTAAGAAAGTAAGCATGTGACATAAATCTTTGAATCTTTGAATGCCCTCTAAAAATCTTTGTTCTTTCTTCCCATTTTATTGATACTATGACAGCATATTCTAGATGGAGAAACATTTTCTCTCAAAATTTGAAAACTTGCCTTTACTTCTGCCAAGGAGAGACATGTGTTTGGTCACTCTGTTCTCTTCTGACAGTGACTCCTACTTCTCCTTCTCAAAATTTCTTTGAAATATTCTATTTTCTAATGCCTTCTCTTTTTTTCTCTTTGACATTGTAGGTTTATACATTTTTACTCTTCTACTATCATTTTAGGGAAGGTCTCAATTTGGAAGGAAATAAATGCATGTGACAATCCACCATCTTAATCCAAAAGTAAGAATGTTCTTTTCTTACTGCCTAACTAAATTAGCAAAAAGAAGATAATGAAGTGTAGCTAAGATGAAAACTTCTTTTTGATGAAGTTCATAAATAACTGAACAAAATAACAATAATGAAGCAGAAAAATTACAGGGCTAGTATAGTATTATCTAATTGGTATTGAGAAAAATCCCAAGGTATTTTTCACAGATAAAAGATTATCTTTTTCTGGGATGGAAAAAAAGTGACAGGGGAAATTAGGAATAAATTATAGAGATAGAGATAGCAGAGATAATTGAGTTTAATCTAGAAATCAGAAACTCAGTCTCTTCATTTCTATGCAGTTCTATACTTTTTCCACTTCATTACTCCCTTTAAAACTGTAAAGGTTCAAGGAGACATACTCTAAGGGAATCTGTGTACTCCAAAATGTATGAGTCATTTTCATTTGATAATTTTACCATTAATTTTCTGTCTTCATCAGTTCCTTCAGCATTTTTTTTTTTTTTTTGAAGGTGTGATAGTCTCTCACCGGTGTGAGGCTGGTTTTCCTACCACAATTTCCTTCTTAAAGAAACTACTTAAAACAAGCCTTGGAACAAATGGGCATGCAATCTTAAAATGATATGGATAAGGTAGTTAAATAATGTCAAGAAACCATCTGAATGCTAACCACATGGACTAGAAGGCACAACCTGAATTCTAATAATCAAGTGTCCCCATGAAGGAGCCATTTGGGCAGATGCTGGCGCTGATGCTAAGAAAGGGAAAATGACGATGTATCCCCAGTGCACATTAGATTCACCTTGTGCTTTCACAGCCAGAGAGCTGAAGAAATCAGTGCGGCAAATGTCAGTATATGCAAAAGATGAAGTTGTGAAAATGTTAATTTTTTGAGCTATCTCTCTTTGTGGCTCCCTTAGACTGTTGTGCACTCAATCTGATTCAGCAAGTGAATACTGACTGAAAAGGCAAAATTGTTTTTTCTTTCATGCAGTGAATAAGCAAATGGTCAATTCAGCTTCTAATACTATAGCCAAATGCTTTTGAGTTTAATATTAAATGTAGTTGATAGAATTTAGAGAACTAAGCCTTAGATTAAAATGTAAAAGAGAAGAAACCACTGCATTATTGATCTAATTTTGTTTGTTTGTTATTGAACACCTAAATTATTCCCCTGGTACCTGTGACTTTCTGTCATCCAAACAGTGTTACGTTCAAGGCAGTGATGTAGTTTTTGCAGACAGATGTTAATAGCAGTTATTTCAATAATAAAATGAGAGTAAGCCTGTCCAGTTAACTCTGGTGACTCAATTCACTCACCTCCACCACCAAAGATTTTTAGCCATGATCTTAACCTTTCTGCCACCTCTGCCATCAAGCATCCTCATCCCCTTCTTGCTCCTGAGTCCTCTCCTCTGATCACCCCATGCTTGCTCTCTGAGCCTTCCTTCATTACCTAACTCAGCTCAGTCTTGGCTGTTCCTCTCCTCTGGAAGGGTATGGTCACTGTAGGGAGAAGTCACTGCACTCTTTTTTTTTTTTTTTAAACAACTTTATTGAGACATCTTTGACATAAAAATGGTATATATCTAAAGTGTACAGCCGAATGTTTTGATATATATGTGTGTGTGTGTATATATGTGTGTATGTATATATGTGTATATATATACATATATATGTATATATATATATAGTGAAATAGCACCATAATTGAACTAAATAACTTATCCATAACCTTTACATAGTTACCATGTATATGGGGAGCTATTTTAAGATCTACTCTTTAAGCAAATTTTAGGTATAAAATATGCCCTGACTTTAGCTATCAATCTTCTTTCCTAAGAAAAACTTTCTATTTGGATGTAATTCACTGCTTTCAACTAATTAAGTTCATAGGTCCTTGTTACTGTTATAATCAGCTTACAGCAACCTTAACTCAAGATTACAAAACCTCAGCACAAAAGGATCCACTCTCACCAAATTTCAACTCTCACAACACACCCAAGGATCCTAACATTGATGTCTTCTTACATTCATATCATATCTCATATCCTAACATATCCAAGTGCTGAAGTTTGTGTAATGTGTGTGTATGCATGTATGTGTGTGTACATGTATTGGTGGACACAAAATTCCAAAAATCAGCATTATTTCCCCACACATAACAGGTATTGAATTGGATTTGTTGTACTTTACAAATGACTAATTCAATATATGAATATACAGTTTACATGTGTATCTTTTGGCATAATCTCTTAGACCTAAATTTCCCTTGACAGTTCCATTCATTTGATATACTATTTAAGATATATCTGAAAGTCATAAATCTTATGTAATCCAAACAAAACCCTTAATGAAATATTCTCAACCTTAAAAATGAGTACACTGAGGCTTAGAGTTTTAACTAATCTGTCCACATCTATACAGTGGAATAGTAGAAGAGGTATATCTAAACCAAGTCTCTATTTCTCAGAAATTCATTCTTTTCCCTTCTATGGCAAACTAGTAATAAGACTGAAGTTATGTTTAAATATTGATCAATGTCAATATACAATAGGGAGGGATTATTTTCCTCTTAAATCCTTGAAGTTTAAACTGTCAACTTTTGATGTAATCATTCCTAAGGATTAGCAAATCTAACAGAAAAGTAGGAAATACCAGACATCTGTTCTGTGTCCACATATGTACAGCCATGTAAGTCCTATCTTTAGTAGCAAATGGTCCCCTATATGGTATGAGTACAGTGATTCTGATGGAATTAGTCAATCAGCAAATATTTCTAAGATAATACAATACATTGCTTAAACTGTTATCCTTTGAGGAGTCTCCTTTATCAATATGAGAACATCATTTTAGTATGAAGTTTTACACACACACACACACACACACACACACACACTTTATAACTCAGTAACAGCCTTCATTAAATGATATACAGTAAAAACTCTTGGGTTTGAAAAAATGATAAAACAATATAAGTCTCTGTTTGGGCTTCTGATATTACTTATTTCTGGACTTAAAAAGATATTTTCAACTGTTAACTCGGAACAAATCATGAATGATCATTAGTTTAACAAGGAAAGACACAGACTGAAGTTTTTCTGGAAGGAAACAAAAGACACATCCATCCAGGAGAAAAGAAATCATTTTTGGGAACTGAAGTCTTGACCGCAAAACAAAACATACAAAGGAACATTACTATTACTTGGCTCTTTTTTCCTTTGGCAAAAATCTAAAGATTATAAAGTGAAAGTCAGACAAGGGAGAAATTAGTGGTTAGCTAGAATTCCATGGCAACACACCCACACTTGCGAAAGCATCATGGTTCTTTAAAGATTATACATTATCAAACCCCATCTTAACATCTTGTTCTAAGAATGATGCAAAATGTCAATGATATCTGAGCCTTAATGTCACTTAGGATTACTAGGGCATTAAAAGCTCAAAGAGGTGGTCCTGTAATAGTAAAAATTCCCATTATCAATTCTGCCCTCTTTTTCTCTCTGGTGCAGCTGAATTAAGTCCCAGCTTTCAAGCAAAGTGACCTGGGAGCCCTAACCTGTCCTATTGCAGGAAAGCATACAAACTTGAGACTTCAAAGGACTGTAAGGTAAGATGACTTGTGGAAGAAAACAGGGATGTAACTACTGGCAAAGAGGAACTAAAGCCCCATGGAAGCCCCATTGTCTATGATTTTAAGTTCCATTTTGAGGAGTCTGGGTCTTATATTACGTGAGGGATTTTAGGAAATGGTCATGATGAAAGCAGTTTTTTGTGGGTTTATTTAGCTTAATTCTTAGCCAGAGTGAATCTTAAATCCAAATATTTATACTTATAAGTAAATAGCTGCATTAGAGGATTTTACTGACCAAGAGTTTAATTAGATAACTGAGAACTATGACACAAAATGAGAACATAAAATCAAATTGAACAAAATCACAAATTTAAAGAATCATTCACTAATTTGTCCTTCTTACTATCTTTGGTACAATGTATATAAAATATATTTTGAAGGGATATGATTATAAATGGAATTTCATTATAATATTATTAATAATCAGATATACAACAAAATGATGTTGCTTGGAGGGGGCATGTTAGCTAAAATTAATCAGAAGAAAAGAAAGAATTGAATTTCTCTCATCTACCTAAGTCAACAGAAAATACAGATGAGTAGTGATTTTTTAAATAAAGACATAAAATCTGCTCTTTCCTAACTTTCTAATCATTCTTTTGTAGAAATCTCTTGTCATCAATATATCAACATGTTGCATATTTTCCCGTCCTGGCTACAAAATAATTGCTAACACTTATTAACTATTTACATTGTGTCAGAAGTTGTTTCACATGCCATATATCTATCTATCTATCTATCTATCTATCTCATTTGATCTTGAATCAATACTATAAAGTAATTTATATTTGTCTTGATTTTAAAATGAAGAATCTGAGATACCAGAAGGTTAAGTAGCTTGCCCAAGGTCACACAACTACTAATTAGTTTTCAGGTGGACATGCAGTTTTAACTATTATAATTACTATCCTATCCTCACTCCCTCCTAGCTACTCTTCTTGTATTCTTTTGCCTTCCCTTTATTACCAAACTATCTCCCAAAATAGCCCCATTCTTCCTTCTGATTCACTTCTTAAGATCTGCCTTCCACCTCTATTATGGCCATATGGCCTCTACCATGGCCAGACCATACTTATCTATGCCATTATGACTTTTTCATGGCTGCATCTAAGAATACTCTTTGGTCCTTACGCCTCTCAAACTCTCTGCAGCATGTTTCACTTCTGAACACTTTGGAATGTTCTCCTTTCTTGTTTTCTCTAGCATCATCTTATCTTTGTTCGGTGTGCCAAAGATGTTGTTTTTCCTCTGAATTTTCTTTATATTTAAGTGTCCTTGTAGTACAATAGAGTGTAACTCTCCCCTTTTAAACATTCGCCACCTTGACCATGTGAGTTGCTTTGGCCCATGGAATGTGGGTCTGAAACAAGTAGTGGTCTTGAATGTATTTGCATATTTTTGGCTTGGTCTCTTGGGTTCCTGTGATCCACAAGGAAAAGAACACACCCCAAGAAGTAGCTTGCTAAGGACAATGAGGATATTAACCTACAACCTATAGTAATGATGAGCTGATGCAAGATGAGTTCAGCAGAAAAACAGCACACTTGCAAAACTATGAATGTGAAATCGAATATTTAAAACCAATGTTACAAACCACTGGGAAGTTAAAATTTCAGTTCTACTACTTATGCGACTGTGGCAAGGGGCAAATAAGTTAACATACATAAATCTTGTGTTCTCATCTATAAAATTGGAAAAATAACAGAGTCTGCTTTGCTTGGGTCATTGAGAAAATAAAGCCCATGAAATAATGTAAGTGAAGTTCTTAGCACAATAACTGACATATACTATATGTCATATAATATAAGAACAATATATGTTCTTAGCACAATGACTGACATAAAATCCAATTAATGATTGTTGTTGTTATTGTTGTCATTCCACAAAAGAATATTCTTCTCATCTCCAGGCTCAAATATGCTACAAGGAAGCTGCTCAGGGATGTCACTGAAAAACCTTAAAATCAAATGGTACAATAATGAACTCATTATATTTCCTCTTTCTGTGTACTGAACATTCAAAATGGCAAGACATTTCACATAGCTCATAAACAAGCAACCTAGAGCTCCTCTTTGACTTCTTCCTTACTTTTTTTTTGCCCAATCTGCAATCAAAGTTCTCCAATGTTATCTTCTATATGTCATTTATCCATCACATTTTCTCCTTACGGCTATCACCTTAATTCCCTTATTTTACCATATCAGTCCCTACTTTAGTTAAGGCTCTCCTAACTACTACAGGAGATGAAATTCTAAACCCAATAGCTTAACACAATCGAAGTTTATTTTTAACTCATAAAAAGGCCAAGTTGTGAGTTCCTGGTTGGTAAATGAATTAGGGTTTAAATTCCTTCCTTCATAGGATATCATTTTCAGTACATGGCTGTCCTGATCACCGGACTCACTCGTATTTGTGGAGTAATCTGAAGTAGAAAAGAACATAGATTGTTGCACGTAGAAGCCTTTTTGGTTGAGGATGGAAGTGGCTCATAATTTCGCTCATCTTACATTGAGAAGAAATCAGTGATATGGTCACATCTTACTTTAAGGAAGGCTGGGAGAGGCAATCCAACTGTGTGCCAAGAAGCGAGAGGTAATGTGTATAATGAGCAGCTAGCCATGCAATCTTCCAGTTCCCTTACTGTTTTTGGTTTCCAGTACTGGTTCTCCTACAATCCAATTCCTGGCAATAACCAGAGGGGTATTTTTGTTAAACATAAATGGATCATCTCACGCCTATGCTGAAATTCTCCAATGTCTTCCAGTAGTACTTTGACTAAAACCCAAACTCCTTCCTTGACTTACAGAGTTCTTTGTAATCTTGCTCTTGTTTTACCTTTCTGAGCTTGTCTCATATCAATCTCTTTATCAGGTACTATGGTCTACTCAAATTAATTTATTTTTGTTCCTAGACCATTCAAATACATTTCTTTCTAGTCTTTGTACCAGCTCTTCTCTTCTCCTAGAAACTTCTCTATAATCTTTACAAGTTTAGTACCTACCTCCCACTAGGACCAGCTTAAGCACACCTTTTCAGAGAAGCTATTCTTGATAACTCGATCTAAAATAGTTACCAGTCACTCTCTAGCACATCAATGTATTTTAATGTTCTATATAGAACTTATAACAATGTGATATGTTTCTTTTTGTCAGGTGTCTGCTTATATTGTCTGTCTATCTCTATTTTTTAAAAACTTTTATTTATTTTTAAAATTTCTTTTCAGTGCTCCAGAATTCCTTGTTTATGCAACACACCCAGTGCTCCATGCAATACGTGCCCTCCATAATACCCACCACCAGGCTCACCCAACCTCCCACCCTCTGCCCCTCCAAAACCCTCAGAATGTTTTTCAGAGTCCATAGTCTCTCATGGTTGATCTCCTCCTCCAATTTCCCCCAATTCCCTTCTCCTCTCCATCTCCCCATGTCCTCTGGGTTATTCCTTATGCTCCACAAATAAGCGAAACCATATGATAATTGACTCTCTGCTTGACTTATATAATAAGTCTCTGCTTGACTTATTTCACTCAGCATAATCTCTTCCAGTCCCGTCCATGCTGATACAGAAATTGGGTATTCATCCTTTCTGATGGAGGCATAATACTCCATAGTATATATGAACCACATCTTCCTTATCCATTCGTCCTTTGAAGGGCATCTTGGTTTGGTGACTGTGGCCATTGTTGCTATGAACATTGGGGTACAGGTGGCCCTTCTTTTCACTATGTCTGTATCTTTGGGGTAAATACCCAGTAGGGCAATTGCAGGGTCATAGGGAAGCTCTATTTTTAATTTCTTAAGGAATCTCTACACTGTTTTCCAAAGTGGCTGCACCAACTTGCATTCCCACCAACAGTGTAAGAGGGTTCCCCTTTTCCATATCCTCTCCAACACACGTTGTTTACTGTCTTGTTAATTTTGGCCATTCTAACTGGCGTAAGGTGGTATCTCAATGTGGTTTTGATTTGAATCTCCCTGATGGCTAGTGATGATGAACATTTTTTCATGTCTCTGTTAGCCATTTATATGTCTTCATTGGAGAAGTGTTGGTTCATGTCTTTTGCCCATTTGTTGACATGATTATCTGTTTTGTGTGTGTTGAGTTTGTCTATCTCTTCACCTCCCTATCCTTTTGACAGTAGTGTGAGTAGGTAGAAAGCCTTAGATATTTTATTCACTACTGACCTCTACAACCTAGAATGTTAGCACTATTTGACACAAGTGTGACTCATTATGAAGTGTGTTAAACTTTCTATGCACTGAGCTAGGACTCCAACATTCTACTGAGCTGAAAAAGACAAAACAAGTTTGTTTCTCACATTAACATTATAAAAGGCACATGTGGCTAAAAACCAGATTTACCAAGAAACCAACTGGTCAGATTATGCCTAAAGAACCACTTAGTTGACCAGTTTAATTGTAACCTTGTCTCTTTCCAGTGAGCCTAAAAATCTAAAAGGAATGTCTAGGAGTAGGAAACATATGTTTTTCTGTACTTAGTCAGGATTTCTTTTTCCAAACACATTTTGTTTTTACATGCAATGAAACCACTAAATTTTTAAGTCTGAAACAAAATATCTTCTTTGATTTAATCAATTAAATTACTCTGCCTGTTTGTATAAGGAAATCTCAGCACAAAAATAGAACAAACTTATAATGTGATATTTAAAAGTTAAAAAGCACGGTGGTACAAAGAAAGCCAAATACTTGCTACTTAAAACAATATGGAACTTCTTTTAATATTTAGAAAATTGTAATAATATAATTTAGTTTAGTTAACTAAATGAAGAATGGAGACTTAATTTTGTTTCCTCTCCAACAGGATGCTTGCAGCGATACAGAGCAATAAAATCATAGCAATTAATAGTTGCTGAGAACTTTCATTATGCCAGTGTATATACATACTTTATAAGAATGAGCTTAGGAAACTAAGGCCTAATGAGTTTAAGCTACTCTCCTGAAATCAGAAAGCTATCAAGTGTAACCACTATACATAGTACAAATATACTTTACAAATCACAATGTAATGGCTATGTCCTGGGCTACTGAAAACCTGCAGCCAGTGTACTCTGTCAGCTAACAGTCATGCTATCTCAATTTTTTTTTTTTTTTTCAATTTTGAATATTAATATTTTACTAAGAAATTCTTCTATGTTTGCTCTATAACTATCATGCAGTACATCCTATATGGACAGGATAGTAGATTCTGACAAATCTATCAGGAATTACTTTCCTGGCTAGCACATCAACACATGTCCCAAGAGCTATCTATTGTGTTAGTCTCAGAATGAAACTACCCAGAGAGGATAAATATAGTTGGCTTTCAAGAAACTTCACATCTATAACAGACAGCAATGATGTAGTATCACTGCCAGACCTGTTATCTATATAGAACTATTAAATTTTGCTTCTGGCAAGTCTATGCTTTGACTACTATGGTGACTATCCTTTCTGACTTTGCTACCTCATCATCCCCTCAACACCATTCCTGCTTAAATATAGTAGAATATTGGATTCTATACATTGGAACTTAGAAAAATCAGCAAGTTTCATATTTCCAAATTTTGAAGGATTTTTTTTTTCTACAGTAATCTGGCTTAAGATCTTTCTTTAGTCAATGGATCAGAACTGTTCAGAGAAGTTTGCCATTTGAGACTGATAAGACTAGAGTTCCAGCCTCTGCTCTTGGATTCATGGTCTTTAAGTCCTACTACACTCCCTTCTCCCACTAATTTTGGTTATCGGTAGCTTCTATGGATTCCTTGGACATAGGTAATTCCAAAAGGTATTATTTCTCTAGGTAGTTCCCAAAGATTACGATGCTTCCTTCTCTGATTTTGTTGCTTTAGTATTCTCCTCTCATCCTTTAAAACACTAATATTTACCTGACCTATCGTCCTTATTCTTTTTTTAAATTTATTTTTTATTCTCAGCATAACAGTATTCATTATTTTTTCACCACACCCACTGCTCCATGCAATCTGTGCCCTCTATAATACCCACCACCTGGTACCCTGACCTCCCACCCCCCACCCCTTCAAAACCCTCAGATTGTTTTTTAGAGTCCATATTCTCTCATGGTTCACCTCCCCTTCCAATTTCCCCCAACTCCCTTCTCCTCTCCAACTCCCCATATCCTCCATGCTATTTGTTATGCTCCACAAATAAGTAAAACCATATGATAATTGACTCTCTCTGCTTGACTTATTTCACTCAGCATAATCTCTTCCAGTCCCATCCATGCTGCTACAAAAGTTGGGTATTCATCCTTTCTGATGGAGGCATAATACTCCATAGTGTATATGGACCACATCTTCCTTATCCATTCGTCCATTGAAGGGCATCTTGGTTCTTGCCACAGTTTGGTGACCGTGGCCATTGCTGCTGTAAACATTGGGGTACAGATGGCCCTTCTTTTCACGACATCTGTATCTTTGGGGTAAATACCCAGTAGTGCAATGGCAGGGTCATAGGGATGTTCTATTTTTAATTTCTTGAGGAATCTCCACACTGTTCTCCAAAGAGGCTGCACCAACTTGCATTCCCACCAACAGTGTAAGAGTGTTCCCCTTTCTCCACATCCCCTCCAACACATGTTGTTTCCTGTCTTGCTAATTTTGGCCATTCTAACTGGTGTAAGGTGATATCTCAATGTGGTTTTAATTTGAATCTCCCTGATGGCTAGTGATGATGAACATTTTTTCATGTGTCTGATAGCCATTTGTATGTCTTCATTGGAGAATTGTCTGTCCATATCATCTGCCCATTTTTTGATATGAATGTCTGTTTTGTGTGTGCTGAGTTTGAGGAGTTCATTATAGATCCTGGATATCAATCTTTTGTCTGTACTGTCATTTGCAAATATCTTCTCCCATTCCATGGGTTGCCTTTTTGTTTTTTTGACTATTTCCTTTGCTGTGCAGAAATAAAAGGTATCCAAATTGGTAATGAAGAAGTCAAACTCTCTCTCTTTGCAGATGACATGATCCTTTATATGGAAAACCCAAAAGACTCCACCCTCAAACTACTAGCACTCATACAACAATTCAGCAACGTGGCAGGATACAAAGTCAATGTACAGAAATCAGTGGCTTTCTTATACACTAATAATGAAAATACAGAAAGGGAAATTAGAGAATCGATTCCATTTACTATAGCACCAAGAACCATAAGGTACCTGGGAATAAACCTAACCAAAGAGGTAAAGGATCTGTACTCGAGGAACTACAGAACACTCATGAAAGAAATTGAAGAAGACACAAAAAGATGGAAGACCATACCATGCTCTTGGATCGGAAGAATAAACATTGTTAAAATGTCTATACTGCCTAGAGCAATCTATACTTTTAATGCTATTCCGATCAAAATTCTACCGGTATTCTTCAAAGAGCTGGAGCAAATAATCCTAAAATTTGTATGGAATCAGAAGAGACCCCGAATCACTAAGGAAATGTTGAAAAACAAAAATAAAACGGGGGGCATCACGTTACCTGATTTCAAGCTTTACTACAAAGCTGTGATTACCAAGACAGCATGGTACTGGCATAAAAACAGACACATAGATCAGTGGAACAGAGTAGAGAGCCCAGATATGGACCCTCAACTCTATGGGCAAATAATCTTCGACAAAACAGGAAAAAATACACAGTGGAAAAAAGACAGTCTCTTCAATAAATGGTGCTGGGAAAACTGGGCAGCTATATGTAGAAGAATGAAACTTGACCATTCTCTTACACCGTACACAAAGATAAACTCAAAATGGATAAAAAGACCTCTATGTGAGACAGGAATCCATCAGAATCCTTGAGGAGAACATAGGCAGTAATCTCTTCGATATCAGCCACAGCAACTTCTTGAAAGAAGTTGCTCCAAAGGCAAAGGAAACTCTCCAAAGGCAAAGGAAACAAAAGCGAAGATGAACTTTTGGGACTTTATCGTCCTTATTCTTAATGCTCTTTCTGTTTGCTTAGATAGTATAAAAGTAGAAAAATAAATCCTAATGCACATATTAATGAAGGCCAAAATCTGAAATACTTCTTTCTCTTTATTACCAAAAAATTTGTTTGTTTAAAAACATACCTTCTGAAATCTCCAGTGATTGGGATTTGGGGGAATACAGGAGAATAAAAGGAAAGGTATTTGGGGCAGTAATATTTCAGCCCTTCAAATCACTTGAGGCACAGAGTTAGCTACATATAGAAGGACACAGAGGCAAAGAAGCAGTGATAATGTAACAGCCAGAACAAGCTAAATAAACATGTGAATAAATATTTAAACTAAAGGTAGACATCACTCCCTGTGTTTTAGTATTTATGTCTCTTCTCTAATCACAAATTATTCCTTGTTTAGTTTTCTCTTCTGGTTTCAAGAGAAAGCATATTTCAAGAGGAGACATTTTAACATTTAACAATAAGGACATTTTCTACAGTTACTTTTTAAATTTTAACAGTTTAACTTTCTTTTTCTTTTTTTTTTTTTTACAAGATTTCCAGATCTGAAATTTATTATTGCCTTATGTCTGGTAAAGGCAAATGTACTTAATTCTAAAATTCTTATGTTCATTTTGATTCTATCATTATTTTTAACATACATTAATACCAAAATTTGAGGAAAAAAGGTATATAGAATATATATGTACTAGTGTATTGGTGAACAATCTGTGGTAAGTGTTGTTTTTTTTTTAAATAAGTTGAGTGTCTAGCATGGTACTGGCATAAAAACAGACACATAGACCAGTGGAACAGAGTAGAGAGCCCAGATATGGACCTTCAACTCTATGGGCAAATAAATCTTCGACAAAACAGGAAAAAAATACACAGTGGAAAAAAGACAGTCTCTTCAATAAATGGTGCTGGGAAAACTGGGCAGCTATATGTAGAAGAATGAAACTCGACCATTCTCTTACACCGTACACAAAGATAAACTCAAAATGGATAAAAAACCTCAATGTGAGACAGGAATCCATCAGAATCATAGAGGAGAACCTAGGCAGTAATCTCTTCAATATCAGCCACAGCAACTTCTTTCAAGATATGTCTCCAGGGACGCCTGGGTGGCTCAGTTGGTTAAGCAGCTGCCTTTGGCTCAGGTCATGATCCCAGCGTCCTGGGATCGAGCCTGCTTCTCCCTCTGCCTCTGCCTGCCATTCGGTCTGCTTGTGCTTGCTCTCTCCCCCTCTCTCTCTCTGATAAATAAATAAAATCTTTAAAAAAAAAAAAAAGATATGTCTCCAAAGGCAAAGGAAACAAAAGCAAAAATAAACTTTTGGGACTTCATCAAAATCAAAAGCTTCTGCACGGCAAAGGAAATAGTCAAAAAAACAAAAAGGCAACCCACGGAATGGGAGAAGATATTTGCAAATGACAGTACAGACAAAAGATTGATATCCAGGATCTATAATGAACTCCTCAAACTCAGCACACACAAAACAGACATTCATATCAAAAAATGGGCAGAAGATATGGACAGACAATTCTCCAATGAAGACATACAAATGGCTATCAGACACATGAAAAAATGTTCATCATCACTAGCCATCAGGGAGATTCAAATTAAAACCACATTGAGATATCACCTTACACCAGTTAGAATGGCCAAAATTAGCAAGACAGGAAACAACATGTGTTGGAGGGGATGTGGAGAAAGGGGAACACTCTTACACTGTTGGTGGGAATGCAAGTTGGTGCAGCCTCTTTGGAGAACAGTGTGGAGATTCCTCAAGAAATTAAAAATAGAACTTCCCTATGACCCTGCCATTGCACTACTGGGTATTTACCCCAAAGATACAGATGTCGTGAAAAGAAGGGCCATCTGTACCCCAATGTTTACAGCAGCAATGGCCACGGTCGCCAAACTGTGGCAAGAACCAAGATGCCCTTCAATGGACGAATGGATAAGGAAGATGTGGTCCATATACACATTGGAGTATTATGCCTCCATCAGAAAGGACGAATACCCAACTTTTGTAGCAGCATGGATGGGACTGGAAGAGATTATGCTGAGTGAAATAAGTCAAGCAGAGAGAGTCAATTATCATATGGTTTTACTTATTTGTGGAGCATAACAAATAGCATGGAGGATATGGGGAGTTGGAGAGGAGAAGGGAGTTGGGGGAAATTGGAAGGGGAGGTGAACCATGAGAGAATATGGACTCTAAAAAACAATCTGAGGGTTTTGAAGGGGTGGGGGGTGGGAGGTCAGGGTACCAGGTGGTGGGTATTATAGAGGGCACAGATTGCATGGAGCACTGGGTGTGATGAAAAAATAATGAATACTGTTATGCAAAAAAAAAAAAAAAAAAAAAAGCTTCAGTTGGTATCTTTAAAAAAAAAAAAAAAAAAGTTGAGTGTCTAGCATATTCAACACCCAAAACAAAATAAAATGTTTAATGATCTCCAAAACTCTTGGTGGAAAGATTAGTTTAACTTATAGTCCACAATTAAAAGTGTTCAGCTGGATGTTTACTCATTTCCCCAAAGCTTAAGACTATTATCTAGCAACACGAACTAAGGATAAAATGAAAAGAATAAGGTAAAGTTGGTAGTAACTTTAATTTAATCTTAAAACATGAAAAAAAAAAAAACTATTCCAGATGAGTCTCTACCCTATAAATAAAGAGCAAACAGTCTAGACTCCCCTACCTGCCTTGAGGATCCTTACCATGTTCTCCACTTTGAGATTCTGTATTCCTATGGCTTCTATAACACTCACTGACTTCTCATTTTGCTTTATTTTGGTCCCTCCTTACAGCGTTTTACTATTTCCTTTCTCATCCTGCTGCTTAAATGTTAGCATTGCCCGTGGTTCTAATCTTCCTTCTCTTCTCGTTGTAGTCCACATGCCCCCAAGTTCTATTGCCACCTATGTTGATTGCACAAATCCACATTTTCTGCTCCTCCTCAAGATTCCAACCAATCTACAGCACTTTCTACTGTATTCTCTATTTAGAGGTCCCCATATACTTCAACCTTCAAAACCCTAAATGAGAGCTCACTAACCTTGCCCAAACCTGTTCTTTCCTCTGTACACAGTATTTTGATAATGTGACCACCACTCAACCAGTCCTATAAGCAAGAAGTGTGGTTATTAGTCTAATCTTAGGTTTCATGCTTAACAATAATACATCAGACCAGCCATTAAATGGCCCTGATTCTCCATCATATCTCATATATTTAACCTCTCTTCTTTACTGCAGCCACGACTTTAGGTCAGACACTGATCTTCTCTTGCTTGGACCATCAGTTCAGTCTATCTACTCCTGTGCCTATCTCCAGGTCCTCCTGCACTCTTGTGGGAGTGATTGCCTAGGCAGTCTTTCATATACAATACTATTAAGGTGACCTCAATAAGCCACACGTTTAAGCAAGGTAAAACTCTTCAGGATCCCTGTAGCTTTCAGAAATTCAGAAAGGATATTCCTTAGCGTATGGAAGACGCTAAGAAAAAGGAAAGACACTAAGGAAAGATTGCCTAGGCAATCTTTCATATACAATACTATTGAGGCGACCTCAATAAGCCACACATTTAAACAAGGTAAAACTCTTCAGGATCCCTGTAGCTTTCAGAAATTCAGAAAGGAAATTCCTTAGCGTATGGAAGACTCTGACAAATTACTAGTCAACCTTCAAGAATTAGATCAAATGTTTTCTTTTTTGTGAGATTCTCAACATAATGAAGAAGAGTAAACCACCTCCTTCCAGTAGCATTCTTGCTGTACTACGCATCTCTGTTTTTATATTTACCACACTTCAGTATGGTTGTATGTTTACATGAATGTACTGCCTCTAGATTTTAAGCTCTTTGAGGCCTTGGATTGTGGCTTTTTATCTTTGAGGAGACCGAATATAGCTGTTCAGCAC
This sequence comes from Mustela erminea, assembly GCF_009829155.1. NCBI lineage: Eukaryota > Metazoa > Chordata > Mammalia > Carnivora > Mustelidae > Mustela > Mustela erminea. Next base: position 76,845,004 of record NC_045621.1, read on the forward strand.
AAAAATATATTAATTTATCTGGGAATGCTAATTTGGAATATGACCCAACACTAATGTAGAAAATAAGTTGGAAAGGGTAGAAAATGGTGACAGGGAAATAAGTAGGAAACTGGTTGCGATGGTACAAGCACAGAAGAAATGACAGAATCATAAATACAGTGCTAGGGGTCTGTAGAAAGAGCACTGCTAAATTTTTAAGGAAATGATTATTTGTCTTGTCATAGAATTTAAATTCTGACATTCAGAAGATTTTTTAAAATCTCTTTAATCACTTTTTTGTATTCAGTTTGAAGGGCAAATATACTCATTGTGTTCTCCCTTCCCCAAATACTCTTTTGAATCACTGCTGTGCAAAGCAGATGCTCAGGAAGATGGACTGTGTTACTTGTGGTTTCAAAAAGGACATATTTCTTGGATTTATGAAAACAAGACTAATAGCACAGTATGATCTATGAAAAAGTATCAGTAATTTGGAAATAAATATCTCTACAATAAAAGGAGGAGGTATTCTCTCTTTTTAAACATTCTCAAGTTATTGGATATGTTTTTGTATATTAAGTAGCTTTATAAATGTTATCTGTATCAACTTCTTTTTTTTTTTTATTTTATTTATTTTTATTTCCAGCATAACAGTATTCATTATTTTTGCACCACACCCCGTGCTCCATGCAATCCGTGCCCTCTATAATACCCACCACCTGGTACCCCAACCTCCCACCCCCCGTCCCTTCAAAACCCTCAGATTGTTTTTCAGAGTCCATAGTCTCTCATGGTTCACCTCCCCTTCCAATTTCCCCCAACTCCCTTCTCCACTCTAAGTCCCCATGTCCTCCATGCTATTTGTTATGCTCCACAAATAAGTGAAACCATATGATAGTTGACTCTCTCTGCTTGACTTATTTCACTCAGCATAATCTCTTCCAGTCCCGTCCATGTTGCTACAAAAGTTGGGTATTCATCCTTTCTGATGGAGGCATAATACTCTATCCCCAGGGGTACAGGTCTGTGAATCACCAGGTTTACATGAAAGAAATTGAGGAAGACACAAAGAAATGGAAAAATGTTCCATGCTCCTGGATTGGAAGAATAAATATTGTGAAAATGTCTATGCTACCTAAAGCAATCTACACATTTAATGCAATTCCTATCTGTATCAACTTCTAAACTACCAGAAGCTCTTTCTCTAAAATTGTTATTATCAAATAAGATTGAAGATATTTTGGAGAGCTTTTTCCTTGGTTTTGTGTATTGGTTTGATTTTTTATGCCTAAATTTTCAACAGTATACCATCTGAAAACCTAGTGTATGCAGATCTAATAGTTTTCTGTGACATTTACAAACAAAGAATTATTTTACTAGCTTTTTACTTTTCCCCAAGTTTTCATTTTTTATTAATTTTTCATTAAAATTTTTACATTTTTGGGACGCCTGGGTGGCTCAGTTGGTTAAGCAGCTGCCTTCAGCTCAGGTCATCATCCCAGCGTCATGGGATTGAGTTCCACATCGGGCTCCTTGCTCCGCAGGGAGCCTGCTTCTCCCTCTGACTCTGCCTGCCACTTTGTCTGCCTGTGCTCACTCTTGCTTGCTCTCTCTCTGAAAAATAAATAAATAAAATCTTTAAAATTTTTACATTTTTAGCTCTAATTTCTGTTTAGGTTATCTGTGCCATAAAATTTTATAGTGATTTCTTTTTAAAATACATATTTCACAGCAATAAGAATACTCAATATTCATAATATATTCTCATCCTAGTATAGAGTATCTTCCCAACTACAGCTCTGTATTATTGAATAATAATAAAAATGTGGCATTTATTTTTAATCATCTTCAATGCAAGAAAGACAAAGTAAGTAGAAACCACACATACTCTCACTACATATTTTAGAAGAATATAAAGAGGTAAAACTCTGTCTCTTTCAATTAGAAGCTTGATGTTTCTCATTCTAAATTTTTCCCCATGGTTATAACAAATGTTCATACGTACAAATATCTATGTACATAGCCCAACTTTTTGTTATTAAAGTGTTTATTGGAACTAAAGGAGACCAATCAAAATAACAGGTAAATTTATCCTCACTTTGTATTTGAAATCACATATCTATTATGATGTGGTCATTAAGTGTTTCAGTTGGTAGTGGAGCCCCTGAATCTTTTAAAGCTAAATAAAGTGTCTCTTTATTTAGGTTAAGTTGGTGAAGTTAAAGTTTCACCAGTATTTCTTAAATCTAGAGGGTCCTCAGAATCATCCAGAGAGTTTTTTCAGTATGCATATTTCCAGGAGCTGCCAGGAACTACTGAATATATGACTATGGCTTGGTTTCAGAATTTTCAGTAAGTTTCCCAATAGTTTTGTTATGGTCATCTAGATTGAGGATCAAAATGACTACTTTTAAGGGAACTTAAATTTTCAAATTTACCTCCTTTTAAAATTAGCTAAAAGCTATTTCTGAATGACATATTTATGAAAAGAGAGACGAAAATGTGTGATTTAATATTATTGAGCAAGTATTATAAAAATGCAGAATCTTGTCTGCTGCTAACTAATGATTCCTTATAAGGAAAAGAAATTATAATTTTCTGGTCACATTTATGCAATGTGCTGGGCATTAGCAAGAAACCCACTGAGTCTAGTCACACAAATTTCTCTCACTAGTTAGTTAACTTGGGAGATCAGATGAAACTTAAAACTCTCAGTTCACGACTAGCTGAATACTTCAAGCAGGGTAATGCTTTCAGTACCAGTCAGAACACAGAAACTAAAAATATGTCCGTGGCGAGCTAAAATAAAAATATATGTGATGCATTCGAGTCCATGGAATTAGGTCAAAAACCACTAACTCAAAGTAAACTGCCTTCACTTGAGCTTTGGGATTGTTTCGAAATGTACGCACAAGCTCTCTGGGCTGCTGTGCCCTACCCCACCATGTAAATGTTCACTCTTTCTCTTAGACTTACTACTCTCCCCTCCCCACAGTCATACACATAAGGAACTGGGAGTGAGGTCAAAACCCACATGTGCCTGCTTACCAGTGAGGGTACATTGAAGCAAGAAAGCACCTTTGGTGTTGCGAGCACATTGATATGTCCGTGTGTGCATGGCTGCTCCTTGGTAAACCTTCCTATAGCTCTCTGTCCTTTCCCTAAGGTCATAATTATGTGTGGCCCACGACCTCTTGCCTAAAAGAAATGAGGCCAAAGAGCAAAGAGGACACTCATCTTCAAGTAAAGATTACCTGGCATAACTGCCTGGGAGGCTCTCAACTGTAACCTGCAAGCCAGGGGTGTGCTAAGATTTATATTCTGCCATAGCCTTGGTTAACTGTAAAGTAACCTCTGGCTGTCCTGGGGGTTACAAACACTATTACTATTGCACAAAGCTTCCACTACCCTTTTTTGTTTGTTTATTTTGACCTTTTCCATCAGTGGGGAAAAAAAGTCCTACTTATCCTCCTTCCACTCTCCTTCGCCTACTCACATAATAGCATCGTCTTTGCTCAGTAAACTCGATTTCCTGAGCTCAAAGGAGAAAAGATGAGAGCTATTTTTCTTTTATCCTTAGGCAAAAACAAAGAGATTTGCTCATTAAATTGGATTGGAAGTCATTTCTATATATGCCACTTTTTTTTTTAAATATATATGCCACCTTTAAGTATAAACTAGACAAGATTCTTGGAGGACAAATGTGAAACAGTTTAGGACAGGGTTACAAATGGGAATCAGAAAGCCCATGGCCGTGACTCCAGTCTTGTGTATAGACTTGGATGTTAGGTCAGTCACTTATAGTTGATGCTATTAGTATTATCAGTGGGTTTACCACTTTAGTTCATGCCTCTCCCAATTCCAACATCTAGCACCTACATCTCTTTACCTGAGACTTTCTCTGGATGCCAGTGCCCACTCTGTGTCACACCTGACTGAGAGCTGCCTCAAGCAGTACCTGACAACAGTAGTGGTCACTATGATAACACCTTATCTTTTTCATCCCTTGCATGGCACACTCTGATGCATGTGTTCCACACTGTTTCCTGGAGTTTCTCAATAAGGTCCAGTTTCCCACCCTGGTAATTTGCTTGAAAACACATTCTTCCATGTATTACTTTCCCATTTCCTTATTAATGTTTCCAGAGATCAGCTGGCCTGCTGTTGGGAGAGCATAAGCAAAGACAGTCTTTTGCTACATTAGAAAACAAATATACAAGCCAGTGGAATTATATAACAGCTCAACCAGATGGCAAGAAGAACCCCAGTGCTAGTTTTAACTGCAATGGTGATAATCCTTGGTGTGCCCGAGCACAACTGCTAACTTACTTGCACAGATCTGGGATAAAATATAGATAGAAGAAGGTATTTATGTATCCTATTTGACAGTCAAATAGGACAATGGTAATTATAAAAGTTATGGAGTTGAATGGTTATTGTTAAGCCATTGCATAGCTTAAAGAAAGAATGACGGTGTCACTTGAGCCTACTCTCAACTCAGGAGAGGGTGTGAAGGCCAGAAATTCTTCATGTAGTATTAAGTAGACATGTATCTCCTATAACTAGAAGAATATGCTATAAATTAAGCCTTATTGTTAAAAAAAAAAAACTAAAACACAGACTGGGAAGTCATTTATGCTAAAGTAAGGCCCTGTTAAGAAAAAAAATGTGATCATGGAATATGTAGTGGAGAAATGCGTGTGGAATGCACCGGTAACACTGAACTCCTAAATTCATTTGAATCCTAACAGAGGTGTCTACTACTTCTAATAATAGGATCAAGTCTCAGTATGACTTGGTTAGAGAAGTATCATCCTTTTTATAAAAGAGATTATTCACAAAAAGATCTGCAGGAGCTTGATATTTTATACAAGCAAAAACTGGGACAACATGCCCAAGAATCAGTCTTGGGGCTACTGAAATATAAGGAGTAGAAAATAAGGTTGGATACACACACACACACACCACACATACACACACACACTCATAAAAAGATCAAGATCAGGTAAGCAGGAAGCTGATAGTTACTGCTATGAAGGAAATTTAAAAGCTCTCAGCCAATTTTCAGAGCAGAACCAGTTCAAGACCCATGACCATCAATTAAGAAAGTTGAGTCCACTTGTAGAATGACCCCGCTATACATAGCAAATACTGTAAGTAGCAATTCCCCCAAATGTCCCTCAAATATACCAGGGTATCTATAAAATGGGAAAAAATATTCACATCTTTTGAGGTGTACTGGATATCAGCGGAGCTAAAATACCATCATACACTGACTTTCTTAGGATATACAGATGCCAGTTAATAAGCAGAATCCTGGCCCACTAGGATTAGATTATTGTTTCTAATACAATAAAATGTGGAGGGACCTTGATCATTTGATCCATTATGTTTATGGATCCATCCTGTGATTATTTCTCAAGTCCTTGAATATAGAATCTAGACAGATATACCTAGCAAAAAGCAGAACCTTGAATTGATTTCCAAACTCTTATAATAAGAACCATTATGGTAGAGAAGACCAAGTACAAGTCCTTAAAACTGCTTCATTCTCCTTGGCCAAGAATGCAAATCACATGTAATAGCGCATCCTAGGTGGAATAGTAGAGATTAGTGCTACCATCAAAACCTTAATGGTTCAGAGACGATCATCTCTATCATATCCTCAACTAACTCATCATTCTGGTTTTGCAAAAATAGGCTAGATCATGGCAGATGACAGCCAAATGACAACAAACTTAAGTGAGTAATGTTCCCATTTACATTTGCTGTGCTAAATGTGGCATTTTTTTCTATAGTAGATTAACAAAGCCTCTAATACATGGTATGTAACTATTGAACTGCCAAATGTTTTCATTTCAACACCCATCAGAAAGGAGGATCAGCAGTTCAGATTCATGTGGTTGGGCAGTAGCATCTGTTCACGATCATGCCCTAGGACTGTTAGTTCTTCTCCTTTCTAATACAATAAAATGTGGAGGGACCTTGATCATTTGGACATTACACAGAGCATTACACCGATCCACTATATTGATGACAGCATGCTACTTAAGCTTGAACAGCAGCAAATGATAAGGAAATCCATACTGTGACATGTCTGACAGGGAGTGGGAGAAAAATTTTATGATAATTCAAGGGTATGCCACATTGGTGAAGTTTGTAGGAGTCCAGTTGCCTGGCACATGTCAGAATATATGCTCCAAGGTAAAGAAAAAGTCATTTTATTTTGCACTTCAAACACTAAGAAAAAAAAACAGAATTTAATAGCCTCTTTTGATTTTGAAAACATTTTGTTCATACCACATTCAGAAATGTTATATTTGGAATTAAGTCTAGTTTCGGGAATAGGTAGACTAGACTTCCATGTTGCACTGACACATCTTTCCCAGCTCACACTTATGGCATCATAGGAATTTCTGTATGGTGGAGCTGAAGAAAAATCTGGGCATGGTTCATTGATACACCATTTCAATAAACTGTTGGGAGCTGAAAATGCCACACTACATTCTCAATGATTGCTCTGGAAGTTGATAGTATGGGGAAATCCTTCCAGTGGGCAGGGCTTTGAGCATTGCATCTGACTATCAACCCTGTGAAGAGAGAGTTGGTCCGAGGTAAAGATATACATGGACTTCTAAGCAGTGCCAAATGACTTGACTCTCTGGTTAGGAGCTTTAGTAAGAACAGGATTGGAAGATTCCAAATAATAGTGTCTAGAGAACTAGTGGAAGGAATTACAGCAGTAGACACGAAGTATGGAGATCTTTGTTTCTTACATAAATGTCCTCTGTGGTAAAGAGACTTAACTACCAAATGGGTAAAATTTCTTGTCTAATGGATAAAGTTTATTTTTCCCACTGGTCCATGAAAGTAACAGTTATTGTAGTACAGATGTAGGATATGCATGGGTTTTCTCTTATGAGGCTGATCCAACTACTGCCTCTGTTAACTGACTGATTTGTCATAATCCAATAGTGATCACTTGCTATGAAACAATCCTTTAAGTAAATGACCCAACTGGTCATTTGGCTGCGAGTTGGTAATATCTGACTCTTTTGTCCCAGAAAGGGTAGTAATTTGTCATCGCTAGGACTGATAAACATTGTGGGGCTGGGTTTGCCTTTTCTGCCTTAGTTTTTTATTCAGCAATACTATCCAAGCCTCAGAGAATGGAAGACATATCATCATGGAATCCTGTATAACATATTCTTGAATGAAAGGACCCATATTACAGCAAAGGAAAGGTGACTAAAAGTGCATGACTATGAGATATCACTTATTTTATAATATATTGCATGACTCCAAATCTGATGGCCTGATGAATGTTGGATTCATCTCATAAAAGCACAAATAAACTACAGATTTGTAGATGACATTCTCTGTGCTACTGGGATCCTATCTTTTAAATATCAGTGGCTATTATATGAAGCTGTTTTTCTAATAGCGAGAATACATGACTCTGTAGATCTAGAAGTAGCCCTTTTATTATCTCTCCTAGTGGCCCACTTGGGTGATTTGTGCTTTCCATACTCAACTTTCAACTTTGCTGTATAAGAGCTACTGATTCCCAGAATGCAGGATGAGGGGATGCTTTTATAAGACGGTGACTGTGTCATAATAAATTTTATTTGCAAAAACAAACTGCTGGCCAGATTTAGCCCATGGGCTGTAGTTTTCCAATCCCTGTGTGAAATTGTTCCTAAGTATCCTTAACGATCAAAGATTCTGTATTGTATTCCTCTATATTCGGGAAACATTTTGGAAAATCCTTTAAGTCACGAGAGATTAGCAGTATTTCTATAAGGAGATTAGAAAGTTTATAAAGAGGGGCGCCTGGGTGGCTCAGTGGGTTAAAGCCTCTGCCTTCGGCTCAGGTCATGATCCCAGGGTCCTGGGATCGAGCCCCGCGTCGGGCTCTCTGCTCAGCAGGGAGCCTGCTTCCCTTTCTCTCTCTCTGCCTGCCTCTCTGCCTATTTGTGTCTACTACTACTGTCTGTCCAATAGATAAATAAAAATCTTAAAAAAAAAAAAAAAAGAAAGTTTATAAAGAGCATACATAATCTAAAATTACTGTGAAGACTTTGTATTTCAAACTTAGGTCTCTAAAGGTGAAAACAATGCATTTATAATAATTTAGACTATCTTTAGTAGTGAAAATAATTATTTTTGAACATGTAGTATTAAGGCATTGACAATTATGTTGAAAACACAATTTGAAAAGTAATATTCCCTGGGGAAATCATTCTTTTTTCAAACGGCAGGACTTACTGACAGCTTAGTAATTACTCCCTGAATCAAAATGAAATCACTTCCAGCTTAGAGTGGTCAGAAGAAATACTACATGTAACACGTATAATAAGTTAGAAACATGAAAATGTTGTTGTTTAAAGCCTTATATTATAATTAAATCAATTATGTAAGTAATGTAGGAGACATTGCTTGATTCCAAGAAAGATAGATGTGGTTTATGCAAATCATTACTTTTAAATTGCTAAAAATAAATTAAATATTGAAGTGTCAAATAAAATACATTGCCATAAATCTTTAATAAAGAAGATGAAATGTATGTTCAAGGCACTGAGAATTTTATTTAATTTATTTATTTATTAAAGATTTTATCAATTTATTTGACAGAGAGAGAGAGACAGCGAGAGAAAGGGAACACAAGCAGGTGGAGTGGGAGAGGAACAAGCAGGATTCCTGCAGAGCAGGCAACAGGGCTCAATACCAGGACCCTGGGATCATGACCTAAGCTAAAGGCAGATGCTTAACAAGTAAGCCACCCAGGTGCCCCAAGGCACTGAGAATTTTAAAAAGCAAATCTCTCCATAATAAGCAACTGTAAATTAATAAAAATCCCTATGTGTATCATTTTCCCTCCCCTTTAATTTTTATCCAGGCAGACTACTTAAAAGGATGAAATATAATGAAGCAATCTAGAAATTAACAGACATAGCTGTGGAACAAAAAATAATTATAATAAAAAGTTAAATTAGCTCAAGTGCTGTTTTTAGAACTTTAATCAATACTGATAATGTAAATGTGATTAATTGGTGGGGGAAAGAAACACATGTCTTTGGAATGACTGCCTCCTCCCTTCTTATATCTATAAGTTGTTCAACAGAAAATTTTCACTTTCATCCAATTGTGTGCTTATGCATCCTTTTCTTCCAGATATAGGATAGATTACATCATAAAGAATTAAAAGTATATGGGCGCCTGGGTGGCTCAGTGGGTTAAGCCGCTGCCTTAGGCTCAGGTCATGATCTCAGGGTCCTGGGATCGAGTCCCGCATCGGGCTCTCTGCTCAGCAGGGAGCCTGCTTCCCTTCCTCTCTCTCTGCCTGCCTCTCCATCTACTTGTGATTTCTCTCTGTCAAATAAATAAATAAAATCTTAAAAAAAAATTAAAAAAAAAAGAATTAAAAGTATATGAAACATAGTGGCGGGGGGGTGGAGGTTGGGGGAACCAGGTGGTGGGTATTAGAGAGGGCACAGATTGCATGGAGCACTGGGTGTGGTGCAAAAACAATGAATACTGTTATGCTGAAAATAAATAAAAAATAAATTTAAAAAAAAAGTATATGAAACATCCCAAGTAATTTCTAATATTCATTTGTATGCACAGTGTATTATTTTTGTCTATAGTTATGAAGTAGTGTGTGTCCCATAAAACTCTATAGAATTTATTGAAATTCAACTCAGTGCTACAATTTATCCACAAAACATATATACATGCTGTGGAAGTTGTCATTTTTGTTCTTCCATTTTAAATTGAAAGTGTTCCCTTTATCCTCACTTCTACAATTTATCGTATATGTCAGATAAACATCTTTTAGTATATAAAGTAGGCATTAATTTTATTTTAAAAAAAAGTGATCGAGAGGTTCACATGGGGCGAGAACAGAAGGTTTGCAAATTAATCAGTAAAAGCTTCATGTTTTCCCCTCAATGTAAAAAGCTGGATATGTTTTTATGTTTATTTAAGAGAATCCCTTTGCTATTAATTCTGAAAAAAGACGAGACTAATGAACTACTTTTCTACGACCATGTTTTCACTTCAGATGTTGTAAAATTAGGCAGAGAAAAATCAGTATTTTATGTTTATATTGAGATTTGTTGTGTAGAGAATAACATTGGACATAATACCATTATTTTAATTCAAAAATTATGGGTAATCACAATGAAAAACTATTTATTGCTCTTCCACCAAGTCAAAACTTAAAACATTTCCATTTCTAGAAATGAAATGTGGAGTCTAAAAAGTAAAAATACAAATATGTAGCCAAAGTGATAGGAGAAAGACAGAGGGCCATGTGTCTGACAATGGAAGTGCAGGTATTCTCAAAGATTATGAAGCATTTGCTGCATCCATGTTTGATGGAGTCTGGTCAAAAATATCAAAGATGAGAAAGGATAATTTTATTTAATTTGAATATCAAATCCATACTTCAGTAAAAATCTCATTGGAAAAATGAGCAGTTGTTTGAAAGTTGAGAAGAGTGAATTTATGAAGAAAAACTTATTTTGCAGAATATGCAGTGAGGTAAAAATATGCAAGGAAATACAGTTGGGAAAAATAACAAAGGGATGGTTTTAAGGGTGCTGCTCACATAAAGATCTAGAGGGGTGAAAAATCTACATGTGATGGATGTGAATAGCTCAAGAATGGTGGGAAAATTTTTCTGTGACTGAATAAAATAGTTAAAATTGGATTCAAAGGCAGTGAGGAGGTAATTTAAAAAGAAAAGGAGAGAATGCCAATGCAATGAAGGAAATTGGTTTTAGAAGTGATCAGTGAACAGACAGCCCTAAGCAGGGAAGCAGAGTTATAAGCATCATCAAGGCAAGACACAGGGAACATATTAATGATAAAAGAAAAATATGGATAAGGCAAAATCAAAATCTGCAGAAAGAAACAAACCAAGAGTTAATTTAGTTTCTTTGGAATAATACTTTTATCATTCTACATTTCAACATTATTTGTGCACATTATTGTTAGTTTTATTAGCACAGATGGTAATACTAGATCCTTAACTAGGACACAGCAGGATTGCAAAGAAGAGAAGTGTTCTAAGAAGTCCTGTGGTTTCTGTTCCTTTATAGTTAATAACTTACTAATATCTTCTTCTCAGAGACGAAAAAGACAGGCAAAGGAAATTATTCCTTCTGGGGGTATGGAGGGAATAATTAACAAGGTTCCGAAGTCATGGAAAAACTTTGAACTTTCCAGGAAAACTCACTGAGCGGGAAAACAAATTGTTTTGCAATTGTAAAACCTTCTAATTAATATGGAATATAACACATCATTAGTTAGTGCTTTGCAAACTTCGAAAGACAGCTTCAGTGTATTATCTCCTTCCATCTTCAGCATACCTTTGCGTGGTTGGCAAGTATCATCCTATTTTTCAAAGATGTCTTTGGCCATTTGTTGCCCCAAAGACCATATAAACTTCTTAATCTTGGTACTCAATGTCCTCTTCTAATTCCTCCCACCTCCCCTTACAACATTTACCAGCTTCCCACATCCAAAAGGACTCCTCCACACTCTATGACTGTATATCTCACTTTTCCACATCCATACCTGTGGCAAAGACACTACTATGTACTCACCAAACTCATTCCCTTTTCCTCCTGAGAACCCAGAGTTTTTGCTGATAAATGAGGCCCTGTGACCATATATACAACTTTCGTGCCTGTTTTTTAAAATCTCCTACTCAATCTGCCACACAAGTGCTCTATTTCCTCATTTTCTGTTCCCTGATACAGAGAACGTCGTAGAGGATTCCAAGGACACAGACTTTCTGGCACCTGGGTTTTTGCGTCACCCCTTGGAAGATTGCCTCCTGAATATTGAAATATACTACCATCTGAACATGAAATACCCATTACTGTGTTAAGCCACTAATATTTGGGGTTACTCTTATAGCAGTAAGTCTGCTCTAATATTAAATTTTACTTGTCTGTTTACCTATTCAGATGGAAACTGTATTTATCAACCAAGTTCAAGTTAACCTGCTCCAGGAAAACTTTTCTGACCAATTCCTTCAGTGCTTCCTGATTTTCCCTATAATTCACCAGTTCTGTTTATTGTTCAGTGTGTGTAACTTCATTTTTAAAAATCAGGTTTATTGAAATATAACTTACATAATTAAAAAAATTTCCTTAGCAGTTCAGATCACTGAATTTTAATAAATGTAATGGTCACGTAACAACAACTACAATAAAGATCTAAACTATTTTCAGTACCCCTAAGAGTTACATCATTGCCCTTTTCCATCAGTTCCCTCTCTACAACTAGTCCTTGGCAACCGCTGATATGTTTTTGGTCCCTATAGTTTTGCTTTTCTAAAATGTCATATAAACTGGGGTACTGGCTGGATCAGTCAGTGGAGCATGCAACTCTTGATCTCAGGGTTGAGTTGAAGACCTACGTTAGATAATACTCCCTTGTATGGATGAACCACAATTTATTTATTCATTCCTCAGCCAAGGAACATTCACTTACAAGTTGATGTACGGTTGAATGATTTCACTTTTCTTATATGAATGCCTAGGGTTGGAATAGTTAGATTACATATAGGTGTAAGTTTAAATTTTTAAGAAACTACTAAACTTTTTTTTTTTCAAAGTGGTTGTACCATTTTGTATTCCAAACATTAGTGTATGAGTTCTGGCACCTCAATAACATCACCAACACTTAATATATTCATTTCCTTTAATTTCAGCCACTTCAATAGTTGTGTAGTGATATCTCATTGTGGTTTTAATTTACATTTTGTTAGTGATTAATGTTTCTAATGACATGAGTATTTTTTCATGTGCCTCTTTTGTCATTCATAGATCTTCCTTGATGAAAATCAGTCTTCTTTGATTTTCATTGAGTTGTTTTTTTCTTTTTTTAAATAGAGGATTGAGAGTTCTTTATATATTCCAGACATGTCATTTTTCACATAAATAATTTCCAACTATTTTCTCTCTGTTCATGGCATCTTTTCATTTTATAATAGTGTCTTTCAAAGAACACTTTTAGTGTTTTTTTTAAAATATTTTAAGATTTGATGATTTCCAATTTATCAATTTTTTTATTTTGTGGGTTTTATGTTTTCTATCATATCTAAAAATTGTTTGCCTAATTCAAGATCACTAAGCTTTTCTGCTATGATTTCTTCTAAGACATTTTATGGTTTTAGGTTTTGGATTTAGATCTATGGTTCATTTTGAATTATTTTTCTACATATGATATGAGTTATTGCTAAGAGTTTATTTTATTTTTATATATAAATATCCAATTTTGCGGAATATCACTTGTTGTAAAGGCTATTATTTCTCCACTGAATTTGTACGTTTGTGATAAAAGTCAATTTGTCATAATTTATGTGTAGTCAATTTATGGACTCTTTTCTAACCCATTTTCTATTTTTCTACTTAATACCAATACTACATTGTCTTGATTAGTGTAGCTTTTAATAATAAGCTCTATATTCAGGTAGTACTAATACTCTACATCTATTCTTTTGAAAAGTATTTTTGGCTATTATCAGTCCTTCACATTTCTGTTTGAATTTTAGAATGAACTTTTATGTTCTACAAAACAAGGGCTGTTATGTAGGACAATTTTGAGAGCATGTGCAGGACACTGTAGGGCCAGACAATTAACTATTATTCCACAGTTTCAAGGGCTCTATCATGTGGTTTAAGCAGAGAGGGTTCTGGGAAATACAGTATTGGTAGCACCAAGAGAGAGCACCTCCCAGCAAATATGGCACTATTTCTACTGGGGACACTGGCAATAGAGGCCTGGCAAAGCTCTGTCTCCAAGTGACTTCACAAAAAGTAAAAATTGACCCAGTTGTAAGGGACTAAAAAATAGAATGTTGTAAGCTCAGAGGAGACATCCTGGTGTTCGGTCTCTGAATGTAAGCTGCACGACCTATAGTAGGGAAATACATCTAAGAGTCCACGACATAATATCCATGTTATCAAGAAATAAAATGCAACATGAGATTATCCTAATTCATCCTCATGAAAAATAGGGTAACAAAAGACCCTCATATAAAAATAATGTATGTGGTCAAACTTTGCAGAAAATATGTTTTATGAAGTTGAAATTCATTATTTATATTGATGTATTAGTTTACATGCATTTAAAATTATGCAAATAGAGATCATATATTTTTGTCCTTTGATTACATAAATGACAAGTAAGCAAACAGGAATTATTATTTCCATTCTACAAAGGTGTAGCTGAGATTCAAAGGGGATGAGTAATTTGCTGAAGACCATACATTTGGTAAGTGGCCCAGACAAAATTTTGTCTTTTGAAGTCTAAAGTTCTTTCCATTCTACTAAGCTCATCTCATTAAGAATGGATTTGCAATGCCAATTTTATTAACAGCTAACAATATCTGTGACAAGATTTTTGGAGTCTTCACTTTTGGTTCAGAATTGAAAGGAACATATTTGAAGAATCAGGAATACAGAGATTATTTTTAATTTTTACTTACTTATTTTTTAATTATGTTCAATTAGCCAACGTACAGTACATCATTAGTTTTTGATGTAGTGTTCGATTCATTAGTTGCGTATACTTTTTAAAACTGTATTACAATAGATTATTATGTATTGTACCTTTACTTTCAATAGATATTTTGTAGACTTCATACTCTAAGAACATTTTAAAGTTATCTGGGCATTTCAAAGTTATCTGAGTTGGGGATTATTGTTTAAAATCAGAGGTAAAAACATGGTAACTTCCCTCATTTCTGATACATCTTAGCTTAATATTAAGTGAGGAAGATCTGCCAAATTGCTGTTGGATTGCAACACTCATTTTAAAAAGTGAAAAATTACTTATATCCTTTTGCAAGACATTAAGGATGGACATGTTTTCATTTTTCTTCCTCTGACCAGCCTGTGTTTAGGTTTAAAAGGTTTATGTTTTGGTTTTATCTTGCTTCCAAATAATAAATTTCTGGTTTGGAGTTCAAACGAGTTTAGTTATGCAATGCATTTTAATACCCACACTTAAACATAGTTCCAGTCTAACCAGATGTTAACACTCTCATGCATTTAAGCCTTACGACAATGACAGTGATATGTGGCTCCAAAGTTAAGTTTTAAATAATTATGCCCAATTTTTTACCAAAAAAAAATCCTTTTTGAACATTTCTAATGAGATTTTTTCAAAGTAAGGGTATTATAAGATAAAACAATAATTCACTGAGCTAAGACATTCTGAATAGTCTCTTTCTCTCCACTCACAAGGCCAACATCAACAACAGGAAAGGACCCTTAGTTCACATGCCGATATGTTAACAAACATATATTGAATACCTACTATGTGCTCTGTATTGTGCATGGTGTCATAGATTGTAAAATGGAAGCTGCTATTCTCATTCTCACAGACTAGAAGTGCAGACAGACAAATGCTCTGATGATCACTATATGGGATGATTAATGCTGTGATAAAGGAAATCACAGAATGCTATTAAGGAAAAAGAAAGTAGATCTTTCAATCCAAATAAGGTAGAGAGTTTCCAAAGGGGATTATCCTTGAAATAACTAAAACTACAGAGGAGTAAAGTGGTGAATGGAATCCCAGGCATAAAGAACAACATAGACAAAGGCTTGGAGGCAGGCAACTGGGAAGCCTGCAATAAACTGCGATAAACCATTAGAGAGAAGGGATCTTGGGGCTTCTGCTGAGGATCCTAGAAGGGAGGCAGGGGCCATTTGCACATTGAGAAGTTTGGAAAATATTCAGATGCTTGTGCAGGAGTCAGCAACCAATTTAAAGTAGGGAATACCACTCCTGCAGTATGGCAGTAGGGTGGAGGATCAATCTAAAAGGGGTGAGATGATGGCAGAGAAGCCAACTCTATTTTGTTACCCAAGTAAGAAATATGAGGCGGCAGTGATGATGGAAAGGAGGAGCTTAATAATGGTCGGGATGCCGTGGTAAAAGAGAGGATGTGTGGGCTTGGGAAACTGGGGAAGACTTGTGAGCACCCCTAGGCTAGTGGCCATGGGAAGGGGAGGCACAAGTTGGGCTGAGAGAAATGACAGATTCAGTTCAATGATGGTAACACATACTTGGAGTTCATCAAAGTGTAGGGCAGAAGAGAATCTGGAGTCCAGCTCCAAATCCTCACTTCTGTTAAGTGTTTGTGATTCCAAAGCAAGTTGTTCAGAGACCACATACGCAGTAATAAAAAGTAGGTGATGCTAAACATCTCCAGACGACTTTATGAAGAGAGAAGAAAAGGATATTAAGGATGGAGCCATGAAAATGACAGAGTTAAAGAATGGGGAAGGAAAAAATGAACGTTGTAAGGAAAAAAACAAGCAGTAAGGAAGCTGAGGGAGAAAACATCAAGAAAAGATGCATTAGAATAATGATGAAAGCAGTATTTCTGAAGACTAGGTCTGAAAAGAAAATCCTGAAAATTACTGATTAAATTTGGTGACTGGAATTGAGAACCATAGTGAGACCAGGTACAGTGAACAGATGGAGATCAAAACCAGTTGCAAAGGGTGGAGGAAAAGACTGGACAAAGGGAAGGTCAAGGCAGAATGTACACCAAGAATTTTTATTGTGAAGGGAAGATAGCCAGTGTGGTATCAAGGTAGAGACCTAAGAAAATAGAGGTTCTCTTGTAAGTTTTTAATCAATTCTTGAATATGTTTAAATGTTGGATGGGAGGGAGAGATTGAGGAAGCTAGAAAAAATAATAACAAGAGGGACAGGGATTAACAACAACAACAAAAAAAACAGTTGGAGCGGTGGATATATTGAATTAACATTGCAGGCATCTTAAATACCAAAAAAAAATTTTTTTAAACTTAATGAATAGATATAATTGTATAACTCTATGAGTGGATATAATTATCCTCAATTTATGGATCTATGAAGTAAGACTGGAAAAGTATTAATTAGATACTCTAGGCTACACGACAAACAGGGCTAGAATACAAATCCAAGATTTTCCAACAACAATTCACATTTTCTTTTAATTACACCAAGTTTCCCAAACTTTGAAAATCTCCTTCTGCCTTTTTGACAAACATGAAAATCTCACCTCCACACTCCTGCTAATGAATAGATATAATTGTCCCTTCAGTATAAATCAGTATAATCTGGATACTTTCACTAGCCAAGAATTTTAATCCCTGTATTTGTAATGTAGATCAAATTATATATATTTCTTAAAGATTTTATTTATTTATTTGACAGACAGAGATCACAATTAGGCAAGAGGCAGGAAGAAACAGAGAGGAGGAAGCAGGCTCCTTGCTGAGCACAGAGCTCAATGCAGGGCTCGATCCCATGACCCTGAGATCATGATCATGATCTGAGCCAAAGCCAGAGGCTAAACCCACTGAGCCACCCAGGCGCCTCTCCCTCAAATTATATTTTTTTTATTTCCAAATATAAAATTACTGTCAACTATGTCTTTTTCAACCTACACACATATCCCCTACCTCAAGAGTCCCTTCCTGAAAACCTCTACACTACGTCAAGCTCTCTCCTAGCCTTACCTGTCCTGATGTTGCTTCCTACAGAGAAATGATTTCTGCCATTTGTCACTTTTAGTATTCTCTACTTTGAAAGACTGACAATATTCTATACATAAGTCTACATAATCAAGAAACTTTTTTTTTTTTTTTAACAGAAAGCCTTGATCAGAGGTAAGGAGGCTCTTTCCCAGAAAACCAAATGCTACAGTAATAGCATGCTTCTTTCACACTCTCCCTGGTGCTCTCATCTTAATGCCCTTATGGAAATTATGTGAATGAAAAGAACTTCACATATAGGACTCAGGCTGCCATCTTATGCTTGCTTCAATGTCATAGAGATTCCAGGGGAAAAATAATATCTCTGTAGCAACATGATGATTCTCTGTGGTTTCTAAAATTTTGTAGAACACTAACAGTCCTAATTCTCTCTGAAGCCACCAATTACTTCTATATGATACAAGCTTTTCTCTGTCCCTTAATTTTTATAATCTTTAAGAAGGCTCTCTTCAGCCCATGTTACTTCAGTATGTCCTAGCACGTTCAGTATGAATTACTCATTATCATATTTTCTTAGGCATTCCTCCCATATATATACAAGTGTGTTAAGAACTGCCTTAAAGAATGAATATTTTCTTTTCACTCTATTACCCCCTCCTTCATTTTGCCCTTCCTGATTTTATGACCTGAAAGAGCAAGGTTATTCCTCATGATGTATTGATTTTCTTGCTTTGGTAATTTTTGGTTTTGTCAAAAAAATAAAAAATAAAAAAGCCTTGAAATGTGTCTCTTACTCCAGGACAAAATGATTCTTTTTGATTTCTGTAAGGGGATTTGCTGGTTTAAGATCTCAATAGAATTATATGGATTTAGGAGAAAAACTGATAACACCTAATCTTTATATAACTTAAACATATTCTATGAGATCTTTATTGATATTATTAAATAAACACTATTTATGACATCGATGATAAAAGTCTTAATCATCAAAGGAAATTATTTAAAAGGGTCCTACAATAAATTAATCCTAAATCCTTGTTTAATCCTTCTTTTCTGACCTTAAGTTAACCAACAAATTTAAAACTGCTCACTATGGTCCTGCCCTTAATTTTGCATCTGAAGTCTACTCATATTTAGTGGTAATTATGTCTTTACTTACTCCTATACTTCTAAACCAAAGCTGCTTTGCCTAAACAATTACCTTAAAATGCATTAAAACGGTGATATTATATAGACCTCATTTACTCCCATGGCAACCAAACGAAGGGATAATTTTCCCCAAGGAGATTTTCTAATGGCTCAAAAGGAAAATGTGGAAGGTATGCTTAAGCCCTCTTCTTTCTTCTCTTTGCTGAGCCATCCATCTGTACAGCTGTTCATTAGAATCTACAGAATGACTTCAGGTCCTGTTGACGAGCATAGCAACCCACCAAGGAACACACAGTGACATAGTTCCTCCAAAAATTGGCATGACATAATGCACATTGTTTCACTGGCCTGCAAGAGGGGTTATTTTCTTTAGTGTTAGCTCTTAGGATTATGAACATATATTTAGTCTCTACTGGATTCTGAGGCTATGTCAAATCAAAAAGCAGCTTTCAACTTTCAATTTTTTTTTCTTCTATAGAAGAATATATATAACGCTAGTGGTCTGCATTCTCTTGGTAGACTGAACAACTGTTAGACTCAGTATTGGCTACACAGTTTCTTTTATTCACCAAGACCTGTAAAATAAGGGCCAGCTGGAAAATGCACAAGTTTTCTGGGATGGTAGTAAGGACTGGACAAACATAGTAAATTGTTTAATTAATAAATATTTGGTCACAAATAAGGCTTTGTATAACACTGATGTTAGTGACAGCATAAGTTCAACACGGAAGCCTCCTGTCCACTTCCTTTGTCGTTATATCGAGAACCAGGAACATGCGAGGTTGATTTAGTCGGCTGTCAGTGTGGGTACGGTGTGGAGACCACAGCATGGATATACTCATGCAGGAGATGCCTACTGTAAAGGTTTCTATCTTCATGAATGTCACATTGACTAAGAGGAATGTGGGAGAAAGAAACTTGAGAGAAACATACAACCTTGCCTGGTAAATATATTATGTTATGTTATGTTATATTATATTATATTATATTATATTATATTATATTATATTATATTATATAATTATATTCTAGGGGTGCCTGGGCGGCTTAGTCCTTAAACGTCTGCCTTCGGCTCAAGTCATGATCCCAGGGTCCTGGGATTGAGGCCCGCATCAGGCTCCCTGCTCAGTGGAGAGCCTGCTTCTCGCTCTCCCACTCCCCCTACTGGTGTTCCCTCCCTCACTGTCTTTCTCTCTGTCAAATAAATAAGTAAAATCTTTAAAAAATAATAATTATTATATCTTAAAACTGTTACTATAAATCCAATAAGAATACTATTTTCTGAATCACCAGGTTTACACACTTCACAGCACTCACCAAAGCACATACCCTCCCCAATGTCCATAATCCCACCCCCTTCTCCCAAACCCCCTCCCCCCGGCAACCCTCAGTTTGTTTTGTGAGATTAAGAGTCAAAAAAAAAAAAAAAAAAAAAAAAAAAAGAATACTATTTTCTGGAATTGGAGAAATCGTTTTTAAAATTTATATTTATTTTAAATTTTTTTTTTAAAGATTTTATTTATTTATTTGACAGAGAGAAATCACAAGTAGGCAGAGAGGCAGGCAGAGAGAGAGAGAGAGAGGAGGAAGCAGGCTCCCTGCTGAGTAGAGAGCCTGATGCGGGACTCGATCCCAGGACCCTGAGATCATGACCTGAGCCGAAGGCAGCGGCTTAACCACTGAGCCACCCTTTGTTACCTCAGTAAGTAGATGCTAACCATAAGCAGGAATTTGCTTTGAATTTACTTTTTTGGGGACTCCATAAAACTAGCTTTTTAAAGATTAACTTATTTTTTAGTATCAAATCACCTTTCCTATGTTCTTAGCTAACTTCAGTTGAAAAATTTGTAAATGGGCTACCTATTACAGAAGACTGTGTTAAATATAAAGTTACACATACCATTTCATAGAGTATCTTGATAGTTTATAATAGCAGATTCACTATTACTGATTTTGTGGCTGCTTTGTTTCCATGGAATCCGATCTCTAAGGTACTACCCTAAACCAAAAATATCGCACATGTATAAATGATTACATATCTGCAAAATATTTTTGTTTTTATAATCACTAGCAGTTATACAATCTGTAATAATTACCAATTTATCTTAATATTTACACGTTCAATCTCTTGCAATAGGTTGTAGTAAAGTACCTTGACAAAAATTAATCTGGTTTCAATGAGAAGCAATAAATAGTATTTAGAGCAAGTGACTGTTAATGACTTCTGTATGACTATTAATCTAAAGCAGATAGATGTTTTGCATGTTGAATTGGATATAAAATCAAGATGGCCATTAAAAACAGCAATAATGGCCTTTTCCAGTAAAATCATTTACTGCTACCCTCTGACTGGATTCCAGTTCCTGAGATCACAGCCAGAATTGCCAATCTCTCTTGTAGTTCCAGTTGGCACATTTCTCCACTTTTTGCTGAAAGGACATGGTGTCCCATTTTTAATAGTTCACTAGGTCTCCCAAAGGCAGTATACCGGAGTGAGCCTGAAGACTTTAGTTACATATCAACATGTGGCTATAAAAATTACTTTTTTTTCCAAATCTTAACGTGCAAGCATTCACACATGCTCACATAGACGCGCGCACACACACACACACACACACACACGCACTTTTAAGAAAGTTAGCAAATGCATCAATTATTTGATTCATTCGCACAAAAAATGTTGAGTTCTTATTAGATACCAAGCACTGTGCTAATAACTAGGCCGTGGTGTTTAAAAGAAGAAGAAAAAAAATTTGGTCAGTGTCCAACTGTCTAGATCTACAATGAGAGGAAAAAGCATAAAGAAGGGAGTCTTTATGACTTTGATAGTGTTTTTTTCATTTTAACTATATTATTGAAATCTGTTTTCTTCATTAAGAAATGAAGATTTTGGATTTAAAGTCATTCTACAAATTACTCCCCTAGGACCTGATTCTGGGACCATTCTTTGGTGCTCCCTCAAAAAGCACCTCAACTAAGAACTGCACAAGACTATCCTCTGCCCCTGATTTCTTTCACAGAGCTTTCTAAACTGTATGGTTTACCTATTTGAGCTGCCAGTTAAATTTTTATTTGAAGGGAGTTTCAAGGCCAAGAACCAATTAGAAAGTCACTAGTCTAGATAGTCTTTTAGGTTTTCTTGCAGTTTCAACACTCAAATGTTTTATTCTGGTTTTAAAATTTTGAAGTAATTATGTTTAGAAGTGTATTGATCTGTCACTAATCACTGTTTCCCCCCACCCCCAAGGACTTCTGGTTCTTTAATTGAACAATGATATTAGTAACCAAGATTTGGGCATGAGGTATGCTCATTTTTACTCAGTTCTTATACTTCTAAGCCACCTAAGGTAACAAAACAATGTAATATATGTGTGCATACTAATCCATGTATGCTCCTATATATAAAAATATTTATGTATGGAACAATTGACTGATCATTGTTAATAAAACCTACCAAATCACATTGCACTTTGGATCCTTCCTTCCACTTACCAGCTGTGTGATCTTGGACAAGTTTGTTCATAAAAGTCAGTCTTCTCTTTTACAAAAGGAGGTAAGAGTAGAATCTACATCATTAGGGTACAATTTATTATTGTTTGAAAATTTCTTCATTTGGTATTGGGGACACATATTCTGTAAGTCACAGAATCAGTCCCAGAGTCCATAGTTTCCTGGATGGGAGAAGCTGAATTCATTGCTCATGATGCAGCATCTCTGCTACACAAGTAAGAAGTTACGTGATTCACCAATTGTTTTCATTTTCATATCGATGAAATTTTCCATTCAGACACTCAATACTTTTTAAAGCTGAGTGGAAACATTTTTAGAACAGTTAAGTGAAACAGATAGGTGAAAATGTATTATTTTTAAATTATTCTTTTTATTTTAGAAAAGAAATAATAAAGTAGATAAATGGCCTCTCAGAAATCAATAAATAACCAGCTTTAGACCCAGAAATCAAGTCAAAGACAACATTCCATGAAAACAATATCATAACTACATGAGTCGATAAAATTTTATATTTAGATTCTACAAAATGAATTCTAGTTGAATGTCAAAGAGTTCTCAATATTCTGAGTTTTGTGTATGACACAGTTATTGTGGCATTTTGTAAGGCCCACAAACAGTTGAGAATCTTTCCTGATTTATTATAAAATCAAGCAAATATTATTTTAACCTGATGAGTTTTAACAAACAAATCTAGAATAAACAGTTTTGTGAAAGCCTTCAGATCTGCAAACAAGTTAAAGCAGTGGAAAACAAGGACATTCCAAGAAGTTATATATAAGGAAAGGATAGGAAAACATGCCTAGCTTCTCTCTTTTTTGTGGCCAGTTAAAGATACTCATTTATTGTCAATGCTGGTTAATATATCTTACAATTCTATGTAGAAAAAAAAAATCCTATTTTTCTTCCCCAAATAAGAAATTGGCTATTTCTCTGTTTGGTAAAGATTCAGTCACAAAAGTTATAAAAAGAAGTTCTCTACTAGGGAAGCAGTAACTAAAATAAAGGGCATTTTTCTAAGAAGAAAGAGAGGGACAATTAGGAATTTGAATGCAGGCTGGAGCAAAGCCAAAAAAGAAAAAAAATTTTCTGAAAATATTTTTACCCCTGTCCTAATGTCTGGTAGTTGGAGCTAAAAATCTCTTCCAGCTCTATGGAAGGGAAAAGAGAATTCTTTGGAAGATTTAAGTGCTTGTCAGAGCAGCACAAGAAAAACACGTTTCCAATGTACGTGCTGCTTGTAGAGTACTTGCCTGGGAGATAGGTCCAGCTGTCATTAATGAACAGGGCCAGGAAAACCTCAGGGACCACAAGGAGTATGGTATTGCAAGTGTAGCAACTCAAAAGCTCCTGGAGCAACCATCTGAAGTACTCTATTTCTTCCAGAAGTGAGAGGCTATACCAATTTCCAGGGGCTTCTCTATCCTAATGGATTAGGCCAATGTGTAGTCCCACCATCCTATGCAAGCTAGAGGGCCTGGCGTTGAAGATGCTCTGCAGATTTCTTGAGCAGCAAACAATTTTTTCATAGATTTTCTTGGGGGGACAAAGAGTCAATCAGAGACTCACCATAGCCAGGAGAGAAGACATCCCTGTTTTGAGACATTGTAGGAAAGTGGAAGACAAGAGCCATAAAGATTAGTGGTGCTATTGATTTTTACTGTCTATTTTCTAGGCTTGTTCCTGGAAAAATTATTCATTTAAATGTTATATGTTTCATTTCATTTGAACCTCATGGTATCACTCTGGAGGAGATAGGATAAGAAATATTTCAGTTTTATTGAGAAGGAAATAACACTAAAAGTTCTATGTCTCAGTGATTAAGGGAGAGGGAACAGAATTTTTCAAATCAAAAGTTTTTCACCATAATCTTGACATCTTCACATTAAACTGCTAAAATTCCAATTTTGAGATCATGTGTATGAGATACTCAATGTCACATTTTCAAGTTAATCATCCTAAATTTTATGATATGCATAAAATAATTTTAATGCCTAAATTTAGAGGATTTCAATATATAACAGCTTTCTTGTTATAATTACATGTATGTGAGAAAATTAAAAATAGATGGAAATCAGTGGGGTTCCTATGTAATCTTAAGAATTTAGACTTTCGGGGTGCCTGGGTGACTCAGTGGGTTAAAGCCTCTGCCTTCGGCTCAGGTCATGATCCCAGGGTCCTGGGATCAAACCCCGCATCGGGTTCTCTGCTCAGCAGGGAGCCTGCTTACCCCTCGCTCTCTGCCTGCCTCTCTGCCTGCTTGTGATCTCTCTCTCTCTGTCAAATAAATAAATAAAATCTTTAAAAAAAACAAAACAAAACAAAAGACTAACAACTGCTTTAAAAAAAATTGACTTTCTACCCAATTTCCATGCATTTTAGACTTTCTATCTAATGCCAAACATATTCTATTTTAGAGATCAGTTTGTTATTGCCATTACTTTTTGCTTAAATTCTCTGTTTTACCCCAAATCTACAAGGAAACAAGATAATTGCTCTGTGGGTACTTGTTGCAGCAGGTGTGCTTACTCCACACCTATACGGTTTTGTGATATCTCTTGGTTCCTGTCCTGTTTTTTTTCCTCCCAGCATGGGTGATTTGCCCTCTCCACCCTCTAGGTACTGTATGGTTGACTGCCCTTGATGCAAGACCAAGTCAGCTGATTAGTCACTCAGAAAAAATCAGTGTTGTCTTGGGCAGTAGATTCAGCAAACATTTAAGGGTTTATGTGCGAGTTGCTTTCACTGAGGTTATCACAACAAACTGAGGTAGGTACTATTACTCCTGCAACTCTGAAAGTTTTAAGGACTTGCTCAAGGTCATGGATCTAGTTATTGCTGGGATTCAACCCATGGTTTGGGTTTTGAATTCATTTCTCTTTTTCCTATACCAAAAACACATCCTGGCTAAAATCTTAGGGTATGAATGAACATTTGATAAGCCAACAGGAGCAAAAAGTATAATAAATTAAGGTCACAATTAGAAATTAGAAAATATAAACCTTGAGTATGATAGTAACCTCCAAATCTAGACTCTTCAGTTAGTAATTAATTTAGTGATACATAGATTTTTATGCTCACCTATAGCACGAAATGTGACTGAAAAGTATATGTATGCCCTTACATTATATACACAAACTAACTCCAAATAGATCAAAGATCCAATGGAAGAGCTAACACTATGAATCTCTTAGAAGAAAACATAAATAAGAGTTCCATGACATTGGATTTGGCAATAATTTCTTAGATATGATACCAAAGTATAAGCAACAAAAGAAAATATAGGAAAATTTGACTTTGTCAAAATTAAAAATTTTGTACATTGAAGGACACTATCAGCAGTGAAAAGGCAACTCGTGGGAGTTAGGAGAAATGGGAGAAATAATTGCAAGTCTTATATCTGATTATAGATTAATATCCAGAATATATAAAGAACTTCTACAACTCCACAACAGCAATAAAACCTCCAAACGACCCTATTAAAAAACAGGCAAAGATCTCCAAAGAAGATAAACAAATGGCCAATAACATATTAAAAGATACTCAACATTACTAATCATTAGGAAGATGCGAATCAAAACCATGAGATATTAATAGACACCCTTTAAGATGATTCATATTTAAAAAAAGAAACAAAAAATACATGTTAGCAAGGGTATGCGGAAGTTGGAACCCTGTGCTCTGCTGATGGGAATGTAAAATAGTGCTGTCACTAGGGAAGACAGCATGGCAATGCCTCAAAAGAATTAAACATAGAATTACTATATGACCCAGCAATTCTACATCTTGGTAAATACCCAAAAGGACTGAAAGCAGGAATTCAAACAAATATTTTTACACCACTATTTATAGAATCATCACTCAAAATGAAGCTTGAAAATATTACGCTAAGTGACATATACTAAATGAAAAAGACAAGTAGTGTATGATTCCACTTATATGACATACCTACAATAGTCAAATTCATAGAAACAGAAAGTAGAATAATAGTTACCTGGGAACAAGTAGTTGTTGCTCTATGGGTACAGGGCTTTAGTTTGAAATGATAAAAAATTTCTGGAAATGGAATAGTGGTGATGGTTACATAACAATGTGAATTTCATTAATGCCACGAAACTGTCCCTCGTAAATGGTTAAAATGGTAAAGTTTATGTTATGTGTGTTATACCACAATTTTAGAAATAATAATATCCCTGTAGTTACATAAGAAAGGTGAATAAGCAGTCCTTAAAAAAAATACATGTAGTGTAGATTGAGATCCGAGATTAAAGGAAGGCACACAACATACCTTTCTCTGAAAATTGACAATGCAGTTTTTTTCCATTTATTCAACGTTGAAAAGCATGTTAAGGTTTCCACCCACTTATTTGTAAGATAAGAAAGTCATGGCTTCCTTCGCACAAAAAGTTTACAGACTATTTTGAATAAACATTATGTCATACACAAACCTGTGATGGCAAATCAGTTTGCCATCTCTCATTCATTCAACAAATTATTGAATGTCTAGCACATGCCAGGAATTAGTCTAGGGTTGGAGGACACTGCAGTGTATTAAGGTTCCTGTAATAATACAGCTGATATTGCTACGAGGGGAGACAGAAAATAAACTAATGAGAAAATACGTAATTTTGGATGGTGATCAATTCTGGGGGGAAAAAAAAGCAGTGTATGGGGTAGGTGGAGTGACTGGGTTGTTTGTAGCAAAATGAGGGATATTTTAAAAAATGGTCTGTGACCTTTTGGACAAAAGAATGAGAGAGTGATATTGCGGCAGAGAACTGAATGAAAGAATAAGCAAACAATGTGGATTTATACAGGAGAAGCATTCCAGGGAGAGGAAAATTGAATTGCAGAAACTCTGAGATAAGGATATTCTTGGATGTTCAAGAAAGAGTATGGAGGTCAGTATAAATGGAGCAAAGGTTTTCTCTTTTGTGGTGGATGTTTTTGTTTGTTTTTTTTTTTAAATACTCCAAATTTTAAAGGTAGGGAGACGAGAAATAACCAAAGGTCACTGAGATGCAGTGTTCAATGAGATGGAACAGAACCAAGTGAAGAAATTACCTCAAGAAGGAGAGATCATGGGCATCTGGGTTGATCAGTCATTTAAGCATCTGCCTTTGGCTCAGGTCAGGATCCCAGGGTCCTGGAACTGAGTCCCGTATCAGGCTCCCTGCTCAGCAGGGGGGTTGCTTCTCCCTCTCCCTCTGCATCTCCCTCTTGCTCATTCGTGCTCTTTCTCTCTCTCTCAAATAAGTAAATAAAATCCTAAAAAAGAAGAAGGAGGAGGAGGAGGCAGAGGAGGAGGAGGAGGAATCACTTAGTTATCTCAAATGCTGCTGATAGTTCCCATAAACAGACTGAGGCATGACCATTAGGTGTAGCAACATGAGGTCACTGAAGGTTGACAAGAACTCTTGTACTGGAGATGGGGGGTGAAAAGCCTGATTTAGATGAATCTAAGAAATGTGCAAGAAGAGGAAGTAAGTAGAGAAAGCACATACAGAAAACACATTAGGATTTTGCTCTAAATGATAAAAAGAATGAGAACACTTAAGAGAAATGTGGGTTGAGGATCGCTTTTGTCTAAATGAAAAATATAAAAGCATGTTTTTATGCTGAAAGCACTGATCCAGTTGGACAAATTGATGTGATGGAGAAAGAAAGCAATGGCTCGTCTTTAGGAAGGTAAGAAAGGATGTAATTTAGTGCACAGGTAGAGGTGATGGGTGTAACAGGTGGGGTCCTCCAGAGTTTCAGGCAGGAAAGCAGAATATGTAAATGTGGGTGCAATTAGGAGGGTAAATACGCCACAAATGTACATTTCTTCCGATTTCTTTTATTTTCTCAGTGAAATAGAAAACAAAGTCATAAAGACTCCATCTGAGAGTGAGGGGACAGGTGATACGAGAGGAGAGACCAGGCGTGAAATTGTTTTTAGGGATGCATTGGAGTCTAAAGCGGTAAGGAAGCAGTACGGTTGAAAGCAGCATATTGAGGGGTTATACGAGGTTTGTGGTCAAGAATTTACACAGAATATTTAGCATCACTGTGTTTTTATTCAGTCACATTGCCCAAGTGGTGGCGCAAATAATTTGAGAGTTGACTCGAACAATGTTGGGATTTTGCCAGAGGAATGTAATGGACACAAGGACATGGAGAAGGTAAAGAAGGTCACTAATGCGTGATGGACGGGAGATAAATAAGGACAAAGTTCAGGGCCAAGAGTGCAATAAAAAGGTAGTAGGACTAATGGATAGTAGGTTCCAGTTAGATAAAGAATTTCTGGAGTTGGGACACTAGAGGGAATAAACTGGGTAGAGAGGATACAGTAGTTAGACTAAAGTGCTAGGAACTGAGATTGTGGAAGGGGTATTACTCTTAAGCCTTGACTATGACCACAGCAACGGGTGGTTGAGGGAGTGGGGAGAAAAGAAATGGATCAAAGAACTGAGATTCCAAAATTCTTTGTGGAATCACTATGAAATATGATTATAGGGACAGCCAGATGATAAACTCTTCAGGGACAGGGAGCTCCCTAAATCTTTGTACTTGTAGGCTGTTGTACTCACTGTTCATCTGTCTAAAGCATTTTATCACCATAAATTCATAAAATTCAGCCTTTTATTGCTTCAGATTTCCCCTAAAATATCTCCTTATAATTAGGGCTTCCTATACCCCAGCCACAATAGCACCACCACCCTTCTAGGGGCCACCCCTACCTTGTTACTCCAATTCGGTTTTCTTCATACCATTTATCTCCACCAGACATGTTTTGTATCCATTCATTTGCATGTTTATTATTTTAGACATAGTCCCCAGGGCAAGTGCCATATGAACAGAAATTCTGCCTGTCTTATTTAGGAGCAACTGTTGTTGTATTCCCAGCACTTAAAATGGTATTTGACATATAGTAACCACTTAAGAAATATGAATTTTTGAGAGCCTCAAATCAGCACCCGTTACCCCTTGAGTAATAGCACTGGAGAAATTATTAAAAAGCAAATGATTTTAGAAGGACTCTCAGCCCATTTCTTTCCCAAGTTTTATTTTTATCACCCTTCCCCTTCTCTCTCTCTCCCTGCTCTTCCTCTGATCCTTAAATGTTAAGGAGAAACACACTTAGATGTCCGCTCTCCACAAGCCCGTCTCTCAGCACTGCCTTCTCTCGGGCTTCACCCCTTCGCACCCAACTGGGAGGACACGGACTCTCTACGCACCTCCCCCTCCTGCCCTCCCACCTCAAAGTCTGCTGCAACCCCACTTCCACCACAACAGCTCTAGGAAGAAGTCCCTCAAAAGGTCACTGATGACTTCATTGCTAAACAAAATGACATGGCTAGTCCCCAAAATACAAAAAAGTTAAGTTTGGGCTTGTCAGCCAGTTTCTTGGCTCCTCTAGCCTCACTCTCGTTGCCCCAACTGATTTAACACTGTCCTTTTCATCCCTCAGGATCCAAGTCAGATGGCCCCTTCCCTGGCTGCATGGGGTCCCACCGCTGGTTGTCGCACTCAGTGTGTGCTCCTCCTGGAGGTCCCATTTACTCCCAGGGCTTCCCTGGGTGCTCTATGTGGCTGGTCTCCAGACTTCTGTTCTACTTTGCCTCTTGAATTCGTCACCTTTTTACCTGGTCAGTTAACATTGCTACTAAGAAGGCTGTGACTTCTTTGTAGCTTACCTATTTATTTTGTATCCTCACTGCCCTCCTTTACAGACAAGCAGATGGAAGCAGAGAGAGGCTTAGGAACTTAGCTGAGATCGTATGGTTACGGAGCAACCGATCAGAGGCATCACAGCTCAGGATTTGAATCTTGGGACTGGGTAAATTACTTAGTGTTCTGTGCCTTATTCTCTCATTTACAAAAGGAGAATTAAAAACAAAAATAGTCCCTTTGTCGCAAGTTGGCTGTGAGAATTAAAATGAAAGAAAAGTGTAAAGTACTTAGAAGACTACACAGTAAAGAGTAAGTGTATGTTAGGTGTTATTTTCCTTACCTGGGGCCTGAATCTGTTCCCTTTGCATTATATGCTATAGTGCAAGGAGCAAGACCTCCAAAGCCGGGAAAGACAGAAAGATTGTGAACTTCTACATGAAAAAAAAAAAAAATTTGAAAGAAAATATACAGTAGATAGACTCTATGGAAAGAGACAAAAGCTACCATGTTAAGATTTTCACAGTTAATTTCACTTAAACAGTATTTGAAATACATTTAGTTCATCACATCATAATACTGAGTTACATTAAATTTACCATCTAAATGGAAGAGTGTACCCTGAATCTCTGAAAGAATAATGAATAATTCTGTCATTTTCAAAGTCATAAAATTATTAATAACTCAAGGCTTTTGGTAAATAACATGTCATTTTATCTCAACTACAAAAATTAGCTTTTGGAGTCTAGACATTAGCTTTCACCAGTGTTTCCACTTTTTAAAATAAGACAACAGGCTCAAAAGAGAGTCCTGTATGCTAAACCCCACATTACGAAACTGATACTTAATTATGGTTTCTGCTTCTCCCAGAAATGGAATCTTTAACCAGTTAATCAGGAATCACCTGATCAGCCCTCATAAAGGAGCCTCATAGATGTCCACGAGCCCTTAAGAGAAAGTGACTTTGCCACAACCAATCTGTTTTTGCTGGTAGAACTTCCTCTGAATTTAAGAGGTGTAGTAGAGCACAAAGTCTGGAGACCTGCCACATACCACACCCAGGAGGCTCTGAGAGTAAATGGGACCGCCAGGAAGAGCACAATTTGAGTGAGATAACCAATGGCAGGACCCTACGGGGCAGGTGAAAGGCCCTGGTGGCTTACCATTTAGAACCATTCCAACCTGGGTACTGATGAACGAAAAGCAGAGTATGGGAGAGAGTGATGCTGGAAGAGCCAAGAAACAAAAGCAAACAGAGGGTCATCAAAACGAGCTCCTGATTTCCTTTCCCCAAACATGGACAATATGTTTTCATTCCTAATCTTAACAGGCCACCTGTTCAAATAATTATTACAGGATAGAGTTTTGTCAAACTAAATGCAGTGTTGCTGCCCTTTAGACAAAAAGCAGGATGATCCGTTTCAATGTGCTAAAGGTACATACAGCTTCTTTTCCTTGAAGAAAATTAAGTGTGATGACTTATTATCATAAGCAATACCTATGGTAAAATATCAGACACTTCCCAAAACCTCTCTCATCAATTTTGGTCCTCAGAGTTATCTGTCATCTGAAGTTCTAGAGCCTTTTTCTCTATCATATTTGAGTCTCAGTAATAACACCTGTCCTTCTGGATCCTGCATTTTGTTATGTCCTTCAACAGTATCTACACAACGTCAGCACAGTCTGAACTGACTGAAGTGTTCTAATACCATCATTTTAGAGCAAACCTGCAGACAGGAGACAGTCCTTCCCAAAGATATGACATCTGGAGCTACTGAGATCACTCTCTTTCGGCCTTGAATGGGGCAAGGGTAGAAGTGAGGCTACGGGAACCAGAAAAACCTGCTTTTGAACTTTTTGAACTCTGACTCAACCACCTGCGTTTAATGAGGGGTGATGTGGGCCTACCAAGGTGTCATTTCCTTCACCTGTAAAATAGGGGAAATACCACCCAGCTTAAATTATAAGGAATTAAGGAAATGAGCATGAAAAATGCTCTTAATCAATGTTAGTTCACTTGAGCTAATCCGAGAGAGCACCCTTCTTGGTGGCTTACCATTTAGAATGATAACTACCATAAAAACCTATGCAATCAAAAGCACCTTGCTCATCCCAGCAGTCCCTGTCACAATCCTACCTTTCTGCCTAGTGCCTGGGTTTCTTTGTTGCCAGGAGGCAAGGATCTGAGATGACAGGTAGGTGAGTCATCTGCTTTTTCTTGCATGATTGCACCAAAGACAGTAAACAACATTTCAGTGGTAGCCAGACTGCCTTTAATGCACTGTTTGAAAGTCTTAACTTTGTTTTTATTTAATGTTTCTTAGTGTCCGGCTGAAGAATACAAATTTTGATTAAAGTCTTCCTCATGGATTTGCACTAAAGACATTATTATTCTCCATATGTCTGTGAAAGAATAACTTTGCTTTAACCTCAAAGGCATGTTTCCTTTTCTTTAAATCATTAGACAAAAGAAATCTTTAAAGGGTGTAGAAATGAGGCCTTCTTTGGTAAAACTAAAGGAGACACAAGAAACAGCTTTTCCCTCTTGCCTAATGGATTGTGAAATTTTTCAGTGTACTTTGTATTTCTCAAAGAAGCACTTATCTTACCATGCTCTGTTCCATATTGCCTTTTTATCTAAGTCACCTGAGGAAATATTTTGTATAAACTAGATGTTTTTATCCATAAAATATCCTTGAGTTTCCATTTTATAAATGAAAACATGGCAGTAAAAGAAATCTAATTCTTCTAAAAAACACTCTTAAAAGAGTGATCAAATTCAAACACAACCTAGATTCATTAAAATTAAGCATGTTTAATTTGAATAAGATGTTTTTATTAATAATATGTAATCATGAATAATCATTAGGATGTAATTATTTTGAAAAGTGACTCAATCCAATTTTCTGGGTCAAAATGCTCACATAAACATATCCTCAGTTACCAATTTGGAGAACAGTGTGAAGATTCCTTAAGAAATTAAAAATAGAGCTACCCTATAACCCTGCAATTGCACTACTGGGTATACTCCAAAGAACAGATGTAGTGAAAAGAAGGGCCATCTGTACCCCAATGTTCATAGCAGCAATGGCCATAGTCACCAAATTGTGGAAAGAACCAAGATGCTCTTCAATGGACAAATGGATAAGGAAGATGTGGTCCATATACACTACGGAGTATTATGCCTCCATCAGAAAGGATCAATACACAACTTTTTTTTTTTTAAAGATTTTATTTATTTATTTGACAGACAGAGATCACAAGTAGGCAGAGAGGCAGGCAGAGAGAGAGAGGAAGGGAAGCAGGCTCCCCGCTGAGCAGAGAGCCCGATGCGGAACTCGCTCCCAGGAACCTGGGATCATGACCTGAGCCGAAGGTAGAGGCTTTAACCCACTGAGCCACCCACGCGCCCAATATCCAACTTTTTTTATCAACATGGACAAGACTGGAAGAGATTATGCTGAGTGAAATGAGTCAAGCAGAGAGAGTAAATTATCATATGGTTTCGCTTATTTGTGGAGCATAACAAATAATACGGAGGACATGGGGAGATGGAGAGGAGAAGGGAGTTGAGGGAAATTGGAAGGGGAGGTGAACCATGAGAGACTATGGACTCTGCAAAACAATCTGAAGGTTTTGAAGGGGCGGGGGGGGGGGGTGGGAGATTGGGGGAACCAGGTGGTGGGTATTGGAGAGGGCACGTATTGCATGGAGCACACTGGGTGTGGTACATAAACAATGAATTCTCTTACAGTGAAAAGAAATTTTTAAAAAATCATAAAAAGAAAAAAAATACCCTCAGTTCTACAAGCTCTGTTTGGCCTAGGAGAATCTTGTGCATTTCCAAATTCTGAACAATCAGAAATTATAAGGCAAAGGCTGATCCCTTTTTCAGGGAAAAATAAATATTCTACTCCTATCTATGACAAAGTTTCTCACAATGCAATTATGTTTATCTTTTATGAAAGAAGGAAAGGTGCTTCATTTTCTAAAGTCGTAAACTGAATTTACTTGAGGTAGAGAGAGTGATACCCATATATTCATCATCCTACCTCATTGTAGACATATAAACCTACCACCAAGTGACCCATATAAAGCAAGCTCCTAGTTTTAGTTTGGGCATAGATCACATAGATTATGCTATAAAATGCAACTTTTATTGAAGAATGATTTATGGGAGTTGTTGAATTAAACAAGGCCAAGGTAAGTAGCAAAATGAAATATACACAGTCTGTAGGATTTGCAGAATGGTCAAAAAGGTTTCAAAATAAACAAATGGAAGCTCTTAGGGCCATTTGTAAAATATGCAACTTGTGTTTCCATTTGCTTTCAGGTAAATTATATCAAATTTAAGTGTTATTTTTCAGAAAGTTTGTCCAATAAATTATCCCAGCATTATTTCTGCATGGCTAATGTCTGCTCTCAACAATGAAGACTAGCTTGCTGTCAAAACGTTTAGAAAACAAAACAAAACAAAAAAGGTTTAGAGAGGCTCCAAGTGGAATGAATTCTGATGAACAAAATTTCTGAAACCTATTTTTGTCCTCCACTCCCCATTTTTCTTTGGACCATTAATCTAAGCCAGAAGCACCTTGTCTTATAAAACTTACTTCATAAAATTACCTCTTATAAAACAGAAGAAAATGGAAACTTTGAAATTAGAAATAGAATACAAGAAAAGTAAAAGAAAGAAACAAAGAAAACAAGAAACTCCTTAACTAGATCTAGCATTTTAATGTTCAAGCAGGGAAAGTGGTTAAGGAAGTTTACCCTGAAAATTGTATGGTTATGTTATATATCATTAAAATAGCTACATCGTCAGGGACAATAGCTAACTTTTCTATGGCCCTGATATTAAAACAGGTGGAAATTAACTAAAATCTGGGTCCTGGAAATAACTGACTGATGATGAATATTTTCGCAGGTCAAGTGGATTAACTGAAGAAAAATTGTTTGTTTACTTCTATTTTAAATATCTTTTGGAATAACACAAAGATTATATTTCCTTGAAGCAGGGATAACACATACTGGAAAGTGGACTTCCCTTTAAGAAAAAGGGCATAAACATGTTCATGTGTTCATGTGTGTCCACGGGGCTTGGGGGGTAGTTTTTTGTTTTGTTTTGTTTTGGTTTTGTTTTGGTTTTGGGGAGTTTTTTGTTTTTTGTGTTTTTTTTTCAAGAATCACAAAAGAAAATAATTTTTTAAATAAGGTTTTCTAAAGATAAATGTTCTCAGCATGCCTGTGTGGCTTAGTCAGTTAGACAGTCAACTCTTGATTTTGGCTTAGGTCATGATTTCAGGGTCCTGGGATCGAACCCTGACTTGTGCTCTGCACTCAATAAGGAGTCTGATTGAGGATTCTCTCTCTCCCTCTTTCTCTCCTCACTTGTGGGCTCTCTTTCTCTCTAATATAAATAAATGAATCTTAAAAGATAAATTTTCTGTCACCTAACACCCTAAAATACCTCTTAAAGGTATACCAAATGTTACTATAAAATGTTAACAAGTATCCAAAATGAGATCAGTAACTCACTCTTCAATAAGAGCCGGCTCATCTCATACGCCCTGCTATACAAATTATTACATTTTTGAAATACAAACAGATATATTTTCTGATGAAATTCTACCCCTACTTTATGTAATCTAAGTGAAATTTCTAGCTATAAAAGGTAGATAAATATTCCTGGCTTGCATATATCTATCTTTATCTATCTTTTAATGACATTTTTGTAGATGCTCTCATTTCTCTTTATCAGTGTGCACTCATGTGTGAACTCTTACAGTCTACCTTTTAGTTCCCCTCCCTGGAGATTCAGCAGCTCCAGAAACTCCATCCTGACCTAGTCAGGTATTTCTATATTTGAGTATGAGACGCAGTTTTATCTTAGCCATTATGTGAACATAGCAAACTCCTTACTTATAAAATTTCCTTTACAATCACTGAATGAACAGCTAATAAGAAGAAAGTTGTTCTTATTTTAGTGTTTTATTGTGTTTATATGGGACATTTTCTTTGAAGAAACTCCAAATTTGGTATATTCTTTTCTTTAGTTTTCTGCTATATATTAAAAGAATTTGCTCACAGTTGGTGCTGCAAATTACTTACATTTGTTGATGAGAATTTGGTATTTAATGTTTGCTTTACAGCTATTAAATAAGCTTTTATGATTTGGCTGAGAACATTTCACTTCTTTCTTATTACACCTGGACCAAACTTGGTAGCCTAATCAAGAACTTTTTTCAAAGATTCAGAAGTGAAAAATACCACTTAAATGTTAAGTAGAATTATGCTGAATTTTCCCTTTAAAATATATGATAATCATCACTGAAATGGAATGATAATGAAATGATTTAGTGTAGAACACAACTTGTGTTAGTATAAAATCAATAGACTCTGTAGTACTTATATCTAGAGGCTCCAGTGTATTGTATTGAGGAAGCATTGAGTGGAAAATAAGATACTTTCCCTATTCTTTAGAATCTTACACAGGATAAGGTGAGTATATATTATATGTATGTGTATGTATATGCATATGTTTATGTACATACACATTCAAATGTCACATTATGAGTGAATACAACCATTTCTTTTTATAATTAGACTATGGGACTGACACACTGTTTTACACACAAATGGTTTGGTTGATCACCTGAATGTTCTGTTTGAATCAATTCATCTACTTAGAGTGTGCATAAATCAATTTACAATGTCATTGCCTGCAAGAATACAGTCACAGGTATAGTCACAGCTCAAACTGTTCTATTTTGGCAGTTTAGTGGTTGTTTAATGATAAAGTGGTAGCTCTAATTTTCTTCCCAACCATTATGAATTAGAGTTTATTCCTGACCAATTTCCAATCCTGACTGATACAAACGATTTACTTAAATTGTAATTTCTCTCAGTCTTAATTCTCAGCCTTGTAGTCAAACCAAACCAATCATTACAGCCAACCCTGCTCTCTTAATTGCTCAATACCAATACCAGATTGGTATTGAACTCTCATGTAGCCAATGAATACTTAGTGTTTTGATATTTTCTTTATATTTCAATAATAGTTTGCAAGTGTATTTTGATTTTGAATTACCAAGTAGACCTTAAGCCTCAGGGACCAGGACTGAAACATTTGACTTTCTATTTTCCATAGCAACTATTAGAATGTCCTACCCATTAAAGACACTAAATTTTTGAATGCATGATCACATGTTGAGTGAATGGAAGACAGTAGGGGAAGAAATTCAGAAATGGGCTATGAAACTGCTGATGGAGGACTGAGAGCAGGACAGAAATCTCTCCCGGACCTGACATTTTGCTGTATACAATAAATAGAATATAAACATTACAATAGGGAGTAAGGTTCTCTATATACTTAAAACATTCTCTTTAGTATGTTCGTAAATAGAGTTACAACTGTGAATATAATAATGGCTGTTCATCACTACTTCCTTATATAATGGAGGACTAGGTAAATTGAAAAACTGCTTCTGAAGAGAATTTTAAAACTATATATATATACATACATAAAATTGAAATCTGGGAGAGGATGGAAATATAGAAGTGTGGGTTCATTTTAATAAAATACCTCTTTTTGGTGTGCCTGTGTGACTCAATCAGTTAAGTGTTTGATTCTTGATTTTGGCTCAGGTTGTGATCTCAGAGTTGTGAGACAGAGCCTCACATCAGGCTCCATGCTGAGTGTGAAGCCAGCTTAAGATACTCTCTCTCCCTCTCCCCTGCCCCTCCCCTGCTTGCATACTCTCTTTCTCTCTCTCTCTAAAATAATAAAATAAAATAAAATACCACTTTAACTCTAGCTAAGAAAAAATGGTAGCTAAGAAGTTGAACTTCACACTGGTAAGGATACAAAAGTTTGAATTTAGGATCTATTATGGCTGAGGTCCTGGTGAGTCACTTTGACCATCTTCACTAAATTTCTATTTGGATTCTGAAAGGGCTTCATTCTAGAAGAATAATATCTGAATTGTACCCAGCTTTGAATTATCTAGGTGGCCTAGATAAACTTAAACTATAAACTTATTTAAGGCAATCACTAGAAATTCAGAAGCTTGACAAACACAATTTAAAGTACTTTTTGGAGGAAAATAAAATAAGCCTAAGTCTCAGTTATTTCCAAATTAAAATCTCAAATTCTGTGTTTAGCAGATGGTTAAACCAATACACAAGGAGATAAGAGCCCCATGAGTGAAAACTAGCACAAACAACAAAAACAGAACCATAGAGACTCCAGACACTGCAATTAGGAAACACACACTACAAAACAACCAAGTAGATAAATACTAAATTGAAAATAACATCAGGAAGCTATAATGTGTGACATCTCAGATTTTTAAATTAATAAGTGGAAATCCCAGAAGTGGAAAAATACAATATTTTTAATTAAGAAATCAGTAGGTTGGTTTAACAGCAGAATGGATGCTATCAAAGAGGGAATGAGTAAGTTAGAAGTTAAATCAAAAGACTTTCCAGAATGAAGTAGAGACAAAAAGAGACAAAAGAGAAGAGACATAGAGAGCACAGTGTATCTTAACATATTATGTTTAGAGCCCAAGAAAGAGAAAAAGGAGAAAGAGAATGGGGTTAAAAATTATATCTGGGGAGATTATGTCATGATTTAGAGAATTAAAGAGATTCAAAGATTCAGGAAGAATGAGGAGTATCATGTAGTAAATATATGGATAAACCCAAGTGAACACTAACTGTATAAATAGTAATAATAACATCTTGTATGATTTATAGCATGTAGAATTAAAATATATATATATATTTTTAATATTTTATTTATTTATTTGACAGAGAGAGATCACAAGTAGACAGAGAGGCAGGCAGAGAGAGAGAGAGGGAAGCAGGCTCCCTGCTGAGCAGAAAGCGCAATGTGGGACTCGATCCCAGGACCCTGAGATCATGACCTGAGCTGAAGGCAGCGGCTTAACCCACTGAGCCACCCAGGCGCCCCAATAGAATTAAAATATATTTTAAAAACAAATTAAAAAGGGAATAAATGGAGTTCAAGAAGTCTAATACCTCGCATTTCTCAGAAGGCTAAAAGTATAAATTAACATCAGATTTTAATAAGTCAAGCATGAATGTTATAATTTGCAGGGAATCACTAAAAAGACTGGAAAGGGAATGGATATCTTTCAGACTAATACAAGGATAAAAAAATAAAATGATAAATAATACTTTGTTAAAGATGAAATAAAGGGGGGAGCCTGGGTGGCTCAGTGGGTTAAAGCCTCTGCCTTCGGCTCAGGTCATGATCCCAGGGTCCTGGGATCCAGCCCCGCATCAGGTTGTCTGCACAGCAGGCAGCCTGCTTCCCTTCCTCTCTCTCCCTGCCTCTCTGCCTACTTGTGATATCTTTCTGTCAAATAAATAAATAAAATCTTTTTTAAAAAAAAGACATGATTATTAAAGATGAAATAAAGGAAACATAATAGGTAAAACAAAAAAAAGGCAAATTGTAGGTTGGCTGATTTAGATTGAAAATATATTAATAATTATACTAAATGTAAATAGACCAAGTAGACTAAAAATTAAATTCTCTTAAAAGAGATACATATAAAATATAAGTCAACGGAAAGATTAAAAACAAAATAATGGAAAGAGAACTATAATGCAAATACGAACCAAGAAAAAACTGATGTCACTATATTAATAGCAGACAAAATGAATTTAAAAGCAAAAATTACTGCTAGAGATATGGATAATCACTACATAAATGCAGAAAATTCAATTCAGAATTGTTTTTAAATGTGTGTTCTTAACCTTAATATATATAAAATAAAGTGATAGAACTACAAACAGACATCGACAAATCTACAACCATAGTGGATTAGTTAGACCTCTCTCAGTAATTGAGATATGGTAGGAA
Organism: Mustela erminea; assembly: GCF_009829155.1. Classification (NCBI taxonomy): domain Eukaryota; kingdom Metazoa; phylum Chordata; class Mammalia; order Carnivora; family Mustelidae; genus Mustela; species Mustela erminea. The sequence continues at coordinate 76,884,700 of NC_045621.1, forward strand.
ATAAAAAGTAAATTCATTGAAGACTTAAACAAATCTTTTAACAAATTTGACCCTGCACTAAATTGCATCTAACACTGTACATAACAACTATGGAACATGTATTCTTTTCAAGTTTATGGGGAAGCATTTATGAAGTTGACAAAATACTGAATCATAAAGCAAATCTCAAAGAAATTCAAAGACTTTAAAACAGAATGTGTTCTCCGTTCACAATGTAATTATGACAAAAATCAACTAGAAAATCCTCCATATGCTTGGAAATTAAAAATACATTTGTTATTAATCCATGGATCAAAGAAGGTGTCATAAAAGATATTTTTGAGCTGATTGATAAATGAAATACAACATATCAAAACATTAGATTCAGATAAAACAAAATAGAGGAAAATGCATAGCATGAAATGTAAGTATTAGGAATGAAGAAAGATTAACACTTAAACAGGCAAATACTCATTTTAAGAAATTAGAAAGAAAACAACAAAGTAGTTATTGTTTTTCTCATATGGCTTACGGTTTGAAAGTGAGATTTTTAACATATTAAACATATTAAAACATATTAAACATATTTAACATATTAAACATCTTTCATAGTATATGAGACAAAATTAGAAAATATACCCTAGATTATAAATTAATCTATTTAGTGCCTGTTGTACAAGCTTGTGGTTGGTATTTATTTGGTAAGCTCTTTCATTGGATGGAAACACAACACTATATCAATCAATCACTTTATGGTATATCTATATATTTTTTAAAATATGAAAGTGTTTTGAAGGTGTTCAGCATAATAACAGAAAAGGTAGTAGACTCATTTACATGATTTTTTGAATTTTATCCTTTCAGAAACTAGTGCAGCATGTTTCTTCTAAGACAGAAAACTAGGAAATATGTCATTACAATTGTCCCAACCTTTAAAAATTCTTACTCTTAAAGATTTTTCAGCCTAATTGACAGGTTGGCATTTTATACAGATTTACACCTTCAGACTGTTGAAGTGTTTTTGTAACATACTTATCAAAATCATCGTGATTAAATTGAGTATCAGAGTGGGAGAATTAGTATATTACCAATTATGACTTCTCATTTTTAGGAATTAAAATATTAAATGTTATCTTTGACATAAATACCTAAAAACTATATTAAGTCCTTCTCCTGAATTATAACACGTGAGACATAATAGTCATTTAATCGATGTTTTCGATACTATCATTGAAATTTAATGAAAACCATTAATTATACCTTACATCATGCTATGAAAAATATGCATACAAAGTTTTTAAATATGCAATAAAATATTTACAAAGAAAAAAAGGGACAAAGCTTAAACAAAACAAGCTCAGCATACGCAAACACACTGCATACTGACTTGTACAATGCTTGACAAAGACTGAAAACTGGCTTCAATCTTCTTAGCAATTGTAACTTAATTAGACATAATTTGTCTCCAGACTGCATCACCCTGGGTGTATAAATGAAATCACAGTCATATGTATGCCAACATTCTATAGGTTTGGCCTTCACCTAAGGAGCTACCTAGAGCATCCTGAGCTTCCTTTGGGAATTTCCTTCATCAGTATGTCTGGAAGCTGTAAATATATGATCTTCCCAATTCTGATAAGCAGGGACTCCACTACAGCTCACCTGCTGTTGTTCTGGGCTCTTGACACTCACCTGGATGCCTATTCTTCTCATATAATGGCCTCAGTGGCCAAAATGTGGACAAAATTCTTTCTCTAATAAATCCTACAACATAACTGAGTTCAGGATTTAATATTAAATCAACCTCTGCTAAAGATGAAAAAGGAACTGAAACAAATTAGTAATTTGAAACCATCTACTTCATAAAGGAAGTGGTCTATATAGTGATAAAAGCATCCTCAAATCCATACCATTGTATATACAATCATTCAAAGCAGCCTATTGTTGCCTCTAATTTTTAAACCCCTCTACTTCCTGCTATGGCCTCTACTTTACAATGATGTCATCATCAATTTTGTGATTTTTCTCTGAACAAAGAAGAATTTGGCACCAAAGATAAAATCACATCTTCACCTTTGCAAAACAAAACACTACTTGCATCTCTAAAGTAATAGTGTTTGTAATTGCATGTAGGGTTTTGTTTTGTTTTGTTTTCCATTTCTTCTCTCTCTCTCTCTCTCTCTCTCTCACACACACGCACATACACACGCACAAGATTTTAAATCTCAGGAGAATAAGTATGTTATCCAGAGCCTCTGCAAAAAAAACCCAGCTTGTTGCAAACACAGAATACAGAAATGAGTACCTCATTCTGAGGTACTCATAGAAAACACTCTACATGCTTTACATCTGAATTTGGTGATACCTGCCTTTTTCCCTTGGCTTTCTCTTAAGACTGCATTTTCTGCTCATGGGGTCAACCAGGATATCCTTTAAATGCTGATACATCCCTGAGCATGGTTTTGGAGCTGGAAAGAAGTGACCGCTTTCAAAGATTCATTACAGTAGCCCTTATCTGAAAGGAATATTTCCAAGACCCCCCCGTCGGAGCCTGAAGCCATGAAAAGCACCAAACTGCATATATGCTTTTTTCCCTATGCATACATAGTTATGATAAAGTTTAATTTATAAGATAGGCACAGTAAGAGATTAACAACAATAATAGAATAATTATAACAATATACTGTAATAAAAGTTAAATAATTATGGCCTTTCTCAAAAATATCTTCCTGTACTGTACTCACTTAACCCTCTTCTTGTGATGATATGAGATGATAAAATGCCTACATGATGAGACGAAGTGAGGTGAATGATGTAGGTACTGTGTTGTAACCTCAGGCTGTTTTTGACCTGCTGACAATACATCAGAAGGAGGATCATTTGCCTCCAGGGTATGGTTGACCACAAGTGACTAAAACTATGAAAAGCAAAAATATGGGCAAAGAGAGGACTGCTGTATTTAGGCTCATGACTAACACATTCATATCTTCAGCCTAGACCTCTCTGCTTCATCACCATCTCCACTCGGATATTTAATAGGCATCTCACACTTAAATTTGTTCAAAAAATGACCTGCCAATATTTCCCCTTTCTGATCCTTTTTCAGTTGTCCCCACCTCAGTTAATAGAGATGTCCTTCTTCCAGATGCTCAGGCCACACAGCTTTAAGTATCTTTGACCTCATCTTTCACTTGCAACCCTATGCCAAACCTAGTACCACCACTCGGAACACAATTTCTTGCTTATATTACACTGATAAATACTATCCCTGGCTTTCCTTCTTCCCTTACCATAAGTTTATTCTGAACAAGGCCACCAGAATGATCCTTTTTCAAAAAGAAGTCAGGGCTTGTCATTCCTCTGCCAAAACCCCTCCATGTCGCCCTATCTCACTACAAATAAAAGCCGACCTCTTTAATGTGGCTTACAGGCTCTAACCAATTTCCTCCCAGATCTTCCTCTTTCGCCACACCTTCTCTGAATCACACCTACTCTAGCCACCCCCTGCTACTCCTTGGACACACAGGCATGCTTCTGTTTAGACCCTAAAATGGCTATTCTCTCTGCCTGGAATGCTCTCCCCCACATATCTGTGTGGCTTTATCCCCATCTGAAGTCTCAGCTCAAGCCTCTCTCATTACAACCACACTGACCACAACTAGTCACCACCATCCCAGCTCTCTGTTCTCCTGATCTCCATCTTCTTTATGTTATTTCCATGGAGTACTCCATCTTCTAATGTACTAAATTTATTTATTTATGCATCAGGGTTACTCTCGATCACTGTCTCCTGTAAGCTAACCCTCTGAAAGGAGAAGGATATTTTTCTGCCTTGTTCAAGAGTCTAGAATAGTGTCTGACAAGCCTGCAGCAGAAAATGAAAATATCTCTTAGAGGAATGAATGTGCTATTATCAGGTTTTTAGATCTATATGTCTTTTACAAAAGGATGACAAGCTAAGTCATCAAAGTTGGAATTTTCTTAAAGCATCAATATCTTTTGCATTTATTCATTTTACTTGTTACTAATCTAAAAGACAACTTTCTAAAATATGGTAGAACTAAAACTTCTATGAAAGGGTGAGTATATTTTCTTATGGATACCAGATCAAAGAGGGTAAATTGGGGAATGAAATAGAGAAGGTGGAGAGAACAATATTTATTGAATATCATGTCAGCAATTGTTTTAGAAATTTCATACTTTGTTATGTTTCAATTTTTTTTTAATTTTTTATTTTTTATAAACGCCAAAGGCAAGGGAAGCAAGGGCAAAAATGAACTATTGGGATTTCATCAAGATCAAAAGCTTTTGCACATCAAAGGAAACAGTTAACAAAATCAAAAGACAACTGACAGAATGGGAGAAGATGTTTGCAAACGACATATCAGATAAAGGACTAGTGTCCAGAATCTATAAAGAACTTAGCAAACTCAACACCCAAAGAACAAATAATCCAATCAAGAAATGGGCAGAGGACATGAACAGACATTTCTGCAAAGAAGACATCCAGATGGCCAACAGACACATGAAAAAGTGCTCCATATCACTCGGCATCAGGGAAATACAAATCAAAACCACAATGAGATATCACCTCACACCAGTCAGAATGGCTAAAATCAACAAGTCAGGAAATGACAGATGCTGGCAAGGATGCAGAGAAAGGGGAACTCTCCTACACTGTTGGTGGGAATGCAAGCTGGTGCAGCCACTCTGGAAAACAGCATGGAGGTTCCTCAAAATGTTGAAAATAGAACTGCCCTATGACCCAGCAATTGCACTATGTTTCAATTTTTAAATCAAACATTTTACTTTTGAAAGGGAACTACAGTAATAGTACAATGTTCTGAAGGTGGCAAGTGGTATACCGTAAAAAGTCCCTCTCCCATCTGTGATAACTGGAAGGCACCCAGTTCCCCCACCTGGAGGGAAAGGTTATAACCATTTCTTCTACAACCTTTTAGAGGTGATCAATGGACATAAAAATGTATGCTTAGTGATATATTTTTACACAACAATAGTTCATCCCTGCTCTAAAAATGAGAAAATCAACTGAGAGTATTTAAATGTCCATCCCATGATCACTCAGAGAATAAACAGTAAAGCCTGCATCTAAGCTTGTCTATTTGACCTTAAAGCCCACACCAAGAAAAATCTCAAGGATTTCACCCCAAGAACCTGTGAGAAAATTGACTTGTCCTCCATAGAAAGAGTTTTTCTTCATTGGGCAACTACCTATTAAGTAAATTATTAAGACCCTCTGTTCTTTTCTGGGAAATTTTCTGAAGCAAAGTCTGAGATAATGGTTTGTAAAGGCAGATCTGACTATTAATAGTGACATCTTCATCAATGTCAGAAAAAAAAAAATAGAAGGTAGCAAGATATTGAGTTTACTTTTCCCTTCAGCTTAAAAGTAAATGTCATTAAAAATCAATGCTTGATTTAAATCTTGATAAAGAATTTTTTTAATTTATTTCTGTTTAATATCCAATATCCCTTTGATAAATAATTGGCCCCTATCTCATGTTAATAATCCAGGGGGAAGAGAGGATGAACAGATATCACTACAAAAAAAGCAGTTTCCTTCATTTTGGCTATTAACCTAATTTAAAGTTGTAAACTCAGAAACTAATACTAAAACCTTTGGAGCCTGCAGTCTAATGGCTAATTTGTGCTATGCTTCTGTTTAACTCATATATTCAGTTTCAATATTAACGTACTTGGATATATATTTCATTTTGTTAAAATTATATATCCCTCATGATTTCCATTAATAACTTATTAATTCCTTTGCTTCTGGTACAATCACAGATTGAAAATTTTACTAACTGCAGCATGCATTCAGCCCCCGGAAAATTGTTTTTTATTCATCATGTAGTGAAATTCATCATGCAGTGAAATTTCCCAATACATACCGGTGTCTAATTTAAGACAGGTGTCATGTTAGAATACAGTACAGTAAGAACAAATAGGGCATGTTCTCTATTCTCAAAGAGATTACAGTTTAGTGGGAAAGACAGGGATGCACCTAAATAGTTATAATGCGAAGCCATTACAAAGAGATACAAACAAAGCACAATGGGAGCACAAAGGAGGGAGTTCCGATTTTAACAGAGACGTTCAGAAATAGCTTCATGAAGGAGAGTCCAGAAAGCTGAAAATTAAAAGATGTTTATGCCAGATGAGGGGAAAAGCATAAGTAAAAGGCACAGAGTTCCTATGGTACATGCTCATCTTCAAGGGAAGCAAAAGCACTTTTATGGGGAAAAGACCATTCATGCCAGTCACAGATGAAATGATACATTTAGGTTGCTTAGTACGACTGGATGTTTGAAGACATTATTGAATTCAAACTACCTCATATTATGCTGATGTAAAGCCAACCAGTATGTCTGTCGATTGATTTTACGTTAGGATCTTACTACTTAGCTGTAAATCCAGATCTTTACAAAAAATAATGTACCTCTTGAATTAAAGATTGCCTTTATTTATTTTTTTAGAAGATTTTATTTTTTTATTTGGCAGACAGAGGTCACAATTAGGCAGAGAGGCAGGCAGAGAGAGAGGGGGAAGGAAGCAGGCTTCCCGCTGAGCAGAGAGCCCGATGCAGGGCTCAATCCCAGGACCCTGGGATCATGACCTAAGCCGAAGGCAGAGGCTTTAACCCACTGAGCCACCCAGGCACCCCAAAGATTGCCTTTATATTAATAGACTTAAAGAAGCCAGTATGGGCAAAAACAGGAGGAGATCATTTCTCCATTCTATTAATGTTGGTTGAAATCCTTATGAATTCAGGCAGGTTGTTAGACTCTTCTAGTAAGAAGGATCAAAGAGAAAAGGAGTAGACAGGAAAGATGAATGAGGCCAATAAACATTATAGGACATGTCAGTATTTTGTGGTCTCTGTCTTTGAAAGTATGCATTACTCATATGAGTTGTCTCAGACCACTTAACAGTAAGATCACAGGTTCCATAGAAAAGGGTTCCTCCTCTGTTTTCGCATGGCTCAGGCGGGATTTCTCCTCATTCTTCTCACCAGGATTGGCTATCTTTTCCTCTCGTTGGCTCATTTTACTGAGGTGTGTAGATCACATTTATCCAGTTGACTCTTTGGACTCCACATTATTCTGTCCATTCCATTCTATTCCTTTTTTTTTTTTTTAATCTAAAAAGCAGAGCTTAGTTCGCCTTAGCTTTATGCCTATCTATACTCTCAATTGTTGTCCTGGACCTCAAAATCTTACCTTGTGCCAGAGCTCTGGGTCACTACATGCCTGGTATAGTTATTAAATCTTATTCTAAATTTTAAGTTTAAATTTTTCTATACTTTTCCCTACTAAAACAGATTGAGCTCAATGATTCTGCCTGTGAATAGAGGAAAGAATTCAAGATAGAAAAGGCTGTGCAAAGGAGGTGGGATAGTTTAAATGCCTGTAAAAAGTGTTATTATAACACCAAAATAAACTAATCTGTTCTGATAAATGGTATATTAATAGGCATCTCCAATAAGGCGGTAGGTAGAATAAAATGTCATTGCTATGGTGATTTCAGTCTCAGGAGAATTGAAAATAACCCAAGTGAGTGTACAGACCAGACCTTTGACTGCGAAGTTTATTTAGTCAGAAAGCTCGTTGCTGTGGAGGCTAGGAGTAGTATTTCAATATACTGAAGTTCAGATTACAAAATGGAGCTCACTGAGGAAAAGGGTAGCCTCTGTGTGTGAACAATTTAATTTTTTAAAATATCACAAGTAAACAGGATAAACATAGAATATGTCTGAAAAAGACACACTTTCCATTTCTCTTTGCCAAAATCCCATACTGGCCTCCAAATGAGCCAGTACAAGTCAGTAAAGTAATGTGGTCATTGAGTCCATGGGATCTTAAGAACAACAAGTTGAATGGAAAGTTTTTCAGTTATAAGCATATATGCTTACATTTCTGTCATTTTTTTATTGTTCTTGGTCAGAGACTAGGATGGTAGAATTTTTAGTAGTGTTTATAACATTGAAAGGTATTCTAAATTTCTGCAAACCACTGATCTGGTTAGGAAGATTAAGATTTATCAAACTGCCTTCCTTTCCAAAGCCATAGACTTCCAGGCATGGTACTTAATCTGAGAATTAAAACACAAGCACAAATATGCACACATAGGCATTTCAGAAGAAAAGATATTTAAAGTCTCTGGAGGGCAACACTAGGGGAATATTTTGTCATGTTAAGATTATGTAATGACAGCAGATTGGAATTTCAGACAGTTAATTGCCTCATCCTACAACTGCCTCAACTATCTAAAATGCTGAGAGAATGCTCAAACTAATGTTCATGGCTAACACAAAATATTTTTTAACCATTTTATAGAGGTATGGTAGACATATGAAAAGTTGTGTGTATTTACTGCATACAACTTGATGAGTTTGGAGATAAGTATATTTCTGTGAAACCATCACTGCTGCTTATGCCATAAAACATACCCTCACCTCTAAAAGTTTCCTCTGTCTCCTCTATCTGTTATTTACTATTATTATTTTTGTGATAAGAACACTTAACATAAGATCTGTCTCTCAATAAATTTTTGAGTATACAATGTAGGCACTATGTTTTACAGTAGATCTCTAGAACCTATTTATCTTGCATAACTGAAACTTTCTATGAGAATAAAAAATCCTTTTTCTAAAATCAAGTTATAGTAGAAATTCCTTTTGACAGTTTTAGTTCACTGGGTTCCATCTAGTTTCCAATTTTTATTTATTTTGTAGGATTTTTATTATTTTTTTAAGATTTTTTTAAGAGAGAGAGAATGAGCAGGGAGGGGCAGAGAGAGAAGCAGACTTCCTCCTGGGCCCTGATGTGGGGCTCAGTCCTGGACCCCCAGGATCATGACATGAGCCAAAGGTAGATGCTTAACCCACTGAGCCAGGCAGGCACCCCTGGTTTCCAATTTTTAAATAATCAGCTATTTAAGCAACATAGTGAACACTATGAGCCAGGCACTAACCTAATCCCTTAGAATATGAGAATTAAATTCACTTCACTTTCTCATGTTTAGTGACCTTCAATCAGATACACAAATATATTTTGAGCTAAGAACTATTACAGCAATATGAACAAGATTACATGAAATGACCAAGATGGGGAGTATTACCTCTGGATGGGCACAGCAGACAAGGAGAAGTAAAATCTTTCTAAGCAAAGTACCGTAGCAGGCATATGAGAGGTCATGACATAATCCTGAAACCACACTAAGTTCAGGATTACAGAGCTAAGGAAAGATGGAAAGAAATGGTAGAAGACAAGGTGAGAGGGATCAGGTTGCAAGCAAACCGTGGCATTATAGAACAAATTAAGTAAACTGGATCTTATTCAATAGATAATAGAGAGTTAGCTGAAGCTTATAAGCATAGATTTAATATTATCTTATTTGATTTTCAAGAAATTAACTTGTGATAGAAAGGAAGGTGAACTAATCCAAGAGACTATTGACAGAAAAGCCATATAGAAATCTGCTAATATTATAGGGGCAGATAATAAATTCACTAAATATTCTGATCATTGGATGTATATTTTTCTATTATTTTCCATCCTTCATGGATTTGAAACTATTTGATAAATAATGCAAATTCAGAGAATATCAGTTACTTAAAATATTCTACAATTCTTACATTTTGTAGGAAATTGCACTTGGCTGCTCCTCTCCAGTTTAAAGTTTATACAATTTTCCCTGCTCCTATGAGGACGGAATACTTGAGGGTATTTAAAACTGCCCCCATGTCAATAGTGACAACTAAGAAAAAAAAAAAAAAAGGAAAAAAAATCAACCAGACTAAATCAACAGGAGTACATTCCTCCTACACTCCCATTTTTTGCTTAATTATGAAAATACATTGCTTTAACCTCACCAAGTTTGATTCTAAATCCTGAACTACACCCCATAGAACAGCTCTTAAAATGTCACCCCTCCTAATCCATTGGCAGTGCCTGTCTAGAGAGAACTTTCTAGTAGTAATATATTTTGCCTCTCGGGGAGGAGTCAAGATGGCAGAGAAGTAGCAGGCTGAGACTGCTTCAGCTAGCCGGAGATCAGCTAGATAGCTTATCTAAAGATTGCAAACACCTGAAAATCCATCGGCAGATGGAAGAGAAGAACAGCAATTCTGGAAACAGAAAAACAACCACTTTCTGAAAGGTAGGACCGGCGGAGAAGTGAATCTAAAGCGACGGGAAGATAGACCCCGTGGGGAGGGGCCGGCTCCCGGCAAGCGGCGGAGCAACCGCGCACAAAATCAGGACTTTTAAAAGTCTGTTCCGCTGAGGGACATCGCTCCAGAGGCTAAACCGGGGCGAAGCCCACGCGGGGTCAGCGTGCCCTCAGGTCCCGCAGGGTCACAGAAGGATCGGGGGTGTCTGAGTGTCGCAGACCTTGCAGGTATTCGAACAGGAAAGCCGGCTACAGAGACAGAGCCGACAGTAAGCTCACAGCTCGGTGTTACCTTGAACCGGTCGCAGGCTCGGTGAGCTCGGAGCGCGGCCAGAGGTCAGGCAGATGGGAGTAACTGGGCGCTGTTCTCTGAGGGCGCACTGAGGAGTGCGGCCCTGGGCTCTCGGCTCCTCCGGGCCGGAGACAAGGAGGCCGCCATTTGTATTCCCGTCCTCCGGAACTCTACGGAAAGCGCTCAGGGAACAAAAGCTCCTGAAAGCAAACCCGAGCGGATTACTCACCCCGGCCCCGGGTAAGGGCGGTGTAATTCCGCCTGGGGCAGAGACACTTGAGAATCACTACAACAGGCCCCTCCCCCAGAAGATCAACAAGAAATCCAGCCGAGACCAAGTTCACCTACCAAGGAGTGCGGTTTCAATACCAAGGAGAGCAGCAGAATTCCAGAGGAGGAGAAAGCCAAGCACGGAACTCATGGCTTTTTCCCTGTGATATTTTTTTTAGTCTTGCAGTTAATTTAATTTTTTTTTTTTTTCTCGCCTTCGGGTAAAATTTTTTTTTTTTTAACTGTTACCTTTTTCTTTTTTAACGATTTTTTACTAGTTTATCTAATATATATATTTTTTCTTTTTTACATTTTTCTTAGGTGTTTTCTTTTTTTTTTTAATTCTTTTCTTTTCCTTTTTTTTTTTTCTTTTTTCTTTTTTTTCTTTCTTCCTTTTTGAACCTCTTTTTATCCCCTTTCTCCCCCCTCACGATTTTGGATCTCTTCTAATTTGGTTAAAGCATTTTTTCCTGGGGTTGTTGCCACCCTTTTAGTATTTCACTTGCCCCTTCATATACTCTTATCTGGACAAAATGACAAGACGGAAAAATTCAACACAAAAAAAAGAACAAGAGGCAGTACCGAAGGCTAGGGACCTAATCAATACAGACATTGGTAATATGTCAGATCTAGAGTTCAGAATGACAATTCTCAAGGTTCTAGCCGGGCTCGAAAAAGGCATGGAAGATATTAGAGACACCCTCTCAAGAGATATAAAAGCCCTTTCTGGAGAAATAAAAGAACTAAAATCTAACCAAGTTGAAATCAAAAAAGCTATTAAAGAGGTGCAATCAAAAATGGAGGCTCTCACTGCTAGGATAAATGAGGCAGAAGAAAGAATTAGTGATATAGAAGACCAAATGACAGAGAATAAAGAAGCTGAGCAAAAGAGGGACAAACAGCTACTGGACCACGAGGGGAGAATTCGAGAGATAAGTGACACCATAAGACGAAACAACATTAGAATAATTGGGATTCCAGAAGAAGAAGAAAGAGAGAGGGGAGCAGAAGGTATACTGGAGAGAATTATTGGGGAGAATTTCCCCAATATGGCAAAGGGAACGAGCATCAAAATTCAGGAGGTTCAGAGAACGCCCCTCCAAATCAATAAGAATAGGCCCACACCCCGTCACCTAATAGTAAAATTTACAAGTCTCAGTGACAAAGAGAAAATCCTGAAAGCAGCCCGGGAAAAGAAGTCTGTAACATACAATGGTAAAAATATTAGATTGGCAGCTGACTTATCCACAGAGACCTGGCAGGCCAGAAAGAGCTGGCATGATATTTTCAGAGCACTAAACGAGAAAAACATGCAGCCAAGAATACTATATCCAGCTAGGCTATCATTGAAAATAGAAGGAGAGATTAAAAGCTTCCAGGACAAACAAAAACTGAAAGAATTTGCAAATACCAAACCAGCTCTACAGGAAATATTGAAAGGGGTCCTCTAAGCAAAGAGAGAGCCTACAAGTGGTAGATCAGAAAGGAACAGAGACCATATACAGTAACAGTCACCTTACAGGCAATACAATGGCACTAAATTCATATCTCTCAATAGTTACCCTGAATGTTAATGGGCTAAATGCCCCTGTCAAAAGACACAGGGTATCAGAATGGATAAAAAAACAAAACCCATCTATATGTTGCCTCCAAGAAACTCATTTTAAGCCCGAAGACACCTCCAGATTTAAAGTGAGGGGGTGGAAAAGAATTTACCATGCTAATGGACATCAGAAGAAAGCAGGAGTGGCAATCCTTATATCAGATCAATTAGATTTTAAGCCAAAGACTATAATAAGAGATGAGGAAGGACACTATATCATACTCAAAGGGTCTGTCCAACAAGAAGATTTAACAATTTTAAATATCTATGCCCCCAACGTGGGAGCAGCCAAATATATAAACCAATTAATAACAAAATCAAAGAAACACATCAACAATAATACAATAATAGTAGGGGAATTTAACACTCCCCTCACTGAAATGGACAGATCATCCAAGCAAAAGATCAGCAAGGAAATAAAGGCCTTAAACGACACACTGGACCAGATGGACATCACAGATATATTCAGAACATTTCATCCCAAAGAAACAGAATACACATTCTTCTCTAGTGCACATGGAACATTCTCCAGAATAGATCACATCCACAAAAGGAAGTTTGGAAAGAACCCAAATACATGGAGACTAAACAGCATCCTTCTAAAGAATGAATGGGTCAACCGGGAAATTAAAGAAGAATTGAAAAAAATTATGGAAACAAATGATAATGAAAATACAACGGTTCAAAATCTGTGGGACACAACAAAGGCAGTCCTGAGAGGAAAATATATAGCGGTACAAGCCTTTCTCAAGAAACAAGAAAGGTCTCAGGTACACAACCTAACCCTACACCTAAAGGAGCTGGAGAAAGAACAAGAAAGAAACCCTAAGCCCAGCAGGAGAAGAGAAATCATAAAGATCAGAGCAGAAATCAATGAAATAGAAACCAAAAAAACAATAAAACAAATCAACAAAACTAGGAGCTGGTTCTTTGAAAGAATTAATAAAATTGATAAACCCCTGGCACGACTTATCAAAAAGAAAAGAGAAAGGACCCAAATAAATAAAATCATGAATGAAAGAGGAGAGATCACAACTAACACCAAAGAAATACAAACTATTATAAGAACATACTATGAGCAACTCTACGCCAATAAATTTGACAATCTGGAAGAAATGGATGCATTCCTAGAAACATATAAACTACCACAACTGAACCAGGAAGAAATAGAAAGCCTGAACAGACCCATAACCAGTAAGGAGATTGAAACAGTCATTAAAAATCTCCAAACAGGGACGCCTGGGTGGCTCAGTTGGTTAAGCAGCTGCCTTCGGCTCAGGTCATGATCCCAGCGTCCTGGGATCGAGTCCCACATCGGGCTCTTTGCTCGTCAGGGAGCCTGCTTCTCCCTCTGCCTCTGTCTGCCATTCTGTCTGCCTGTGCCTGCCTGTGCTTGCTCTTCTCTCTCTCTGATAAATAAATAAAATCCTTAAAAAAAAAAAATCTCCAAACAAACAAAAGCCCAGGGCCAGACGGCTTCCCGGGGGAATTCTACCAAACATTTAAAGAAGAACTAATTCCTATTCTCCTGAAACTGTTCCAAAAAATAGAAATGGAAGGAAAACTTCCAAACTCATTTTATGAGGCCAGCATCACCTTGATCCTAAAACCAGACAAGGATCCCATCAAAAAAGAGAGCTATAGACCAATATCCTGATGAACACAGATGCGAAAATACTCAACAAAATACTAGCCAATAGGATTCAAAAGTACATTAAAAAGATTATTCACCACGACCAAGTGGGATTTATTCCAGGGCTGCAAGGTTGGTTCAACATCCGCAAATCAGTCAATGTGATACAACTTATCAATAAAAGAAAGAACAAGAACCATATGATACTCTCAATAGATGCTGAAAAAGCATTGGACAAAGTACAGCATCCCTTCCTGATCAAAACTGTTCAAAGTGTAGGGATAGAGGGCACATACCTCAATATCATCAAAGCCATCTATGAAAAACCCACCGCAAATATCATTCTCAATGGAGAAAAACTGAAAGCTTTTCCGCTAAGGTCAGGAACACGGCAGGGATGTCCATTATCACCACTGCTATTCAACATAGTACTAGAGGTCCTAGCCTCAGCAATCAGACAACAAAAGGAAATTAAAGGCATCCAAATTGGCAAAGAAGTCAAACTATCACTCTTTGCAGATGATACGATACTATATGTGGAAAACCCAAAAGACTCCACTCCAAAACTGCTAAAACTTATACAGGAATTCAGTAAAGTGTCAGGATATAAAATCAATGTACAGAAATCAGTTGCATTTCTCTACACCAACAGCAAGACAGAAGAAAGAGAAATTAAGGAGTCAATCCCATTTACAATTGCACCCAAAACCATAAGATACCTAGGAATAAACCTAACCAAAGAGGCACAGAATCTATACTCAGAAAACTATAAAGTACTCATGAAAGAAATTGAGGAAGACACAAAGAAATGGAAAAATGTTCCATGCTCCTGGATTGGAAGAATAAATATTGTGAAAATGTCTATGCTACCTAAAGCAATCTACACATTTAATGCAATTCCTATCAAAGTACCATCCATCTTTTTCAAAGAAATGGAACAAATAATGCTAAAATTTATATGGAACCAGAAAAGACCTCGAATAGCCAAAGGGATATTGAAAAAGAAAGCCAACGTTGGTGGCATCACAATTCCGGATTTCAAGCTCTATTACAAAGCTGTCATCATCAAGACAGCATGGTACTGGCACAAAAACAGACACATAGATCAATGGAACAGAATAGAGAGCCCAGAAATAGACCCTCAACTCTATGGTCAACTAATCTTCGACAAAGCAGGAAAGAATGTCCAATGGAAAAAAGACAGCCTCTTCAATAAATGGTGCTGGGAGAATTGGACAGCCACATGCAGAAAAATGAAATTGGACCATTTCCTTACACCACACACAAAAATAGACTCAAAATGGATGAAGGACCTCAATGTGCGAAAGGAATCCATCAAAATCTTTGAGGAGAACACAGGCAGCAACCTCTTCAACCTCTGCCGCAGCAACATCTTCCTAGGAACAACGCCAAAGGCAAGGGAAGCAAGGGCAAAAATGAACTATTGGGATTTCATCAAGATCAAAAGCTTTGGCACAGCAAAGGAAACAGTAAACAAAATCAAAAGACAACTGACAGAATGGGAGAAGATGTTTGCAAACGACATATCAGATAAAGGACTAGTGTCCAGAATCTATAAAGAACTTAGCAAACTCAACACCCAAAGAACAAATAATCCAATCAAGAAATGGGCAGAGGACATGAACAGACATTTCTGCAAAGAAGACATCCAGATGGCCAACAGACACATGAAAAAGTGCTCCATATCACTCGGCATCAGGGAAATACAAATCAAAACCACAATGAGATATCACCTCACACCAGTCAGAATGGCTAAAATCAACAAGTCAGGAAATGACAGATGCTGGCGAGGATGCGGAGAAAGGGGAACCCTCCTACACTGTTGGTGGGAATTCAAGCTGGTGCAGCCACTCTGGAAAACAGCATGGAGGTTCCTCAAAATGTTGAAAATAGAACTGCCCTATGACCCAGCAATTGCACTACTGGGTATTTACCCTAAAGATACAAACGTAGTGATCCAAAGGGGCACGTGCACCCGAATGTTTATAGCAGCAATGTCCACAATAGCCAAACTATGGAAAGAACCTAGATGTCCATCAACAGATGAATGGATCAAGAAGATGTGGTATATATACACAATGGAATACTATGCAGCCATCAAAAGAAATGAAATCTTGCCATTTGCGACAACATGGATGGAACTAGAGCGTATCATGCTTAGCGAAATAAGTCAAGCAGAGAAAGACAACTATCATATGATCTCCCTGATATGAGGAAGTGGTGATGCAACATGGGGGCTTAAGTGGGTAGGAGAAGAATCAATGAAACAAGATGGGATTGGGAGGGAGACAAACAATAAGTGACTCTTAATCTCACAAAACAAACTGAGGGTTGCTGGGGGGAGGGGGTTTGGGAGAAGGGGGTGGGATTATGGACATTGGGGAGGGTATGTGCTTTGGTGAGTGCTGTGATGTGTGTAAACCTGGTGATTCACAGACCTGTACCCCTGGGGATAAAAATATATGTTTATAAAAAATAAAAAATTAATTAAAAAAATATATATTTTGCCTCTCTTTAATCTTTACTTTTTTAAAGTTTTGGTGAAAAAACAATGATTTTTTTTCTTTTTCATCCATAGTTTATAACTCTAGCATAAAAAAGAAAATAAATTTCTCTGGTTACATCATTTCTTCCACCAAACTCCACATTAACTGAATCAGGCCATACTTTACAGTAGCAGTGATTAAAAGAACAGAGAAATTTTTATGCTTAGTCTATTTTTAAAAAAAAATTTTTTTGAGGTATAACGTACAGAAAAGTGCACAAATATTAAGTTGCAGCTTGATAAACTTTCACAAATGAACATGTCATTGGCACCAAGACCAAGAAGGACAAATAGAACATAATCAAGACCTCAGAAGTTCCACTTACGCTTTCTTTCAGAACTTACCCAACCCCTCTGACAAAAAGTAACCATTATCTTGATTTCTAATACCATAGGTTAGTCTTGCCTCTTTTTTGAATTGATGTAAATGGAATTATACTCTATGTACTTTCGGATATCTGGCTTCTTTCATTCAGCATTATCTTTGTGAGATTCATTTACATAGTATCTTATAATCTGCTTCCACAATTTGGGGCATTTGGGTAGTTTTCAGCTTAGGGCTACTTAGGTAATGCTTCTACGAATGTTCTTGTTCATGTCTTTAAATGACTATTCTCATGCATTTTTATGTGGTATTTCCCTAGGAGTTGAGTTTCTGGGTTATAAACAATGTTTGTGTCCAGCTTTAATGGGCTACCTGTTGTATATTTATCTGAGAATAAGGAAAAATGTCTTCTCCAAAAAAATGACTACATATAGGACTGGCTAATAATTTGCAGGTCATAGTCCAAACTAAAAATACAGGGCTCCTTTTTTTTTTTTTTTTAAATTTTTAAAGCAAGTAGTATAGTTAGAGGTATAAGTATTTTTTCCCTCTTTTCTTTCATATTTCTATTAACTTGGTATATAATTAGATTATGAGTAAAAGGGGGTGGGAGGTTGGGGGAACCAGGTGGTTGGTATTAAGGAGGGTATTGCATGGAGCACTGGGTGTGGTGCAAAAACAATGAATTCTGTTATGCTGAAAAATTTTTTAAAAAGATTATAAGTAAAAAATTAATTGAAATTATTAGCATGGATTTTACCCTTTACATCTATGATATACAATGGCAGCATTAAATGCAATCACAAGAGCATTTAATTTATATGAAGAATCACCAAAACTGCATAATTCTTTTTTCAGAGGGAACTTTGAGCTGGCCAGAACAAGCACAAGTCAGACTCAAGAAGGTTGGCAGAAGGAAGATGGAGCCCCCTCAAGGTACAGAGCTGGCCAACAAGTCTATCTGGAGCACAGTATTCTCAGTGTTGCCTTCTGGCCTTTACAAGCAACCAGGAGGTCACCCCATGGATAGGTCAGGTGCATGCTCAGGTCTGATGAATGACAGGTTCTTTTTTCCACCAGCTACTGGGGCAATACACAAGGCCCACCTATGGATGGGCTCTGGGGAAACTGAAGCAGGTATCTCACCTTTCCACTAGCCCACTGCCCCAACCTACAGTGTACAGGTAACTCCCAAGTTTCTTTAAAAATGGGCAATATTGGTTCCATACCATAGTGGGGGCAATTGCTACCAACTGTTTCCTGAAACTTCCCCAGTGCCAGACCCTGATCCTCATCAAGCCTATGCTCCTGTCCAGATCTCTGTCAGTGTTAGAGGCAGTGAATTGAATTTGGATCTCTCTTTTCTTTTAATCACACTCAGTGGATGCAATGGGTTATCTACCTCTACCCTCTAGAAGGCAGCAATGTCATAGGACAGGGCAGGGAGACAGAAAGGGAAGGTCAGGCAAGGCCTGGACTTAGGGGAAAAGAAAGAGTGGTAACTAGGAGGGTAGTGCTAGGTGTCATTGTGAATGAACCTAGGCTCCAAATTCCTAGCACATAAACCATTGTCCCATGGGGCTTCCATACAAAAGAGGAGTTGAAAAATACATTTTGTAAGGCTGTTAAAACGGCATCAATATGGCTTTAAATCAAATGTGAGGCCCTTCTGAGCCCAGCACCATGTCTAGTCACACAGAAATCACACATCCATGGAGCCATCCTGAGAAACCAAAAAACGGCCACTGACCACAAGGGGACTCCTATAAAAGAAAGTGGTAGATCCCTTATGGTAGATCCCTTATATCTTCTTGTATTTTTCAGCAACATCTATAGTTATATTTGAATTATTTGAATTATTATATATCAAAAACAAAAGCATCTTTGATGCGATGTTGTAAAAATTATCTAGAGAAAATGGAATAATAGGGAAAAGAAAGAGAAAGTATCATGGCTTGACCAAAAAGAGACCAGGATAGGAACCTCTCTAAAGAGGTGAAAAATAACAAAAGCAAGCAAGCAAGGTGTCAGGTTCAAGGAGATCAGCTAAGATAAGATGGAGCAGAAAAGTTCCAGAGAGCTTATAAGTCAAACATGTGCTTAGAAAGAAAACACACAACACATATTTATGAACTAAAGTTCTAGAAGTCAGAGATTCAGCTAAAAGAAATACACGAAAGTAAGACTGGTGAGTTCTCAATGGAGGCCACTTGCAATATGGCTATTTATAATGCTTGATGACTGCAGGTAGGTGAAGTTAGACCCAAGGATGTTCACTATAGCTATCAAGTTTTAAGACATTTGTGTGAAATCTGCATCCACTACATACCAGGTCTCACCTAGGGGTGGGCCTAAGGGAGAATTTCTGAGAATATGTATCAACTGAAGTAAAATATTTGTGAAGAAAAAACATACCATGGCAGAGGAAATCAATGGTAGCTATTATCACCAACAGGCCAGTCCACCCTCAGAAAGACATGCAGGACCTAGAAAGCAGATTCTAATCCACTTGGGCATAGAATTCTGACATTTCATATTTTTTCAAACGTGGTCAAGAAGAAAGAAACACACAGACACTGAGAACATTTCCAGCTGTCTCTGTGGGCTCCTCAGTCTGTGAGGTGGGCATGGCCAGAGGAGAGCCAAAGGGACCAGAGTAGAGACCCCCAGTACTCAGCTAGGACAGTACTGACCACCCACCCCCACTATCACCAATATGACTTTCACCAGCTGTCTCACCCATCAGTCTTTACTCCCTGCCTTATAATATTCTGATCCTTGATTTTCCTCAACCCAAGGAATGACTCTAGTTGTTATAATGCTGTAAGTTATATAGCTTCTTTTTATCTTTATGAATTATGGCAAATTCAAGGTTAGCTTATAGTGAAAGATGGCCATTTTGCTTTTCCTTGGTTCAGCAATATTAACAAAAAGCCACTGACCAATAGAACATATTCTTCTTAAAAAAAAAACAACACAGAACATATTCTTCTTGTGATAATATGAAGGAAAAAATGCATTTGATATAGAAGACTGTCTTCTAGGAACTCTAGAAATGATTTCATTGATCTCAGACATCTTCTAGCACCACTTGAGTACTCCAGATGATTTTGCCCTCTCAGTTCACTCGCTTCTACAATTTAACCTGCTGTTTTTCAAAGTAATCATCAAAATTTCCATTTTTTCAATAGCTGTAGATTCAGAGAAGTGGTTAAATCTTCTAACACATTAATAATGGCCGTAATGAGAGGTAGTTTCTAGATGCTTGTTTTTCTCTAAATGTGTCAAAAATGAAGAAAGCCAATTTCCTAGAGAATAACTTTGAAGGCTGTTGGGTGATTGGCCAAATTTGGAGGATATCTTTTAGGACCTGATTATCAAGTTAGGGAAATAGCAGTTTAGAGTATAAAAACTAAAGAAAATAGTGGGTGTGAGATGAAAATATCTGACAAGGTGATATCAGAGAATAAATCATTTTACTTCAGAAGTCTGGAATGCTTTTCTATGCATGTCCCAAACAAATCTTTTCATTCAAGTTGTGCCAAGAGTCAGTATTGGCACCTTACACTGACACTGTATCATCAGTCAAAGCAGTCTATTCTAGCTTCTGAAGGTAAAATCGTCCCTGTTGTATTGTGCACATGTTAACTTATCGAAGGCAATGAATCTGAACCATATTAGCTAATATTAATAATTTACTTGATGCTGATTATCTGGGAAATAGTGTGGATTAAGAAGGTGAACTGATGCAGCCACTGTGGAAAATAGTGTGGAGGTTCCTCCAAAAGTTAAAAATAGAACTACCCTATGACCCAACAACTGAACTACCAGGTATTTGCCCAAAGGATACAAACATAGTGATTTGAAGGGGCAAATGAACCCCAATGTTTATAATAGCAAATTTCCACAATAGCCAAACTAGGGAAAAAGCCCAGATGCCCATTGGCAGACAAATGGATAAAGAAGATGTGGTATATATAAACAATGGAATGTTACTCAGCCATCAAAAAGAATGAAATCTTGCCATTTGCAATGACATGGACGGAGCTAGAAGGTATTATGCTAAGCAAAATAAGTCAGTCAGAGAAAGATAAATATCATATGATTTCACTCATATGTGGATTTTAAGAAACAAAACAGATAAACATAGGGAAAGAGAAAGAAAAATAAAATGAGATGAAATCAGAGAGGGAGACAAACCATAAAAGACTCTTAAGTATAGGAAACAAACTGAAGGTCCCTGGAGGAGAGGTGGGTGGGGAATGGGGTAGCTTGGTGATGGGCATTAAGAAGGGCACTTGATGTAATGAGCACTGGGTGTTATACGCAACTGATGAACCACTAAATTCTACCTCTGAAACTAATAATACACTATATGATAATCAAGTTGAATTTAAATTAAAAAAAATTTTTTTAAAGATTTTATTTATTTATCTGACAGAGAGAGGTCACAAGTAGGCAGAGAGGCAGGCAGAGAGAGAGGAGGAAGCAGGCTCCCCGCTGAGCAGAGAGCCCGATGCGGGACTCGATCCCAGGACCCTGAGATCATGACCTGAGCCGAAGGCAGCGGCTTAATCCACTGAGCCACCCAGGCACCCAAAATTAAAAAATTAAAAAAAAAAAAAACTGAACTGGTAAGTACATAGTTTTTCATATACATATTCAGAGAGTCATTTGCAAAAAAAAAATATATATATATATATATATATACACAAGAAATGTGCATCCAAACCTACCTAAAATAGGGTTATGCATGTCAAAATGCTGACAGTGTTATGTGATAGAATCATCTGTGAATCTCTAGCATTCCTGCAAGACTGCAGGACCATGACTGCTTCTCCCCCAGGCCACCTCTCCAATTGTATTTGCAGTAAGCAACCTTCACAGTTGAGGTAATATCTCCCTTTGGGACAAAAAGCAAGCTTGCCTCCTGCTAGCTATAAAAATGTGGATTCCCCAAGCTCCATGTTCCTCAAGTGTGATGCAGTCAATGTGCCTGAGCCCATTTTGTGTTGCCCCTGTGGAATATGGGAGCAAGGCTAGTAGATGCAGGTATGGCTATTCATACTGCTTATTACAGGGCCCTGAGGAATAAAGCGTCTTGCTTCTGACCCAGGAACCTCACGTCTTCTGGCAGCATCTATGAGGCACTAATAGGCTAATTTATTAGCTTTTAAGAGGTTAAATTTATTCTAAGACTAAAGGACTCAAATATAAAATACTAAAACACAGTTAAAATGGAATATCCAAATAGTCTAACTTTAATTTCATTTCTAAGGAAAATGGAAAGAAGGAAATAAACCAAAGAAGAAAGGAACAAAACTATTTTATAGACAGCAAGGCAAGAATACTCAACTGGCTATTAAGTAATGTTCCTCCCCTAAAAACAATGCTTAATTGTGTGGGTGTTCTTCCCAATTGCCAGCTGGACCTAAAGGAGTTGCCTGTAAGAGATGACTTGATAAATGACAGAAAGCATTTATTTTAGATAAAATTTTGTAAACAAAACACAGCTGTGACAATGTGTTAAGCAGTGAGTACATTTCATCTTGAGACAAGGAAACCATTAGCCAACACGCTTCCAGAGTGAGAACTTTAAAATCATTTTTTTTAAAAATCAGCCATTTAACTGAGTATATCTCAAATATGGGAGGCACACGTGAATCAAAAATTCAATGCTTGAATAGTACATTTCACTTGTGCTGCACCTGAGCATTCCAATAGGTAACTATAAAGTAGTAATAGTTATAAATGAACATCTAAATAGACAAAAATGTACCTTGACAACTGCTACCCCAAATACATATGGAAAAGTCATACGTATTTTATAGTTGAAAGCTGAAAAACGAGCACTAATGGTTAGAGTAGACATGCACTTTGAACTCAAGTATGCTTTGATTTCATGTTTTCTAAAAATTAACCAGTTAATTATTTAAACTGCCAGCATTCATCAATGGTAGCAGCTTAACTGCATTTGTTAAATCCAGAATCCTTTGGTGTGAAATGCATATTATGAAAATCAAATATACTTATGGAATGCCAACATAGGCTTATTTCTGATTACTCTTCATCTGAACATATATGTTCTAATGCTTGCCTTTCTGTACTGAAGTATAAATAAAAAATACAGTTGACAAACTTATAATGCACTCTGTTAAAAATATATATATATATATACAAGCCAAACACAGAAAACAAGGGTAACAACTAGAGGCCTTGTGTTTTAACTCACATGAATATTTAGTATGAGCCAATCTCTGTCATACACAAGCAACATAATAAAACGCAAATGAATATATGTATGTTAATACTCTTTTGCCAGTTATATCACTAGCTGAATTACACTTAAATAAATATGGATATTCTCATCTTTAAAACTTAGCAGTTTATCCTCATCAGCAGCTTAAAATGAGTTAATTTCTGAATTTGTCTTGGTACTCATACTACAGGAAAGATAAGTTTAAGTATCTACATATATTGTAAAATCACTTTGGTTTTTGCTCAAGACTCTGAAATTAAGACTTGAGATGAGAGAGATCAAGAGTCAGATGCTTAACTGAGTGAGTCACCCTGGCATCCCTAGTATATATGTATATTATAAAACTTCAGCCCAAAATGATTGTCATTTTAAAAAGTAAATTTTATTCTAATATTTCTTGTTCTTTCAAAATTAATCTAGCTTTGAAAATAAAATTGTAAAACAAAGAAACAGATCAAAAAATATTTCAGTCATTTCTGAATGTCTGGATTTCATGTGTACATGGCTTCTTTTACAAGTGTATACCATCATCTGAATTTTACATGTATCCATTAATACTAAAATCACTGTTATCAAATTCAAATTGCCTAAGGCATTTATTTCTTAAAACTCATTTCATGGTAAATTTTTTTTAAAAAGGTTTTAATTAAGGTCGAGTCTGGCAGCAATGCCGTTTCTATGACAACTCATGATTTCAGCATAGTTCCTTCAATGTAGGATTCAAAGTGAACAATTCTAATTGGGGACACATTTAATGAAATTTTTGTCTTTTGATTTAAAAAAACTCTTCCTTTAAAACTAAAATGTTTGCAACATTTTCAAGTTGCTTTGAGTTAAAGAGATATTGAAAGAAACTGAGTTCACTCTCAATTTTATAACAATTATATTCTTGGATAACAAAGTCTGAGTCGGGTAATATCTAACATATAAGAGTTGCACAATTTATCAAGACTTTTAAAATACCCTGCCAAGTGTTGGTATAAATACACTGTTAAGCCATGAGAAAATAAGAAGATATTTTACAAAATTGCCAGAATCCCAGAGATAAAAGGCTTCAATAGTGATTAAAGAATGGTTTGGTAGCACAATAAGCTACAGATTAAATAACAAAAACAATAGATTACATGTCTTGGGGACATATACTCTCTTGAATACCTTTTTGTATTTGTTTGAAATGGAAAAATATATATTGAGAACTCTTATTAATACTACTTAAAATCATTAATTTATTAATAATAAAATAGAAATTTCCTATGATGTAATCATTTTCTGATAAATAGTTCTTAGGAAATGATAGTTCAATGAGCTACTGAGCTATTGAGAGAGGGGAAAAAAGCAAGGAGGAAAGGAAAAGAAAAAAAAAAAGAAAAAGAAAGAAAGAAAGAAGGAAAGAAAGAAAGAAAGAAAGAAAGAAAGAAGGAGAATCAAGAAGAACACCAGAGAGGTGAAGAAAGTAAGTCTAAGCACTTAGGGCGCATCAGTACTTTCTATCATCCCTGAAATCAGTTCATTGTTTCAAATCATCATGAGATGTATAGAGGAAAGGCTTAAAAAACAGTATTACACAAATTATCACAAGTTCACTAGCCTTTCTTTAGAATAAGAAGTCAACCTACAATATTAAAAGACTAAGCTATATTGAATTATATTGTGAACAGTCTTTGGAAAGTTGCACAACGTTTGTTTATTTCTTTGGCTGTTAGGATCATTATGATTCAAATAAGAATACCACTACTCCCCGTATCAAATTAATAAAATAATTAACATTAATAACACCCTGGTGAAAGACTTATGAGAAATTTGGATGTTTGTACAAAATACCTCTTAGTGTTTTCTGAAACTGAAATAATTCAAATGAAAAAGACAAAAGTACAAAATAATATTACTTTCAAATTCGTACTAAACACTCAACTACCACTCAAGACACTTACTCCAAAGAAAAGCTGCAGGAAGTTTCAACAAGTTTCTGTACTACCTGTGAAATTTTCAAAACACTTGGCATTTGAAAAGATGATAAATACTTAAGAAGACCTCAGAGGTCACTCTTTTCAATAGAGCCTCATAATAACGCGTCACTCAAAATCTAAACAAAAGTATATAATCTCTAAGTAAAAGAATACATTACTACAGTGCCCTTTTTGTATCTTAGTTGCTAAATTGCTTTGGATGGAATCTGGAAGAATCTAGCTTTATAACTCTGCTTTCTCTAAATAATGTTAAATTTCAGACTTGATTTTAAATTGCTGCATTATGCATTTCTAAGACACCTCCACTGAGCTAAGCATAAGCATCAAAAAAATAATAATAATAATAACTTGACTGTTTCCAGTAGATCATGAAAATACAGGATTAGATATCCAAGTGGTTTGTCCCAAGGCAGCATTTGGGCCCACTGAGGCCTGAACTCTAGAACTATAGGTTAAGGGAGATGGAGGTGGGTCAAGCAGTGGTACCCCTTTACCTGTGATGAGCACTGTTGCAGTTCTTACTTCTAGCAGGTGGACATTTATTGATTCCCTCTCAACCATTTCTTAGCCACCTTTCCATTCTCTGACAACTGCACGAATTTCTCAGTTCTCTGTTTGGGTACAAGATTCCAATCTTTCACATTCAGAGCTATCTTTTCAAGACAATGATGTCACCTTTTCATGTAAACCCTTAAATGGCTTCTTATGATCTGATCATATGCCTGATCCCAACCTGCCTTTCCAGACTCATCTCCGTCAACTCTGACACTCCCTCCCTTCAGGACACTTAACTGATCACCATTTCTTAAATCTGTATTTTCATGCCCCCAATATTTTCCTCAAGTGCTTTCATCTTCATGCTTCCTAAAATCTTAACAGCCTTCCACATAAAATCCTGTTGGAAGTTTGGTCTGACTCACCTAATCAGAATTACTCTCCTCCTTTGTGTCACCCTGCAGTGATTTTTTTTTTTTTTACCCCCCATCATCTCCATTTCCTAATCACTATGATTTTTTTTCATCTAGTATCATATCTGTGCTTTCTCTAGCATTTCATTCAGATATTTTATGACAGTACTCAGTGCGTTGTATTATAGTATATCTGCTTCTGTATTTTTTCATTTTCCTCATACACTGAGTTTCTTGGCAGCAGGGTTATTCAGTTAATAGCTAACATTTATTAAGGGCTTACTAAATGCAAGGCATGTTTTGAAGCACTTAACATGCATAAACTCATTCGATCGTCGTAAGAACCCTAGAAGGTTGGACTATTATCCGCAACTCTTGCTCCTAATCAATTCCTTACACTGCCTTTTTCCTTCCTTCCTTCCCTCCTTCCTTCCTTTTTCTTTCTTTCTTCTTCCTGCCCGCCTGTCTACCTTTTCAATGTCTATTATTCTAACATGTAGCTGTATATGTTTCTTGAGTAAATTAATTAACTTTGTTTGAATATGTATGAACAAGTCCTAGGAAAAGGTAGGCACAGTGTCTTCCCAAACACACTCTTAAAAAGTTTAATAAATCTAAGTTAAATTATACATAAACAGTTCTGCTTCCTTAGTTTGAAACTGATGATAACCAGAATCCATTTGAAGCAAAATTTAAGTGTACTTTTTCAGAGTACACTGATTCATTTCATTGATTCTTTTTTAAAAAGGCAAAACAAAATAATCATGTTAAAATGTTAAAACATGTAATAAATAATGGCAATAAACCCCTCCGTCCTACACTTAAAGGGTTTTATTGAGTGACTTTATAACGTAAAACTGCTTTTAGAGATGACAAATTTATAAGCTTTCAGCTGACATATCAATGATTAATGTATATGACTTTTTCAGCTTGAAATCTGTTTCTAGGTCTAAAGATTCAGATACCAAAGTTTACATCTCTACTAATACATTTCCCTCAGTTTGAAACATCATTTTTATGCATCAGAAAGATAACTGGTGTCACTTTAATTAAGTATTTTTTGTTTGTTTGATGTCCATGTCAGTATAATAATTGAGTAGTTAAAATCTGTACAGGATTATACGTCATACACATACACACACTTTATGCTGCTGAGAATAAAGCTCCCAGCAGTCAAGAAAAGTAACAGGGAAAAGGTTACAGAAGGCATTTTCCCATGAGCTTTTATTCCCTGCATTCATAAACCTTCCTGTCTGAGGAAACTCAGATGGTCACGCACACTAAAAATTACCCAGAGAAGAAGGGTAGGCTTATCCTAAGATTGCCAAGCAATGACATATTTATTTAGCTTTATTTCTTGAAGATAGTCCAAAGATTTTATACAATTCAAGCCTGAATTCCTAAGTTATACCGATTTTTTCAAAATGGAACCCAAATACCATGAAAGAAGTGCTACAAAAGTTTCAATGTACCATTCCTCTTCCTCACAGTGATCATCATATATAGCCTACACATTTTAAATGCATGACTCAGGGCTCTTTCTTGTTCCTGATTACATCTACTCCAGACACGGACTTAGACATTGTTTGGGAACATTCAACATAGATACCACTTCTGGAGAAGACATGATGAATTACTACAACATGTCCTAGTACAAATTTGTTTGTGATTAATCTCAGATTTCATTATCTAACATGAAAGAATCATATTTTACATGTCTTAAAATATTAACTTATTTATCATCAACTTTTAAATTTGTATAATCCCATCCATCATTCACGAAGAGTGAGGCAATAGGATCTGGCAGGTGTCCCAGTTTTATTTAACTTGGTTTAGAAGCTAACTATAGTACACTTTGTGAGGCACTGTGGGGGCAGCTGAAAGATCTCACTAGAACACTCTCTCAATTGCAAGACCAAACGTAGGCATAGAAGATCCCTTATTTTTATTGTTTGTGTCGGGATGAAGCAGTTTTTTTCTAACTTAAGGTTGATTTAACTATTAGGCACAGTGGGTGCAGTGCCTCGGGCCCATGCTATATTTAGAGACACAAGGAAATTTTATTTCTTTTAAAATATGAAGAAAGTGAATAGTAATGCATATATCTTAATGAGTCCAACCTAGGCTTATTTTTTTCTTTGGTGAAAGGAGCCCAAGAAAGCAAAAATGCTTATGGCCCAAGAAGTCATAATGCAGCCTTGATCTTAGTTGATCTTTATGCTGAGTGGATTCTTGACAGGCTTTAACATATGACTGTGGTTGTCAGAGAAAGAGCCCTAGACTAATAAACAAGTCCCGGGTGCACAAGTTATGAGTTTTGTCAAGTGGACAAATCACTTAACCTCCTCTACCCTCAGTTTCTTTATCTATAAACAGTAATAATAATATTAGCAGCTTATGTACTTGGCACTGTCCTAGTTTCAAGTATTAACTCATTTAGTGCTAGCACGACTTGGAAAACGGTGGAACTAAATGAAGCAGGCACTAGAATAACCATTATACACCTGCCTAAGCTGAGGCTCAAAGGCTGACCTGATTCTCTAAGTAGTCACAGTTATTGAATAGTAGAACAAAATCTGAATCCAATCTGATTTGAACACCTGTTTTTCCTTTCCAGAGTCACTGTGAAGATCAGTAGACAAAGGAAATGATTTCTAAACACCTAAGCATCATTTAAATGTAAAGTAGTTAATTGCAAATGATGGCACTTGCTTTTGCCAACATCTTTCCCCAAGGTGTTTTTTGATTTCCATATGAGAGGTACGTGTAGATCAAATTACTTGTTTATCATCTAGGTTTTATTCAAACTCATGAAATGGTAATGTAAACCGAGTCTGATATGTATGTGTGTGTATACTATGTATTATTTTAGCCATACACAGGTATATATTATAAGGAAATTGCTGGCCAATTATTAAATTCAAATTAAATTTTAAATTGTTCAAAACACAATGAGAGTCTTTAAAAAACAACTTCATTCAGTAGGAAACACACCCACTTTAGAAGCAAAATGTAGACCACACTTTTCTCCATGTGGAAATCTTATTAGGGTGAAAAGGCAAGTAAGGCTCTAACTCAGAGAAGATAAGGGATCTAGAGTTCTTCCACCTTTTATGGTTTGAGAAGGCCCATGCTTTTCCCCAAGAGCAGAATCCTCTAAGGCAGTAGGGGTTAAGTCATCTCTTGGGCAAAAGGAACAGTTCCCATTACAGGTCAAAAGAAATACCACAGAATAGAACCCTAGAATATTAGTAGTGAAAAGGATATGGTTTAATATCTGTTGTCTCCTCGTTTTATGAAAGAAAAAGACCAAAGCCTTTTGGTGAGATGGTTTGAGTAGATTTGTGGCAGAATCTGTTTGCTAGTCTAGCACTTACCTCATAATAATATGAGAAGTATTAGTGGGAGAAACATTCATTCTGCTAATCAAACCAGAAGACCAAGGAGATGACATTTGAGACTTATTAGTAAATGGGGAAAGCCCCCAATGCCTTTGTGTGGGGTGAACATGAGCAATCTTGCTTAGAATTACTGGACACGTGGTATAATAGTCACCTCCCACCAAGACAGAAATAGGAGATAAAATCATTAAACAATGACAAATAAGTACAAGAATGAAAATTAACCAACTCTCTGGGTTGCACAGGATTGAGAGGGCTCCCAAGACACAGGATTTTCAGTATTAAAACTGAGAATGACCCAGGAAAACCTGAATAAGATGCAAAGATGTGGGGCACCTGCATGGCTCAGTTTGTTATGTGGCTGCCTTCAGCTCAGGTCATGATCTCGGCGTCCTGGGATAGAGCCCTGCATTGGGTTCCCTGCTTAAGAGGAGTCTGCTTCTTCCTCTCCCTCTGCCTCTTTCTCCAGCTTGTGCACTTTCTCTCTCTCTTTCACTCTCTCTCTGTCTCAAGTAAATTAAAAAAAAAAAAAAAAAACCTTTTTAAAAGATATTATTAAAAAAGATACAAAGACATTGTTTTTCTTTAAATTTTCAATGTACATTTCCTTCTTCCTTTTATTTTCAAATTTGCCTGCTGAGAATGTGATTGTTGGTATTTAATAACCATACAAATACATGAACACAGAGAAGAAAACAAGATACATACAAAGAAAGAGAAGATAGAAGGGAAGAGAGATAGAAAATAAACACAATAAATGTTACAAAATTCTAAGTGTTATTGAAAAAAACAATAGAATAGAGAAGGAGAATTGATTCAAGGCAGCAACTTTTTTTAGTAGGATGGCCAGGGAAGAGCCTCACTAAGAAGGTGGCATTTGAACATAGACTTAAGGGAGGTAAAAAAAGAGTGAGCCACATGCATTACTGGGGAGAAGTGTGATCCTGGCGGAAGGAACAACACGTTTGAGGACTCTAAGTAGAGAGCAAGCTTTATGCATTTGAAGAGGAGTGAAGGAAAAGTCTACTGTGGGTTGAAAGCAGGGTAGTAAGAGACAAAGCCTAACAGAAAATTCAGAATCTCCAAGCCTGTCTAGCCACATCATGTGAGGTAGAGTAGGCAAAGTTGGACTGCTAAAGACATTAAAATAACATTAACCACAAAACAGTTTTATCAGGAGGAATTAGAAACTAATACCTCTAGAGACTAACAAAGCAATGGTCCCAGTAAAAGATGTTTACCACAAACTACAGAAATAAGGTCTGAAGGCTTAGAGCCCTGATGAACATGTGCAGTAATTATATGATACGTCTCATGAGTTTTACAGATTGGGGAAAAATAGAGTCAGTACCTTTTATGTTTAAAATCAACAAATTGCTTTGGAAAATATTCTATATAACATTAATAATGTCATTTTCTATTCGCTTTGTATCTTAATGAGAGGCAACAGTGATATTAATTACATTAATATGAATAAAAAAACTAACTCCATTTCACAAACATGTGTGAATTTCCTCAGTCTTGAATTTCATAACAGGGAGCCAAGCTTGAGGAAAACATTTCTGATGTAACAGGTGGAGTGACTACAAAGTCAACACATACCTTCCAGAATTACAGTGTAAGCCAAAAGATATTTTGCAGATACACATGGTATTAGCCAGCATCTGGTCTGTGACCATGGTGGTGTGAAGAGCTGGAAATACTACTGGACTATTCTGATGTGGGAAGATGTGATCCAATCCTCAGTAGCTCTCTAATGACTTGAGAGGCCCCTCCTCCACTTCCTACACCATCCGCTTACAACTGGACAGCTGTCACAGACGACAGACTACTGATGAATCTACTTTTGATCCTCTCCACACCTCTTCCAAAATTATCCTTCCAGTTGCAAACATGATGATGCAATCATGCCATCCTCTTACTTATAATTCTTAAGGCACTTTTCTTCAACTTCAGAATAAATTCTACTCTCTTCATTTTGTAGCATAAAAGTCATTCATGACCAGATCTGTCAAGGTTTCATTTCCTGATAATTCTCCAGGTGGAATCTACATCTGTTTTCCCTTTTGTGCCCCTAATAATGTTATTTCTTCTCTCTTCAACTCGTGTGTTTCTTCTCCCCTTATTCCAATTGTTTCCTCACTTCCATTAGTTATTGCTCAGAGTTCAACTCCTTTATGAAGCTTTCTTTTATAGAACCTCCCCTCCCTTCTCCTCCTCTGTGTCTCTAAAGTAGACCCTTTAAAAGAGTTATCACAATGGATTTTAACAGATGCTTTCTCTGTCTTCTCCACCAGGCTGAATTATTTGAGTATAGGAGCAGAGACTTATTCATCTTTCTATCACTAGCTCTCAGAACAGTGTCTGATATTAAGTGATGCTTGTTAGAAAGATGGAAGAATGAATAGTTTGATGAATGAATAAAATAAGGACTATGATTTTGGGTAACTTAATCTATTTAAACCATAGTTTTTCATCTATGAAGATATTTTAATGTTGCTATCATTCACTTCAAACATGAAATTTGATTTTCAGCAGATTTCTGCCATTTGCATTTGCATCAGGGGTACATACGTATATTACAGGGTTTGAAATAATAGGCTCATATATTATCTGCAATTCCTATAGCAATTTTATTTTCAACCCCTAATGATGTGGCAATTATGTATTTTAAAATTTCATTTATAATTATGGAATTATTAATCAAACCTAAATATTAAATAATAAAGTAACTCGATACATCATTGGCTTCCAGTTTCTTTTATTTGTAGCACTGCAAGATTTTGTCATGCAAGATCACATACAGAACATGCGAAATAGTAAAAGTGGAAACCATAGTCAGGTTGAAACTGAATTGAGGATACTAAGCCTTTACTCTTATTTTCCTCTCCTATTTTCCTCCTGTGGGTCTGCATTGTGTACTTGCTGAATTATTGAAAAATAGCCAATTCTGCTAAGTAAAAAACCAGAAAACAAAATGTGGCAGATGAAACTCACAGGATGTATTAAGTATAGATGATGAGCAATTCAACTGGCTTCTAAAACAGGTAATATTCATAAGTGTTAAGTACAATTAGGCAAAAAGTATAAATAGAAAGCAAATTAGTAACTTGAAAGATATGGATATCTATCTCTTACAGATAGAATAAATGAAATATCTGATAAAAAATAAATGGAATAAACAGAAGTATCACTTAGAGATGGAAACAGATACAAAGCCCAGGTCATGAGCAATTCATGGTGGGAGCAAATCATGCCACCTCCAGATGGAAAGGTATATCATCACTAAGTCAGCTACACACACACATCATGTGTGACACACATCATGGTTCCATTTTGCTCCCATGTATGTTCTACCCTACGTGTGCCAAGAAAAGGCAAGACTATTCACCAGGTAAGTGAAAGTGAGAGCAACTGACCAGGTTCTGCCCCTGAACACCTCCAGTAGAACAAGAATGCATTGACTCCAGGTGCCTTCCTTCACTGAGCCTCCTTGTTCAATATAACCACATATTCAGTAATAAAGGCCAATGTAACGGAAAGAGAGAGGTGGACCATATAATGTTATGCAACACAGGATTCCAGGAGGATGTTCCTTCCACCCCTCTAGTACCCTATCGCAAATATGTTAACCCATCTCCAACTCTTTCTTCTTGCTTCTTCCTGTGTGTTTCATTTGGTTCAATAAACTATGTGAATCAAGCACCTTAGTATGGGTCTGTGAGTCTTTCTGTCCCTTGATTCTTGGTAATGTCTGTTGGTTAATATGCTTGGAGGCTACCATTGCCTCAATGTCATATCCCATATGAAAGGGGTCCATAGGGCTGCTTTCCATTTGGAAAACATGGTTAAAATGCAATCTTACACATCAATTAATAGTAGTCTACTTTCGTAAGCCTTTCTTTAATCTTAACTGTTACCAATCATGACTTAATTTAACATGGCTTTTATAGCATTCCCAGACTATATTACAACACTTTATTTTTAAAAAAATGTATTCTGAATTCTTCTCTAGGAATCTAATCCTTTACAGGAAATGCTACTACAGAGCTCTGAAATTTCATTACAGTTTGGCATCAAAATATATCCAACCCTCCTCTCAGCTTTCAATACTATTCCTCTGACTTATGTGCTTTGACATTTTATTAATGTATCCAATAAAAAGATATCTTAATTTTCATTCTTCCTGATGAAAAACTTTCAAGATTTTAAAATAAAATAATTTTTAGGTTTCTTTGCGGGTAAATAATATGCCTTTACAACATGATAAACATAAAATAGACTCCTAGCATGTTGATGGACATTATATTAGGTTGAACTTTATGAAATTGACATTTTTGTAAGTCTAAAACAGCCATATATTGGTACCTTTCTATAATTCAAACTAATAGTTCTACTCTTCTAATCATCATGTAGTTTAGACCCCCTGAAACACCAAATAATTTTTTGGCACCTGATTGAGAATTTCTAATGTTTCTATTGGCTCGTAACATGATTTCTCTCATTTCAGATAATTTGAACTTATGGAAAGTTCTTCCTAATTTTGAGTAAAAGTCTGCATCACTATAACTTCAGTTTATGAGCAAGGCATTATATTCTCTATCATTCAAGCCAGAAAACTTTTGAAATAGGACACTCTTAGTAATTATGGAGGGACAGCAGGTGTAACTTGAGAAAATGCTGGACACATAAACAAGGACAACCATCCTATGTATGAGTCACAATGAATATATAGGATTCCTCATTTACAAGCTATCCTTTAAAATAACTGATGATTTCTACTATTGCTGTTAACTTTCACTTTCATGAAAGTAAACATGACTCCATTTCCTTAGATCATTCCTCTGCTGGCATGACTTTGAACCCTATACATTTAACTTAGCTTAGTGTAAATATATTAAATATATATTACAAAGGAAGAGGAATCAAATTAAACTGAACACTGAGTAGATAAGTTAGGGAACTAATACACATCCCTAAATTAAGTCTTGGTTGTACATCCCCGGTCCCTCTTTCTTTGTTCCCTCTTTCTTTTTTTCTCTTCAGCCTACATTATTCTCCTTATTTCCCCCTTTCTCTTGTTATTATCTTGGGCCTGCAATGACAGAATTAATATTATTCAGCCTTGCATTTTTTCTCAAACATTAGAAACATGCTGACCTGTCCTAGAATCATTTTCATTGAATATAGATGTAAGTGTCCACTTGCTAGCTTCTTGCATAGACATCTATTTCTTATTCTGTATTGTCCTCTGTGTAACTGAAAACAAACTGAGAGATGGAAAGAGTGCATGGAACTTATTACAAGACTTTGTACCCAGTAGACAATAAATCAGTGGTTCTCCACCTCTGCTATTTACCATATTCTTCCCTGGTATGTAGCTAAATGCTGAAAGATGTGAATGTGCCTGCCATGTGCAGGAATTTGACTCCTACATCCTAAGAGATGTTCGTCTGGCACTAAACGGTTATATTAAGTGACACAATATTGGAAGGTGATGATATGAATTCTTTGAAATTATGATTACTTCTATAGGAATAGACACTGTGAGAAGTTTTTCTACTAGAGCAGTTTTAAAAAATTAATTGTTTTTTCTGTGTTTAGTGCAATTAATCCTTTCAACAGTAGTTTGAGTGCTAAAGAGCTTGCTTCAAACATGAAAAGTTTAAGATCCAATGTGATAAATATTTATTTGAAGAATGCTGGTTGACTAATATAAGTTAAAAAAAATGAGAGGGGCACCTGGGTGCCTTGGTGGGTTAGGCTGCTGCCTTTGGCTCAGGTCATGATCTCGGGGTCCTGGGATTGAGTCCTGCTTCAGGCTCTGGCTCAGCAGGGAGCCTGCTTCCCTCTCCCTCTCTCTCTGCCTGCCTCTCTAACTACTTGTGATCTCTGTCAAAAAAAATAAATAAAAAACCTAAAAAAAAAAAGAGAAAAAAGAGAATGAAGGGTATGTTTGCTATGTTCCTTTCTGGGTGAGATGACATTTCAGTTAGTGCTGAATCTAAAATCATATTGATTTATAGCCCATACTTGCCCATTGCCTCTCTCAGAATTTATCACATAATCTTAAAAATCCTAAAATACCTCCATCTAAAATAATTTTATCTCCCTTTCCCCATTACTTTGATACTCAATTGTACTTATTTTAAAAATATATTAAGTATTAATAGAATTTTTAAAATACGATGATAGCGGCAGATAAGCACACAATAAAACTGAAAGTTCATTCCACATTAAGAGATACTTTAAGTATGAGAAGCCAATCTGTTTATGTCAAGCTTTATTTTGGGACATTATCTTTCCCTTTAATAGAACACCACTTCCTCAGACTCCATGGGTTACTATGGTATCCTGCTTATATTTGCTTCTGCTAATGTTCTTGAGTCCATTAATGTTCAGTTGTGAAATTGTTTTGACTAGCAGACTTGGCAGTCGTGGCCAGTGTGGGACAACGAAAGCAGCTCCCTGAGCAATCAGAGTAGTACAGAAATAAACAGAGGAACGCATCATTGTCACAAGCTCATGTTCAATCGTCATGGGCCTTATTACTTAACAAGATAACCATAAAGCTGACAAAATGCCACAAACAATAGAAGTGAGTTTCAAGTATTTGTTGAGCATCTTTTTTCAAATTATCACTGGTCATTATAGAAAAAATAGCCTGCTTCTTTTGGTCAAAATATTTAATAATTTATAAAATTTAGAAAAGATACACAATCCTCTTTCACTGGTTCTGTTGATTCGGAAATCACAAGGAAAAGATGAAAAAGAAAGTATATGCCAGCTGAGTGTAAATATTAAGGATCGTTAATATAAAAACCATCTCTTACTGATTTATTATTAATCCTTTTAAATATTTTTTCTCTTATGAATAAAACTGAATGTAAAATAATTTTCTCCTTTTTTACAAGTGACTGATACACATATTACATGACACAATTAGCAAATTTGTTCACCATGGTTTCTGTAACCTTTTTAATCTCCTTGTATTTCTAGTTCTCATATGTGTTAAAATTTTAGAATCTGTACTAAATGTTAGAAAGAACACTTTAATAAATTTTAAATTCTCGTGGTGAGATACTATTTTCCCAGAAAAATCAGTGAGGTGGAACTAAAGAACATTCCTGAATCCTGGGTACTTAACTTCTTGATAAAAGATTCCTGACCAAAAAAAAAAAAAAAATTCCTGACAAATTAATTTAGCAAATCCACTCAGGTGTGAAACTGCATGTGATGGAGATAAGTAGCATTTAAGGGTTAGTCAGGAGGCTTTTAAAAATCCAATTTAAAAATTAATTAAAAAATAAAACTATCTTTTGCCATGCACAAATGTCATAATACTTAATATAAATGTTATATCTGATATCTTCATAGTTCGGTCTTGAATCTGAAAGTGAATTTGGAAATATCTGTCTTACCATTTTTATTTCTTCTCTGTCTTTTCCTTTTTTACTTTGTTTTATG
The DNA here is from genome assembly GCF_009829155.1 of Mustela erminea. Classification (NCBI taxonomy): domain Eukaryota; kingdom Metazoa; phylum Chordata; class Mammalia; order Carnivora; family Mustelidae; genus Mustela; species Mustela erminea. The sequence goes on from NC_045621.1 coordinate 76,921,564, forward strand.
GAAAATTTAAAACACATTCAAAAGTAGAGCAGTCAATATAATGAGCTCTCATGAATACAGGATTCAGCTTTGATGATTATTAACATTTTGTCAATCTTTCTCATCTATCTTCACCTTACTTATATTTACAAGAATATTTTTTAAAGATTTTATTTATTTATTTGACACAGAGATCACAAATAGACAGAGAGGCAGGCAGAGAGAGAGGGGGAAGCAGGCTCCCCACTGAGCAGAGAACCTGATGCGGGGCTCAATCCCAGGACCCTGAGATCATGACCTGGGCCAAAAGCAGAGGCATTACCCACTGAGCCACCCAGGCACCCCTACAAGAATATTTTAAAGCAAATCTCACACTGAATATCACTTCACTTGTTTACCTTTTGATATGTATCACTAGCAGGTAACACTTTTTTCCTCTAACAATTACAAATACTATTTCATATTTTACAATATTCCTAAGAATCCCTTAATATCACCATATATTTAGTTCATGTTCGAATTTTGTGATTTGCTTATACATATTTTTTTCAGTTTGTTGTTTAAACCAAGAGCAGCCCCTGCCACTGCACCCACCCCCAAGAAGATCAGGCATCATCATATTTGTTTAATATGTCCATTAAGTCTTAGTTTCTGTTCCCCACTCCCTTTTATTCATGTCACTCATCCTATAAAATACCCCATTTCAGATTTGGCTGATTTTCTCACTTCTTATTACCTCTTTTTTCACAGAAGACTATACTGGGGCTAAGAGAGATTCAATAACTCATCTGCTGTTAAAGGATGAGATAATAGAAGCATAGGACTGGAAGTCAGGTTCTCTGCTGTTGAATCTGCAGTCTTACAGTGTAGGAAAGAAAACCAGTGAGAAGTTTGGAGATTGACAACCTGGACTAGGTGCCCAGTTCCACTTAGTAGCTGAGTGACCTTAGGCACATTACCTAGATTCTCTGAACCACATTTCCCACATCTGAAAAATGAGGATGATTAATTCCTTCCTTGCCCATAAAATGCCTATTAAATGCTAGCTGCTCTTACCTTATTATTTCAAATTATATTTTTTCATTTCTTTGGAAAATACCAAGTTGGTTTTGAGCAAAAACAGTGGCATATTTTGGTTCCACTATAGGCCTGATGATAAGGAGTTAGAATTAGATGAGGTATTGTTTAATAGTCACTAAATCTTTTTGAATATCAAATTAAGCACTTTAGTTCTCTCCCATCTTTCTATCCCAGATTAGATAGATCGTAAAAAGCCCAATTTATAGGATTAGAGTTCCTCTTTAACTCTGCATTCTGTCTCTACCTTAAGATACACCTGCAAAAGTCACCTAGCAAGTATACATAATCCAGTGACACCATTTTCTCTTTTTACAACCCAGAACAGTGTACATCATTATTAAGCTAATCTTCTTGATGCACTGTTTTTATACAATAGATTCTTATCATCACATGTTTAGTAACTGTTTCTTTTTTGTTGAAATCTATTCATATTTAGAGGGCATAAAATTAAGTTCAGTTTATTTAAAATAGAATTGTTTAATTGATTAAAATGTAGCTACAGTAATAATAATTAAAGTGATCCTTCTCCGGTTTAATAAAGCACTTATTGGAAAGAGGGAAGGATGCCTTGAGGTTGTCACATCTTTTCCAAGATTAACTAAAGTAGATTTCAGGTCTTTAGTATGTTATAAAAATGAAGGATGCAGAACATTCAGTGGAGTAGTCAGCAGTGATAAATCCTGGAGCATGATCAAAGAAAATGAGAGCAGGAGATTCAGAAACCAAACTCTGACCATCAGGTAATGCCTCAAGACTATGGAGCACTTCCACTGATAGGACAAGAACCAAGGTTAAAACTGCAGTGGCATGAAGAATGAATTAGAAACAATGAATTTAAATTAAATTTGGCAGCAAATGATAGAGATAGGTTCGTTACTTGACATGAAAATGGGTATGAAGGCAGCCTTGGAAACAAAGTTCATCTTTCCCTTTCAGAAAAGAAGAAAAAAGAGTGGCTCGTTAATGAGATAAACTTTGAGATGGAGATGGGTGAAATTAATAAGGTCCAAGCCTGATGGACTCTAATTTCTTGAAAATATAATTAAGGACAGTTGGTTGAGTGCTGAGTTAATTTTTTAGGAAAGTTATTAAGATTTCCAGGAGTTGGTGAGTGAATGCGCATGAGACTGATTAGGAATCAAGAAGGGTTGGTTGCAGCTGGAAATCTTTAAAGATGAATGGCAATAGTGTCAGGCACTCTTTCTTTAGCACTGTTTGAATGTGATGAGACTGCACTACTGGTGAGACCTGCTGTCAAAGAGATTTAAGAGGAACTCCAACCCAGGTAGGAAGAGAAGTTCACGAGTGAGAAGCAATCTAAGAAGGACTATGATGAGGTAAAAGGCTATGGAAAGACGAAAAAAAGATTGTGGTCAGAAAGGACACTTTCAAAATTTAAGATCTTAGAAAAGGGTCTTGGGTGTGTGTGGCTGAAATAGTAGTCATTGGATTAGGGGAGGTTAGGGTTTGTTAAATGGATTACCATTGAGGATACTAAAGTTATGATATTTCATGTGCTTTCAGAGACCTTCCAACAAAGACCAAGAAAAGAAGAAAGGGAAAAACTGCAAAGAGAGGCCTTTTAAGGCTTCCCCTGATAAGGAGAGGAGAGAGGAAATGACCCAAACAAGTTGAATTTACATGTGTAAGAAATACAGGAGGAAAACCTCCCAGGGGTACAGGCTAGGCAGAAAGTTTTGGCCTATCCAAAGTAGCAGCTGGATGGAATCACAACTTAATGTCACCTGACTCCAGAATCACTGAAAAACATTAGAGCAACAGTTCCCAAAAAAAGATTATGAAAAAAGTGGTTATAAACTGTGCATTATAAACATTTCTTAAATATAGATTTCTTCCATATTAAATTATTCTTTTAATACCTACAGGCATCAGTTCCTATTTAAGGTCAAGATCCTGACAAATTTTGTTTTGTTAAGAGAAAAAAGCCAGAAGAAACTTCTCTAAGCAATATTTTATTTGAAATGTTATTTTTAAATATGGCCGTCAGGTTTCCTGAAATGAAAACTTACTCTGACAAAAGCTTGTCATTAAGCTTTGTTCAGCTCAAAAGGAGCTGAACAAAGGAAGAGGACTGCACAGAGACAAGATATTCACAGCTGCAAATAAAAATATGAACAAATTCTCCCCACTGTATCTCAGTAGACACCATGAAGTGTTTCAAATAGTGATGACAAAGAGCTAAACAGATAACACTGTTATAAGCCAGTATCATGGAAATTCCTTAAGCATAAAGGAGATATAACTTTCTGAATTACTGAGGAATCCAGGGCCAGGCAGGACAGAGGTGGGAGGCACACCCTCCACCCCAGGGTCTGGCTCTGGTAAGAGACAAGGTGCAATGCCTAAGAGAGTGCAATGCCAAAACTTCAGATCCAAATTCAGAAGCTCTTCATACTGGAGAAACAATCTGCATAGTAGTTCAGAGCACAGAAAAATTCAAGAATGTGCTGAATACTCAAAAGTAAGGTAGACCAAACCAATGGTTATCACCTGGGAAGCATTCCCATAGGAAGAAAATGTTTAAACACCAACCTGAAGTGTAAGTCAAGACTCCATTTCCTGGACAGTAGAGAGGCTGGACATGTCAACCCAGAAGCAGAGATTTGCCAAGGACAGGGATTTGGAGAGGGAATAGTGTACAGGCCAGCAGTCATCTCATTAGTAGTGAAAGGAGACTTAGAAAAAGGCCCAAATCCTGTGGAGTAAGACACTATGTAATGACAGGGAGGAATTGTTGAGGCTTGGCAACTTCATTACCTCACAAGATGGCAGGTCTCACTTTTGTGGTAGCCAGTGAAGAAGACTAGAAGGAAAAAAGTGTTATGGGAGCCTGGCTGATTTACTTGGATCATACATTTTGAATTTAAGTGTTCAGTATCAAGTACAGCATTGTAGCAGTAATGGAGTGGGAGCAATTACTATTCAACCTGCCTTTTGGGGCAACGGAGGGTAGCCTAATCTGATATGAGTACTATCAAGAGAGTAATTTCCAATGTTAACAAAGTAATGGAAGGCAAAGCCAAATGACAAAGGGTTGGTAAAGGAAGGAGGGAAGAAGAGAACAACAGTATAAATTACTTCTTCCCAGAATTTACTAGTAAAGCCACACTCCTTGTTTAAGAACTCAAAGAAACTTAACATTAGGTTACCATTTTTGGTCATGGTGGAATTATAAACACAAATTCCATGGGCAGTTCTAAAACTGGAAGAACTTGGTTGTAAGATGGTCTCTTGGATGAACCAGAATGAGAACGCTATTTCATAGATTTTCATTAAAGTGAAAACCACAGACTCTTGCAATATATGACAGTGTTCCATCTGAGGAACATAGAAGTAAATGAATGAAGAAAGGTAAAGAGGGGTACCTAGGGAACAGCAAAATTGAAAACTGGATTTTTTTTTTTTCACACTTAAGCTTGTTTGAAGGCAGTGAAGAAGGAATTAAGAGAAAGACAAGTTTATAAATAGAGTTTATAAATGTAGGGGATGTCTGGGGGAGAAACATAAAAAGCAAGAGAAAATACTAGTAGCACAGGAAAAGAAATTAAGCTTTCACTTAATGACTGCATTGAGTTCCAAATCATGTGCTACTGCTTAAAGGTATTAAATAAATATGAAAAAGGACAGAAAATAATAAACATTAATGGATCCTCCACTTTAATCATCCAATCATTCAATCAATAAATATTTTCTAAGTATTTGGGAAATGGTGGAGGAGAAATATTAGCCAGAGTATAAATGTGTTCAAAAATTTAAAATTTAGTTAGGTAGACAAATCCACATAAAAGATTAATGACTAATTCCTTGTAGCATATACGTATTATTATTTTTTCCTACATGATGTTTAAAAACTTGTATGTGCATTATTCATGTATCAAAGTAAAATAAACGACTTTTAAAGACTGATATGATTTGAATATCCACAAAACTACTTGAATATCCATATAGAAAAGACAAACTGTATCCTACCTCACATCACACAGAAAAATTAACTTCAGGATGAATCAAAGACCTACACATAAATTATAAGATTATAAAGTTTATAAAAAAAAATGCAAAGGTATTTTTATGACTCAGTGTAGGCAAAAAGTTCTTGGGACACCAAAAGCAGTAACCATTGGAGAAAAAATTGATAAAGTTAATCTCATCAAAATTAAACTTCTGTTCTTCAAAAGAGACCATTAAAAATTCCATTAAATAAATAAATAAAATTATTTATTAATAATACAAGTCACAAGCTAGAGAAAAATACTCATCAGACATATATCAACAAAAGACTTACATACAGAATATATAAAGAGCGCTACAAATCCATAATAAACAGAAAACAACCCAATAGAAAATTGGCAAATATTATATGAAATGTTTCACAAAGGAAGATACACAAATGGTCAATAAGCACATAAAAAGATATTCAATGTAAAAAAAATAATATTCAAAGTAACTATAGTCATCAGGGAAATACAAATTAAATCTAATAAGTTACCACTTTGAACTTACTAGATAGAGCGGGATAAAATTTTCTTATCAAATGTTGATGAAAAAGTGAAGCAAGTAGAATTCTCCTACATTGCTGATGAAAGAAAAATTTTATTACTACTTTGGAAATTAACATGATAGTTTTAATAAAGTTAAATATACAAACTCTTTATGACTTAGCCATTCTACTCCTTGGTATTTATCTATGAGAATTGAAAACATGTGTCCACAAAAAGATTTGTACAAGAATGTTCACAGTACCTTTATTCATAATGTTCCCAAATGGAAATAACTCACATATCCACAACAGAAAAGATGATGAACAAATTGTGGCATTTTAACACAATGAAATAATAAAACTTAGAAATAATTTATTTAAAAGGTTGGAAAACAGTGTGGAGATTCCTTAAGAAATTAATAATAGAGCTACCCTATGACCCTGCAATTGCACTACTGGGCATTTACCCCAAAGATACAGATATAGTGAAAAGAAGGGCCATCTGTACCCTAATGTTCATAACAGCAATGGTCACAGTCACCAAACTGTGGAAAGAAACAAGATGCCCTTCAACGGATGAATGGATAAAGAAGATATGGTCCATATACACAATGGAGTATTATGCCTCCATCAGAAAGGATGACTACTCAACTTTTGTATCAATGTGGACGGGACTGGAAGAGATTATGCTGAGTGAAATAAGTCAAGCAGACAGTGTCAATTATTATATGGTTTCACTTACTTGTGGAGCATAAGGAATAACATGGAAGACATTAGGAGATGGAGAGAAGTGAGTTGGCGAAATCGGAGGGGGAGGAAAACCATGAGACTGTGGACTCTGAGAAACAAACTGAGTTTTAGAGGGGAGTGGGGGTGAGGGGTTGGGTGAGCCTGGTGGTGGTATTATGGAGGGCACATATTGCATGGAGCACTGGGTGTGGTGCATAAACAATGAATTTTGGAACACTGAAAAAAAATTAAGTTTTAAAAAATAATCAAGTACTGATACACAAAACAACATGATGAACCTCGAAAGTATTATATTGAGCTAAAATAACCAGATTCAAAAGAGTGCATAGCAAGTGATTCCACTTATATGAAGTTCTAAAGTAGGGATAACCAAAGTAAGGTAATGGAAATTAGGACAGAGGTAGCCTCTGGGTGATGGGGATAGGGAGGGTGTAAAAATTGACTGTGAAAAGTTTTTGGAGAGACGAAAATATTCAGTATTTTAATCAGAGTCGTGGTTACATGTATCTGTAATTGTTAAGTTACACTGTACTAAATACCTATAATCTGTATTTTATTGTACATAAGTTATGCCTCAATTAATAAAAATAACTGAAATTGGACCAAATGACTTCTAGGAGTCTCTTCCTATCCTAATATTTTTGTCAAGATAACTTTCTAAGTATTAGGTTCAATAAAAATAACTACTGAGGGACGCCTGGGTGGCTCAGTTGGTTGGACGACTGCCTTCGGCTCAGGTCATGATCCCGGAGTCCCAGGATCGAGTCCCGCATCGGGCTCCCAGCTCCATGGGGAGTCTGCTTCTCCCTCTGACCTTCTCCTCGCTCATGCTCTCTCTCACTGTCTCTCTCTCAAATGAATAAATAAAATCTTTAAAAAAAAAAAAACTACTGAAAAAATAGCTATTGAAGGAAAGCTATACATAATACTCAGAGCTATTTGCATGTTCCTATTTTAAAGTTTAACATTATATAGCTCTTTAACGAGTTTCCAGTTGCAACTAATAAACTGTTCAAATAAAATGCTACCATATGTAACTCAGATGTCATTCACTGTATTATTTAGAGGTTCTTAGTCTTCAAACTTTCCCACTTACCTTCAGAATTACATTCCCATGAGAATCCTGCTTTTTTGTTGTTTCTACTCTTTACTATAAAATTTTATTATCTGGTGTTTTCATAGTTTTAAAGGTCATTGTTATTTTAGCATAGCTTTATCTGCATCAAAACTGAGTGTTTCTGATCTGAATATAGAATTTGCTTAGACTTAACATGTTCCACAAAGGCACATACAGCAAACTGAAAATTATTTTTGACAAAAACCTTTAAATTTCATTTTTTGAATACTAAGCCATTACAAATGAGAACGGGGAAGAAATTGTTTTAAATCCCATTTATGAATACTCTCAAAATTTAAATAACAAACTCGATTTTTTTTAAGTAACATAAAGAAAGATTTTTAAAACTTAATTAATCTTTAAGATAAATCTCACATGCTACATCAACACCAGTTTTTCTTAATTATCTTCAATTTAGCAATCTAAGTTGAACACAGTGAATTGCAACTCTTCCCCCCACCAAAAAAAAAAAGAAAGAAATTCATTCTAGAACTACTTATACCCATGCTTCATGCCAAATGACTTCACAAGATAGAATAATGACATAATCACGATTTTCTAAAATGGTTTAATAAAGTAGTTACAAATATCCTGGAATGTTAAAAGTCAGATATTAGATGCAATTCATTTTCATTCTCTCTTCCATCTCGGCACAAGTTATAAATCTTAGTTTTTTCCAAGTGAAACTGTGTGAATATAAAGCTACTGAAAGAGATCATGAGATCTCCTGGCCCTTGCTGACATGAGCTCTACAGATCCTTTCCTTCAAGCTCAGAAACTACACAATCCCAGCTGTTCAAATGTCTGACAGAAATAAGGGCTTGGAAGAGTTCCATCTGGCTGAACTTTAACAGCACAAACAGGAATAAAGCAATGCTCACAGAGAAGGATTTTGTAAAAGTAAATAATCTCACAAATGGAGGAAATAAAAATGCATCATTCTGTAAAGGTTAAGTGGAAAGAAATGTACAGTAACATAACATAAAATAAGGATTTAAGCATAAAGTATTAACAGAGCTGTTCTTACTTCAAGATAAAGATGGTCATGTAATATTTATGAAATATCTTTTCTTTCCAAAAGTGGATGTTTGTCAGAATCATCTTACTTGGTTGAAAACACCAGGTATGGTTTGTGTCAAGATGAAAATCTTTTCTATTCATCCATGATAACCCAGAGGCTTGAATAAGCACCTTACTTCACAGCATCTCATAAGCAAGCCTCTAGATTCTGGATCACCATTATTATGACCCACTTTGAAGCAATGCAGACAAGATCCACCAAAATCTTATTCTTTTTTGTTTTTGTTTTCTCTTCCTACACCCCTTGCTTTATGCTCTCCACTAGTACTTTGCTCTGCCATGCCTCTCTGCCTTTACTCATGTTCTCCCTGGCCCCCTCCCCAAAACCAATTCATCCTAAAAGACTCAGCTCTTCTTTAAACTTCCCAAGTTTGCTATCTCCTGTCCAGGTAGAATAAACCATTCCCTCTGCCCATTCAGATACAACTCCTTGTTCATTTTGAGAACAATGGCATGCATGCTAGGTTTCATACCTAATTTAAAAGTTATCTTAAACAGGATCATTTAAACAGTCTGTTGAGAAATTTGAATAACCTTATCTATTTTCTTCTTATCTGTTTTTAACAACCATTTGTAGATTTTTTTTTAATTGGGAAAATTATGTCTTCATCTTTGGGATATTTGTCATTGATAGGAACCTACAAAATCCAACTCACAAGCTAATAAGAATTATGGTCATTGCATAAATCAGTGATAATATCACTGCGTAAAACCTCAGCAGACCCATGACCAGTTATTTCAAGTGCACTGAAGATCACCTGAAAATGTACCAGTGTCCCAGAAGTGAAAAGTCAGACACAGAGCATGCTGGTGTGAGACTACAGAAGAATGCCTATCAATTCACAGCCAAGACTACTAGCCCGGAGTCATGGTTGTTATTTGAACGAAAACAATGATTGCATTAAGAAGTAGTAATGTACTCAGAGCATTTAAGGATCTGGAGGTGATCATGAAAGGTGTGTAGGTAATCAGATTATATGATTACTTTGATGTGACTGTGATAGATTTTCTTCATTAATCATGTGTAGTTTTGTGGGCGCTGGGTTTTGTTTTGTTACATTTCTCAGAAGAAATAGAATTGATGGAGTTCTGATAGATTTTAGATACTCAAGAGATTGTTTTTCATCTAGTAATTGGGAGAAAAGGGGATTTTCTTCACCTCCCACTCTATGGTCAGGCCCTTTCCAGCTTAGACACAAAACTTCTGAATTTGTTACTAGGGCATCTTATCGGCTCAAAATGTGATTTTGAATGGTTGCCAGAGAGGTCGGTGAAGAGTCCCTTTATATGGTTCTTGGAATGGGGGCAACTGCTTTCTTAAAGATCCTTAACTGACTGTGTCAGCATAAAGGCATGTGTTATACATAAAGTAGGGATTGCTCATAAGACCTGTATTAACTTTGTTCAATTTTGCTACCAAAGAATAATGTTTATGTATTTTTACTTTTTAATTTATTTTATTCTTGCTTAGAGATAATCATTGTTTCTGGACCACATGTTTTGTTTTGTTTTGTTTTGTTTTTTCACTAGGACACACTCATTATTTATTTCCATAACAATTATTGTTTATAGCATTTCTACCTTCAATAATATTAAAAGTAAGTTGTAAAAATAACCAAACATGTATCTGTGATAGGCAGAATTCTAAGAATAATCTCTAGTCATCATTATTCTTTTGTAACCTCCTTCCTTTGAGTATGAGGAGAACTTGTGAGTATGATGACATATCTGTGATTCCTGCTGTGACTACGTAACATGGAAAAGTTAACCTTAAAATAGGGAGATAATCCAGGTATCTAAATATAATCACACATGTCGTTTAAAAGCAGAGGGTTTTCCTTGGATGATGGCATATAAGAAAGGCAGAAGAGAAAGAGAAATTCAAAGCAAGAGAAAGATTTGATTCATTATTTGAAAATACAGGGGCCAAGTGCAAGGACCGGAACAGCACCTAGAAGCTGAAGTGTGGCTCCTGGCTAAAGCTTTCGAGGAAACAGAAACTGTAGTCTCATAGCAAATAACAAAATTCTGTCAGTATTAGGAATAAACTTGGGAGCACAGTCTTTCCTGGAGCCTCTAAGTGAAAGCCCTTCCTGGCCGACATCTTGATTGCACTCTTGTGATACTCTGAGTATAAAACCCAACCTCATGTGCTCAAATTTCTGAGCTAATAAATGGTCTTGTTCTGAGCTATTGTTTGTGATAATTTGTTAGTTAACAAAAGAAGACTAATATAGCATCTAAAACCATGAAACAGACAAGCTTGGTTTACTATCCAGAAAAAGGAGCTCAGTTTTAGGGCTATCTTCTTTTTTGCACAGAATATTTCAAAAACATGTTACTATTCATTAAACATCTAACTTTTCTGTTCTTGAACTCATACTGTTATTCCTAAAAGATTTAAACAGATAATTCCTAAAATATGAACTACAACATCTTGCACAAGTTAATAATTAAAAGTCTTAAAATTAATATCTTGTGAAAAACATTTGTGAAAAAAGTTTTAATAAAAGATTATATGTGATAAATTAAAAGTTTCCACAGATTAATTACTACAACTCATAATCAAAATAATCATTAACTACTCCTCACCACCAACATGATAAAATCCAGAATCTCTATCCAGACCCTTCATTCTGGTCCCAAATCTTTCCCCCACCTCATTTATAATTAATCCTCTTCTTAGATCCTCATCATACTCTGAAAATCTCTTTGGTTTTCTCTTCGTGGTTTTCTCACCTGGTCTAATATTCCTTTCATTGATACCTGGCTCCCTTTTCTTCCTCTCTTCCTATCTAATTTCCACACATCTTTTTTTTTTTCAACTTTATTAAGGACTGATTTACAAATATAATTGTTTATGTTTAAAGTATAGACCATTATGATTTGACATACATATACATTGTCCAATGATTACTGAGATCAGGATAATTAACACTACCAGATCTTACATAACTAACATTTGTGTGTGTGTGTGTGTGTGTGTGTGTGTGATGAGTGTTTAAGACCTACTCTCAGCAACTTTCAAGTACATTATACCATATTATTAACTAATGCCGCCATGTTGTACATTAGATCCTCAGAAGTTATTCTTCTAATAACTGAATGTTTATGCCCTTTGGACACCTTCCTAGGTATGTATCCATTCAGCCATTTAGGTTATTTCCATATCTTGGATGTTGTGAATAATGCTGCAATAAACATGGGAGTGCAATTATCCCTTCAAGGTATTGATTTCATTTCCTTCAGATACACCCAGGAGTAGGATGGTAGTTCTATTTTTAGTATTGGTAGTTCTATTTTTAGTATTTTGAGAAACCACCATGTTATTTTCCATAACGGCTATACCAACTTACATTCCCATCAAGAGTGAGCATTCCCTTTCCTTCACATCCTTTCTGACATTTGTTATTTCTTGTCTTTTTAATACTAGATATCCTAACAGGCAAGAGGTGATATCATATTGTGGTTTTGATTTGCATTTCCCTGATGACTGGTGATGTTAAGCACATTTTCATGTACCTATTGGTCATTGTATGGAACCACAAAAGATCCTGGATAGCCAAAGTAATCTTGGAAAAAAAGAGCAAAACTGGAAGCATCACATTTCCTGATTTCAAACTATTTACAAAGTTACAGAAATCAAAACATATGGCAAGGACATAAAAACAGGTATATAGACCAGTGGAACTGAATAAAAGGTCCAGAAATAAACATAGTCAACTGATCTTTGACAAGAGTGCCAAGAATATACGATAAAAAAATAATAGTCTTTTCAAAAAATGGTATTGGGAAAACTCAATATCTACATGCAGGAGAATAAAATTGGATCCTTATACTATATACAAAAATTGACTCAAAGGGATTAAAGACTTAAATGTAAGACCTAATATTATGAAACTCCTGGAAGAAAATACAGAGGAAAAACTCTTTGACATTGATCTTGGCAATGACTTCTTGGATATGATACACAAAATAGAGGTAACAAAAGAAAAAAATATAAAAATTGGGAGTATATCAAACTAAAAACTTCTTCAGAACAAAGAAAACAACCAACAAAATGAAGACAGCCTAAGAAATGGGAGAAAATATTTGCAAATCACATATCTATCAGATTAATATCCAAAAGAACTAATAACCAAAATATATAAAGAACACAAAAGCAAAAAAGCAAGTATTTCTATTTACAAATGGACAAAGGACTGAATAAAAATTTTTTCACCCAAAAAAAAAATTTTTTTTCACCTGTCTTTTGAGACATGAAGTCCTTCCTGATATTCTTCTCCTGCCCTCAAGATCTCTTCCTTTTCTCAATTCCTTAGTACTTCTTGTCTGTGCCAGTTATCTTGCCATTATATTTATTTCTATCATCTCAAATGCCATCTTGAACTGTTACTTATCTCATATCTCTCTGTATGGACTGTAGACTCATCGAGGGCAGAGAGTATATCATAAAAATAGGAAATGATTAGTATTTAAATTTGAATTTTTCTACAAACATAAAAAATTTGAATTTTTTACAAATATAAAGAAACTTTTAAAAAATAATTAGAACTCATGTCTAATAAAACACAAAGGAAAAGTAAATGAAATCACATTTTAGCTATGACAGAAAGAAAAGAAAATAAGCTGATGAAGTGTTCTCCAAAAGTTTGTATCATTTAAAGAGTCTGTTTTTCTTTATAGCATAAGTTACGTGAACAACTTTTTAAAAGTTTTTCAAGAAAGAGTAAATATCGAGATTATTTCATTGCACTGAATCTAAAATAACATCAGTGTAAGACACACTTTTATTTTTATACCACTAAAAAGAAACAAAAATTGCCATTTAACCTATAACAAAATGCTTCTCATCACTTTGGCATTTATTTTATCAGTCCAGGTGATTTGGCAACTACTCTTCTCTAGTTGTATTGCCTGGGGAATGAGAAATAATGTTTGTTTATATGTCCAAGGACAGCATAACACAGCTTTATCTACTTGTGAATATAGCCCTGTTGAGATCTCTACACATTTTATTACTGCTTTGTAAGAAAACAGATACCAAGGTCACTTATTCCATAATAAATGTTTGCTCCAATGTCAAATATAGGCCCCACTGCTTCTGTGCCTTTTTGCATGCACAGTTACTTTTCATTTCGATGTCATCTCTAGTATGATATTTTTAGGACATTTTGAGGAGCAGCAAACTCAACATGTGTAGTAAGAGTAATTCCCCTAACACAACTGAGATAATGATAAAATGAACAGAAGTGGAAAAATTTATAAATGGGCTGGCAATTATGTCAAATAAAATTGCTAGGTTTTTTAGGTAAAAATTATTCATATATAGTAATTTTAACAGTAATTTCATATTGTTTAACCTAGTATGTCATGATTGCCATCTCCCCAAAAGGCATTGTAAGACCCCATTTAAAAAACAAAGTCTAATTTCAGGGACATTGCAATATGGGGGGGGGTGCATGAATCAGGAAAAAAAAATGTATTTTTCAATGCATTCTTTCCCAGATAAAAATGCTAAATATAATTTTAAGAATTATTAGTGTTAGTAAGACTTAAGAGAAAATTTCTGGGATAAGAAACCAGATAGGATTTTGCCATTTGCAACAGCATGAATAGAGCAGAGAGTATAATGCTAAGCAAAATTAATCAGTCAGAGAAAGACAAATACAGTATGATTTCACTCATACATGTAATTTAAGATACGAAACAAATGAGCAAAGGGGAAAAAAAGAGAAAGAGAAAGAAACCAAGAAACAGACTCTTAACTATAGAGAACAAACTGATGGTAACCAGAGGGGAGATGGGCAGGGGATGGGTGAAACAGGTGATGGGGATTAAAGAGTACACCTACCATGATGAAAAAATGTTAATTTAATTTAAAAGATAAAAAAAAAAAATCAGATTAGGAAAACTGTATCACAAGCTATTTCAAAAATCAATGGCAGGGGCACCTGGGTGGCCCAGTTTGTTAAGTGTCTGCCTTCAGCTCAGGTCATGGTCCCAGGGTCCTGGGATTGAGCCACACATTGGGCTCCCTGCTCAGTGGGGAGCCTGCTTCTCCCTCTCCCTCTCTCTGCCACCTCCCCTGCTTATGCTCTCTCTCTCTGTCAAATGAATAAATAAAATCTTTAAAATATGTATATTTTTAAAAAATCAGCAGGAAAAAATATCCTTTACCCCTGTACCAGCAGTCCAATGATTTTTTAGTCTTTTTTTTTCATCACTTCATATATTATAATGTCTAGTATTGGACTCACGTGTACAAGTCCTATTATATCTTTTACTTGATTATAAATTCTTTGAAATCAGGGATGAGTTTTAGGTCATCTTTCTATTTCCTTCCCCAGATAGCATGGTGCCTTAAACAGAAAAGGTCACTAGTACCCACTTAATTGAATGAATGGATGCTACAGAAAATGCCAAAGGAGCATGATATAGACTCTGCACTTACAGTTTGTTTGGAGAAAAAACCAACTTGCATAGGACCAAAATTTAAAATTCTAAGTATAGTAAGATTTCAGATAATAAAAAACAGGGCGCCTGGGTGGCTCAGTGGGTTAAGCCGCTGCCTTCGGCTCAGGTCATGATCTCAGGGTCCTGGGATCGAGTCTCGCATCGGGCTCTCTGCTCAGCAGGGAGCCTGCTTCCTTCTCTCTCTCTCTCTCTGCCTGCCTCTCAGTGTACTTGTAATTTCTCTCTGTCAAATAAATAAAAAAAATCTTTAAAAAAAAAGAAAATAAAAAACATTATTTCTGAAGAGGTTTACATGAAAAACAGAATTTCAACTGAGCTCTGAAAGGATGGAAGTGGTTTAAATAGATTAGGCATAAATGAAAAATGAAACAAAAATCTGACACTGAAAAAATAAGGAAGAAAAATGGAACCATAAAAAAAATTAAAACTTAAATTGGATGAAGTCAGTAAGGAAATGCCTATTCTACTCTTGTAAAACAGTTTATATTTAAAATGTGCTGTTTTGAATTATGGCCACTTAAAAGGAAAAAAGATGTTTAATATTCACTGCTATTACTGAAGATGGACATATTCATGAATTATAATGTAAATGGTCAACCACAGCTATACAACTCTGATCTCTTTTGTCATTGAACTCCTATTGATACAAAAAAAAAAACGGAGTTCAGCATCGTGACTAGATGTGAATATAGCACTACCAAACTGGCTTCAGATTTATTATACTTTTTTTATAGTACAGTGGTCCCATGTTAAATCATTAACATTGACTCTTTGCTGCCTACTATTTCATTAAGAGCACTTTTACAAGTATGGAGGTGAAGTTATTTAGCAGAGTTGCATTAAGATTCTTTACAAAAATAGTATATTCCTTTATTTTCAGCATCTTGAACTGAAATTGTACACTAAGATGATTACAGTAATTTGTGATCACTATCCACTGAGCCTTCAGAAATGCCTAAATAGATGTGGGCTACAAGTAACTACTTATGTCTAAGGTTTATCTTATTACTTTTAGTGAAAAGGAATATACTGTTACCTCAAATCTCGCTAGTTTTGCATACTTATTATAGTAATTCATAAAAATACTTTGTATCCTGTATGTTCTGTACACATAGAAATCTTGACCTCAAAAAAACAGAAAAAAAAAAGAAATTCTTGACCTCTTTTTTTTTTAAAGTTTGGATTTCAACATAAAGTCCTATTAACTATGTAATTGTGGATAAATTATTAAGCTGTCCTAAGCTTTAGTTTACCTATTTATAAAACAGGGTGAATAATACCTATTAACCTATCCTATTGAATTACTGACTTATTCTCTTGACCAACAGTGACTATGTGGTCTGAAATTGGAAAATAACCCTAAAGCTTTTATGGCATAGTTTTCTCTTGGAAAAAATTTGGTCTTTCAGCTAGTCTATAATTGGTAGATTTTGAAGGACTATTTTTTATTACCTAATTTTCATTATTTTTTTTAATCATTGTCTTTTCTTCACTGACTTTTACAGTTTCTTACAAACTCACATTCAATTAAGTGTGTCTTTTTGGTTGGCATATGTGTAAATTTATGTATCATCACTCACCATCACACTCAGAATACAGAAGTGTTCCATGAGCCAAAACTATTCCCTTACGTTGCCCTTTTAAGTAAAACTTTCCCCCAACTCCTAATCACCAGAAACTACAGATATGCTCTCAACTTTATAAAATTGTAAAAAAGATTTTATTTATTTATTTGACAGAGAGATCACAAGTAGGCAGAGGCAAGTGGGGGTGGGGAAGCAGGCTCCCTGCTGAGCAGAGAGCTGGACGTGGGGCTTGATCTTAGGACCTGAGAGAATAACCTGAGCTGAAGACAGAGGATTAACCCACTGAGCTTCCCAGGCACTCTGATCAACTTTATAAACTTTTAATAATGAAATTAATACACACTTATTCTAAAGGATTAAATACATACATACATTAGTATATACATTTAAAAGTTAGTATGCTCCCATTCTTATTAATTTCATACCTTTAAGTTAATCAGCATTAAAACTATGATATAGATCAGTCTGCAACTTTCTCAATACTCAGTTTTAAAAGTACTTTTACATATATTTAAACTTCTGAAGCCACATTCCTTTTTCTTTTTACTGAAACCATTCTAACGTAGGTTTTACAGCTTACTTTTTTTAATATTAATAAATTTGGGGAATACTTTCAGATTAATATAGAAATCTATTTCATTCTTTTTAATAGTTCCTGACTACTCCATAGCTCGATCATACAATGCAAAGTAATTAGTAATAATTGATTTTTACCTTTAATTCTTTGTCATTGAACACCTTTGTATCAGGCTAATTGTGCTTTTCCCATGACCAAATGAAGATTGTGTTCTTGACATACAGCAGATACTGAGCAAACTAAATTAATTTTTTTTCTTTTTTCTTTCCCAAGCATTGTCTCAAGTTAGCAACCTCTCTAACATGCCGGCAATAGATTTGCACATTTTAGAATATACTTCTACAAAGTGAGAAATACTTGCTCCATTTATATTACAATAGTTTCTACACAAACCCTTTAGGAATAATGCTCCAAGATGATGTGCCTTTGTTTATGGCAGCAAAAAGAGCTTTCAGCTCATAAATATGTTCGTTATCTCCTCCTATTTATAGCTTTGTTCACAGGAGTCTCTCAATGTCTCCTTAGATGCTGTAGCCCTAATTAGCCTTCCAGATGACTCTCAACGGCAACACTGAGGGCACTTTTCCAATTAAGCCCCTAAAGGACTAAGTATAGCAAAGTCTTTATTCAAAAGAGTCATTCTCTTATGGCAAGAGAAGAAAGTGAAATTATATTTTGAGTTTAATACAATGGAGGAAAGGATAGGTTAGGGAAAAGTTTAGGAAATTGAGGTCAAAACAGCAAGTAAGAGAAGGACCACTTGCTGGGGTGAATAACGGTGGGCACTATCGTAGTTGACTTGCTCTAAACCTGTCACAAAATTCTTTTTTTCTCTCCTCTGTTTTTTCAAAAAGCTTAGTAGACAATACCACCTTTACCAAAAATGTCAGAGCATCTGTGACCTTCCACTCCAGGGCAAAACATTAATAACTTCTGCCAGAGGGGAGTTTTTATTATTCCATCAGTGTTCACTTTTTGCTGTAAGTTCTTACTTATGAATCATAAATGTACATTTTTAAAAACTGCATAAAAATAAATTCAAAATAGGTTAAAGACATAAATATGACACATGAAACCATAAAAATCCTGCAAAAGCAGTAATGTCTCTGACATTGACCGTGGTAACATTTTTCTAGATATGTCTCCTGAGGGAAGAGAAATAAAAGCAAAAAGAAATTATTGGGACTACATCAAAATATAAAGCTTCTGCACAATGAGGCAAATAATCAGCAAAACTCAAAGGCAACCTACTGAGGTGGAAAAGATATTTGCAAATGGTATCTCTGGTAAAGGATTAGTATCCAAAATATTTAAAGAGCTTATACAACTCAACACCCAAAAAACAAATAATAGAATTAAAAACAGGCAGGCAATATGAACAGAAATTTCTCCAAAAAAGATATCCAGATAGCCAACACACACATGAAAAGATGCTTAACATCACACATCATCAAGGAAATGCAAATCAAAACCACAATAAGGTACTACTTTACACCTGTCAGAATGACTAAAATCAACAACTCAAGAAACAACAAGTATTTTAGAAGCTGTGAGGAAAAAGGAACTCTCATATGCTGTTAGTGGGAATGCAAACTGGTGCAGCCACTGTGGAAAACAGTATGAAAGTTCCTCAAAAGGTTAAAAATAGAACTACCCTATGATCCAGTAATTGTGCTACTGGGTGTCTGCCCCCAAATATAAAAACATTAATTCAATGGGGGAAAAAAGAGAGAGAGAGAGAAATCAAGAAATGGACTCTTAACTATAGAGAACAAACTGATGGTTAACAGAAGGGAGGTGGGTGGGGCGCCTGAGTGGCTCTGCCTTCGGCTCCAGTCATGATCCCAAGGGTCCTGGGATCGAGCCCCACAACAGCGTTCTCTGCTCAGCAGGGGCCTGCTTCCTCCTCTCTCTCTGCCTGCCTCTGTGCCTACTTGTGATCTCTCAGTGTCAAGTAAATAAATAAAATCTTTAAAAAAAAATTAAAAAGAAAAAAGAAGGGAGATGGATGGGGGTAATGGGTGAAATAGGTGACAGGTGATGAGGATTAAGGAGTGCCTTGTGATGAGCACTAGGTGATATATGGAATTGTTGAATCACTTTGTATTTTGCATACTTGAAACTAACATGACTCTGCGTGTTAACTATATTAGAATTAAAATTAAAAATGAAATAAAAATAAAGACTAAAATCCTGTATATCCTTCAAGACCTTTGTTCACAGAGTGAGACAAAGGACAGTTTTAATTCTGGGTGTCATATGTCAATAATAACAACATTTTTTTAAAAAATCCATTTTCGATAAGAGTAACAGTATGCTTTGAAAATGGCCTTGGTAAATATAAAATAATCCAAAAGCAGTTTCATGCTGCAGATGGACTAGAAGTTTATCCAAGCCCCAAATCTGATAGCTCCACCTTTTTCTATCTTGGAGAACTTTTGCCTAATGGCCCAGGAGAAAAGCAGAAGGGAAATCACTATGAGAAGTGAATGAAATTTTTTATATTCCATAGACCAAGTTTCAAGAGATATGACTCATTCTTTAACTCACAAAAGGATATCCCTAGAAAATCCTTCTAGATCAAAAAGAAGTTAACTTTTTCTCTCACCTGACAACTGCAATTTTTTTTCTAACCGTTCACTTTATAGTGAATTTTTCGAGATCCCCATATCCAGAAAAAGAATTCAAGTATGAGATGGAACACACATCACTTTTGATTGCTGTTGTTCAGTGTGACTTAAAATCATTAGCCTTTTGAGAGGGTCTTAAATTAAATATCAGTCACTAACAGAATTATAATTAATAACTGGTCGAGCCATGTATTAGACAAAAAAGTTAGTGCCTTATCTTTTTTTTTTTATTTTATTTATTTATTTGACAGAGCAAGAGAGCACAAGCAGGGGGAGCAACAGAGAGGCAGAGGGAGAGGGAGAAGCAGGCCTCTCGCCGAGCAGGGAACCCGATGTGGGACTTGATCCCAGGACCCTGGGATCATGACCTGAGCCGAAAGCAGACACTTAACCATCTGAGCCACCCAGGTGCCCCTAGTGCCTTATCTTTTGACCTTTAGTCTGGCAGTTTCAGACCAGGAACATGGACATGGTGGATGAGGAAGACCTGAGGTGGAGTGGCGATGAGGAGATTCAAGAGGAGGTGCTGACTGAAAGGTAACAGCTATATATTCCTGGAAGGTATTGGGAAGACAAAATGAGAGCAACGAAAGGTGGGCAATTCTATTGGCAGCAAAGACTCCTCAAGTAGAAGTGATTCCAAAAAAAGTAATGAGAAAGAAACAGGGCATGAGATAATAAAATCAAGCCTGACCAATGTCAGAAACTGCATTAAAGAGGCAAGCCCACAGAAACTAGGACTGCAATATTTTGAAACCAGGAAAACTTTTATAAAGATATGAAACAAGTCAGAGGATCATAGGGAAAGGGAGGGAAAAAGGAAGCAAGACAAAACCAGAAAGAGGGACAAACCATAAGAGACTCTTAATCTCAGGAAACAAACTGAGGTTGCTGGAGAGGACGAGGGAGGAGGGCGGCTGGGTGGTGGACACTGGGGAGGGTACGTGCTATGGTGAGCGCTGTGAGTTAAGACTGATGATTCACAGACCCGTACCCTTGAAACAAATAATATGTTATCTGTTAATTAAAAAAAAAAAAAAGAATATGAATTGCTTCCAAGTCATTTCAGCCCAGTAATTACAGGTAGAAATAGATGAAATCCATGAACTCTCATCTCTGCTTAAGTTCTAAAGAACTTCTCCCGAGTGAAGGCTTAGAGATGAAGATAAAATCTAACACGCCACAATTTCAGTATGGCCCAGGAGGAGGAGCAGCAACAGCAGCACTTCAAGACTCCTTGGTAGCATGGTAGGTACCTTGCGTCTCACCCCAGACATACTGGTTCAGAGTCTGCATTTGAAGAGCATCACCAGGTGAACTGTATGCAAAGGACAATCTGAGAAACACTATAATACAGCCCAATGAAACAATCTTTAACTTCAGCCAGAATGACCAGCTCACCATCCCAAAAGAAATCCAGTGTGCTGAGCCTATTCTCGAAGTAAATCCTCATGCTTTTGTTGCCACTAAAAAGCCCAACTCCCCTTCTCTTCACCCACCTTGCTCCTATCTTCCTCCAGGGTACCCTGAAGTATTTTCTACCTCTTTCACGAAGCCTTCCTTGACTTCCACTCAGTCATGTATCCCTCAGTAAATTCACAGTATTCTTGCAGTATCCTTTATTGGTAAAGAGTTACCTACTAATTGGTGATGCTTCCCATTTTGATTATCTTATATTATTATTGAGGATTTAAATAGGTTTTAGACTAACTTTAGGAGACAGCATATTCATGTTGCTTGGGAATGGTTTCTTTATATAGTGTGTGGATTCTATGCAATTCATTCATAAGACTAATATACTAGAACTAAAGCCTTACTGAAGCCTGTAAATCGGTCTGTAAATGCAATTAAGGTGTTCATTAAAATATACGAAATTGTGCATAGTTCACAGCCTGACAGCTTAACTAAAACATGAAGTACAATCAATAAAAAAAAATACCTGTTTCAGTTTATAAATTCAAGGGTTTTTTTTAACATTGTGTGTGTGTAACTGATTTGTAGCTAGAAACATGTACAAACTTAAAAACTTCTCTAACTTATCTTAATCTAGTATCTACTGTATCTTGAGAAAAATTAAAGCTTTATTATTCTTGGTATTATAAGAGCTGACCACATAGTCTTTTACTACCACAAATCAACACCATTTACTTAATGAATTGAAGCTGGCTAACAGGTATTGGAACATTGTACAAAACAATGCTGTGTCCCATTAGCTTTAAATTCTTCTTTTAGATTCTATTTGAATCACTCCCACCAGAAGTGCCAATTAAGAGTAATATAATTAAGGGATTGAATGGTATTGAACATCTAATATGTTTTCTAAGTCTAACATATAATAAATTTGACTATATTCCACAATTTCAAATACTTTTCAGTTACTCAACCACTCATTCTTATTTTTAGACATAAAATTTCAATACCATTTGCACTTTCCATTTCATGACTATTTCTCCACAGGCAAAAATTTGACATTAGCACTTTATAATGAAATCTAATTAATTTGGGAAATTTAAAATTAGGGAATAAAAATTGATGACTGGTGTTTAACTCAAATCCAGAAAATGTAATTACTACAATTAACGGAGCATATAAATTACATGGTTGAATTTGAAAAGAAAGTGAGAAAATGAAGAAAAAGTGATCTGGTAATTAGAATACTTTTTACTGGTTAATCCTGGAAGACACTGTCCTTCATACATTGTGTTTACTTCTAGAAAGGTGAATTTCTGGACTAGAAACTTCTGGATCAGCATCTAGTTCCACTAGGAAGTCACTCTGTGACTCTGTGACTTTTCTTTTTAGTAAGATAGGAAAATAAAAACTTGAATTGTAACAGATTCCTGGGAGCTATAGATATCTCTTCCAGCCCAGTGCACAATGATTTTTAAATTGTCTCTCTAATCTGTTTTGGTTATAGTGTAACATGTGGAGGCAGGAATAATATTCTCCTGTTGTTCATCTGTTTGGGCTTCTGAATATCAGTACATGTTCACTTTATCTTATCTTCCATAGATACTTTATAGTAACATTCTGCCCTCTGCTTGTTACTACCTCCACTTTTAGATAAATTGCTCACCCCTTGGGTAGTAAATGGTAAAGTACTAAATCAAGTATCCATAATAGAGAAAAAGCTAGAAAATGTACTTGCTTTTGAAAATGCATTTGCTTTTGATTTGACCTTACTTTTCTCCTTTGTGACTCTAGAGATCACAGTGTGGTGAACTTGCATCCCCTCCCGCCATATCTCCCACCCCAGTACTGAGCTGAAGCCAGCCCCTGCCAGGTCTTAAGAAGTCATTTTGCTCATGGCTTTCCAACTCCAAGTCCATAGTGGAAATATTTATACCAAGGAAATTGGTCAATCCTACAAATTAGGGCTTTTTAATTTCTTTTCATAGTGGCAGTTTACCAGCACACCACTACTTCTAGCTCTCTTTAAGAAAATAAATGAAGTCCCATCAGTATCAAGCAGTGGAGAAGTTTGAATTTCATTCATCACATAATAAAGAGGGGTTATAAGAAGTTTAGGTGAGTAGGCAGGGACAAACAAGTCAATTGCTTAGTCTCACAATGTTTATTAAGGGAAATAACAGAAGACTGGTTGTCAAGTTCTAGTTAGAGGCAGAAGTCACTACTGATTGCTGCTTTACTGGCCAACCAATCCCCTATCCCCCAAATCCTAGGTGTATAACAGTAGAAAAATGTATACCACAAAACTGTTCTCTCAGAGTTGCTTACTAACCACTTTTGGAACCACAATCCAAATAACAATAAAACCACTCCCTTAACTTGATTATTTGTTCAACGGCAATTTTAAAAAGGCAAATACAGCAATCTAGGCTTACTTTCAAAATAAAATCCAAATTCCTAGTTAACTTTCATCAATTGTATAAACCAACTTCTCTCAATCCAATGGTTTTTAGCTATGGACAGCCTTTTCACCTCAAACTTTTATCATAAAGTAGAAAATGCTCTAGACAGAATGCAGAGGTCAGACTTCACCACTTACCATGTAACCCTACGACTCTGCACTTACATAACTCTCTCTTTTGCATTATGTGTAGGAATAATAATAAATGCTGCCCCTTCCTCAGGACTTGTGTCAGATTTAAATTTAAAACAATAGAGGAAGAATATATAGAAACATCCTAGGTACTTAGGTTTATTATTTCTAAAAATGTGAGAGGGGATATTATTTTCACCAAATAAGCAGGCAATAGAATCTACTATGGGTCAGCAATGTTCAAATGACAACAGACTGAATCACACAAAACTGGTGTACACTTGGTCATAGTCAAGGTACATCATAGCCATCTTGGGTGATGGCACCAACATGACTAGGAAAATAGATTTTTAATATATATATATATATAAATATATATATATATATATATATTAGATAGATAGATAGATAAAATTCACTCGTACAGCCTTCCCCAGGATAAAATGAGGAGTACACATGAAGTGAAATATGTAAATCAACTGTTACTCTTCTACTGCTCCAATATCATTTACATAACGAGAAAAAGAATACACAGCTGATATTGAAAGGGAACCTATTTGCTGCTTGACCCTGCCTGATGCCACTAGGATCAGTGATACCATGAGCCTAAGTTCTAGATAGGATTTTGTCAAGTGGTTCTGACATAAGTTTTGCTTGTAAGAAACCAAAAATTGCCTTTTAGAGATTTGATTCCTTTCACCCACTATGTTTGTTACTCCATTTTCATCATTTTCTGGCTTTCACTACACAAAAGTGACAGTCACCAAATCTTTTTGTCCTAAAATTAACCAACCAAACAAAAACAAAAAACATTAGCCACAAATATGTACTCCTCAAATGGGAAGATTTATGGACCCATATGAGGTCAATGTAATTTTATTTAAAAAATTAAATTTCTATATGATCACGATAGCTATCATTTATCAAATGTTTAGACTTCTTTCAGCACTGTTGAGTACTTTCTATATGTTATCTCATTTTATTGTCACTTCAACCCTGTATGGTACTACTATAACTATCCCCATTTTATATGAAAAAATAAAAAGTCAAACTGGGCCTGAAATTCCAAAAATCTTTTACAGAGTATTTTTAGGGGATTAGGCTTTAAACATCCTGAAGTTCTCTGCATTTATTTAGTAGTTTTCATCTTTCAGCCAAAACCTAAAGGAGTAGTTTTGATTCCTAGTCAAATTATTTTTAGGTTCTTAGACTCACAGTAAAAACGTAGATTTCCAGTAATGCTTGCAGACCAAACATGGCTTATTTTAAGCAATTGTTTATTATTCATTTATCATGTGCCTTTTCATTCAATAAGTATGTATTATCAACTGCTATGCTCAGAACTCTGGTGGAGACTAAGAAATAAAAAGCTGTTTCCCACAATCATCCAAGAAGAATTTTTAAAATAACCCTGAGTTTTAGCCAGTGGCCTACCCAGCATGTTGGACACACAGAGTGGATCGTTTTTCAACACTTCTCTCACATATGATCATTCAATGAGACAAATAATAATAGTGGCTAGAAAAGAAATTAGATAGTAAACATTTTCTCTAGCGGAACTTGGGCTAGTATGACCGTATAAAAATATAAATAATATAATAAGCATTAGAGATATTTCTGAAAACTGGAAAAGCAATGGATTAACTTTTAATTAATGTATTTTGTTTGTATAAAGAAATAAAAGTATATCTACATGGTGTTCTGTTGAAGTAATCAATAAGATTAAATTTTCTGTGTTGAACCTTAAGGTCTGCATATTTTTCAATGATGCTGCCAAAATTGATCTTCAATAGCCAGATTTGTTCATCTGGCTTCACCAAGAGTAACTCAAAGGGCACTTTGAAATCTTTGCCTTCACATGAAGCAACAGATATAAGAATACACAGGAAAAAATATCAAAGGTAAGTTTGGCAGAGACTTATGGAATCCTTATTTCACAGTGAAGTGCTATTCATGTCATTGTTTCTTTGGGTTGATTCTAATAACTTCCAAATGCAACTGCAGTTGAAAAATTGACACTAAAATGTCTTCACTAGAAGAGTCAGCATAAGTTCAAACTATACTTGGTAAACTTTTCTAAAGTTTATAATTATTCAGGATCACTTGTGTCTGATTTGAATGCAGTTTTTGTTTTCTTCAATACATTTTAAACAGAATATTTGAAAAAAAATGATACCATAGTGACCAAAAAACAAAACTTGACCTCTTGGCCAACAGCTTACTCTTGAAATAAATGTAAGTAGCTGAGTCTGCATGTGCCAGGAGACTATAAGATAACTGGAGATTCCTCCAAAGTGTCTTTCTTATAGAACACAACATTTATTAAAGAATAAGTAATATATATGTATATACAATATATATGTATACACACAGATGCATACTATACATACTGTATGTATATATAAAATAATACATTTGTATTTATATACACATATTGTATATATACAGTAACACAATATAACAGAAGTTAAGCCAGCCTAGGGTACCTGAGAAGTATTTTATCCGTGATACTATTTAGAATTGTTGGCACATGGTGATAATAAAAAGCAGATTGACTTTTAATTGGTTATTACTGCTTTTTAATTCTCTGTAGAAAATGTTGGACTATACTGCCTGCACCCAGAGAGAGCAACTGCATTGCCACAAACTTGGCATCGCCACTGGTTTGACCCACTGGAATTTGGTCAACCAATTTACATAAAAAGAACCAGTGTTTTTAAAAGTACTTGTGTGGTGAAAAAATAATGAATACTGTCTTTCTGAAAATAAATAAATTGAAAAAATGAAAAAAATAAAGCACTTGTCAATAAAAAAAACAGTAGCTACCCAAATCCTTCCCCATCTTTTTTTCCCCATACTATTATTCCCAGCTATTTGAGACAATACATTGTCTTTAAACTTTGCATGGATTTTGTACTTTGGCAGATGTGAGCTTGAATCTCGGCTCTGCTACTTACTAGCTCCATCTTGGATACTGGCCAGTTGTCATTCTGCAACTCTGTGTTGACTTCCTTCATTCTTCCCTAATTCTCCTCTCTCCCCCAACATGGGCCTTTTCTCCCATTTCTTTCTTTAGCCCTCTTAACTTTATACCTTTATCTTTAGCCCCTGATCTTTGTACCTTCTCTTTCTTGAAATCTAACCTTTTTCTCCTACTTCAACTAGCACATTTATTGGGCACCTTGGCTCAGTCAGTTGAGTGTCAGCCTTTCACTCAGGTCATGATCCCAGGATCTTGGGATTGAGTCCCCCATTAGGCTGCCTGCTCAGTGAGTAGTCTGTTTTTCCCTCTACCTTTCCCTCCTGCTCATGCTTCCTCTCTCTCTCAAATAAATAAACAAAATATTTAAAACAATAACAACAACAAAACTAGCATCTTCCTTAAAGTATCTCCTAAACCTGGCTCCAGGTTCACTCCTCAATTATGAATAATTTGCTAGAAATTTCCAGTGGGATGGAGTTATGACTTCAATGACTGATCTCATATTGGGTTTGAGCTTAATTAGATTATCAGTAAGATAAGCCCAGAGTCTCTTAAAAAAATTTTTTTTGACATTATTCATTCATTGGGCAAATACTAATCTTGCACCCTTTATGTAGGAGACACTGGCACTAGAGATGTGACATGTGCAAACTCAATCCCAATTCTGTAGACCAAAGCCTACATTCCAGGGTGGTAAGTCCAGGGCATAGTTAAGATGCCATAGGGCTTGAACCCCATGAAACCACATCCATTCTGCCAGCTCACATGGTGCTGCCCACCTGCCAGGCCCACAGGGTTTGAAAAAGGCTTTGATGATATCATCATCCTGGAATATCTGGAGGAACTGAAGTTCATGGCTTTTTATGCCAAAGGCAATGAGATGACTGCCATGGCCTGCATGAACTACAATCCCATTGTGTCCAAGATGGCTGAAGTGTTGGCCTTCACTATGCCATCCAGAAGCAGGAGACAGGTCCTCACAGGGAAGGGATCCTGAGCTCACATGCAGCAGACTTGCACCAGACATGCTGGGACACCTGGAATAGAGTCCAAGCCCGAGGACAGATGCCAACCTTAAATTTTCCAGGATCCCCCAGTGCAAAACCTGAGCCTTTCCAGTGCTTTCCTTTACTGCCTGGCTCTGCTCCAGAGAAGGGTCTCTGGAGTCTGTGTCTGGGTCTCTATCTCTTTCCAGTGGAAGAGACAGACACAAAGCAAATAAGAAATGTAAGTGTATACTACAAACTGTGATGAACATTTCAAATGGAAGTTAGAGGGGAAATAACCAAGTTCTCATTTCTTGATAGGTCTATGGAGCATCTTTTTGTCCCTCCGTTCGTGACAACAGAATTAATGGGAGGATCACTGAGTATACCATATGGATAGAGGAAGTCAAGATCTCTTTATGATGATGAACGTCCAGACTTCCTGAACTCACTTAACTGCAGTAGTCAATTACTAAAATTATATATGCCATATGGCCTGCCAGTAAAAATATTAATGTAAATTAAATATGGTGTCTCTTCATGATACTTTTAAATCGACCATTAAATAGCCAAAACACAATCAATAATAAGAATAGTAATTTTCATTATAAAGTGTTCAAAATAACAAATATGTTTTTCTGCTTTCTTCCATTTTCAGAGCAGATAGTCCATAAGATATCTCCTAATTAATGGTTCTAAATTTATACTTTATAAGAATAAATTTGTGAAAAAAATCAATATTTTACAATGAACAATGAACTAATTTACTATTTTAAAATGTCCCCACAGTCTGAAACTGTGAATAAACCTTTATTAGAGTATATTTACTTCAGAGAAATCTGTATCTTTTTATTTTTTAATAGAGAAAGAGAGCTCAAGTGGGGAGGGGCAAAGGAAAGGGAGAGAGAGAATTTTAAGTAGGTTCCATCCTGAGCTTGGGAACCAATGCAAGACTTGATCTCACAACGCTGAGATTAAGAACTGAGCCAAAATCAAGAGTCAGATGCTCAACTGACTGAGCCACCCGCATGCCCCAAAGAAAGCCTATATCTTGATATGAATTGTTTCCAACTATAACAATAATGATTAGCAATGTAAATATGAGTGTGGGAATAGGGAATACTCCTAATGAATAAATGAGGATTGTAATACAATGAATATATGGCTATACAATAAAGTAACACAACTGGGCTCACATAGCCTGTGTCATTCTGTGTAAAGCATTTCCATTTCTCAAACTCTATTTCATAAGAGTAGTATAATTACTCTCGGCAACAACGTAGAATAATAAAACTTGCAAGATATTTGGTAAACACAGAGAATTTAAAAATTAAGTGTACACTCATCAACTACTAATCATCCTCTACATTTATTTACTTGACAATCATCAATAAGTTCATACTAAGAAGAGAAAATAGGAAAGCCACTAAATAATAAATGATCATGCCAATTTCTGGTAAATATGCTCAGGAATACAGAGCTACATCAAATAAACAAATACATAAACAACAACAAAACCAAAAAATCTTTTACCTCTAAACTCCAAGAGAAGAGAAGCTTATTTTCCCTGAATGAATCAGGGAACACTTCACGAAGACAGTAGTAGCTTTTTGAATTAGGACTTAAAGCATGAACAAAGATAGGAAGTTGAAACAGCAGATGGAGGGGAAGCACTGAAGCAAAGGAAGCAGAATGGACATACGTTCAGGAAGGGATGCATGCGACAGGTCCTAGAGGACAGTAAGCATCCAGAACGAGCGTAACATAGGATTTGTGATAGGAGGAAGGAGGTGAGGTAAACAGAAAGTAGGTATAAAGTGTTTTATAAAGAGTCAATATTTCATAGTTGAAAATGAAGGGTCACTGCAAATTATGGAAGGAGTGACATACCCATGACAAAGTTCTAAAGATAAATCTGATGACTCTAGAAACAAGGAACTGTGAAAGGAGGGCTGGAGATTAGAAATTTAATCTGAGAAATGTAAAATTTTAGATTGAAAGGAGTAAAGGTTTTGAAGTGAAAAGGCACAAAGAGGAGAGAAATAAGTAATTTTTTAAAAAAACAGAAAACAAAGAATTTTATATTCATTTTGTTGTGGAAAATAGTAAGTTAAAGAAGCATCAAAAATAATAGATTTCAAGCTGAAATGACAAGGGGAGCAGAATTACAAGGAAGCATTTTATGTTTTCTTTAGTAGCTATCAACAAACAGCCTAGGCTGTTAGTCTAAGCAAGATTCCTCAAACAGTTTACTGGAGACTTTGATATGTTTATAAATATTCAATACAAGGAGAGTTTCGCTGTCAAGTTAGAACACACTAAATATCTTATCTCCCTCTTAAATATTTACATTTAACATAAGTATAATAAAGTTCCAGGAAATTATGCTGTGTGTGTGTGTGTGTGTGCATGCGCGCATGTGTAAAACTATTAAATCTCATAGAACACTAGTGTTACCAGGGACAAAGTTCAGAGAGCCAAGCATACATATTTCCCTGAACTTACTCTTACAGAGGAAGCAGGTGTTATAATAAATCTCTTTGGAATGAATCAACATCAGGTATCAGGAAGTCATTCAGGTAGACATGTCTTAAGAGACAAGAAGAGATATAAATTGTCACTCAGAATAGAGCTGAGGTCTGCAAGTATAAATGTAGAAGTCACCTAACAGAGAAGGTCAATGAGACTATGAGAAGAGGTAGTTTTGCAAGGAACAAGAAAAGTTAATGAGAGGATGTGGAAGCTGTAGACAGTCTACATTTTAGGGTCTAATAAGTGGAAGAGAGGGATTTAATTGTAACTTGAAAGAATAGAAAACCTAAGGGAAAATTATTTTAGAATGAGCATCTCCAAGTTAACAAACTCTAGAGAGAGACATCACCTAAGCATTCTAATCTAAGTCCTAAATGTGGAATTCTAGACCATTCCCTCGGCATCCCAATCTTTAAGAGAAAATCCAAAAACCTAAAAGCCTGAAAGTCCTAACACCAGTGTCCATTCAGATTTGAACTCAGCTCTAGGTGACCTTGAATGTTCTAATGTTTACAGTTGTAGGCAGAACTCCAACACACTAATTGGCATATCCATTCGTTTTCTGAGAATATCTTCAGTTATTCTCACACAGGCAATGCTAAGTACTCTGGTGTCCTTCAGGAAAGGAGCGAGAAAGAAAAGAGTAGGGAGTGGGAAACAGTAACGATCATATTTTTATCTAGATATCTATAATAAATTTAAACTAAAAAAACTAGATGCAAGCTAGGATCCTTCACCAGCACAATGTTGACATAGCCTCCACTAAATAGCTAAATGAGGCTACATTGCCAACTGGACTAATAAGAGAGGGGGAAACAATGTGTTAGGTAAAAAGAAGGATAAAGCAGAACAGATTATCCAGATTATACATACTGATCAAAATTATTCAACTTTAGTGGCTCAATTTCCACATGGTTTGTCTAAAAGCTGGTGTACAGAATTAATAAGAATTTTTATATAAAATTTAGATCAATGGTCATTTGGTACAGCTGTTTGGCTCCTCAGAATGTAGTCAGAAAGTGTTTTCCATTTTTTAAATAAGATCAAGAAATAATGGATCTACTTTAGAAATAGAATATATTTTAAATAAATTGTCTTTGCCACCCTGTGCCACAAATGTGTGTGTATATGAATTTTTAAATATTTGATTCTTGAAAAAAGAGAGAAAATAGCCTTATTAAGGTTATTGTATTGTTCCGTCTAACAATACATAGGATTTACTTTCCCTTTAGAAGATAGATTCTTAGTATGATATTTCAGGAAAAAATTACAATAAAGTAAAATATTTTAAAATAAAACAAGAAAGTTTTATGGCACTGTAGAATTGTCTAAGGTAGGTTAAAATAAAATACCATCTGAACAGTAAATTTCAAACATTTTGAGTATGAGGAAATTTACAGAAAGCGAAGCCTAAGAAAGAAAGATTGATAGGATGGCTACAGTCAAATTATATTTTATTCATGTCTTTTAATGAAATCATAATGAAGTCATAATGAAATCTAGTTCTAGTCTTGAACAACCTAGAAGCCACTTCCTTTAGTACCTAAAAGTGTCTTTCTACTGCTTACAAAATGTTGTTTATACTATGGTAGCAACAAATCTCTTCTGTATAGAAACACTTTCAAAGCAAATGCCTGAACTTTATCTTTCTTTTCCCTCCTCTCTCTTTACTCCTTCTGGAGACAGTATTTCATGTCCTAAAATTCCTAGTGTCTCATATGTGATGTGTCAAATCTATGCTTGTGCTTGTATGCTCATCACAGTAAATCATATGACCAGAGAACACGTGATAATGTACTCTTGCTCATTGTTTTTTTCTTGCCCTACCTCTGGAACAGAAAATTCTCATGAATATAATGACTATTAAATAATTAAGTAGCTCAAAGTAATTTTTGAAGGTGATTTTTACAGTCATCTCCTTGGCTAATGAGAATGGGTTATACCTCAAGGAAAGACTATATGGCTAGGCTGGTATACACAATTAAGGTCCCCTAACACTATCCATTATGGTGATACAATCTGTAATGGCAAGTCACACTCAGTCTGTTTATTCTTAATATCAGTACTCTTTAAGCTTTCCCCATGTAGCTGGTTGTGACCCCTTGAGACTCAGTTTTTCACCAATAAAATGGAAATCTACATAGTTTCCTTTCTACCTCAAAAGGATATTATATGAACAAATAATATAAAAGATATTAAAAAATGTTTTTCAAACCTCTTCTTAGGAATTCTACACAAGCATGAACCATCATTATTCAAAAATGGTATTATTTGCAGATTTTGTATCACCTGCATTTTGCTAAGGGTGAATTTAAAAGCAATGCTTAAAAAAAAAAAAAGACCTAGGTAAAATGCTGCCAGATTTGTGTGTACATGATACCTGGGTGTGATAATCTACAGATAACTCCCATCTGTTATTTCTTAATTTACCCTCAGCTGTTTCAATAATGTGATATTGTTCATCATTTCTCAATCTTTTCAAAATATTTCTTCTTCCTTTTTTTTTTTTTAAATGCACACCATTGCTGTTATGTAACAGCACATTAACTATTCTCTCAACTAGGCAACTTTGTGTAGATTCTCTAAGAGTGGATGGAAAATATTAACTACGAAGAAATTTCTTGGGGTCAGACTATCTTCCAGAAAACATAAGTAGGAGAAGAAGTAAAGGAAGAAAAAAGACTACCTGGAGTAAAGAGAATCTCAGAAAAATGGAGGAGGTATATTTTGGGAAAATTTAGAAAAACAGAAATGTGTACCTTGGAACACTGATTTCTGGAGTTATTAATAACCATTACATAGCAATAGAATATATTTGGGGAAATATTGGAGTAAAGAAACTTAAGCTGGGGCGCCTGGGTGGCTCAGTGGGTTAAAGCCTCTGCCTTCGGCTCAGGTCATGATCCCAGGGTTCTGGAATCCAGCCACACGGCGACTCTCTGCTCAGCAGGGAGCCTGCTTCCTCCTCTCTCTGCTTGCCTCTCTGCCTACTTGTGATTTCTGTTTGTCAAATAAATAAATAAAATCTTTGAAAAAAAAAAAAAAAACTTAAGCTATGCTGCAAAACATCAAATACACCTTGTAAATATATTCTTCGTGTTTGGAAGCGTTCAGTAGTAGAAAATAACATCATAAATCTATACTATAAAGAATAAATAAGTTTGTGGGGGGGTTGCCTGGGTGGCTCAGTGGGTTAAAGCCACTGCCTTCAGCTCAGGTCATGATCCCAGGGTCCTGGGATCGAGCCTTGCATTGGGCTCTCTGCTCAGCGGGGAGCCTGCTTCTCTCTATCTGCCTACCTCTCTGCCTACTTGTGACCTTTGTCTGTCAAATAAATAAATGAAATCTTAAAAAAAATAAATAATTTTTAAAACATCACAACCATAAATCCCTAGAGACTAGACATTATGAATGAAGTTCACGTATGATTCAAATGCATAAGGAAGCATTATTTTATTTCAGTAAAATAAAAATCCTCATTTCCATGTCATGGTTTTAGTGGAATTGGAATTGAAATGTCCAAAATTAATTATGTTCAGTTTGTATTAAAATAATGAATTGTCTCAAGACTGTTAGCAGGAGGGGCACCTGGGTGACTCAGTTGTTAAGCAGCTGCCTTTAGCTCAGGTCATGACCCCAGGGTCCTGGGATCGAGCCCCACATTTGGCTCCCTCCTCAGTGGAGAGCCTGCTTCTTCCTCTCCTGGTCCCCCTGCTTGTGCTTATGCACGTGCTCGCTCTCTCTCTCTCTCACTGTCACTCTCTGTCAAATAAATTAATAAATAAAATTAAAAAAAAAAAAAGACTGTTAGCAGGACACTTGGTAAAAATCAACTCTCCAAAAGAAACTAAGAAAATGTAGGCCATCATTATGGGCTTAATAGCTCATATTCTATGAAATTAGGGAAACTTCTTCAATGTTTAATTTTTTTAAACTTTTTTTTAACCAAGACTCTCACACTATAACTCTGGAGTCAAGTGAGCAATATTTGACTCATCAATCAAATAAGAGTCAAGAGGACTTCACTATTTTGTTGATGTATATGTATTTTTTTCTATTCTCACTTGTTTCTCAGATAACTTCAACAACATGAAGTAAAAATTCATATTATATGCTATCTTTTCAATTGGCTGAATGAAGATGGCCTATAGATGGAATTAAGGAAAGAAGAATCAGAAAAAGCACAAGAGTTTTTAAAAGAGCATTAATTGCATTAATTGACTCAATTTTATGTGCTTCCCTTTAGTGATATTCTCCCATACAATCTCTGGGTTTGGCCGTGTGACTTTTTGATTTTTCCAATGGAACAGAAGCAACCTGCCTCAATTCAGACTGAGAGCCTTGAAAAAAATGTTTGTGAGTTTCTGCTTCCTCCGTGGATTCCTGCTTCTACCAGGAGAAAATATCCAGGCTAGCCTGCTGGAGGGATATGAGAGACACATGGAAGAAACTCAAGTCATGTATCCAAGGTCCTCCTAAGCCAGCCAGTTCACAGCAAACCTATGATCTGGCCACAGATGCATGAGAAAGCCCATTGGGATCACAGAAGCAGTCAGCTGATCTACAGACTCATGTTGTTTTAAGCCACTATGTTTTAGGGAGATTTATAAACAGCGATAACTGAAAGGCTGTCCTGTGAAAGAGAGTCTGGAATATTCTGACTCTAGTTCTGCTAAGAGAGAAAAAATGTTTTTATTGATTGAAAGACAGATTTCCATTTAAGAAAGTAATTTCTAACAAGTCATGATTGTTCAAAGGGGTAATGGGCTATAAGCATTGAATTCGCTGATGCTGGAATAATTCAAGTTGGGGCTAAGAGGAATGCATTTTATTCATTCAACAAATTTATGTTTCTTCATTTTTTCCTTTATTGCTGTAAAATTATATACAAGATCATCAGTAAAAGTGCATTGTAGAGTTTGGTTTTCTCACTCATAACTAGTAGTGGAAACAAAAACCAAATACCCATCCTTCTAGCAATCCTCTGTGATATGGCTGCCAGAATTTTTAGCCAAGACTTACTGGCCATCATTCACCCAGCAAATGGATTAACATTATGTAGACCTAACTAAACAAATTATTCACCCTATCATTCATTCATTTCAAGGGTCACCAGCTAGCAGTCTATAGCTGGATTTTGTTTAGTCTTTCACTTTTTTTTGTCAATATAGATTTATTTATTTATTTGAGAAAGAGAGCACAAGCACATGCATGCACGGGCAGGGGGAGGGGCAGAGGGACAAAATATTTCAAGCAGACTCCCCGCTGGCCGTTTTGGGGCTCTTGGGCTCCATCCTATGACCCAAGAGATCACAACCTGACCTAAAACCAAGAGTCGGATGCCAACCAACTGAGCCACCCAGGCGCCCCAGTCTTTCACTGTTTTTAAAAATGTAAAAGTAAATTGTTTCATTTCCCATCCACCATAGTTCCCAACACCTCCTATTTCACACATTCATAATAATGAATTAGTCTCTTTTTGAAGACTATGTAAGTGCTTACTTGTGGCACACATTCCACCAAAAGTTATGGGAAATACAAAGATGAATTCAATATTGAGTCTAGCTTCAGAAATCTTAAAATGTTTTTAGGAGAGTTGATCCTCTTACTTATGTAATTATAATAGAATGCAGTGATATGTGCAGTAAAAGAAATCCAGATAAAATGACATGGGATCTCAGAGTTAGAAAAAAGCAGATGCAGCTGAACTGAGTAGCACATGCTTAATTAGTTGGCACAGAAATTTGCAAGAGTCTCTTTTTTCTATTTCATGTTGTTCCACAAAGACTTTACCACTGGAATAACGATAAGCATTTAGAATCTTCATTAGAAGAGATATCTAACAAACAGGTGGTGGTCCCAGATTATCACATGTCCCGACTTTCATCCAAATTTTAATGTAATGGTATAATTTAAAACTGACTTTGACCTAGTGGGATTTTCCTTTTCTTCCTCAATTAGGACTCAAAAACTGTCATGTTTGTATGTTAAAGATACAAACATGCTGTTTTTCATTACTTTGGTCTCCAATTTGTTCCAAGCTCTTTGATCTTCGAAAATGTCAAATTAAATATTAATATTTTTAAAGCTGAAGTGGTGATTTTTCATAATAAAGGCCCTTGACATTCAATGCCTATAAACAAATGGTTAATAAATATATAATTAATATTTAATTACCTGTTTTAACAAACAACTCCTCTAAAAATAACATCCTAAGATGCTAAAGGCTGGAGTGACCAAAACACTAAAATTGGTCACCAATTTGACTCAGAATTAGTATTTCTCCATAATAAAAAAAAAAAACAAAAACACACATGGTTTTAATGGAACAGGCTTGGGATGTTATGAAGATAACAAATCTGAAAGTTTTCTCTTCTGTTCTTCAAATGCACTGTGACTACCCCATTCACTTCTAGCAGTTCCAATTCAGGAAATGCTGGATTTTCCTCAATTAGAGCTCATGTCCAAGTGGCCTTAATCAAATACATAAATAAACGGAAGCTTTCCCATGAGAACTAACTATCAAAATTATTTGTCCAGTCACAAAACTGAAGAGATACAGTTTATAAATACTGCAGACCTCTTTAAACTTATTCAATCTCTACAAACCCATAAGTCACCTTATTAATCTTATTCTTTTCCATTGCTTTTAATCTAAACACTCTATGCAATAGACTGATTATTCCAAATATAAAAATTTCCAGATGGCATAAAACCATTAAATTATCCAGTAGATCATTTTACCTGCACAATCTTGATTTTCCTCATTTCAAACACCACAAAAGTCTTTTCTTAATCATGCCAATGTCCAAGATAAACACAATTATCATCAAGCATCTCTAGCTTAAAAAACAAGATTTGCGTAGCTCCTGAGAAACATTTTTCTGTGTTTTAATCTATTCTCTATTCTTGGATCCATACCCCAAATTCTTAATTATGTATTTACTACTTTTTAAAGGAATTATATGCCTATAAAAGATTAAATATACACTAATATTTTAATAAACAACAGTTCTTAATATTAACATTAATACCTACTGCTACTACTGCTGCTGGTGATGGTACGTTTACTGGAAATAGCTTAAATAGATGAAATAATACCAGCAGGAGTAAATTACTTGCTGCCTGAGTTTAAAGTGTATGACAATTATAGCTTATCTATTTGCGATGACCACTTAAAATTTAGAGCTACTTTTATCACAGCTGGAAAAAAAAGGCACAGTTCTGATAACTTTCGCATGACAAACATTACCCGATGTCTTACATTCATAGGTGTTTGTTGTTTTGCTTTGATCTTTGTAGTCCATTTTATTTTTTAAGATTTTATTTATTTGTCAGAGAAAGAGAGTGAGAGAGAAACAACTAAGGGGAGCAGCAGGCAGAGGGAGAAGCAGGCTCCCAGCAGAGCAAGGAGTCCATTGCAGGACTCCATCCCAGGACCCCAGGACCATTACCTAACTGAAGGCAGATGCTTAACTGACTGAGCCATCCAAGCGTCCCTTTTCAGTTCATTTTAAAGAGCAATTTGAGTTTGTTCCTTGCCTTATAATTCATACAATGACTTTGACCAGTAACAAAAACATGCTGACCTAAACAATGAAAAACTAATTTTTAATAAACATCTCTCTTATAAAATATAGTTGTTCATCTATTAATTAACATTGTGCCTGACAGCATCATAAGTGTTAAATTCATTTCACTGTGTCTATTTTCCAGAACTATTTTTCACTTTCATAGCAAGGGGAGAATAACTTAAACTTAATTGTTTTATTCTATCAATTAACTGTCACATAAAAATTAACTGTCTCATTTATTAAAAAACAAATAAACTATGAAACAAAATTTCCAGTATGTATGTAACTATGTAACCATTGCAAGAAAATTCCTTTTTTTCTCCTCTCTTTTTAAAAATTTTTTAAAATTTTTTAAAAGATTTTATTTATTTGACAGAGAGAGAGATCACAAGTAGGCAGAGAGACAGGCAGAGAGAGGGGGAAGCAGGCTCCCTGCTGAGCAGAGAACCCGACTCTGGGCTGGATCCCAGGGCCCTGAAATCATGACCTGTGCCGAAGGCAGAGGCTTAATCCACTGAGCCACCCAGGTGCCCCTTTTTCTCTTTTTCTAAAAATTCATGATCACTTTTGTCTTAGGGCCAAAAACTGTTAAAACATTTTCATAAATATAGAATTTTATTATATTTTGGGTGGACCTTTATCCTATAAGGAAATTCATTGCATAAAAAAGGTATTTAAAATATACTATTTCATCAGATCACACTTAATTTTTTTCTCCATAATTACGTTTCACTCTGATGACTTGGACTAAATACAATCCTGTCTAAAATATGTGTTTGTGGTTACAGGGAGGTGTTAAAAACAGGATTAAATCACAGAATATCATATATACTTAAACATTTATGAGATAAAAATATCAATATCCAACCATGTATTATAATTCCTTTAAATTATGAAGTGACTTTATATTTTATATGTGTTCAGGATTTTTGTTATTCCCAAAACACCAAAAGAAATGGGTTTGAAATATCTGAATAACTGAATACTATCCAGACATTTTACTTAGAAAACTACCATAAAGCAGCACTCAGTCAGGTGTCCCACCTGTATGAACAGGTAAAACTCTGAAACAAACTGAGGGTTTTAGAGGGGAGGAAGGTGGGAGATGGGTCAGCCTGGTGGTGGGTGTTAAGGAGGGCACGTATTGCATGGAGCACTGGGTGTGGTACATAAACAATGAATCTTGGAACACTGAAAATAAATAAATAAATAAATAAATAAATAAATAAATAAATATTTGGTAAGAAAAAATATGACCATGTTGGTAAATCAAAAAAAAAAAAAAAATTCTGAAATGCTGTGCTGTCCCTACACACTAAGAATTTACGGTTTAGCTGTAACACTGATGTTCATACACTGAACTTGAATGTGGAAATAAATAAAAACAACTACACTCCAAAAGGTGTAAAATTTTAAACATGTAACATATATTGTATGCTATTCTTCCATAAAGCATAGATCACACCCTTGAAATTAGAAACCAGGCACAGCAATAGA
Source organism: Mustela erminea (assembly GCF_009829155.1). Taxonomy (NCBI): domain Eukaryota; kingdom Metazoa; phylum Chordata; class Mammalia; order Carnivora; family Mustelidae; genus Mustela; species Mustela erminea. Next base: position 76,960,913 of record NC_045621.1, read on the forward strand.
GTTTACTAGCTTTCACAGCAAAGAAAACTAGGATCTGTCTTTCCTATGCTTTCTTATTTCATCCTCCTGCTTTCTCCATCTCCATGTGAAGAGACTATGCCTGCCAAAAGCACACTCAGAATTCCTCTGCTAACAGATACTTGTAAAAATAAGACTTTTGAAAAGGCATAAAGGGAAGAAACAGCATGTTCTAAATGCTGTGAAGAACTCAACATGATTTTCATTAGTCTGAGGGCCTGGCAGCAATCTGACTCGCACTTTAACGTCTCAGATCCTGGATGCATAGACCAGTTCTCAAATCTAGGGCTGATGAACAACTATTTGCATGATTTCTTTTATGACTTTTTAGTGCTCTTTCTAATGGAAAGCCACCACAAAAATAACTTATCCACTTTGAACACAGAAGAGGTTCAATAGGCTGCTGGCATCAAAGAATACTAAATAAGGCTTAACGTGTGAGAAAAGTTCCAATTTATTTTTTTAATTCATTTTTTCCTTACCTACTCCTAGAAAGAATTTGAAGCAACAAATGGAAAACAATGCACATATAATAGAATTTGATAAAATATTAAATCAAATCGGAGGAGCTGATAATAACAGAAACCCAGACTTCAACTTCATGGCAATGAAATTCAGATAAGAAATATTCCCACTGATGCACTTTTATTAGGAGAAACAGATTTTTCTTCATATCAAAGCTAAATGTTTATTTATCCCATCGGAATAAAGAAAGTTTGCTAAGCAATATGAATATGTAATAAGATGGAAGTGCCTTCAGCAACAGTCTTACTGAAGTTATATAAAGGTAATTCATTTAAATGGATTATAAACTGATGAATCTATTTATATAAAGAGATCAATTATGATTACCAGAGATAAAACTCTGTGGTAACACAGAAAAAGAGGTTTTAAAAAGTCTAAAAGACTGTTTCTTTTTCTTTGGGAAGTCTTTAATGACAATGTTTATTCACATCTTGGACTTTAAAGTTCTATGTAATTTTATTTTTTATGTGCTGAGGAACAAACTTAGTGTTGTTGATTTAAAACACATTAATATACATTTTGTGACAGTGTTTCCTTCCTGTAAAATTATAAAACCTAAAGAATTTCTCTTGAGTAATGGGAGAATCATCATTTTTATATAGAATTCTGAGCTGCAGGAATGTCTACAAATTGTGTTTGAGATGCACCATTTATATATTCTTGGAGCTGAATGGTCAGTCTCACTGATCTCAAGTTCCACATGACATGCATAATAGAGATCATATAAAATTCCATTTTGGCCATATAAAAACAACAACAAAAAACAAACAAACAAAAACTTTGCCTTTTCCTTTCCTCACAGACCTGGTGTGAAAATATATACCTAAAATTTCTACAAAAGACTTTAAAATAGATTGACTAACTTATGTGAGATGATTCAGGAATCACCATTGTAGGAGACACTGACATTTTTAGATGCAGAATTTAAAGAATATGTAAGATTTCTCAAGTCTTCTGATATCATATGCAGCCCTGGAATTTCAATATCCACTGTCTACTCTAAAGCCTCTCCACTAACTTTTTTATACTTGATGGATGACTTTTCTTGTCTGAAATTTAGGCAATTAAATTAAAAATTTAAATTTAATTTAATTTAAAATTTAATTTAAAATAATTAAAAATTGATATCTATTCAGTTTCAGATTTATTAAAAAAAAATATTGCTTATCTCTCTCAGTTCACTTAGGTGTCAGACTTAGTCATCATGGAAATCTGTCTCATTATAATTTTCCAGGACATTTTCACCTCCTTTTTGGCACCTATCATCTGCCTGTGCCATAGTTATCTAGGTACATACTAGATGATATGTTAGGTGAAGGCAGATACAGTTTGTTTTTCTTTATCATGTCAGACCTCCCCAAGTGCAGTAGTCCAAATTCTAGACACTTTTAATCAATCAGAGAAGGCCAGGGTGAGTTGAATTAAAGCTGTTGGTTAAGCTGCAGAAGAAAGTTGTCTGTATATAAAAACCTGAATCGTGTCAGTATGTCAGATATCTCCCCCCAAAATCCCAGATTTATCCTCTCTTAATAACTAAAATTTTAAGTGATTTATAAACAGTCAAAATATTATTTTCACAAAATTTCTGTTAAACTGTGACTAACACATACAAAACAGTCCAACACTAATTTTTTACCAAGTCGACTGAGAACTAGTATGCAAATCCCTTAGGAAATAGGGTGTGAACAAGTACATATTGAGAAGGAAACGTCTGGTACATGGGTCTCTGACCAGAAAGGCAGGCTTGGGAATGTTTTGTCTCAATGTGAAAGGAGGACAATCCAGTAATAGCCCAAGAAGACAAGGGACTAGAGAAAGGAGACCAAAAAAAAAAAAAAAAAAGAAAAAAAAGAAAAAGAAGCAGGGCATCGGATAAGGCCATAAGATGCCAAAAGCAACCTTCAACCACTTCCCAACTTGCCCAAAAGTACAACTATCCATCAGAAAGTCAATGCTGTGTTTTACCAAAAAATAGCCCGACACTTTCTCTGAGGAATTATGTCTAGTCATTGGAATGCTTTATTAGGATACTCTCTACTTCCCTTTTCCCCCAAGAAAATCAATATCCCGATAAAAGCAAAGCCATCTATCAATGTGCCAAATGACCAATCAATCCCAACTCTACATCTGGCCTTAACCTGTTTTTAGTCAGGGACCACTTGTACGCTTGCTCGAAAGACTTGCCTGAGTGAAAGTATGTGCTCCTCGGCAGCTCTGTTCTCTCTTCTACATCACCAGGATCATGAAGTAATTATTTGAATTTACCAAACTGTATTCTAATTATTTGGGCAAAGAATCCCATTTACTTTATATGAAAAAGAACAGAAACATGGAGGAGAAGCAGTTTCCCTGTGAGCGGCACCTTAGCATACAGTTCATCAGTAGGGAATATGGATTTGCCATAAACCAGTGGAAAAGGACCACCTGCTTCAATTGCTGACAGTTTCTCAGTGGGGTAACATACTAAAGACACTGGCTAAGTGGATCTGACTTTATCCAACACAATCTTCTCTTCTTCAGTTTCCACGGGTGCCCTCTTCTAATGGTGCCTCAGTAGGGTTGAGTTTGGAATCATCTGTGCTACTGTCATATCTTTTTGAAGTCAAACAATGCACTTGGAAGAAAATAGAAATTAATTACATGGGCAATATGGCAGGTGAATACACATTTGGGGGTCATTCTGGATTTCTGGCTATTTATTACTGTCACTGCATAAAATGTAAACATAGATTATGATATTAGATCCATATATATAAATATGATTTTTTTAAAGATTTATTTATTTGAGAGAGAGAGGAAGCACAAGTGGAGTGTTGGTGGGGTTGGGCAGAAGCAGAGGGACAAGCAGGTTCCCTGCTAAGCAGGAAGCCAGCACCATGGCCACCACCACAGGGCTCAATCCAAGGACCCTGGGATCACGACCTGAGCGGAAGGCAGATCTTTAACTGACTGATCCACCCAGGAGCCCATTTATTTTTACAAGGCTGTAAAACAGGTTGAGCCAGCATTTTGTTTTAAGCTTTACTAAAATATATTATTGCTATTAATAATACTGTAACAATGCTTAATCAATACATGAAACATGCCTTGAGGCCCACTCTTATTCATTATGTGACAACCGCAGATTGCCAGGAATTCCATCCATAAACTTCTATTACCCACTATTTAATTCTAGATCAACAACCAGTGACTGCAACTTGACTTTAATGTCTAGTTTTGCTGACATGTCGTATCTCCGCTTTGTTTAGGATATTATTTGGGGGGAACCACAAAATTGATATATAACTAGATTTTTTTTTTAAGATATTCTGTCTTAAAAGGCAGAAACTGTGTTGATTTTCTAGCCTCTTTAAAACTCTAAATTCCTAATTCTGAATTCTAAAGTATGTAAGTAACTAAAATATCGAGGTTTAAAGAGTCAATGAAGAAACTGCTGTTCTCAGGAGAAAGAGTGAGCCACCACCCCCCACAAAGAAAACCTTAACTCAATCTATTATATTGTATCTACACTTTTTCTGGCCACAGATTTCACCACAAGGTAAAATTTTTCCTGTCGCCCTTTTGTTTCCTAAACTGCATAAAGACACTCCTGAACTAGATGTAAATATATATTCTTTAGTATACAGCCATCAAATTCGCATTTATCTTCCCACATATTACTGCAAAAGGGTATAGCATTTGCAACACTGAAACATTATCTCTGAGTGTAATCAGCTGAAATAACCAAGCACAGTATTTCCAATTTAGAGGGCTGTGCAACCATTGGAAACAGCAAGGGATTGCATAATGCTTTAGAAGTTTTTCCAGTGCTATGTCATCCATGTGCCTGAATAGCTAATTTGCTTTTAAAATATATTTTGAGGATTTGATAAGAGCTTGTGCACAGTTTCAGAAAATAGAAAATAAAAGGACTCCGTAGGTATGCATGAAGTTAAACTTTAGATACACTCTATTGCTTTGCTGTAGCTTAGTGCCAGAATTCCCAAGTCAAGGATAAGGGAAAGAAATCATTTTTCCTGATAGCCCTGGAACCAACTGGGATGTAGTATTACTTACCTAAAGATGGGTCTTTGGAGATGTTTCTTCCTGATTGTGACATGGTCATCCATTTAAAGGTAAAAGTTGAACTTCTTCCTGGAAACCAACTCCAGAAATCCAGGGAGAGAATGTGGAAGCTTATCCTGGTCTATTGTGCTGCAAGAAGCCCAGAAGGAAAAAGTAGTTTCCTCTTTCTCTTTTTGGGTGCTGGGAGAAAACTTCCCTGCTCTCTGCCAGCTGAGCAGTGTGTCCATAGAGGCCACATAAGACAGGCACGTTGGGGCACTCCCCCACAGAGCAGGGTGTGCAAAATCCACCAACAGTCACGGTGATACAGGAAAGAGAAGTGCACAGGACCCTCGGAAGCAGAACAAAACAAACAGAAAACTTCCTAACCTAGTGGCACCCAGGTAGGAGTTTCCTGAGTTCTTGCAGCCATGAGAGCCCTCCTTCCACATGCTGGTCAAGCTTGGAAAAGCTAAGTCCCTCCCTGTCTTTAAAACAGCCTGTTCTGAGGCTCAACTTTTTTCTTCAAAATAAAAGTTGTACAGCTGGTTCAGCAGTCCCATGTGAGTACCCTCTGAAAGTTTCTTCTGTTAAAATAGGAACTGTATACAAATTAACGAAGGAAGATGGGCTCAGGCTGTGTGGCTGGCTCTGTTTCAAAAGATTATAATTATTTTATAATATTGTTTTTATCCACACTGGGTGTAGTGTGGAGACCACTCCTGATTTTTGGCACTCATGACCTAATAGCCTACACTTTGCTAAAGTCAAAGATATCATTTCAACTGATAGAAGCTGATGTGAAGCTGGCCAGAGCTACAAAAGTTAGAAAAACAAAAATTGCTCAATTCTATCAATGACATTTTGCCCAGATGTCTGTACCCAGAGTGACTTTCCAAGGAGACACCGCAAAAAAGATATGAAAACACACACAGACACACACTTTTTTTTTTTTTTAAGTCCCCAAAACTCCCTTGGAACACAAGGTTTTTATACGATATGATCAAATTTGAATTTCAAGAATAAAAAGAAAGAAATGTAGGTAGTAGAGGTAAGTTTTAAACAGCTGAAAATAAATGACATTAAAAACTGTTTTACTTGAAAGACTTAGGCTCACACTGCAGGAACTCTAGTTCTAGTTACAGATAAGATGAACCCTCACATTTTAATATAACCTATTTTGGAGACATTCCTATATCTGAATCACTAACAAAATTCCTACTCAGTCAATAGTATCATGAGGTTCCAGGCCAGAAGTTTAGTATATAATAAAGTAAACCATCTCAAAGCATGATTAAAATGTTTTTAAAATATATGTGTGGTAAAGGCAGGGGAAATTGAGAAACACTCACGCCTTTAGCTGAATGATCAAATAAGGGTCGTATAACACAGAGGAGGATATGACCTATATATGGTTGCAATGTGTAGTTCTTAGCATTCTCCAAATATCTCCACAGGAGCAAGAACACATTTTTATTTTCCTTCCTTTCAGAGGAAAGACAAAGAAGAGAATTACAAAGAAATCACTGATTATATTGAGCACAGTTCTAATCCATACCTTTTTTTTCTTTTCATTTTTCTAATGACATCATTCTGAGACGGGACTGAACTAAAAATAATAAGTGGGTTCTAATCCTAGTTTTAACATGCAAATGCTGGGCCATTGTTGGAAAAATTCTTGACCTATCTGAGCCCCAATTTTTGTATTTATAAAATGAGGTTATAATTCATTGAATTCTATGTTTTTTCCCAGCTTTAATGGTACCGCCATGCTATTTCTAAATATGATTAGTTTGCTTCTTGCTAAGGAAGCAGCGTAGAAGTCATGAGGTCTAATACTATAAAAATACACATTTATTATGTAAAGTTATAAACAAAGAAGTCATAAATAAAAAGATGATTTTATATTGTATATATCTCTGTAGACATATTACATATTATATTCACTTAATGACATATAATGAATATATATTATATATTCACTTAATGACATCTAAATCAGTGTTCTCTTCACCATCAATAAGCATCCAACCATAAATTGACATGTGTGCAATACTGCAGTTAAATCTGGAGACCATCTATATGCAAAATGATATACAGACCTTTGGAATAAATGCATTATTATAACCATATGCTTTGGCTTTCTTTGTACAGGAAAGCACGTAGGAAATAACATGCTGCAGAGGTCTTCTGGAAGTATATTTGCATTTATGGGTGGCAGTTGATTTCTGTATCTATATTACTATTAATTTAACGTAAATTCTCCTAAGGCACAACCCAAGAGAATAATAAGCTCAACAACTTTTTAAAAATTCACTTTTTGTTATTAACAAAATTTTTTGTTAATAACAAAATTAAAATTTTATTGACTTTTGAATTAGAAAGGTGAGAGGATTTCTTCACTTACAGGGTGGAAGGAACGCAACACAAATACTAGTAAACATCTAGCCAAGGTACAGGTCAAATGACAAGCCAAGTATAAAATCTAACTGGAGGCTCAAAGGCTTGATTATCAACTGCAGAATCTGAAAGTTGTCAAAGTAATTATAGGAAAATAATATTTTTGCCTTGCGTTAAGTTTATTTTCCTTTTGCTCTTTAGCGGTTAAGGTAGAAAGCTTAACTTCCCATTTATATCAAGCACCATATTTAAACCCAATCTTAGAACCTAAAAAGACATAAGAAAATACCAGGAAGTTAAATATTCACCTGGCACAAAGAAAAATATGTACTTCTTAAATGTTTTTGTAAACTTTTTACCAAAGAGTATTTAAATTTAACATTGGGAAAAAAAGTTTGCTTTATTAACTTATTCAAATTTAATGTAGTATTCAATAAAAGGACTCCACTATTGTTGCTTAAATTACAAAAATATATTCCTTAAATTAACACAATTGTACTGTGTAAAGTACTAAAATTTATTGTATAAATAACCAGGCCAACTCTCCTATAAAATAAACTGAATACAATTTATTATGAATAGTTTTTTTCCTGGGAGTAGGGATCAGAAATGGTGTTTAAATTTTTCCTGTTATAGTAAACTCTCTTTCAGTATGACCTTGCCTAACAGTTTCAGGAGCATTCCCTGCTCTCCCATGTGGTTACACATCTCTCTCTCTCTCTCTCTCTCTCTCACACACACACACACACACATACACATACACACCCCTTCCCCCACTCACACTGCTAGAGACTGTCAAAACAGGTGCTTAATAAATATTCCTTAATTTGTACAAAGGCTCAGTTGAAACACATCAGTGTAGCCAACATAACTCGTGGTGTGTGACAAAAACATAGATCAGCTCCATGACTTTCCCAATCAAGTGAAAACTAAGTGTGTCATGTTATTTTGTTTTAAGCATCTTAGAAAATAGGTAAGCTTTACTTTCTCTTGTTTTTTTCTTCTTTCTCCCCACCCCCCATTTTATTACTCCATTCTATGGCTCTATTTGTTATATGTAAGTGCCAAAAAGCATGCAATGGTAGAAAAATCATGTAACATTAATGACAGCCCAAGAACTGATTACGAATTATCTATTGGTAATCATTTTACCACTTAAGTCTAGCAAATGTCAGCCTGAGAGAAGTGTATGCTTTTTTTTTTTTCACCCAGTTTAATTAAACAAAATGTCACAAGTTGTGTATTTTTTTTAAGATTTTATTTATCTATCTGATAGAGAGAGAGATCACAAGTAAGCAGAATACCACTTGGCCAATTCTACCATGAGATAAATAGAAGGGTGTAAACTATTCCTAATGAACCAACCATAACTCTGCCCCTTTACCACTAGGCAAAAAAACTACTTTGTATAAGTGCACAAGACTGGCATCACATAGAGCTAACTCTAAATTTAATGTATCCTTTCAAGGTAAGTCATTTGTAACCTTCAACATTTCATCCACATTTTTTAAATTAATTAATTTTTTAAATTTATTTCTTTTCAGTGTAACAGAAGTCATTGTTTAGGCACCACACCCAGTGCTCAATGCAATATGTGCCCTCCCTAATACCCACCACCAAAACAAATTTCCTGCTACATGTTTCACAACTAATTACAAAGCTAGTTCATAGGTGGTAGAGCTGGGATTTGAATTCAGATGACTCATTCTTGAACCCAAGCTTTTATGACTACTGAATAGGATGTCACCTTGGTGGGGACTCTGTCACTCAGGTTGTCTGGGTTCTTTCTGAGCCATATTTCACATTCTGTGGAGAAAGAAAAGGAGCAACTCACCACTCTAATGAGTATCTACTCTCTTAATTCTCTGAACCTCTTAATCCTACTGATCTATCATTGCATTGCCCATTGTGTTGCCAGTACTTCCAACAGCCAACCCTAGAGAGGACCTATTGATATCAAGGTGAAAGAATCAATGAATATGTTCTCTTAAGATTCAGATGGAAGCAGTGTTGAATTATAAGGAGCCCTGGACTAATGTCAAGGCACATGTATTTACATCCAGCTCTAGCGGCAATTTTCTCAACTCCCTGCACGTGTTCCCTTAGCAATCAAATTAAGAAGCTGAGCCTCATGGGGTGCCTGGCTGGCTCAGCTGGTTAAGTGTCTGCCTATAGCTGGCTCAGGTCATGATCCCCAGGGTCCTGGGATCAAGCCCTCACATGAGGCTCCCTGCTCCAGCAGGGAGCCAGTTTCTCCCTCTCCCTCTGCTGCTCCCCCTGGTTGTGCTCTCTCACCCTCTCTGTAAAATAAATAGACAATTTTTTTTTCAAAAATTATATATATATTAAAAAGAAGTCAACCTCATGACCTTGAAGATCCTTTCCAGCTCCAAATTTTTATGACTCTATTACTGACCCTGTGATAACATGTCAAGTTATTTAAACTTGGTGTCCAAACAAGAATAAGCTCTGTAGTTATTTTTAGCTTTTCTTAACCACAATGAGGCTGTGCATACCACCAGAACACTCTTCATCCCCACTGTTGTGGGTTTAAATATATAACACACTGCTATTCAAATGTGAAAATAAATTGTAGTATCTCTAGTTTTTCTAATTAAGCTGTTTTCTTCTTTTCCTATAGCTTCACTTTGGAACTACCATTACTGGAATGTAAACTACAGGAAGACAAGGATTAGGGTCTGTTGAATCCTAGGGCATGGTATATAAGAGACAGTCAATGGCTATTTATTGAATGAATGAACACACAAAGTGCCTACCAGTGCTATCTCATCATCTTTCTGCATATTCATTTTCTAAAAACCTAGTCATAGCTGGTAAATGTTCAGACTTTCATATTCCCTTCAACCCACTGTTTTCCTTCAAGGAGGCGTCTGACCCTATAGGGAGGTGGGTTTCTATGGTCCTGTTAGGGTCCAAAAAAGGTGGTCTCCCACCCAAACCTTCAAGTCCCTATAGTCCTTTGTTTTCTCTGGTCTCTGCAACCATGTTTCTTGTCTGTCTGCTCACTTGGCTCCCTGAAGATATCTACTGCTGAAATCTATGGCTGTTTTGTTCAGTAGGCTCAATCTAGGAACTATGGTCATCCTTTTCTCCTTAAGCTCAATCTCAGCCTTCACTGGTGGTGCAGGATCCTCAAGTACACATTACATCCTTCACCTGGATCTCATCTGGCTTGGGACTGGACATGCCATACCACCATTTTTATTCTGTTGTAGCTGAATTCACTAAGTCACTGGGGAAATCTTCTGCTGTAAGCTTTCACTCTAAGCTTTGATGTTCCCCACTGTAAGCTTAATCAATAAATGCTGTGTGTGTTCTGACTGCTCCACTGACTGGCCATTCCCCTTACCCTGTCCCTCTCCTTAGGCCTCCGTATTTCCTGAGAACAAGAATTAGCAGTGGAGTCTGATACAAGACTGATGAATCACAGGCTTATCCCTCAGAAACCAATAATACATTATATGTTAATTCATTGGATTTAAATAAAAAATATTTTTTAAAAAAAGAAGAAGAAGTGGAGCCTAAATATGTGACTGAATTGTCCTAATCTCATGACGAAACTTTCAAGAATGAGCAGTTGCTTCTTACAGATGAGTAAAGAAAGCAGCTTCTTGAGTTATGTCTACTTATTCCTGGTGAAGATGCTGTGCAGATTGTTGAACTGACAACAAAGGGCTTTAAATATTAGGGAAATGTAGATGATAAAGCAGTGATAGAGTTTGAGAAGATGGACTCCAATTTTGAAAGAAGTTCTACTGTGTATAAAATGCTATCAAACAGTATAGCATGCTACAGAGAAAGTACTTGCAAAAGGAAGAAACAATCCATGGAGCAAACTTCATTGTCATCCTATTTTACGAAATTGCCATAGCTACCGCAAACTTAAGCTAAACTACCACCACCATGTAATCAGTCAGAAGGCACCAATACTGAGATACAAGACCCTCCACCAACAAAGCTATTATTACTCTGTTAAGAAAGCCACAGGCCCGGGATGGAGTTACTTCTAGACCAAGTCATCAAAACAGGGTTTAATATCTGAAACTTCATTACAGCTTCAAATTCCCCCAGAAACAGTCTCAACAGGTTAGTCAGAAACTGTTTTATCAGCACAAAGGAGGTAATCTGTCACCTGGGCCTTCTCTGTGCCCCAAAGAAAAATGAGTAATCTGCAGGATAAGAACCCTGCTTTTCCCCCTAGGGGAAAGTGACCTTACCTGAAACAATCCTTTCTTTTTTTTTTTTTTTTGCTAATAACTTCTTTGCCCCACCCTCTGTCCTAGAAGAAACTCCCTTTTTTTTTTTAAAAAAAATAATGAATTTCTGAGGTAGAATTTAGGGATTCATCAGTTGCATATAACACCCAGTGCTCAGTATATCAAATGTCCTCCCTAATGCCCATCACCCAGTCATCCCAAAATTGATAAAGAACTTACCAAACTCAACACCCAAAAAACCTTCCATTTTATACAACTCCTTGGAGCTCCGCTCTTACTCGCTTGATGGGATGCTGCCCCATTCATGAATCTCTTAATAAAGCCAATTGGATCCTCAAGTTTACTCAGTTAAATTTTGTTTCTTAACAACTTGTTGAAAGCTTAGATGATAGCATTTTTTTAGCAAAAAAGTATTTTAATTTTTTCTATTTTTAAAAAGAATTTTATTTACTTATTTGACAAAGACAGAGAGCACAAGCAGAGGGAGCAGCAGGCTCCCAGTATCCTGGGATCATGACCTGAGCCAAAGGCAGACGCTTAACCAACTGAGCCACCCAGGTGCCCCTAAATATAACTTGATAATGCACTGGTAAACCAAAAAATACATTTGACTCGCTTTAATGCAATATTCACTTTATTGCAGTATTGTGGAACAGAACCCAAATATCTCCAAACATATTACATGCCTATATTGAAGTCTGTTTTCTTGTTTTTTATTTCATCTGTGATAATAATAATCCCACTCCCCACACTGCATGGTGCCTCAGGCTAATTCAGAGAAGATAAGATCATATTTATTAAGTGGAAGAGATATAAGCACATTATTCCCTTTTATGCAGCTTTCTTACTCATTTTAGTTGGTGCATAGTGAGTAAATTATACCACTGTCTTAACACTGCCACACCCGTGTATCCCCTATCCCATTTGCTCTTTGCAAACAAGACAGTTTCATTCCTCACTAGCCACGCTGATGTTTTATTCCTTGAACACTCCACACTCTTTCAGACTTTTGCGTATACTGTTTCCAAGGTCTAAAATGCTATTCCTTCTGCCCATTGCTCAGATTTAAGCTGCAGTTTCATCTCTGAGAGGCGTCTCTTTTGACAACCCCACCTGAATTCATATACCTACAATACTGTCCTTGGTCCCCTATTAGCAAGCTTCATTATCCTTGTGTCGTGTTAATGATTTATTCACAGATTCATCTATGCAGTAATGAATAAACCCACTCTTCAGGATGCAGTAACTGAGGGAAAAATCTGAACATCTGAGTGTTCCCATCTACCTTAAACATAAACCTAGTCAAGTTCCACAAAAATAAAATAAATGTCTGTGAAGGGGAGCAAAATACACCACTCCAAAATATATCTCTTTGGCATATTTATTATCATAAGCTGATTATTTTTAAGAAACAGAAGACCCTGGTGAAGCTCACTTTTGTTTACTGTGCTTTTCCAGGAAGCCTCCCATAACTGACTTCCCACTCCCCACATCTCTCTTTAGCTGAAAATGGTATTTAACTTGCCGGCTTTGACCATTTGGGAGTTACTCAGTTTTTCTGGGTCTCTCCCATGTATCCATGTTACTAAATTTTGTTTACTTTTCTGCTGATAATCTGTCTTATATCAATTTAATTATTAGACCAGCCAAAGAACCTAGAAGACATGAAAACTTTTCCACCTCTACATCTGTAAGAACCTACAAGTATACTTTTACTGATCTCTTGCAGTGCTTCGAAACATCCTCTAATACTTACATATGTGTTTTATCTTGAAATATTTGTCTTTACACTTCTTCAAATGAGGAGCTCTACATATCTGAGAATAAATGTATTGAATATTAAAATTAACAATGCAACTGATTCATCACCTTGGAAATGGTTCTCAGTTTGACCAAAAATGTCTTCTGCTTTACGGGCAAAAAGCAGACTCTACCCTATTAATAGTTTCAAACTAGATTCTCCTGACTTTCAGTCAGAATTTGTTTATTGGCCACTTATTCAATAATAAAATACATCAGAATTGTTATTTTCTTCAGTGAATTAGTAAGGAAGACCAAGCACATAGCTTCAAGAGGCAAGGAAAAGCAGTTCCCTGATTTGGCTGACTCTTTGGCCAGGTATCAGAGCTGAGCCTTTTTACTTCACAAAGTAGGAGAACTTCCTCTTTGTCATGTAAGTGTGGAAGCAGGTCAACTAAAGTTTGATTGGCTCCAATTAGCACTCCTACCAGTTCTGAGAGCCTTAAGAGTTGGCATTCGGACACCTTCTTTTAAATGAGTGTGACATTCTGTGAAAACATCAACAACAACAAAGGAAATCATTTAAAGCAGAATCTCATTGCCAAACACCCACCCACAGCTCCCTGTGTAATCAAGCAACAAATAAATTCACTGTAAAAGGAAATGACTTTTGCATAGTGGGTAGTTAAATAAACATTACAAAAAGAGACCTCCTTAATATAAAATTCTCTTTGAGTCAGAGGACTAAGAAAGAGATGGTCGAACTGAGGCTTGAATGATGAATAGCTATTCAGTAAGCAGGCTAAGATGAAGGGCAAGTGAAGTATTTCATCAGCCCTAAGCACTAGGCAACAACGGTTGGTTTGGAGGGCACAGTGTGGCGAAGCACGGTGCTGTGGTTCCTGCCATGCTAACCTGCAGAATGCAAGAGGCTCACACTATCCCATAGGAGGGGAGTTGTTACGAGGAAAATAATCGACGTGACATCCCCGTTTAACAGCATGTGATTCTGAAGTTTCCATTACTCCCCAAACATGCCAAAAATGTTCTTATCTACAGTTCTTCAGGCAGTGGAAAGCTGTCCAAAGGTACTTGCAGGCTGAGACATGTTCAGTTTCTCTGCTGCTCTGAAACCCATCACTAACTAAATCATTAACTCTGCTTCAGTAGTGAGTCATCATTACCAGCTTTTCTCCATATTTTAAGTTTAGTTTCAACATGACTTTAGATTCAATTAGTAGTTTGTTGGGTTTTTGGTTTTGTTTTGTTTTGTTTTAGTCTGTCATAAGCTTCCAGTAATGCCTATGAATAAATATGCAGAACTACCACCCAGAACTGAATCAGTGTCAGTAAATGGAAAATTCCTAAATGCTAACCTATTGACTCTCCAAGCTTTTAGAGTTAGACAGCAATAGAGATAATCGTGACTCACACTGACTTTGGAAAGAAACAGCCACTCAATTTGCCAAGATCTTAATGGTATATGTGGTGGGTTCTGTAAATATAACTCAAATGTATAGAAATAGGTCACTGCCCCATTACCTTTCTAAAACAAAAATGAGTTCTCAGAGAGAATATATACAGACCACATATATTTGTACCCTCACATCCATTCACTCCTCAAAAAACTCATTCCAGCTTCAGCTTTTTGCTCCACTTCCACTCACTTTTCCCCACATTATATTCATTGGAATGATCCTTCCCAGCAAATCTCATCTCTTGAATTGCGCTCTGATTTCTCATGTCAATATATTATTGCTATCAATCGTTCTGTGACATATTTGCATATTCATTTTATTAATTTCTAAATTTAAATTCCATACAGGGTTTAAACGAGGCAGTCAACATTCTCCCAATACCTGACAGAATATTGGAAAATCAAGTCTATTTTAGAAATTCTGCATATTTTTTTTTTAATTATGAACCTTCATTTTGTTACATGGTCCCTCAAAATTGCAATCTTCCCTCATCTGCTCTTTTCACCACCTGACCCAAAGGAAAGAATAGGAGTATGTGAATTGACAGGACAGTCATTTAATACATGTTAGGCACAATACTTTTCTATACACTATTTCAGTTAATTCTACATAACATACCAGAAGATAGATTCTCTTAGAGGAAACTAGAGTTAAAAAAAAAAAAGTTATATAATTTGCCAAATGTTGTACATCTTATATGTTACAGTAATAAGATTTGAATCCAGTTCTATCTGATGCCAGCATCTTTGTTCTTACTAACCCTGTCTCTCAACAATCATATTCTTAGTTTTAATAGTAGCCTTAAAGAAAAAGGCATCTTGGCTGACCATATCTTAAAAATATAATTCTTAATCATTTTAATGAGGCTGAACCCTAACAACAAATCAGACTTGATTTCAAAGACACATTATTTTGGTTTGGGTCCTATTCCCAACATAAACCTCACATATGCAGGCATCAGTGTACCAAAATAAAAAACAAAAACAAAAGAACAAAACCCAGAAGACTAAATACGGAGTTTAAATTTTAAAGTTTAAAGTTTAGCATTTCTTTGATGTATAATCTTCACTGAACAAAATTGAATTGTTTATTCACAGAAGTGAATAAACAAAATGTTGAGTCAAAACATCACTGAGAAAGCCCAGAAAAAAAGCAAGTCAGAGTAAATACATAAATGAAGTTGTGCTTTTATCCCCAGCATACAGAAGAGCTCTCCAATACTGAGATGTGTGTAATGAAGTTCTCTCTAAAATCATGCTCTTAGCAACTAATCTTAAAAAATTAATTCATTAGTTAAAATTCTCTACCGTCTTTCAAAAATCACAATTAGATACTTCACCTTCATTTAAAAAAAAAAAAAAGCTGAATGGGCCCCATTTGTATACTTGTAAAGCTCAGAGTTGCCTATGAGATTACTGAGACCTTATATTCTACTACAATGATAATACGAATCCCTGCTGCCATTTATTAAACATATATTATGTACCAAGCACTGTTGAGTGCTCTACAAACCCTATTACATTGAGTTTTCCTAGGATAGGAATTAGTATCCCTATTTTAGAGATAATATTGTACAAATGGGACTGGCAAAGCAAGGATTCGAGCCCAAGACTGCTTTCCTCCCTAGTTCACCCATTACCTATTGGTGCCTCTCCTGAATAGGGCCATCTAATATGATTTTGCTTTGATTCCCTTTCTGTGTTCTTCACAGCCATTTTGTATTTTATCTTCACTCTTTTCTTCTGCTCCTGTTAGATTAACAATTGTCTTTTCCAGTGATGAGTTTCAAGTATCATTATTGATTCTAACTTTCCTAAATTTGTGTGAATTCTGTACTTACTTTTCTCGATTGTTCTGCAAATACACAACATCGCTGCTGTTTCGAATGTACACATTATTTCAGTATAGAAGCCCATGGACACTAATTTTTTTGACTTTGAGTTAATGAGTTATTTGTTATAAATAGAAGGGTAGGCTTCTAGAATCTAAAAGGAACTTCAAGGTCAAATTATTCACCCTTCCAATGACTGCAGAATTTCTCTTGCTTTTCCTTTCAGAGAGGGCTTACTCCCAAGTGCCCCTGAGGTAGAGGAAGTGAATGCACTACTTCCTGGATCCCCATTCCCAAGAACTTTTTATCACATAAGAATTTCATCTTGTGTAATGTAACATATTTAAAGATAGAGTCTTTTCTCATACTAACTTCTTTATCTTGTATACAATCAAAGAAATAACCATCTGTTCCAGTAATGAAGGGAAAACTAGCAGGGTTGGGCTTACCGAGTAGTATTTGGTTTCCAAAGTAGCAGTTGAAAGGGTAAATTTTTATTTTAGGTCAATTTTTGCTTTAAATCCCACCTTTAAAAATAACATAGCATAGGAGAGCCTGGGTAGCTCAGTTGGTGAAGTGTCTGCCTTCCACTCAGGTCATGATCCCAGGGTCCTGAGATCAAACCCCACATGGGGAATCCCTGCTCAGCGGGTGGTATGCTAATCCCCCCTCCCCCAATTTGTGTGTGCTTGCTCTCTCTCTCTCAAATAATTAAACAAAAATCTAAAATAATAATAATAGTAATAAATAACATGGCTTAAATTCACTGGCCAATGTGACAAAAGTTTGCCAGGTGTTAGGAGAATGATGATTACTAAAACACAGGCATTGTCATCAAGGAGCTCAAGTTTAAAAGGAAAAAAACAATCACTTGTTAAGGTAATTCCAAAACAATTCAGTGAGTGGAGTCATAAAATAAATAAAAGAGACAAAAGCAGCTCAGAAGGGAGAGAAAGGAAGACTCAAAGAAGAAATTATTCTGTTTTAGCAAGGGTTAGCCAGTGATTAGAAATTCACCAGGTCAGAAATGTTTACTAGAAAGATGAAATGGAGAAAGCCAAGTAAAAGGAAGGTGGAAACTAACAGAGAAGCGTGAAATATCATTATATTCAGGACCTGGTAGTTATCTTGGTATTAATGAAAGTAAAAGTTTGAGGGGAAGTGGCAGGAGATAAAGTTGGAAAATGAGACAGAGGCCAAATCATATGTGCCATGTGGGGAGATTAGACTATATCCCATAGGCAATGAGTAGCCACTGATCGGCTACAGTCAAGGAAAATAGCACCTTCTTTTTGCAGTTTTAGAATATCTCACTGATTAAAACATTGGAAGTATTTTTGAAAAGAACAAGTATCAGTGCAGAGATATCAGTAAATAGTCTATTAAAGTCCTGGTGAAAGATGGTAGTGGTATGAAGTAAGGCAAAGGCATTAATAGGAAAAGAGAGACTCCATTCAAGATGTTAACAGGGTATAAACATAGTGCTTAGTGAATAATTGGGTGTACTGAATGAGAAAGTAAAAGATTCTAAGGCAGTACTTTCATTTCTGGTTTGTTATTTGGGTAGATGGAGTAAGAAGACTCAGATCATAAAAACAATAATGATGAAATAAAAAGAAAGAAGTATGGTCCAAGTTTATTAGTGGGTCACAGGGAGTTGCAACACCAAAGGATGGCCCAAGTGGAGATGTTTCAGGGGCAACTAGATATTGAAATTATGGAAGGAGGTAAGGAGACAGTTACAGAGATAAAAGTGTGGGAGGTGGAGGTATTGCTACACAAATATAAAATAGTGAACGTGTATGGTATTGCTCAGAGAGAATATGTAGTTTAGAGGAGCAAAGGCCCAAGAATAAAACCCTGGTAACTGAAGGGATGGACAGGGAAGAGTATACAGGTGATGTCAGAAAGACTGGGAAGTCAGGAGGGAAAGTTCTTCCTACAATAAAAGTGGAAGGAGTGTCAAGTAGAAGAAAGGCGTTACTGGCACGAGAGAGGCATAGCAATTAAGAAGAGAACACAAAAGTTTTCATTACAGTGGTCAATAAGGAAGCCACTTGTGGCTTTCACGATACAATATCTGTGTTAGAACAATCATAAATTCAGTAAGACAAAAGTTCTAAAACCAAGAAAATCATGAAAGTTGGGGCATTTTTCTAACCAGGTATACCAAACTTACTTCAATTAATGCTGCCTATGGAAATAAATATGAAAAAAAGATAAGAGCTAACTTTACAAATATTTGGCATTAAGAAAAAAAAATTATAACAATCTGTTTACACAACAACAGTATGATTCAAGAAAGTGTTTTTAGGTTTCTTTTTTTCCTACTTCAATGCATTGATTTAAAATTTCCAGGGAATGTTTTCTTTTGGGAGGATGTGTATAGTAATTCAACAAGAGATATGAATCCAAGAAAAGATCAGGACAAAGTTGCCCTGTGTCTTCAGCTTGACATTTGTTTGGATAATCTGTGTGTGTGTGTGTGTGTGTGTGTGTGTGTGTGTGTGTGTGTGGTTATTTTATAGAAAGAGTGACACTGTTGGTTGTTGGCATATTATTTAAGAAGCCACAGTCTCTCTCTTATGTCTCTTTATCTTTCAGATTCACTCCCAGGATCCTAGTGTTCCCTTTTCTGGATGTTTAAGTCCTGAACTCCAGTAACCCAGAATCAATGTTCTACGTATTTTCTCATCTTGATTTCTATAAAAACTTAACTGTGTTCCGTGTTTTGTTCCCTCAAATGTGAGCCAGATGACCCAACAACAGCAACAACAAAAAAAGCTATCTGCTGATGTATTAGCAGTTGATAAAAACCTGCTATCACATTTCAGAACATAATTTTCAAGAACTCTAAAGTTAAGTAATTAGATTGATTAGATGCTATTTAATTATTGGTCCCTTTTAAAATCATACCACTCAGCTATCTTTTCTACCTAATTATATGCAGGCATATATTCAAATTCAATTCTAGTAAATGCTTATTTGTGTCTTCATTTATGTGAAATAAATAATAAATGCTTTACCTATTTTCTGTATCATTTAAAAAATAATTCAAGGGGCGCCTGGGTGGCTCAGTGGGTTAAGCCGCTGCCTTCAGCTCAGGTCATGATCTCAGGGTCCTGGGATCGAGTCCCGCATCGGGCTCTCTGCTCAGCGGGGAGCCTGCTTCCCCCTCTCTCTCTGCCTGCCTCTCTGCCTACTTGTGATCTCTCTCTCTGTCAAATAAATAAATAAAATCTTAAAAAAAAAATTCAAATAAAAATTATGTTCTTGGAAATGAATTAATATTATTAATATCTAAAATTTAAGATTTACTCTTAATATGACATAATTTGATTTTTCCAAATTTCTCAAATTACCCATTATCCCAACATTATTTCTTAAAAATATCTTTTTGTCTTTATTTAGTTTAAAATGCCACTTTTCTATTCTGTTGATTTTTCTGTCAAATACCACACTGGTTTAGTTATTGTACCTTTTGGTATACTAAAACACTGGGTAATGTTTAAACAGTCTTCCTTCAGTTTCTTCTCTTCCCAATAATTTTTTTTTCAATACTAATGCATATTTATTCTTTTGCAAAAATTTATTTTTTTCACAATCATTTTGTCAAATGTAAAAAGTCCTATGGTCTTGAGCAAAGAATTATTAGGGATAACAGGAGCCAGATTTCTCACAATTGGAAAAGGGAATCCCACTTATGGAAAAGGATAAGGCTAGAATATAACCTTTGGTGTTGCAAAGGAGTTAGAGGTGCTGATATAAGCTATATGCAGCTCCAGCTGTGTCCATTGAGAAGACTGAGAAACAATGAGGCACTAATAGTAATTAGGACATCAAGCACCCAAATTTTGGTTTATGTATGCCATTCAGAACTAAAAAAGAAAAAAAATAAGAATTCCTTATAAAATAGACTGAATCCGGGGTTGAGGAGGGTGAGCATAAGATGAACCTATACTCTTACCACAGAAAGTTAGGAAGCATTCAAAGAATTATGGGGATGTATCAAAAAAACCCAGCCAGAAGAGGTTCCATTGGTCAAATGTGGGACAATTTGAGCATCAAATTAAATAAGGATGATAATGTATTGTTACCCATTGAATAAAATAAAAATCACCGAATCATTATTGATACAAAAAAATGATTGAATAAATTCGAAAGAAAACTTTTCCTTAGAGAAAAATACCAACTAATAAATACAAAAGTAATGATGGAGCTATAAAATCAATAAATATTAAAACTACAAGTATAATGAAAAAGAGACAGGATACTTATAGGGATTGCATTGAATCCAGATGACTTTAGGTAGTACGGACATTCTAAAAATATTGAGTCGTCCTGTCTTTAAACATAGGATATCATTCTATTGATTTGTGGCTGATGTAATTTCTTCCATCAGTGGTTTGAGGTTTTAAGAATACCCATGACATTTTTCACAGAAATAGAAAAAACAATCCTAAAAATCTATGCTTAACCAAAAAAGAACTCAAATAGCCAAAGCAATCTTGACAAAGGAGGACAAAGCTGGGGGTATTACACTTCTTGATTACAGAATATCTTACAAAGTACAGTAATTAAAACAGTATGGTACTGACATAAATACATATATGCAGATCAATGGAACAAAATAGAATGTCCAAATATAAGTCCACACATACACAGTCAACATTCTTTGACAGGGGTGCCAAGAATCACAATGGGAAAAGGATAGTCTTCAACAAATAGTGTTGGGGAAAGCTGAATATCTATATGCAAAAGAATTAAAATGCATCCTCATCTCACATTATACAGAAAAATCAATTTAAAGCGGGTTAAAGACTTAACTGACCATGAAAGACCGAAAACTATAAAACTCCTGGAAGAAAATACAGGGAAAAAATTCTTTGACACCATTCTTTGCAATGATTTATTGGATATGACACCAAAAGTAGAGGCAGTCAAAAATAAATAAATAAATAAACAATAGTTATTACATCAATCTAAAAAGCTTTTTCACCACAAAGGAAACAATGAACAAAATGAAAAGCTAACCTAAAAAATGAGAAAAAATATTTGCAAACCATTATCTGGTAAGGGGTTAATCTCTACCATATATAAATTCTTTTAACTCAATAGCAAAAAGCAAGTAGCCCAATTAAAAAAATGAGCAGGGACATGGGTTGGGGAGTGTTCAGTCAGTTGAGTGTCCAACTCTTGATCTCGACATAGTTGTTGTTCTCAGGGTCGTGAGTTTAAGCCCCCCATTAGGCTCCACACAGGGCATGGACCCACTCAAAAAAACAAAACAAAACAAAAAACAACAACAACAACAACAACAGACATTTCTCCAAAGACAAATAAAATAGCCAATAGGTATATAAAAGGGTACTCAACAGTACTAATCATTAGGGAAATGTAAATCAAATCCACAATGAGATATTACCTCATACCTGTAAGGATGGCTATCATCAAAAAAACAGAAGATAACAAGTAGTGGCAAGGATGTAAAGAAACTGGATTCCTTGTGCATTATTGGTAGGAATAATATAGAATGGTCCAGCCACTATGGAAAACTGTATGGAGGCTCTAAAAATTAAAACTAGACCCACAACATGATCCAATAGTCTCACTTCTGGGCACATATCCAAAATAACTGAAATCAGAATCTGCATTCCTATGTTCATGGCAGCATTATTCATAATAGCCAAGGATGGATGAATGGATGAAAAAATGTGGTAAATATACAATGGAATATTATTCAGAAAGAAATTCTGCCATATGTAACAACATGGATAAACCTGGAGCATGTTATGCTAAATGAAATAAGCCCGTCATAGGGCAAATACTGCGTGATTCCACTTACATGAGGTGTCTGAAATAGTCAAACTCAAAGAATCAGAAAGTATAATGGTGGTTGTCAGGGACTGGAGGGAGAGGGTAATGGGAAGTAGTTTTCAGTGAGTATAAAGTTTCAGTTTTGCAAGTTAAATAAATTTTAGTTTTGCAAAATGAATGCTACACAATATTATAATTATAGTTAACAATACTGTATTGAGAACTCAAAATTTTGGTTAAGAGAATGGATCTCATATTAAATATTCTTATCAATACACACGCACAAAAAGGGACAGGAAGAAATTTGTGAAGGTGATAGATACATTTATTACCTTATTGTGATGATGGTCTCATGGATGTATGCATATGTCCAAATTCATCAAATTTTATACATTAAATATGTGCATTTCTTGCATATAAGATACACCTCATAAACTCTTTTTTTTTTTTTTTTAAAGAAGAAAAGTGGGGCACCTGGGTGGCTTTGTTGGTTAAGCAGCTGACTTCGGCTCAGGTCATGATTCCAGGGTCCTGGAATCGAGCCCCATATCAGGCTCCCTGCTCAGGAGAGAGCCTGCTTCTCTCTCTCCCTCTGCCTGCTGCTCTGCTTACTTGTACTCTCTCTCTCTTTTTGTCAAATAAATGAAGAAAATCTTTTTTAAAAAGGGTGATATTTATATAGTCTCAAGTATCTTTCTACAAATCACTTATTAATTTAAACATAAAAGCTAAGCACTTTACTGTTACTTCATCCATTAAGACAAACCAGCAGCATGTTTCTCCAGATATAACACTATTTCTGTCCTATTCCTGTATGAATCTACCCATGAGGAAATACTGAGCATAACCAAACCGAGGGAGGATCTACAAAATAATTGGCCTGTGCTCTAAAAATGTCAAGGTCATAAAAACACTTGGAAAGGTTGAAAACCTGTTTCAGATTAAAAGACTAAGGAGACATGGCCACTAGATACAATATGTCATTTTATTTTATTTCATCTTATTTTATTTTATTTTTAAATATGTTATTTATTTACTTATTTGACAGAGAGAGAACAGGAGCACAAAAGCAGGGTGAATGACCAAGGGAGAGGGAGAAGCAAGCTCCCCGCTGAAAGGGAGCAAAAGCAGGCTTCCATTTTAGGACCCTGGGATCATGACCTGAGCTGAAGGCAATTGCTGAACCAACTGAGCCACCCAGGTGCTCAATTTATCATTTTAGATTTGATCCTGGATTCGGAATAACATTGCTATCAAAGATATTATTAGAACAAGGACAAAAATTGAATATGAACTGGGGAGTAGATAGTATTTTATCAGTGTTAAATTTCTTGATTTTAATAATAGTACTGTAAATGTTTAAGCTATTGATTAAAAAGTCTGTGCATTATATAATATACTATATATAATTTAACTTTATTGTACCTACATAATAAAACTTTATATATATATATATATATATATATATATATATATAAAATGAGAGAGAGAACAATAAATGGAACAAAATCAATAATTATTCCTGGAGTTCCTTGCATTATTACTATAACTTTAAAATTATATAATATGATTTTTAAAAAATTATAGTTAAGACTATAACTTTTAAATTGTATTGAAATCTTAAACACTGAAAAATCAATGTATAATTGACTTTTAATTATAATACACAATCTGTATTACCTTTCAATTTTATACAATAAATTTATACAATAAATTTTACAATAAAATTTGCTATACCCAAACTTCATGATATAGTTTTTCAGAAGGAAGGTAGGAACTTTCAGAGGACAACAACTGTATATTATGATCACAGTGATTTAAAGACAAAATAATCGGTAATAAATAAAATGTATAATCTACAATCCTGAAAGAGTTTTAAGCCCAACCATAATGTTTTCCCTTCAGAGCGGTTTCTCTCAGCTATTCAAGTAGAAGTAATCTTCCAACTCTTCACTCACATACCATTGTTCCTGTAATTTTCATGGGACATATGAAACCTGTTCTGGATAATAATTATTTATCCATAAATTATTTCTGACAATGGACTAAATAAAATTCTTTAAAGGTAGAGTCTTCCTTTACTTAAAATCTTTCAATGGTTCCCAGATGTCCTCAAGAAGGTTAAACTCTTTAAAATTATATTATAAAAATGACATATAATATCATATTAAATTTCATATATCATATATATTATATATTCTAGCTATATCTTTCAAAATTCCCCTACTCACTCATCGACCTAGAAGTACATACATTCCAGGCTTCAGCTATATTTGATTATTTTCGGTTCACTTAGATTATTATTTTCTTTCTGCAGAAATTTATAGTTTCTAAGTGCTTCTGCCTACAAAATATTCTTCCCCCACCTATTTCCTGCATATTATTCAGTCCTTAGGGTGGGTATGTCTTGCCTCCGGAAGACTTCGTTGAAAACCAAGTCTGAAATAGATGTCTCTTGTGTAACTGTTGAACTTTCTTACTTCCACTGCTAAGGCATCTACAGCATAATTGTAATAATTCTTGTACTTCTTTTGGTCCACCATTAACTGTAACTTTTTTGGTGCTATTTTGTGTTGAGGAAATAACTCATCCTTGTACTCCATATATTTCTTTAATGCTACCATGCATAAAGTAGGTTGGTAATGATTAAATGCATATCTATATGGTACTTTTGCAAAATGCTACCTATGGATTTTGAGTTTGGGGAGAATCTATTTCCTTCTCCTGTCCACTGAGGAAGCCTGCAAGCAATGACTGTTCAGTTGAAATGGGCATACCTAGCATCAAGATTTTAGCTTCTATCTACCATTCTGTACTAAAAGGAATTTATCTAATCTATCATTTATCTGTGCATGCGAATGTAATTACATAACTAGTTTTTTCCTAGAGAATGTTTCCACTACTTAATTTAACACTCTTAGTCTCTTTCTTGAATAAAACAAGGAAAAAAGAGTGGAAAAGATACCTAACCCTTTGGGGTTTAGTATGCTAAAACAGTCCTGAGATACACAAGTTAAAGTTGGCATACTTTGGATCTGGCCCAAAAAACTGTTTTTATTGGCTGTGGAAAATGGAATTTTAGACTATGTTGGGCCATACTATAATTGTGTTTGGAAATGCATAATGTGATGGTTAAGTTTCAGTGAGAGTAAATGACTATGCGTGCTGGAAAGTGACTGTATTTTTTTCAGGGCTTAAGGCTAATGCAGAAAAATAACAATAGAGTTTAAGACCATTTACTGAAGATATGGAAGATATAGATATTTGCAAAAGACACTGAGAAAATATAAAGAAACTTACTTCTAAATATAAATATTAAGATCTCAACAGGGTTCATAGAATGGGAAGTCAGCTTTTTATTGATATAAAAACAACAGTAAAACAAATCACTTAGAGTAAATAGTTTATGCCTTGAGCTATCTCCTCAAAACAAACATTCCATTTCCCATCTGACAAAGAATCAAATGACATTGTTTTGCTTCTAAACAGGATTATTTTTTCTAGGATCTATGAATGTTGGTGATTCCCTTCAGATGAAACCTATAAATATTGTTTTAGGAAGCTGATCTGGGAGTTTAAAGGAAAATATTTTATGCCAATAAGAATCAAATTAGCTTCAATATGAAAGCTATACAAAAGAGGGAAATCTATAGCTCAGGCATATAGTTCAACCCTGTAGGCAATATTAAGACCCTAATTATTGTATAGGTTTTAATACCATTACTTAGATCAGTTTCTGCCTAGGGCAATAACAATTTAAACATTTCCTGTTTCATTCCTGTCTTGCTGTATTGTTGTTTTTTCCATTATTGCAGCTCAAAAATACTTGAGCTGTTTTAAAGATTAGTGTGTTGGCATAAAACTGCACATGCCTTTAAAAAGTATTTTCTTTAACCCTCAATCATGAGTTGGTATTTTAAAATTCAGTATGGTCAAGGGCCTTTAGCATCAAAACAAAATTTCATGGAACCTCATTAACCAATTAGTTATGATAGAAATGATATCATGCTGGGACATGAATATTCAACATTCATCACTATTTAAAATGCTAATATGCAAGATAAAAGTATGAGTATGTTTTTCAAATCATTTCCATTTAAATGGTAGTTATGGCCTCAAGTTTACATCATCTCAGGTTTTATTATTATATAAATATCTTAAATATGATAGCCAGAATAAATTGTTTAAAAAGTAAAATAGTTAACAATGATTTCTCAAAAATATTTTAGGCTATCTTAACATGCTTACCAAGTAAAAGGCATATGCAGTGACTAACCCTCTGGAGAAGAAGTCCATCCTGCCTGGTTAAACAACATACCAGTGAAGTGAAAATTTAACAAGATTTCAACTCACATAGGACAAAGATCAATTTATCTGAGCCATGGATTGATCACACTAAGGAATGTTGTTTAGCACAAATGAAATCAGGTCAAAGGATAGAGGGAAATGTTATTCCCATTAAGCATTTATGAAATTAAGTACAGTTTCCTGTTTGGGTCAGGTGTGGTAACCACCACACACTTCAACTGAGACTAGTAATTCTCTATCTGAAATGTCAGATTAAAGAACTGACAACAGATGTCCATTTGCTGCAATGCATAGAGTAATTATCAGACTGACAATTTGCTTTGCAAATGGAAAAGTAGGGAGAAAAAGAATTTTTGAGTTCACTGATTTTGTTGTCTGATTATTAACTGGCCTACAAAATGCTTGCAAAATGTTTAGTTCAAATAATTAAATATTACTTTCATGTGTCCTTCAATCACACCTTCTTTGGCATAATGTAAAGAACATGAAATCTCTGAAATGGCCAAATCTGGTCAGAATGCCAGCTCCTCTTCTAAGAAGATGTGTGATCTTTGAAAAGTTTTTTAAAATACTTAAGCTTTGATTTCCTCATCTGTGAGGAAGAGCTAATAGTTATGACCAGTTCATGGGATTTTGTGTTTTTTATTTTTTTTTATTTTTTATTTTTTATTTTTTAAAAGATTTTATTTATTTATTTGACAGAGAGAGATCACAAGTAGGCAGAGAGGCAGGCAGAGAGAGAGAGAGAGGAAAGCAGGCTCTCCGCTCAGCAGAGAGCCCTATGCAGGACTCGATCCCAGGACCCTGGGATCATGACCTGAGCCGAAGGCAGCGGCTTAACCCACTGAGCCACCCAGGTGCCCCGGGATTTTGTGTTTTTTAAATGGGGTCCTATACATAGAATAGTCAGACAAATGTCTGATATATGGTAAATCTGCACAAAATGTTTTAATTTTAATCTATACATTAATCTTTAGAATTACACTTAAAATTGGTTAGGTTTAGGACAACCTATGGAAAATGCTTATTAATGAGGATTTTTCATTACATCACAGTTTCTAAATGCTGAATGAGTCACGATGTTCATAGGCATACCTGTGCATGTGTGCATACACTGCCCCTCTTACAAAGCTCTCAAATCTACTGCTTTTGGGGGTACTTTCTTCCTCCACACACATTAACTTTTATTAATAAAAATTAATAAAGTTATAAACCTTTTCTCCTGTTAATCTGCTTGTTGTCAGTTTGTTTCAGAGACCTAGCTCTGGAACCTAGGAAGATAGAGGTATCTTTCTGCCCCTATAGTACATATACATGCATATGTTTTGTTCATATTTTATACATTATTATTATTTTTAAAGATTTTATTTATTTATTTATTTATTTATTTATTTATTTATTTATTTGACAGTTGGAGATCACAAGCAGGCAGAGAGAGAGAGGAGAAAGCAGGCTCCCTGCTGAGCAGAGAGCCCTATGTGGGGCTCGATCCCCGGACCCTGGGATCATGACCTGAGCCTAAGGCAGAGGCTTTAACCCCCTAAGCCACCAAGGTGCCCCTATGTATTATTTTTTATTACAAGGTACCTACCCCTCCTAAATTTTAGTATTCCTCATTACCAAATATTCCTAAACAATGTTGCACTTAGTTTTGATGTTCTAATATCTCATGTTATCTATGAGTAATAATTTCCAAGTGGATGAAAGAGAGACATAGCCATCTCAGGAGACTATATCAAAATCAGCCAGGACCTTTTACAGACTGCAGACATACACCTGCCCCCCTTCCCTCCCTACCACCCCCAGGCTTCTTCCTGTTCCCATCAAATTCCAACAACTCTCACCAACTATCCCTATCCCAGTTCAGTTCACAAAAGGTTCTCTTTGCTAATGGAAGTGTATACCCCAGCAGAGGAAGAGAAAATACAAGCTGAAGACCACCACTACATAAATGTCCTCATCCTTCACAAAGGATACTAACTTGTGCAGGCTTGAAGACTAAAGAAATCAATTCCATGAGGCACCCAAACCTACCCTGTAAGGTTCAACTCAAAGGCCATCTGTTCAATGATGTTTTCCCTGGTGTCCCATACTCTTTTTGAAAAACCACAGATCTTACCTATACTTTTGTATGGCATGACTCACTATCTACTATGTACTATAGTTCTTATGGTCATGATATCTTCCCTATGAGGCTTTTGTAGATTATAGATAATAAGTGATTGATGAATGGATGGGTGAATAAATGAGTGAATATCAACAATCAACCTTTGAATCATGTCTAAACTGCTTAGACAACCTTGTGCCTCACACCTTTGTTCATGTTCTATTATAAAGATATTTGCTAATGAGCATTGACTCTGGACAATTTTTGATATCATGGGGGCTACAATACAAGCTTGTCCTGGAGCTCTGGCTTTATCTCCTTGTCTGTGAAGCTCTTGTTCCACAGCCCTGGATGTCACTGCTGTGTTTCAAGATCCCAGGAATACCATATGACCTGAAATTGCATTTTAACATTTTAGCATTATAGTAAGAACTCAGTGAATCTTCTAATTATGCAAATCCTTTGCTTTCCTAACATTTCAAGCTCCTCTAACACTCATGCTTGGCACATTGGGTATGCCCAGTGACTTTTGATTTTCTTCCTTCCTTTCTTATTTTAAACCATTTGAACCATGTTGGAACATATGTTTCAAATAAAAATTTTAAAACTACATGATTTCCTTAATTCTATCACTTAGATTGTTTTTATTTCTCAAAGAGAAAATTTAGAGTTACTCTGAATTATTCTTTTCAACTTAGGAGTTTCCCTTATTGAAATCTGATTTATGGGTGCCCCAAAACACCACAATTGTTAAGCACATGTGACTTTTTAAGACCCAGCAAAAATTATGGACCATTCTGCTGTGAAAATTGTAAAGAATCTCAGATATTTAGAACTGAAAGAAAAAACTTCAAAGGCATTCCAAAACAGCTCTCTGTTCTTTTCACATAACGTCCAAAAAAACTATCACCCACTGCTAATGACTCTGCATGCCAGCCAATTTTCATCTACCACAAATGTATTCACTTACAGTTCCTTTCAACAGAGTTCTAAGTCTAATTTAGTGTGGCTTAATGGCTGAAGTCAAATGACTTTTTTACTTGGAGGCAGTGTGCACTACAGAGTTATCATAATCTACTCTGCTTCCATTTAATGGCTGGTACAAACATGAATTATGGTGGTGGTGTAGTAAGTTATTTTAGAAATCATCTAGGTCAGACCCTGTATTTTCCTCTGGGGAAACTGAGGCCACAAAACAGAATAAAGCAGTATCCTTTCCCTCTCGTCCACAAATCTGAAGTTAATTTTTCTCTGTATTTTTAAGTATATTTTAAAATTTAAAATAATTATTAGAAGTTGATAGATGGTACTACCTACAGGAACACAACACACACACACACACACACATGTACATGTGTGCCATGAATTCTTCAAGATCTTAGGATACTAGCATTGTCAGACCTTATAAGCCTGTGAATAAAAAGTATCACTCAGTGACAACATACCCAAATGTGGACATGTCCCTGATGAATATGTAGGCTGAGCCAGGAAAATTATAGACCCCCTCCAATAAAAAATAATAATAAAAAAAAAACAAGTGAAAGATCATCAACTTAGCTTTACCCCCCCACACATACACACAGTGAAACCTTGATGAAAAATGCACTCAATACCATTAATATTGAAGACAATAGGAAGGAAAAAAAAAAAAAACCTTCCTCTCATTACCTCTACTCGATTCCTTCAGCAAAGGAGGGTCTTCAAGGTTTAAATATTGCCAACAACAATTCAAGTTAAAAAAAAAGTGTGCCTGTTCCATTTTTATTCTGTCCAGGTTTGTTTTCCACATTTGCTTAGGGGCACTCAACACTCACTCTTTGAAATCTTCATCTTTACTCTATTACTAAGCAGAAACATAAAGCACAAATATTCATAAAATCTGATGTGAGAAAGACCTGGGTTTCAATACTGGTTTGGCCACTTACTAGCCATTTGATCTTAGATAATGTCCTTATCTCTATGCTATAGTTTCCATATGTATAAAACAAACTTGAGAATAATGACTCCTTTAGAGGATTGTCCTAATAAATGGAATCATATTAGATATTGACATCTCTATAGTATATGTAGCATTTAAGTTTTTAAAAAATGTTTGCACTTTAGCCACTAAATCACACTAAAGTAAATTAATTTAGATACTCCATGTAAAGCATTTATAATACTAATTCCCAAATAAAGCACCTTAGCTAAAGTTATTTTTACCTCACATGGCTGTTGTCAAGATGAAATAAGATAACATAAATATGTAAATTTCTGCACACAGTACCTGGCACATAATAAGACCTCAATAAAAGCCATCTTTTTCATAGCAACCTCATCACTAGCATTAGCATTACCTTTAATTATTCCTACTGCCAACTGCCTTCTCTTTTTCTCCCCACATCAAAGGACAGAAGAGCATCCTCAAGCAAACATCGTATCTTCAAAAGACCATGGCACTCACAAAAATGTAGTAACTAGAGACAATGATGGAATGAACAAAGGGGAAAAAATAGCAGAAATGGGTATATATAGTGCCAAACTGACTCAGAAAGTTTCCAGTTGGAGAAACAAGCTAGGAAATCTTCCTTGAGTGGAATTCAGGACTGGCCAATTTATACTCTACCTTAGTTCCTGTGCCTCTATGCAGAGCCAAAAACAGAGCATTTACCCACACAAGTGAATTTATTGGCTCATGGCAGGAAACAATATACGAATGAGGTTAGCTCTCAAAAATTTTGTTAAATAAAATAAACAGCATGGTACTAGGGGGATCTAGGGAGATGAAAATCCCCTTCAGTTTAATTAAATCAAGAACTGGTAAAGATCAGCTCAGCCTCTTTCCTTTTAATGCTATTGTTTTGTTTTTTTCAAATTTTGAAGCAGCTTGTTTTGGAAATTATAATTTATTCATCAGAGAGATGTTACAATAACATTACAGTATGCGAACCTATAGCTTTTCACTGTGAATTAAGAAATGCAAAGCACAAAAAATAAAAATTACTTACATCTGTAAAAACATATGCATCTTAACTATAAAAGGGGGAAAATAGATATCTGCAGCTGGCACTGTTTCAGGTCCCAGTTTCTGAAGACAATAGAGAATGCCAAAAGTCTACGAATTACCATATGTGTGTTCTTTTGCTCTGAAAAGTTTAATTTACATATAACTTATGCCTGTATTCTGTAATTCCAACTGGAGTTATTAAAGGTTGGGTCCCTAATCACATTCAAGTGACCAATGTTATAGAAATATGTGCTTGAAAGATATTTTTCCCTTTTAAAAAATATTTTAAATATAGAAACATATAGAAATATATTGGCATATAGATAGAAATATATACATGCAAAGGCATAAATACACACTATTCCCAAGTATATTTTTGTTATGAACTGGCGCCATCAGAGAATACTGTACCTTATTTGTTTAAGTTACTATGGCATGATTGCTTAAAACTTTGAAAGATATTTAACCATCTTAAAAAAAAAATCATTCTGAAATGTATTATGCATTCCTGCACCTTACAAAAGGAATCATCAATCAGTGGGGATTTTGCTCTTCTTTCAAGGCATGATCAGGGACTGAGGTCACCTGTCTATGTGAACTCAATGTACAGCCTATCTGGTTGCTTAAACTTTTGATGGCACAAAGAACACAGAAAAAGATCAAGGATAACCTAAGTATGCTCAGAGTTGTATGCTGCTGTCTCCACTGCTCCCTCAAAACTACCTCTTTTTTTTACCACACGCAAGGTATTTACTCTCTCCTGACCTCTTCATTGTTTCTGTCTTTCTTACTATTTGTACTCTGTACTGCTTCCCAGCAAGTATTTTTCTCTCACTCAACACTCAGTGCCAACTATGAACTAGAACCTCTGCTGGGCAATAATTACACAGCTGGAAACAATACAGACACATTCAGCCCTAACAAAGATTAAATTCTGACTCTTTTGCATATATTCTTGGAGTTGTTATTTTTTTAAAATAATTCTCCAGTTTAATTTCCAGCAAGTGTGATTCTAAAAATGTGATCACTTCTATTTAAAAATTTATTTATGATTTGTGTTGGGCAAAGTGAAATTTAGGCTCTCTTAGGTTCAACCAAAATGCTCACACATTTCCTTATTGATAAAGGAAACACCCATCTATAAAGCGCCAAGACTAGCAAATAAACACAACCTAGGAACACACGATTTTGAGATATATATATATATATATATATATTTTAAGTAGTTACACAAATAGCTTGCATGAAAACTTCAGGAGGATGCTGTCGATCTTATCTTGAGGTAATGTGGAGTAATTCTGGTACAATGGGAGACAGACAAGATCATTAATCAAGTGCAAAAAGGCTTCTTTGAATCAAAGACTTCGGGCCTAATCCCCTGTCGGAGACAAACTTTCCAAGAAAAGCTTTCAACAGGTAAAAATAGGAATATTTTTATTCACTTGTTTAGTCAACCAAATTGTATTCAGTGCCTACCTTGAGTATTATAAAACAGGTATAAAATAAGAATTGTAAGAATAAAGAGGCAGTATGAGGGGATAGAGTGATGGGATGGTGTTTTATATCTGGTACTAATTTAATATTCAGAATTACAGTCTGAAGCAAATGAAGAAAGTTCTTTTAGGTCTTACATTAAAATGAGAAACTAAGCCTCAGAGAGAAAAACAGGAAGTAACAGATCCAGGACTAAGTCTTAGAATTCCCAACTCAGTCTTGTACTCATTTTATTACCCATCAAACTCTGATCCTGAGAAATTATACTTGTTTGAAGAGCTTTTTTTAAATAAAGCAAAATGTCTGGGAAGCCAGAAACTGATATGTAGGCAAGCACTTTTCAAAAAAGCTAGAAAGCAAAAGCAACATCATAAATTTGCACTAATTAAAATGATGCTAAGTGTTCTCATTGCACAGACAAATGTGCCAGCCCACTTTTCTATTCAGTAATGGTCCAACGTCTGAGCTATCATATTCTAAAGATCACTCTTAAAGCTTGCTATCTTCCCTTTTTCTGTCTTTACAGAACTTAGTAAAAAAGCACTTTATATAAACATAAATACATTTGCAATCTGTTCCCTGAACTCAGGAAATCTTTGTTGTTAATACATTTGGTTTTTCACAATTTTTATTCATCCCTAAAATGAACAATACATATACCTATTATTTGCTATTAAATTGTTTTCCCCAGCCTTATTGAGGTATAGTTGACAAGTAAAATTATAAGAAATTTGAAGTCTGCAATAAAATGATTTGATATAAGCATATATTATGAAAGCATTCCTCTATTAAGTCAATTAACATATCTATCACCTCAGATGTTTACCTTTGGTGGTGGGGGGATGGTAAAAACATTTAAGTTCTCTTCTC
The DNA here is from genome assembly GCF_009829155.1 of Mustela erminea. NCBI lineage: Eukaryota > Metazoa > Chordata > Mammalia > Carnivora > Mustelidae > Mustela > Mustela erminea. Next base: position 76,994,769 of record NC_045621.1, read on the forward strand.
AGAAAATTTCAATTATACTATACAGTGTTATTTGCTATAGTCACCATGTTATGCATTAGATCCCCAGACCTTATTCACCATATAACTGAAAATTTATATCCTTTGACCAACATCTCCTTATTTTTCCCTCCTTCCTCCACACCCCAGGTCCTGGAAACCATTTTTCTACTCTATTTCTAGGAGTTTGATTTTTAAAAAATATTTACAAATAAGTGATACCATGCAGTATTTGTCTTTTGCTATTTGGCTTATTTCACTTATATTTGCTATTAAATTAACCCCAACAGACATGTGGAGGTTCCTTATGTAAATTCTCAATATATAGTTAATAAAAGTTTGATACCACAAAACCAAGGACAGAAATCCTAAAACATTACTAAATCCTTAATCTCTTAAAAAAAGAATTCAGGGGCTCCAGGGTGGCTCAGTGGGTTAAAGCCTCTGTCTTCAGCTCAGGTCATGATCCCAGGGTCCTGGGATTGAGCCCCACAACAGGCTCTCTGCTCAGTGGGGAGCCTGTTTCCCTTCCTCTCTGCCTGCCTCTCTGCCTACTTGTAATCCCTGTCAAATAAATAAAATCTTTAAAAAAAAAAAAAAAGAATTCAAAGATCCTCTGTAAGCTAAGCTCCCAGAGAATGGAATGCTATAATCATTCCCCCTTTAAAGGCTCTCCCCAGTGCACATTAGAAGGAAGACAGACTATGAAAATTTCCTTCATTAGAAGGAAGACAGATCAAGAAAATTTCAGTACTGATGATATGCTTTCAACGTCTCTCCCCTTCCTGTTCTATCAAATCGCATTTTGTGTTTTGTCTTGTATTGCCTGTGTTTACACCTGTCTGGTCAAACTTGATCAGAAAAGGAATTTACTGGAAAGATACTAGGTAGCTGGACTCACTCTACAACTTATTTCTAACTACCTGGCACCTTACCAAAAACTTCAATTTTAAGCTTGGTCAAGAACATCCATTTGGATCATTCTGGGTCCCGAGAGAAATGACAGGTTTCGGGGACAAGGGAGAGGGAATGTCTAGCTACCTTTGGCTTCCATAATGGGAGATACATCTCTTTTACCAACATTCTATGGGATATTCTACAAAAGCAGTTGGATATAAGCAGAAAAATAAAAACTTTTTAAATCCTAGCCAATACCTACTGTAACATATATTTTTTCCTCCCAAAACTCTGAGCTTCTAGAGAACAATAATCTTCCTCATTGTTCCTAGCACCTTATCTGGTACAAAACATGCTCAATAAATATTTGGTCTCAGCACACTCTTCAACTTTAAACTCTTTAAGGTCAAAGAGCTTATTTCTAAATCACCTCGTTCTCTATTCAGTGACAAACACCAAGTCATCTATTATCTGTACTTCTTCCTCTTATTATTTAGTAGGTGACCCCATCCATTGACACTATCTTCCTTTAACAATTTTCCTACTCATTCTAATCCATCTTCCCACCTACCACCAGAGTGATCTTTCTAAAATAAAAATCTGCTTAAAATCCATCATAAATAACTATTGACTACCATAGAAGGATTGCCTGTGTTGAAAGCACAAGAGGATATCACACCTTCATGTTTTAATTCACAGCTCTTCCTTCCCACACCCTTTCCTGTGACAGGTGCACACTCATTTCCTGAGACAGTTTAAGCTTCAGTCACTTTCCCATCCCCATCCAGCCCCATCTTCCATTCAAGAACAGTAACAGCCCTCTGATCTCACAGAATTTTGAAACCTGTAGTAGTCAATTAACCAAAAATACTGGTTAAAGCATGAAGGCATTAAACAATAATTAACAACTTTATAGCTTAACTTAAAGTTTATGAAAATGCATTCATTGGCTATTCAGTTGATGTAAGGACTAAGGTTTTTTTTCCTTTGCATAAGAATCTGTTGATTGGAGGAGCTTCAATTCACCTTTCTAGAATTAACCACACCCAAAATGCCTCTCTGTGATTTTGTTTTAGTTTCTTTAAAGTGGAATGATAATTTAAGACCTCTGCAAACTAAGCCCAAAATCTTACTGGTTTTGTCTAGTTTTCCTCCAAACTCTTGTTCTCATCTTGTTCATTTTAAATTAGATACCTTTTTTATATGACTTACTTTTTTTTTTTTTTTTTTAGATTTTTTTTTTTTTTTTTTATTTCCAGCATAACAGTATTCATTATTTTTGCACCACACCCCGTGCTCCATGCAATCCGTGCCCTCTATAATACCCACCACCTGGTACCCCAACCTCCCACCCCCCGTCCCTTCAAAACCCTCAGATTGTTTTTCAGAGTCCATAGTCTCTCATGGTTCACCTCCGCTTCCAATTTCCTGGGGATAGAGTATTATGCCTCCATCAGAAAGGATGAATATATGACTTACTTTTTAAGAGGCTTTCGAAAATATTAAACTTAGTTTTTGTATATACAATAACTTTCTTTTCATACTCATATTTTATTAGTTCATTTAATATTTAATTAACTTGTGTAATTACTATATAGAATTACAACTGCCTTAAACAAGTTTGGGAAGAATCACAGCAGTTTCTTAGCAAGCATAATGTTCATCTGGTGGTAGCAGAGGGCACTGCATATACCAGAGATTCTCTTAGTAGCTGTGAGGGTTCCATGAGCCATAGGCACCCTCTGTGTTACCGGTAACAAAATTGAGCTCAACTGACTTAAAAAAATAGGAAATACGTAGGCCCAGAAAATGATGATGCAGTACTAGTGCTTCTTTCAGCTGTGATTTGATGCAGTTTGAAATAATGTCATCTAGATTTGGTTTTTGTGTGTCTCAGCTGTGCTTTCCTCTGTGAGTAAGCTGCTTCTTCGTGGTAGATCTCCTTGCTAGCAAAAAGGCTACATGACTCTAACCTTTGTTTTCCTACTCCCATATTCAGCAGAAGGAAGACCCCAGTTAAGTTTACCTAAAAGCTCCAAAAATGGTCTCTTGTATCTATAGTCCTTATAGTCCGGGTCACATGCCCATCTGTGAACTGGCCTCATGACTGGGAAGGTGGACTATGTTTATTGGATTAAGCCAACAGGGGTTCCCCTAACTCCACTGCCTGTCCAATGTTGGGCATAAGATCAATTCCATCAACCAGTGATAACGGAGAAGAGCTGGCTTTCAATAGAAATTTGGGTCTGTTATTAAAAGAAAGACACTGGGTTCTTATTGGCAACCTCAAACCTAAAGTCTTGGGGTTTATCATTATTTTAGGCTTAGGCTTGACGAGTGATGGTAGACAGGAAGTGCCCTCAACTAGACTTAATCTAATCAATCTGTGCATGAGGAAGACAAAGAAGGAGAGCAGGGCATATCTCCCTCCTCTTAGGGTTAGTACTTCTAACAGGTTTTCCCAGACACTAACTAATCTTTGAGGGGAGGAAAAGGGAAAAGAGATAGGCAGGGAGTTGCACAGGTAGTAGTGAAGTGGAGAGTGGGATAAACATTTCCCCTCCCTAGCACAAAATTTTTGGACTACTTTTCTCTGATTTTGTCTAAATTAAAAATTAAAATATCAGCACTTTGAAATAGTTTTTCTTTATTTGTTGAATTTTAAAGTAGAAAGAACAGATTATTGTGTTTTTCTTTAAGACTTTAATTTTTGGATGGGGCACCTGGGTGGCTCAGTGGGTTAAAGCCTCTGCCTTCAGCTCAGGTCATGATCCCAGTGGCCTGGGATCGAGCCCTGCATCAGGCTCTCTGCTCAGCAGGGAGCCGGCTTCCTCCTCTCTGCCTGCCTCTCTGCCTACTTGTAATCTCTGTCTGTCAAATAAATAAATAAAATCTTAAAAAAAAAAAAGACTTTAATTTTTGGAACAATTTAAAATTCAATTTTTAATTTAAGTAAAATTTAGAAGTAGGCTCAGGGATTTCTCAATATTCCCTGCACATACACAGCTTTCTCCATTATCATATCCCCCACCAGAGTGGGTCATTTTCTTATAATTGATGAACCATAGTTTACATTAGGATTCACTCTTGGTGTTGCCCATTCTATGGGTTTGGACAAATGTATAATGTTTAGCCATCATTAAGGTCTCAGAGAGAGTATTTTCACTGCCCCCAAATCCTCTGTTCTTTGCCTACTCATCCCTCCCTCTCAACCCCTAATAACCACTGATCTTTTTACTGTTTCCATAGTTTTACCTTTTCTAAAATGCCACATAATTGGAACCATATAGTATATAGCCCTTCAGATGGGTTTATTTCATTTAGTAATATGCATCTGAAATTCCTCCATGTCTTTTCATGGCTTGATAGCTCATATCTTTTTAGGGGTGAATAATAAATACTTCATTATCTAGATGTACCACAGTTTATTTACCCATTAAGGGAATGTTCCACAATAAATTTAATATTTAGGAGCTTCAAATAAGTTGTTAAATATATTGTTTATGTAAGTAATTTTCTGATGGTTTCTTTTTTTTTTTTTTAATTAATTTTTTTTAATAAACCTATAATGTATTTCTATCCCCAGGAGTACAGGTCTGTGAATCGCCAGGTTTACACATTTCACATCACTCATCATAATATGTAAGTAATTTTCTGGATCTTATGAATACAATAACCTAAAATATAAGAATCTTAGTATCTCTAAAAATATTCATTAAAAAATCCAAATTATTATAAAACTAACCTGTATCTCCTTTCTATGGATCCTACAGCAGTCACAGCACACACACACACACACACACACACACACACACACACTACTATGCACATTTTATCCCTGTGCCTTTAACCTTTAGATATAGGAAGCAAATCTACTCTGATTTAACTCCTTTATGTGAAAGAAGAGGATATTTAGGTTGCATTGTATTCAATGAGAAAAGAAGTCACCTGCTGCTATTTTGATAGCCTCAAATAACACTGGTTATCATAAGAAAGAGGTTGTAGAAGACATACTTTTATTTCCTTCTGGCAAGGAGAAGCAGGAACAATTCAAGAATCTTCCCACTCACATACTGCTCTATATAACGAAGAAAAAGTACATTTCATAAGGAAAAAATTTTGCTTTGTTAATATGTAAAAGATAATGTCCTAGTCCCTGTAGAGTTCAAATAATATGCAAAATATGAACAATCTATTAAAAATTCATAGTTAATTTTCAAAATCACAGACAAGCACAAGCTGAGGAAAAGCAAGAAAAGCAAAGGCATGAAATCACACTTCAGATTCACTCAGGACTGCCAAGGAACACTTCAGAGAGCTCATGGTAACTGAGCTATCTCCTGGCAAGGAAACCCTTGGCAAGGACACCAAGCTAGTGATGACGAGGAAAGAACTGCTTCTATGCCAGCCCAACCTCTCACTTTCTCTGTTTGGTATGTGAATAGGAGTTCAGAGCCATGCTGATGGCTCAGCTGGTGCTACCAAAGCTCTCTTCTCCCTCCTGATCTGTCTGCCTGCACCACACAACACCAACAATCCAGAACTCCCAAGACTTGCTAAATTTTCTTAAGGCCTTTGGCATCATGGAGACCAGAAGAAATTCTCATCTCTCTGAACTTTGAGAGGTCATTCCAAAACTAAAGTTATAAAACTAAATTTTATATTCAATTTTACAGACAAAGGCTCTCATATTAGAAAGGCACTGTTAGAGAGCTTAACATTTCTTTTTTTACAGTGATTTAAAAGAAAAAAACTGAAGAGGATGAGCCTCTACTGGCAAAAGTTTAAGAAAAGTTCTAAGCCTGAAGATCATACTTAATAGAAGACTTAGAGGGGTTTCTTTGAACGGAAAGTATCTAAGAAATTCTGGAGAAAGAGATTTGGGAGTAGGGAGAGAGTTGTGACAAATCATTTATTTATTGTAAAGTCACTTGAGCTTGTAAATCCATTAAATACTTCAGGATACTTCTTGAGGGTGTTCAACTTCACGTTTAATCAAATAACAAAAATTCTTATAAAAGTGAGTACTCTTATTTTCCACTGATATGACTTCCTTTCTAGTAATAGTCAGTTATTAAAGAAATAACAAATTTCCTCTCAGTTCAAAAGATGCACAATGTTCAGAACAACTAGGTCGGATGTGAAGCAAAAGGAGCCAATTATTTTTAAAGCCAAACTTCAAAAAAGTTTAATGATCCAGAAATACCACATTCAGAATCACCCTTCACATTCAGAGTATAACAAGTTTTTAAAACATTGTAAAAATGATACTTAAAAAGAAAATAATCTAAAGACCAAACTTCATTATTATCTATAAAAATATCAAACTTATCTCAATTTTTCTAGTTTGTTATTGTCTTTTGAATCTTCATACAGGTAGAGGAAGTATCAAGAACTGAACTGGCATCCTGGACATAAAGGAAAAACTATCTGCTTTCACATCCTAACCTTTTATAAAAGGTCATTTTGTGGAAGCTATAAGGCTAAGTCCATTCTCCTGCACCCAATTTTGTGAATCAGTTAAATTCTAAGTCTTCAACACCTCAAGTGGGTGCCTGGATGGCTCAGTTGGTTAAGCAATTGCCTTCAGCTCAGGTCCTGGGTTTGAGTCCCACTTTGGCTCCCCCTGCTCTGCAGGGAATCTGCTTCTCCCTCTCCCTCTGCTTGCCACACCCCCTGCATGTGCTCTTTCTCTCTATCAAATAAATACAATCTTAAAAAACAAAACAAAACAAAAAACCCTCAAGAAATGTCTCCCAGGGGCATCTGGGTGTCTCAGTGGGTTGGCCGTCTGCCTTCAGCTCAGGTTGTGGTTCCAGGGTGCGGGGATTGAGCCCTGCATCAGCTCTCTGCTCAGTGGGGAGCCTGCCTCCCCCTCTCTCTCTACCTGCCTCTCTGCCTGCTTGTGATCTCTGTCTGTCATATAAATAAATAAAATCTTTTAAAAAGATTTTATCTTTAAAAAAAAAATCTTAAAAAAAAAAGAAATGTCTCCCAAAAAGGCTTTTGGCCACTTTATGTAAAGCAGACCCACTAGCTTATTTCCTATTCCATTCTTTATTTCCTTTAAGTCACTTACCATTTCATGGAATTATCTTGCATACTTATTTTCTAGCTCTTCAATACTTGTTTTCACCACCCAGAAAGAAGGCACTATTTTGCATAGACCCTTTTGCCTTCATCTGTGTATTCCTCCTACTAACCATAAAGACTGATACATGGAGAGCACCCCCAAAAAAACGTTGAATTAAATTAAATGTTTAATTAAAGAGTAAGACTGAAAGATTACCAAACAAAAGTAATAAATGTGTGTACTTTTTTTCTACCTCTTCTTTTTGTTTCATTTTTCTTAGAGAATTATCTTGGGTTGCTTAATTTAGCATGACCTCAGTTTATTTGTTTATTTGGATTAATTTAAGACAATGATAAAGAATCATGGTGAAAGCTACAGGAAGGGATATGTTTGGCTCATAAAGATTCCACTAATAATAACTTAGTAGGAATCTGGCCTCATCAAATATTTCAAATTTAGCCTAAGTTTTATTTACGAAATCCTAGCTGAGTAACCAGTTTTGCATTTAGCCAAATATACTGTAAATGTCTATATCTAAGAATGCTTGCATCTTTCCCTTGCCAATATACATGCTATAGAATTGGAATTCAAGTAATTAAAGTATATTTTGATTAAAGAATTTAAAGTAGTGTTTTTGAAAACTTTTAATAGCTTATATGATCCATTGAGAAGCTGTAAAATTCATACATAATTCCTAACAAATCACAGGAATTACTAGTATTTTTTTAAAGTTGAAAAATAGATCCTCTTCAGTTTAGAAAGCATTTCCTTTATTCTTTCTTTTGTCAGTATGATGGTTGGGAATAGCGTCATCTATATTACTTCATGAACATTAACCTTAAACCCAGTTTTATGCAATTTAAAGCAATAATTTTTTACCTCATTAAACAAGTACATATATTCTGGTTTCATGTTTGCTGAATGGTGTTATCCACAGACAAACACAGAAGCTATTCCTAACTATTCCCCAAATCAAGATTATTACACTCTTTTAAAAAAATAAATTTGCAGGGGCACCTGGGTGGCTCAATCAGTTTAGCATAGTATTCTTAATTTTGGTTCAGGTCAATATCTCAGGATTGTGAGAGAACCGTCCCAGTCTCTGTGCTCAGTGTGTCTGCTTGAGATTTTTTTCCTTCTTCCTCCTCCTCTGTCACTCCCCACCCTGTCTCTCACACACACTCTCTAAAAAATAAATAAATAAACAAATAAGCAAACACTTCAAAATAATTAAATAAATAAATTTGCGGAATCAAATTTTTTTCAATGGCCCTAATAAAATCTTGGCATATGCATTTTGATAGTGAATCATATTCATTCATTAAATAAATGGTTCATTCTTGTGTCTCTAGTATCTAGAACAATGCCTAGAAAAAGTATTGACAAATAATTTGCATAAGTAAATAAAAGTAACATAAATATCTGTTGTACTAATCATAATATGATAAGGTTTATGGTTATCTAGAGAAAGAATTTTGAGGTGTTGCCCAAACCTTATTTCTTTTCTATCCTGCCAATTCCTTCTTTCCATGATCTTGAAATGTGTTGTCACTTCATAGTAGCTTTAAATCAGTACCTTTCTGTTTGTTCCACAACCTTTGACCTGACCTGTCTCCTCAGGGATACCTCAGCCTCTTAATTTTTATACCTGTCACAATTTCATCTCCCTCCCTTCTACTTAAAGATGTCAGGTTTATCTTCCTTAGACCACATTTTCTTCTCAAGAGTTATCTTCCAGGTGCACCTGGGTGTCTCAGTTGGTTAAGCAAGTGCCTTCAGCTCAGGTCATGATCCTGGAGTCCGAGGACTGAGTCCTGTATCAGGCTCCCTGTTCAGCAGGGAGTCTACCTGTCCCTCTGACCCTCTCCCCTCTCACCCTCTCTCTCTCTCTCTCTCAAATAAATAAATAAATAAATAATCTTTTTAAAAAAAAGTTATCTTCCTAGGAACCTAAAAGTTTCCCTATTTCTTACCAGATAAAACTCAAATCCTTCAGACTAAGACAGAAAAATTCTAGATCTGAGTTCTTATTTCTATTTTCTCCTACATAAAGTTTTTGACATTGATGAATTTATGCCACTTCTCTAGACTTCAGAAATTAAGAAGCAGCTCAACCCTATATCAGTTAAAGCACAAAAGTAGAAATCTAACAGGTGTGTTGGTAAAATAATCAGTGAACCATCTGGATTGATATGAGAAGTGAGGATGAAAATAAGACAAAATGGGAAGTTGGAAACTTGGAAAAATGAGAAAAAAGAAGACTTAAAATGTTAGAGAGTTATGTACTTCATTTTATAAAACAGTAGGAAGTCACTGAATATTTTTGAGGAAGAGGCAAGTATTATTCATATTCTTCACTCTATTTTCAGGAATGGGATCTTGAATAAAGCATCTGAAAAGTACACACAATGGGTTCATGGTACAGGAGGTAAAAATTTTTGGTCAGGGTTGTAAATCAAGTCATTGAGTTGTAAATCAATTAACTTTTAAATTTAAATTTGTTAGATAATCAATTTATGTACCATGATTTATTTATTATTTACTCAGAGTTGAAATCTAACTTCAAAATGGAATTGGAGAAAGAAAAAAGGTGGAGACACAATTCGATAAAGGTTTTCACATAGGGTCTCCTATGCACAGGTCTCAGCAGCCCTGCCATGGATGTGCAAAATTCTTTAGAATCAAGAAGTTGATCTTGCCACTAATTTCCATGTGGTAGGTCCTTCAGGTTTTATAGCTTTCTCTTTCCTCCTAACTAGTTTCTTCTTTCTGCACATGGGAATCCTTATTCTTGAACCATGGTTTTGATGACTAGAACCCTTAAAACAACCTAACTCTGTGCTGGCCAGAAGGGACAAAAGAAGAGTTCTCAGGATTTGTCTATTGAGCTGTTAGACTCACCAGGCTAAAAGGGCAGCTAGAGATTAAACCACATGCATACTTCCTGTATCTGAAGGGATGGAGGTGAAGAAAAATAAATAGAGGAAGGAAAAGTAAAGGATGGAGGGGGGATAGAAGGAAAGTTACCCATCAAGGATGAAAAAAGAGGAGCTCACTACAGATTCTACAAATATTAAAAGGATAGTAGGGGAATTGCAAAATAATAAAAGGGATATTGTGAACAAACTGTGTGCCCACAAATTTGTCAACCTAAATGAAAGAGAGAAATTCCTTTAAAAACAAAGAAAAAAGAAACAAACATTTTTTTAAAATTGCACAGCCAATATTAATTAATAAACTGCATTTATAAATAAAAATCTGCCCCAAAAGATAACTCTAGATCCAGATGACTTTAATGGTGAATTCTATCACAGACTTGAGGGAAAAATAATAGCTATCCTTCACAAACTATTTCAGAGAAAAATCTTCCCAATTTATTTTATTAAGCCAAAATTACCTTGATTCCAAAACCAGGCAAAGATAATAAAAGACAACTGTAGACTAATATCTCTGATAAACATACACACAAAAATTATTTTCAACTATTATCAAGTAAAAATAACATTATGTAAAAAAGGTAATATATAATAACCAAGAGGTGTTTATCCCAGGAATCCAAGGTTGATTTAATATCTGAAAACCAGTCAACATAATTCACCATTTAACTTAATAAAGGGAGAAAAGCATAAAGTTATTTTAACACATACAGTGAAAGCATTTAACAAAATTGACCACCATTTCATGATTAAAAGCTCACAGAAGACTAGAACTAAAAAGAAATGTCCTTAACCCAATTAAGAGCTCCTATGAAAAACTCTGGCTAACACCAAACTCAGTAATAAAAAGCTAAATGCTCCTAGATAAGATCAGGGAAAAGGATTTGTGCTCTCACTAATTTATTTAACTTTGTACTTTAAATCCAAACCAATGCAATAAACTAAGAAAAAAAAATTTAAATATTAAGAAGTAAAAATATTTTTATTATAGACAACGTGATAGTGTATATAGAAAATCGCAAGAAATCCATAAGAAATCTATGAAAACTAATAACTGAATTCAGGCAGTTTGCAATAACTAAGGTCACTATTAAAAAAACAAGCATAATTTAATTTTTTAGGAATAAAAATGTGAAAAGAAATTTAGAAAAAGCTGCATTCACAAAAGCATAAAAATATATAGGAAAAAAATTTTAATGAAAAGAATTGTAAGATTTTACACTAAAAATTACAAAATACTACTGAAAGAAATTAAACTAGACTGAAATAAATGGGGAGATATACCATTCTTCTTTAAGCTATTAAAATGTCAATTCTCTCCAAATTAATCTCTAGACTTACTGCAGTCGTAATCATAAACTTTACTGGAATTTCTGAAGCAAACCAACAATATAAATTAAACATTTATATCAAAAATTGAATGACTAGCATAGCTAAAGCAATCTTGGAAAAAAGAGAATAAAATTGTAGTATTTAGACTATCTGTTTTCAAATTTTAATATAAAGCTGCAACAATCAGGACAGTGAGATATTGGCATAAGGATAGATATATAGGTCAATGAAACACAATAGAAACTTCAGAGACAAACACACTTCAATTGATTTTGGCAAAGTTACTAAGATAATTTAATAGGAAATGACAGTCTTTTCAAGAAAAGGTGATGGAAAAACTGACTATGTGGGGTAAAAATTAGTACTAACCATTACCTCACATAACACACAATAAAGTCAGCTCAGGGTATTTGTTCCTAAACATAAGAGATAAAAGTATTACAACTCTATTTAAAAAATAAGAGAAAATTTTCGTGATATTGGGTGAGTACCAAAACATAAACTGTAAAAGAAAACAATTGGTAGAATAGATTTCATCAAGATCAAAAACTTCTGTTCTTTAAAAGATGGTTGGGCACCTGGGTGGCTCAGTGGGTTAAGCCGCTGCCTTCGGCTCAGGTCATGATCTCAGGGTCCTGGAATCAAGTCCTGCATCGGGCTCTCTGCTCAGCAGGGAGCCTGCTTCCTCCTCTCTCTCTCTCTGCCTGCCTCTCTGCCTACTTGTGATCTCTCTCTGTCAAATAAATAAATAAAAATTAAAAAAATATATATCCTTTTTAAATAAATAAATTAATAAATTAATTAATTAATTAAAGATGGTTAATGGGGTGTCTGCGTGGCTCAGCAGGTTAAGCCTCTGCCTTCATCTTAGGTAATGATCTCAGGGTCCTGGGATTGAGCCCCTCATCCATCGGACTCTCTGCTCAGCAGGGAGCCTACTTCCTGCTCCCCCTCTGCCTGCCTGTCTGCCTACTTGTGACCTCTCTCTGTGTCAAATAAATAAATAAAATCTTTAAAAGACAGTTAATAAAACAAAAATCTAGTCACAACTGTAAAAAATTTTGTTCTGCAGTCCACATATCCAACTAAGAGCTTCTGTCCAGACTATATAACGAATTCTTACAATTCAGTAATAATTTTTAAAAAATCAAAATTGGACAAAATATTTAAACAGGCACTTCACAAAAGAAAACATATGAATGGCTAATAAGCATATGAAAAGATTCAGAATGATCACTAGTCATTAAGAAAGCATAAATTAAAACCACAATGTGATACTACTACATACCCACCAGAACAGTTAAAATTAAAAAGATTAAAAATAACACGTATAACAAAAATCTGAAGCAAGTGGAAGTCTCATATATTGCTGGTAAATTTTCTCCTGGGTTTATACTCAAGGAAAACAAAGATGTGTCCACATACAAGCTATATGTAAATGTGATAGAAGTTTAGCTATTATTCATAATATTTAAAAAGGGGAATAAATCCAAATGTCTATCAACTTATGGATGGATAAGAAAAGTTTACTATATGACATACAACACACCAATAAAAAAGAATCAAATATGAATACACACAACATTATGGATGAATTTAAAAACATTTGCTAAGTACAATAAGTCAAATTGGGAGACTATGTATGCATAATTTCATTTACATAAGGTTCTAGGAAATGCAAAACTATAAGGACAGAAAGCAGATCTGATTTTGCCTCTGGCTGGGGGTGGAGAGAGAACAGATCTGCTGGCCTTATTCAAGGATAACCAGACAGGAGGAAGTTTTTTAAGTTGAGAGAACCATTGTACATCTTAATGTCATGGTGATTTCACAATTGAAAACAATTACAGGGGCTCCTGGGTGGCTCAGTGGGTTAAGCCTCTACCTTCAGCTCGGGTCATGATCTCAGGGTCCTGAGATGGAGCCCCACATCCGGCTTTCTGCTCAGGGGGGAGTCTGCTCCCCCCACTTCTGCCTGTCTTTCTGTCCACTTGTGATCTCTCTCTGTGTCAAATAAATAAATAAAATCTTTTTTTTTTAAATAAGATAATTACAACAAACTATATGCTTAGCATTGATGGGTTTTATTATAGGTAAACAAAGCAAGAAAGGAAAAAGTCTATACTAAGGCAAACATCTCTATATTGTATCACAGGTCCTAATCATGGCCTCTCTTCTCCACAAAGAAGTGCCATTTATACATTCCAGGAATAAAAATTTAGGTAACCCCCTCCATTCTCTACACAATTTAAATGGGTCTTGCAAGACCCTTCCCAGACCTCACCCACTTATACATATATATTTTTTTTTCAAAGATTCTGGATCTGAGGACAGTGTCATGGTAATAATTTTCTCAAAGTGAAATTTTCAATGTTCAGTTCAACTCAATTCTCCAAATAGGAATTGAATAGTTACTCTCTATCAGGGATTATTATAGGAATAGCTATTTAACAATTAACAAGAAGACAGTCCTGCTTTGGGGGAACTTTAGAGTTTAGTGAAAGGCAAAAATAAGAAATTTTAGTAAAGACGTGATAAGTGCTGTGATCTTGGTAAATACACGGGGCTGTAGAAGACACAATGGAGGTGTTCTGAACCCAGCTTTGCGGTCCAGAAAGCCTTTAGAGTTGGATTCATGTTAAGTGAGACCTGAAGGAGGAGGAGTCAGCTTGGTGAAGGGAGGGTAGCTGCAAGAGACAGTACACACCGTCCACGGAGGTGCATGCAGGAAATATAAGGGAGTGAAGAGAGTCTCTATTGTGTTATAAAGCACTTAGGATAAAAGGTTTTGTACATGGCACATTAGGCTCGATCTGGTGGGAGATGACATTTGACTTCACATTTTTATAGAGATACTATGACTATTTTGATACAGCAATTTGTTTTTCATGAATTACCTTGTCTGATTTCTAAGTGATTTTTGTTCTTGAGTGCTGCATGTAGGTGGAATAACATTTCAGTTAAAATTATATACACTTATCTAAAAAACAGAAAGTAGGCAAATGACAATCTTCACAATTTAGCGAACTGAATTTTCAAAGCGGTTTCATGGAAATCAATTTGCTTTACAGACCAATACATTTAGATTCAGAGCAAAAATATCCTCTAACACCAACAGCTGTAATCCATAGTCATGTCAATTATAAAAATTATAATAAAGTACGTTTCAATAATTATCATTGAATAAAAGAGATAACATGCTACAAAGGTAATACTTTCAGACAGATGAAAAACAAGAGCAAGAAATTTTCCCAAAGCCTACAGAAATGACCTCATCTAGTCCCACAACCATTAGAAATCCCCAGAACTCTTTTAATTCCACAGTACAATTACTGGCTGTTATCACAGGAAGTCCAATTGAAATAAAACAAAACAAAAAGCTCCCTTTAATCTGAATCGTGACTCTTCAATTCTGGGCTAAAATGAGACCAGCCTTTGAGTATAGGATGGAAAGTAAAGTGAAAGTCGTCAAACTGTTTTTTCCCCAAGATATGTCAGCCTAATTCTTCATACATATTAAGATGTTATGTACCGCTCACTACTAGGTTGTACTGTACTCTGAGAAAAGAATTTTTTAGGTTGCCATTTGCTTCTTTTTTAAGAACACTTCTTTTTGTTGAGATTTTTTTTTTTAACAGGAAAGAAATTATCACACTGTTCAGTGTTCCAACTCTTCAGTGAATATCAATAAGAAAGTCAATGGCTCAGGAATGTGATTACAAAAAAGAGTTTCATGAGACACTCTTCTTCCCAAACTTCCTTTTCTTAAAATCTATTTAAGAACTGAAAAAGTCTTCTTTAATATAAAAACCTACCTTTAGTATCCAGATCTATAAGCTTCCTCAATGCAAGCAATTGATTAATGCATTTATATTGTGAACCTATTTTGTGTAAAGTGATAAATAAGCATATAGACATATATTTACTTGGGTCTAGGTATTTACTATCATGAAAATCTTATTTTTTCACTTTTGTTAGGATAGGCTTTTTTCTGAATGGGGAAAAATGTCTTTGTAAATTTTTCTATAAAAAGAAAGGACCAATAGGAGTGTTTCACATAATGTACACAGCAACATAAGCTATTCAATTCTCTAAAGGACTTAGGAGTAAATTTGCTGAAGAAGCTAAATGTTGCCCTAGATGTGGTAGAGCATGGACTTTGGGACCCAACAAAATGCACTAAATTTGAATTTTGATTTCATTCATAATTAGCCGTATAATCTTAAGATCTTAAGCAAGCAACTTAACTATGAATCCTGACCTTTTTACCTGGAAAATGTGCATCCCTCTTTTCAAGGATCTTGTGAAAATTCAATGAGATTATTACGAAGCTCAAAGTAGTTGCTTAGTTAGGTGAGTTTTCTTGGTGACATAGAAAGGACACATAAAGCTAGCACTTTTCCTCAATAATATAGAAAAAGGAAATTATAGAATATAAGGATAAGTACATATATATATATGCCCTAATAAGAAAACTTAAGTTTTCTTGTTGTTTACAAAAAATGGAAGAAGGGGACAGGAATCTCCTAAAGTGATGCTATCATCTCTTGTTTACATGAAGACAACATGGAATTCCAAGAGAAAAATAAAAGACAGTGATGTGGACAATTGGGTTCAGGCAATCAGAAAGAAAGACTCCCTCATAAAGGGGAAGATAAATTCCTCTGCAATTTCTCCTATGTACAACTGGAAATGGACAATCTCTGATAGAAAAAACGTCATTATTCCTGGAATCATTCTGGGGTATTGGAACAACACTTTAAGAGGTAGTTCTTTGTGATTGCCTTTGGATGGCTTCTTCTCCAACCTCAAAGATTTGTCTACAGCTTCTTAAAAAGGAAACTGAAAGTTTAGACTCTTTAAGAAGCCAAAAGAGGGGTGCCTGGCTGGTTCAGTCAGAAGAGTATGAGACTCTTGATCTTGGGGTTGTGAGTTCAAATTCTACATTGGGTGTAGAGATTACTTAAAAATGAAAACTTAAAAAAAAAAAATGAAGCCAAATGAAAAGATTGAACTTTCTCCTACTTCAATATGCATGACAACAATAGTTTCCAGGAATGGGATGACTTAGACATCAGCAATGTCAAGATGAGATCCCAGAAAAAAGATCAAGGTCAGCGGCAAAAAAGGCAGATGGATGCTGTGAGTGGGCAGAGCATTGATTAGCACCACTGATCAAGACAAGACTGGATAGGAGAAGTCAACTAACACTAAATGATTCTTCACCCTTCTGCCCTATCCCACCCCCAAACATACCTGATGTTTTATGAAGAGTATCTCATTGAAGAGAATGAATGTATAAACTGAGATAGGATTTGTAATCCAAGCAACCCCAAGGGCTGGAAATTGGGGTCAGACTATATTGTCTTATCATTTCCATTATTACTTTGGTATTTTGTATTACCAACACATCATAGGAGAGCTAAAGTTACATTTTTTGTGACTGAAATTATTTTACATCATTTAGAAAAAAAAATACTGGCTATTCAGTCTTTCTTTCATCATTATACGAGTACCACAAAATGCTTTTCAAACACACTAGATCTTTTTCTCAACTCCATTTAATGAAGTTAAGGTACAATTCCATTTTACTTAACTTGCTAAAAGTGTTTTATGAGCTTCCTCAGACTATATATTTAGAAAAGAGCATTATGAAAGGAAGTAGGGCTTTTTTTTTATCCTTAAAATGTTTGCTTCCTAAAATGTTATATAATAATATTTCTGTTAATTCAATATTACCCTTCAGATAACATGAGGTATCAAGAGGTATCATAAGGTAACAAGAGGTAGGATGCTTTACCTCATGTGTCAGGAGAAAAGAACCAACTTCCTTATTTTGTCATCAAAAGAACACAGTAAAAGTTAAATTTCATCTATGAGCTTAAAAGAAACTAATATTGAAAGGGTTATTCTAATACTAATACTGTATTTTCTTTTTTTTTTTTAAAGAAGATTTTATTTATTTATTTTTCAGGGAGAGAAAGAGCACAAGCAGGGAAGCAGCAGGCAGAAGGAGAAGCAGACTCCACACTTGGCAAAGAGCTGGATGCCAGATTCGATCTTGAGACCGTGGGATCACAACCTGAGCCAAAGACAGATGCTTAACTGACTGAGCCACCCAGGTCTCCCACAAATTTTCTTTTAAAGGCAAAATATTGGACAATAAATGTGTAAGTTCTATACCCATAGTTTGATGAACTATTAATTAGCATAAATTGTTACAAATTAGTGTTACCCATTTTAAGGCTGAATTCATGAGGCACACATTATTTTGATTAATATACAACACATTGCTATGCTGCCTGGGGCATCTTATTTAAATGAGTTTCAAAATTAACCCTGATTTAATAAAAATTAATTCAGAATAGTGCAAGAGAGCAAAGGTGAAATCAAACATCAGAACTGAAGAGCTTATATTTTTCTAATTTTCAGTCATCTAATTATTTCAAAAGAGACTTGGGCCAATTTGCCAAAAGAATGAAGATATAGAACCAGAGTATTTTAACATGAAAATGAAGATGTCAATAATAAAAGTGATCAAGAGGTGGTAATTGCATAGAGAAATTTCAATTCTTAATTTGGCTAAAGCTTTGTGAACAAAACAGAGCTCTAAGCTTCCAGCTGAGGTAAAGAGGGAGATATGCATTACACATAACTCATTTCACCTCATAAAAGGAATATATATTTGAATTCTGTTAGGAACTTGTCACGTGGGTTATTATATAAGAACAGCAAAGAGCAAAATAAACAGCATAATAATTCAAAGGCATGCATCTATTCCCATCACTTTAAAAGAACATCAATAAAGAGCCAATCATAGAATGTTGAGGTTCTGTAGTAGTAATTGCACTGCAGGATACTTCAAAATAATTCTATGTGTAGCTTTCTGACAATCTGACACATGCTGAGGATTGAGGATAAAAAATGTAGAGTGTTTAGCATTTCTCTGATTATAATTTTTATTATGTCAACTACTATTTATTGATTATATTACCTGTCATTAATTAACTACTGGGCACCAGTGACAGTGTCAGCTGCTTTAAATATGTGACAATTTAATTCTCATAAAATCCATTTTCCTCCAGATAGCTGAAGACAATGAGACTCAGAGGGGTCAAGAGATGTTCTTTGAGTCACAGTAAATAGTGAAATTGAGATATGAACCCCAATGTTTTTCATTTCAAAGACAATTCTTTCAACCCCCACATCATCCTGTCTCCCATTTGGTAATTGCCGTGTTCTAGAAGACAGTGCACGGAGCTGAACATTAACAGACACTTATTTAAAACTTTATAAGCATTTTCGCTTATGTAGTTTCATTTCAAAAAACTACTCCTAGAAGTAGAGAGCACTATTGTAGTAATGTCCATTTTACAGATAAGAGAATCAAAACCAAATAAAGCCCAAGCTTGCATATTTACTGTAAACTGAGTAAAGCTATTCGAGACTTGGAAAGCCAAAGCCCTCCTTGCAGAAGCCATGGAGCCTGACTCATATTCTTTCCATGACTAAGGACAGCTTCCCTTCAACATGGAGGAGATCTCAAGAATGTCTGTAGGCAGGGTTGAAATTAATCTCAAAAAGAAGCTGTTTAAACCAATCTAAGTTGAAGCATAAAAATGATCTATCACTAAATTTCTGTTTCTTTGGACTAGAAGTATGAAAATAAACAACGCTGAAGAGAAATTTCTTTGTTGATCTGTACTTGCTATAATTCACAACACATCAATGGAATTTTGTAAATTCTGATAATCTTGCTCAATTCATTTATGAAACAAATATCCACTGGGTACTACTACGAGTGAAGCACTGGGTTAATGACTCCATTTCCCCCCAAAATAAGTTCTTTCTAATTATAACAGATTGGCAGTGGATGCCTGGAGCACTGTGTGGCTCATGTCCAGCCTCAGTGGGAAAGGGTGCTATGACAGATTAATAATATCTGGTATGTGATGAGAAAGAGAAAGTTTATGTTGTGTGCCACAGTATACAACTCCCATTTCAGGGACATTCTTTATGTGTCCTGTTATTCCCCCAAGTCATTTATCTCTGCAAATTCCTTTCTGTCAAAACCAAGTAAAAATGGGAAAATCACAACACAGGTCCGATACCTGGCCTTATTGTGTCTGGACATAATTGCTAGTGCATTTGTCCCACTGCTTGGAAAAATCTGTACAATTTCTTGGCCTCTTCTTGTTTTGGAAAAGTTGGCCTTTTACTATTTAACTTCTCATGTCTTGACTACAACATTTTCTTTTTCAAATTAAAGTTACAATGTCACAATATCTGATAAATGACTCCTGTCCTATTGTATTATATTCTAATAAATATGTTCTAGCTTATTCTAAAACCCAGTGGACTTGTTTGGTGATACTTCCTTTAACTTGAAGTTGCTGAATCCACACAATATATATTACTTCCTACCGATCCCTTTTAGTTAGAAATGAGGATAAAAAATGAAAACCTTAAATATTGTAAACTTAAAAAGATGTCAATGTTAATTATAGTAAAGGATAATCTTTTCATATCATATTTATGGGATATTCTATATAGGAATGTTAGAATTTTCTTAAACTCAAAGAATGAAAAGTGAACTTCATTTTTATAAAAATCAGCAATTGTAGGCAATCTTAAGGATACATGAAAGCAATATTTCTGTCTTTACATTTACTCCCATTTGAATGTTCATCCAAAAGATAGTTATGTTGACAGCTTACCATGCTAGCAATCATAACAATTCTTAGATAAATTTGGGCTTTACAAGTTATATTGAAATGTGAAAGCTCTAATTCAACCTCTAATTGATACAATCATTAGTGTCAAGTTTGCAGATGTATTTTTACCCCTTTCTTCAAAAAAGGAACAACAGGAAAAGAAGGATGGAAGGAAGGAAGGTAGGGAGGTAGACAGGCCGACTTCGGACATATGATTGATTTGGACCTAGCCTCAAAGAATGAAAGTGTTAATGTTCATACTGGCGCAACACTAAAGACTAAAAAGAGCACAAACAAAAGACAAATATATGTTGCATTTCAGTTTTTTTAATATTTTGCATCCTTGACAGCTAAGGTAAAGAAAAGTTTATCAAAACACTAATAACTTTCCACCAAAGAGAATATCATACCCCCCCAACAAAGGCAAAAATCTACTATTATGTGTGTGGTCACACAATACACATTATATTTAACACATAAGACAGAATGGTACCAGGTGCTAGAAACTGCACATGGTGATTCAAGTTCACAGCCATGAGCAAAAGTAAAAAAGACCTATTAGAGACGGCCACTTTCACATTGGGCTTCCTGAAAAAGAGTCAGTGAGGAGAACCAGAAATATTCATGCCTGCACATATCTCCTAATATAAAAAGATGGTTGATGGGAAGAAGGAGGTCACTTTTTAGGGAAGTATTCATGGAGAGGTATGACTTCCTCTCCTTCCTTGCTACAGCCATCAACTGTACTTTGCAGTAACTTGGGGAGACTTTGCTTGTCCTGTCCTTTCCAGAAAATTCAACACCAGAGCATCTGATGCCAGGAAAGAAGATAGGGTGAGCAGTTGCTTAAATAGAGAAAGTCATTCCTTCTGACTTTTGCACTTAGAGTTGAGGAGGAATGAAAAGAGTTTTAAATTGAACATAAGGGGGGTGCCTGGGTGGCTCAGTGGGTTAAGCCTTTGCCTTCGGCTCAGGTCATGATCTCAGGGTCCTGGGACAAGCCTCGCATTGGGCTCTCTGCTCAGCGAGGAGCCAGCTTCCCCCTCTCTCTCTGTCTGCCTCTCTGCCTACTTGTGATCTCTGTCTGTCTAAATAAATAAAATCTTTAAAAAAAAAATTGAACATAGCGTGATAATTTTAAATACACAGGATCACATCTTTAAAAATAACTAAAATATTAATTTAATCACCAAAATGGAAAAGTTTTGAAATGAAATATTTGAAATATTTTGTGAAGGGGCCACTACCTTATATGAAAAAGAGGTATTTAATAATATCATCAGAGACAATAATAGAACAAAATTGTTTGTTTAGACCTCAAGAAATGCATACCCCTTTATTACTACAATTATAAAAATAAATAAATAATAATATTATGGACTCATGTGTTTATACATATATGTATATCTATCCCATCTAGACTGTTTCCAATAGAATATCAGATCCATGAAAGCCAAAATTTGTTTGTTTACTACTTTAAAAGGATTTTTTTGTGTGTTACTGTTTATATTCTCAGCATCTAGTGAAGGATCTGGCATGTAGTAGGTACTCAGAAAATATCTATTGAATTAACTTGATAAATAAGTATAACCACTATTTATCATATGTTCAGTAACTGTCAAAATAGTGTTCTTAGTGCTTGCCATATGCTGTTTTATTTATTGCTTGTAAAAACCACTATTATTAGCCTTGCTAAATAGGTGAGGAAACTAAGACCGGGATAAACTATCTTTTCTTGGTCACTCAGCTCTACCAAAAGGTAGCGTGATTCACACCTAGTTCAATCTGATCCTAAAGTCAATCCTCTTACCCACCAAATGGTTGCCTCCGATCAGTACTATGAGACTTTTTCATTCTGATCCACCCTCACTTACCAGAGCACACACTGGGGCCATGTGCTACCTGTTCTGCAGGGGCAATATCTAAAAGAATAGAGAAGGAATTGGGCTAATAAGCAATGTGAGTGCTTTTCTGTGACTTCTCCCACATACTCACACCCCCTGCATTCCAGGATGCCCCTCAGTCACTAGCTATTCCCACAATCTGTGGTGCTTGCTTTGAGTCAGGCCCTTTGGAAGGATGAAAATTTCCATACCATAAATTCCTGTTTCTCCATGACGATCAAATCAGCTTTTAAACATTTTTAAGTTAGTGGAAATTCCTTTCTTTTTCTATAGTTAGAATGAAATATTTTCAGCATTCAGAAGGCGTTTTTCTTTCATTTTTGCCTACTCAGCATTTAGAAGCTTTCTTTCTTATCTAGTTCATTTTAGATTTGAGAGTCAAATAGTAGAACTATCAAAACAAAATGGACTCCATCAGGATGCTAGTGAGCTCTTCATGAATGGAGGTATTTAAGCAAAAGTTGGATGACAGAGATGTTCACTTAGGCATTCCTATCTCAGCTACAGAACTGGAAATGTCAGATCTTTCTATCCTGAGGACCCCTAAAATCTAAGATATAGTCTCTGTCTTTTGCTTGCCTTTACTACCTATTCACAGGAAAAGTAGAATTTACACACAGTGACTACATTTTCTTATTAACATTCTAAACCTTTAACTACAACTTACAGTCTGACAAAACCAACAAATTAAGTATGAAATAAAGTCACTCTTCTAATAACTGTACATAGCAAAAAGTATGGATTTAAAGAACAAATCTTAGACTTTATAAATTTATATAACTTTAGGTCATTATCTGCTCTTTAGACTGCTGTAGTATCAAACAATAGATCAGTACTGAGGAAAGCTTTTAGTTCCAAAGAACATGATCTCAATTTTACCAATCTAATCTAAGTGTAAGAAAAAAAGAGTATAAATAGAGGATTTTGAAGTTACCATTTTCATTTGTTGAAAAAAAGAAAACTCAAATGTTTCATCAAAGTGTTTCATCAAATCCAAAATGTGAGGGACTTCTGACAGTGTAGGAATAAAAAAATTAAAAATATTCTTCACATGGTGCTGCCACTATGGAAAACACTATGGAGTTTCCTCAAAAAGTTAGGGACTTCTGACAATGTAGGAATAAAAAAATTAAAAATATTCTTCACATGGTTCCACCACTATGGAAAACACTATGGAGTTCCCTCAAAAAGTTAAAAATAGAACTACCCTACAACCCAGCAATCACACTACTGGATATTTACCCAAAAAACTATAAAAACACTAACTCAAAGGGACATATGCACCCTTATATTTATAGCAGCATTATTTACAACATTCAAGATATTGAAGCAGCCCAAGTCTCCATCAGCTGATAAATAAAGAAGAGGTGATATATATATATATATATATATATATATGAATATTAATATATATGAATATTACTCAGCCATAAAAAAGAATGAAATCTTGCCATCTACGACAAAATGAATGGAGCTAGAGTATAGGGCTAAGAGAAATAAAACAGAAGAAGACAAAAATCCATATGACTTCACTTATATATGGATTTTAAGAAACCGAACCAAACAGCAAAAGGAAAAAAAAGAGAGAGAGAGAGAAAGAGTCAAACCAAAAAACAAACTCTTAACTATAGAGAACAAACTGATGGTTACTAGATGGGGGAGTGGATTGAGGGATAGGTTAAATAGATGGTGGGGATTAAGGAATGCATTTGTGATAGGACTGGTGCTATATGGAAATGCTGAATCACTATACTGTACACATGAAAATAATACAACACTCTATGTTGTCTAACTGCAACTGAAGATTTTACTTATTTATTTGACAGACAGAAGTCGCAAGTAGGCAGAGAGGCAAGCAGAGAGGGTGGGGAAAGCAGACTCCCTGCGGAGCAGAGAGCCCAATGCGATACGGGGCTCCATGCAGGGCTCAATCCCAGGACCCTGAGATCATGACCTGAGCCGAAGGCAGCGGCTTAACCCATGATCCACCCAGGTGCCCCTCCAACTGGAACTGAAATAAAAACTTAATATTCTCTATCAAAAAACAGCACTACAACCAAAACAAAAATTGTCAAAATACTCTCAGGGCTCCAGACATCAACTGAAGGCAAACTACGAATTGAAAAACATATATGCACCAAAAACTACTGAACATCAGTGAAAAATGGAAATCTCTGGCATTTGGACCTGAAGCTACCCCCATCCACCATGCCAGCTAGGTCAAGTTAGGTCATAATGAGCCTGGCCTCGAAAACCAGGAACTTCATTGCTGGAAGTGGCTGACTTGATTTGGAGCAGAGTAGAGAGGGCAGAAGGCAGATGACGTAGAGAAAACAAATAGGAAAAGGACAGATGTAAATTTAACCATATCAATAATTATGTTAAATGGATTTGATTAAACATCCCAATCAAAAGCTAGAGATTGTCGGACTGAACAAAAAGGCAAGATCCAACCATATGCTGTATATGAGACACACTTTAGATACAAAGGTATAAATAGTTGAAAATGAAAGGATGGGAAAGGATAAGACATATAATCAGAAGAAAAATGAAGTGGCCATATTAATAACATACAAAATAAACTTTGAGACAATAAATGTAACTATAAACAAAGAGGAACAATCATAATGATAAAAAGGTCAATACATCTAGAAGATATAACTATTATAAATGTACACCTAACAGAGGTCCCACTTATTTGAAGCAAAAAGTGACCAAATTAAAGGTGAAATGGGAAATTAAGCAATTATAGATTTCAGTACTGTGCTTTTCAATGATTGATAAATTGGACAGAAAATATACTGGAATATAGAAGACTTGAACTACATAATCAATAAATTAGACTTGACATTTAGAGAACACTCCACCTGATAAGAGAATACACATTATTTTCAAGTGCACAAATAATATTCTCCAGAACTGATCACATGTTAACCCATAATTCTCAATAAATTTAAAATGATTGGAATCATTCGAGTATGGTCTCTCACCAACCATGGTTATATTAAATTAGAAGTCAACAACAGAAAGAAATCTGAGAAATCCACAAATACAGAAAATAATATACTCTAAATAATTCATGGATAGATATAATTACACTAGAAATCATTAAAAGTATGTTAAAAACTATTTTTAAAAGTATTAAAAGTATTAAAAATAAATGCATAGCTTTCAATCCCTATATTGGAAAAAAAAGAAAGATTTCAAGTGAACAGTCCAAACTTCCACTTTAACATCCTAGAAAAGAAAAAGCAACCTAAATCCTCACCAAGGAAGGGAAAAAAATAGAAAAGATTCAGAAGTCAGGGATACAGATAACATAAAACAAGAGAGAATGTCAATGAAATTAAAAATTCACTCTGAAAATATAACAATAAAATAATAAAGGCATGGACATCACTGTCAACACTTCAGAAATTAAAAGACTATAGAGGAATATTTTTAACAACTCTATGCTAAAAAATTAGACAATTTGGATAATATGGGCAAATTCATAGGAAGGTATTAATAACCAGAACTGACTAATGAAGAAATAAAAATTCTGAATAGATCTATAACAAGTAAAGTAATTACATGAGTAATTAAAAATCTTCCCATAAAGAAAAACTCAGGCCCAGATGGCTTCCTTGGTAAATTCTGTAAATTTTTTTTGGTAAAAAAAAATAATACTAAATCTACACAAACTCTTTCACCCAATAGAGGCCAGAGAAACCCTTCCCAACTCATTTCATAAAGTCAAACTCAGGAAACCATCACAAGAAAAGAAAATTACAAAACAATATCCTTCATGATATTGTTTGATATTTTTGGTCTACTGGTTCAAGTTTCCATTGTAAGACTGCTAGCAACATTCCTAGTTGCTTGAGCACAGAGCTCAGTTGTTGGTTTTGAGGTCCAAGGGCCCATAGTGCACCTGCTTAACAGGGGTCTCCTTGGCAAATCAGACAGTTGAGTTTGTTTTGAGTTTTTTCAAAATAAAAAACCTTAACAAAAGAGAAACAAACCAAATCAAACAATATATAAAAGGATTATACATAATGCCCAAGTTGGGGTTATCCTAGGAATGCAAGATCGGTTTAAAATATGAAATTAATTAATACAATATATCAGAATAAAATAAAACACAAAAGCTTATCATCATTCCCAATAGATGTAGAAAAATTTTCACAAAATCTAATATATATTGATGTCGAAAAAAATTCAACAAAAAATAAAAAGGAACTTCATTAACTTAAAGGGCATCTAAGAAAAACAGTGAAGGCTCTCTACTTAAAATAAAACTAGGCAAGGACATCTACATATCATTCCTATTCATCATCATAATGGAGGATCTAGCAAGTATAGGCATATAAATCAGAAAGGAAGTAAAACTGCCTTTATGGACAGCCTACGCATGTATGTATAAAATTCTAAAAATATCTGTTAAGAGAAAAACCTGCCAGAAGTAATAAGTTTAGCCAGTTTGGGGGATATATGATCAATATAAAAAATTCAATTGTATTTCTTTTTTTAAGTTTTATTTATTTTTATCATAGTTTTCCATTTCTAATTGTTCTACCTTATATATTATAAATTCTTTTTTCCCAGTTGTATTGATATGCAACTGATATACTGTGTAAGTTTAAAGTGCACAGCATAATGCCTTGACCTACATGTACTGTGAAATGATTACACCATAAATTTAGTTGGCATTCAATTGTATTTCTTTGTAATAGCAACTAACAATTTAAAATAAAATATAAAGCAACGTCTATTCAAAATATCATCACAAAGAACAAAAAACACAGGAATAAATTTAATAAAAAGTGTATAAGACTTATTCAATGATAATTATAAAAATACTACTAAGGGAAATTAAAGAAGATAAAAATTAATGGACTTTCCATGTTCATGGGCTGATAACTTGGTATTTATTGTTAACATGGTAATTCCTTGGATAGACCTATAGATTCAATAATATGCCTATCAAAGTCCCACCAGGCTTTTTTGGTCACGATTGGAAAGCTATTTCTAAAATTGATACTGAATTACAAAGAATATAGAATAACCAAAATAATTGTTTTAAAAAAAGGTCAAAGTTGGAAGATTTGCACTACGTGATTTAGAACTTACTTTAAAGCTACAGTAATCAAGATAGTTAATATTAGCATAAATTGACATAAAGAGAACAGAACTGAGAGGCCAGAAATAAATCCTTATATTTTTATCAATTTATTTGTTTATTTATTTATTAAAGATTTTATTTATTTGACAGAGAGAGAGATCACAAGTAAGCAGATAGGCAGGCAGAGAGAGAGGGGGAAGCAGGTTCCCTCCTGAGCAGACAGCCGAATGGGGGGCTCAATCCCTGAGCCCTGAGATCATGACCTGAGCCGAAGGCAGAGGCTTACCCACTGAGCCACCCAGGAATCCCTCAATTTATTTTTAATAAAGATACCGTTGGAAACAGATGGACTTTTCAATAATGTTGCCAGGTCATTTGGTTATCCATATGCAAAAACATGAACTTAGACCCTTATTTCAACCCACATACAGAAATTTACTTAAATAGGATGGTAGACTTAAATGTGAAGATTAAAACTACAAAAACTTTTAGTAGAAAATGAGAATATTATGTGACCTTATATCAGGTAAATATTTCTTAGATATGACACTAAAATGATAAATTTGATTTCCATAAAATTAGAAACTTGCTCTTCAAAAGACACCATTAAGAAAATGAAAGATAAGCTCTAAACGGAGAAAAGAAATATTTGTAGGTCATATATCAGGTAAAAGACTTATAACCAGAATATATAAAGAACTCTTAAAATTTAAAATAAGAAGTTAAACAAACCATTTTAAAAATAGGAGAAAGACTTGAATAGTCATTCTATCAAAGAAACTACACAAATGACTAATAAGCACATGAAAAGATACTCACCATCATCAGTCATTAGAGAAATGCAAATTAATACCACAATGAGATCCAATTACACTCCCACCAGAATGATGCTAGTCAAAAAGACTGCCATACCAGGTGCTAGTGAAAATGTAGAGAAGTTGTAACTCTTACACACTGCTGGTGGGAATGTAAAATCCTATAGCCACTTTGGAAGTTTAGCAGCTTATAAAAGGATTAAACATAGACTTAACATTAGATCCAACAGTTGCAAAAGAAGCAAAATCACACTCATGTTCACACAAAGTCTTGTACATGGTTGTTACAGCAGCATTATTTGTAGTAACCAAACTGATCCATCAACAAGTAAATGAATAAACAAAATGTGGCATATCCATAACATCAGATGCTATCCAGCAATAAAAAGGAATGACCTTTTGATATCCACTACAAAAATATTAAAGACTATATATTACATGATTCCATTTACATGGCATTTTAAAAAAAAAGGGGGGGGGTAAATCTATAGAGAGAAAACAAATCAACCTTTGCCTGGGGCTGGGAGTGGGTGGGAGTGGAGAGTGACTCCAAACTGAATCAAGGAAATTTTTTGAGGCAATGGAAATGTTTTAGAACTGGATCATGGTGAGGGCTGGATAACCCTATGAACTTGCTTCAGAAATCATTAAGCTGTATAGATAAAGTGGATGAATTTAAGATATATAAATTATACCTAAATAAGGCTATTCAAAGCTGTTATTATTAAATCAAAAAATGTATTTGAAGCTGGCTTCCTAAAAAAGTTTCTAACGAAAAGATTCTGTATGAGAAAGGCTTGTGAATAATATGCTCAAAGGAGTTTCCCTAAATTAATGTCAGAAAAAATATCAATTTTTCAATTTACATGTCAAGATCTGAATATACCATGATTTGTGTTTATCATTTTTCATAAGTAAATCTTATCAGATTGGCTTACAGTATTAAGCAAATAAAGTTGAAGTTAAATAGAACACACATAATTTTGCATTTAAGTAATGTATGTAGTTTGTTATTATCAACCCTTATTTTTTTCCTGCAAATTGCTAAAAAGCCAGTTCCATCACATTTATTGGTTTTAATAAATCAGAAAGTTATAACTAAGTTGCAACTCACCATTCACAATCTGCCAGTATCAAAATATGATGAATCTTATGGTTCAGTTATAATGACTACAGCATTGGAGTATATCTCCATCTTTTCCTATGTCAAAACTCAATCTACCAAAATTTAACCCCCTACAGTAGTTTCTTCACAACTGCACCTTTTTGGATATGCAAACTCAAGGGAAAACCAAATAACTGATCACAAATAACCAGATTATGATATCAAAGAGGCAATGCATGAAAAAGAAATAATATAATAAAGGTCCAAATAACCACCTTATTTGGCAGATTAGATATTCCAAAAGGTGTCTTGTTTTTTGCTTGTTTCCATTTAGATATTGTACTGTGGTAATCCATATAATTTATATATTAGCTTTATACTATTACATAAAATATCGATAAATTCATGTCTACTGTAACATGTCAAATCAAGCCTGAAAATCATCAATACATAAGATGTGAATATGAAAGGTAGAGTATATAAGTAATCAAAAACATCTAATTGTATTTTTCTCGCTAAATGACCAAAAATTTAAAATAATATGCAATGCTTGTGTGCAATGAAACTAGCCCTCACAGAAATTATATAATACACAATTTGATATGATTCAACAATTTGAATGTACAAATGTTATTCATTCATCCAGCCAGCAAAATATGGTAGATATCAGCAAGGTTGCCAGCATGATCTGGGCCCTGGAAAAGAGCATGATTAAAATTAAAATAAAAGTGGCGGAGGTTGGGGTACCAGGTGGTGGGTATTATAGAGGGCACGGATTGCATGGAGCACTGGGTGTGGTGAAAAAAATAATGAATACTGTTATGCTAAAAATAAATTTTAAAAAATTAAAAAATAAATAAAGTGTCTATTTTCATGAATTTTGTGTTCTATTGGGGGGTAGACAATCAAGCAAATAAATAATATGCTTAATGGTAAGTGTTACAAGTAAAACTAAAATACAGCAAAATGTTAGAGAGTGATAATAGGGGTACTGTTGTAAGAAAGCCTATGTGAGAAGGTAACATTTGAGTAGAGCCCTAAAGGAAGTGAGAGAGTATACCATGTATGTGCCTGCGTCTATAGTGTACCAATTAGAACAAAGGACAGATATGAAGGACCTAAGGTATGAGCATGCTTCAAGTTTAAGAGATGCAAGGAAGCCAGTGTAGATGGAGCTGGATGAGAAAAGAAAAAAGAATAGTAGGACATGAAGTTAAAGATAGAGGAGGAGGCAAATCATAAAGGATAAGGACTTTGGATTTCACTCTGAGATAAAGAGTGAAATAAGTCAAGCAGGGAGAGTCAATTATATGGTTTCACTTATTTGTGGAGCATAACAAATAGCATGGAGGACATGGGGAGTTAGAGAGGAGAAGGGAGTTGGGGGAAATTGGAAGGGGAGGTGAACCATGAGAGATTATGGACTCTGAAAAACAATCTGAGGGGTTTGAAGTGGCGGGGGGGGCAGTTGGGGTACTAGGTGGTGGGTATTATAGAGGGCACAGATTGCATGGAGCACTGGGTGTTGTGCAAAAATAATGAATACTGTTATGCTGAAAATAAATAAAAAATAAATTTTAAAAATTGTTAATTCTAAAAAAAAAAAGCCAGTGAAAGTTCTTAAACAGAGAAGGGACATGACCTGGCTTCCC
The DNA here is from genome assembly GCF_009829155.1 of Mustela erminea. Lineage (NCBI taxonomy): Eukaryota > Metazoa > Chordata > Mammalia > Carnivora > Mustelidae > Mustela > Mustela erminea. The sequence goes on from NC_045621.1 coordinate 77,025,298, forward strand.
TTTCTAAAGGAAGACTACAACACCGTGAAGAATAGGAGAGGTGCATTACTGGCAGTAAGGAGGCAGTGAGAGTATTCCTAGGGCAAGATGACAGCGGCTCCGACTAGGAAGCTTTAATTAGAGGTGGTGAGCGATGGTTGTACTTGAGATACTATTTTGAGGTTATATGCTACAGGATTGTCTCATGAATCAGATGTGGTTGTGAGCAAAAAAGTCAAGGATGACTTAAAGCTTCCAGCCTGAGAAAATGACAGAATGGACTTGCCACTGACTTAAATTATTAAGTCTATAGGAAGAGACAGTTTTATAGAGAGATACAAGTAGGGAACCAAATTTGCTTTTGGAAATGTTAGGTTTAAAAAACAAAAGATATTGGATAGAATATGGACTTTAAAGTCTGATGAGGTCAGGTTTGGGAGCATACATTTGTCATTAATCGGTAATAAAGTATTCTACCATGACACTGGATTTTATCAATGGAATGAGAACACAGAGAACACAACTAACCTGAGAACTGATTCCCAGGGTACTCCAAAATTCAACTTTTGGAAAATAAGGAGAAATCAGCAAAGAAAACTGAGAAGTAGTCAGTGAAGTAGACAAAGTATCAAAGAGTATTTTTCTGGGAGGGGTGAGGAAAGTGTTTCAAATAGGAACATTCAACCGAAGGGTAACGTATGTTAATGGATGAAGAGGTCCCAAGACTGAGAAGTGAACAGTTGATCTGGTGGTAGAGAGGTCACTGATGATTTTTAACAAGAGCAGTTTCAATGGAAAAGGGAAATATAAAAAATTATTATTGGGGGGCCCCTGAGTGGCTCAGTGAGTTAAGCCTCTGCCTTTGGCTCCGGTCACGATCTCAGGGTCCTGGGATGGAGCCCCGCATCGGGCTCTCTGCTCAGCAGGGAGTCTGCTTCCTTCTCTCTCTGCCTGCCTCTCTGCCTGCTTGTGATCTCTCTCTCCCTCGATCTCTCTCTCTCTCTGTTAAATAAATAAATAAAATCTTTTAAAAAAATTATCATTGGATCCAAGAAGAAATGGAAGGAGAGCAAGTAGAACCAATATGTGTAGACAACTCTTTTGAGGAGTTTTACTGTAAGGGGAAATTTTACTTAACATGGAGGAAGATGACAACAGTTAAAAAATTTTTAAATTCTTCTAACTTGGAAATATGATGATATGCTTATATGCTGATCAGAATAATACAGTAGGAACAAGTTAAACGCAGGCTAGAGCAGGCATAATTGTAGGAGTGATATCCTTCCGTGGCACACTGTAGTACACAGGTAGGGAGGTGGCCTTAGGAGCAATGACCATTCATTCACTGTAGCAGAGGGGAAGGAAAAGTATGGGTATGGAGAAACCTGTGGGGCTGAGAAGCGGATGGGGATGGGTTTTGCTCCCTCTGCTCAGTGAAGTAGGAGGCAAGGGGAAAGGAAGCATCTAAGGCATGAGGAGACAGGAGAAGGCCTAGAATAGTCATTCATGATTATAGGGAATGCATTGGGTTTGTGGACAATAGGGTTCGACTGAGGTTCCTAGTCATGCATGTGGAAAGAATCAAAAGGCCCTTCAATGGATGCATGGATAAAGAAGATGTGGTCCCTATATGCTATGGAGTATTATTATGCCTCCATCAGAAGGGACTGGAAGAGATTATGCTGAGTGAAATAAGTCAAGCAAAGAGTCAATTCTCATATGGTTTCGCTCATTTGTGGAGCATAAGGAATAACATGGAGGACACAGGGAGATGGGGAAGAAAAGTGAGTTGGGGGAAATTGGGGAGATGAACCATGAGAGACTGTGGACTCTGAGGAACTAACTGAGGGTTTGGGAGGGAAGGGGGGTGAGAGGTTGGGTGTACCTGGTGGTGGGTATTGTGGAGGGCACATATTGCATGGAGCACTGGGTGTGGTGCAAAAAACAATAGATTCTTCTGAAAAGAAATTTTAAAAATAAATAAAAATTTTTAAAAAAAGGTAAAAGCAGTCAGTAGTGAAGGCAATAAGAAGCACGTGGTTTTCTCCAGACACAGTCAGCTGCATGAGTATAGCCATGAAATGATCTGAGAGTATCCTTCAACCAGGAGTAGGATTTTCCTGGAAGTATATATTGGACAGAAACAAGGGAGTTCATAAGCATATAAGCAAGAGGTATAGTAATAGACCATTATATCTGAAGCTTGTTGGGGGATTATGAGCACCTGAGGGGAACAAAGGGAAATGAGAGAGACAGTGTAAAGGCATAATATATTGGAGGTTCCAGTAAGTTAGAAAAAATCCTGGAGGTGAGCTGCTAGAAGGAGTAGATTCTAAAATAAAAACAAAGTGATTAGAAAGTTGGTCACTCAAAATTAATAAAATGTAATAAACAAACAAAGAAGTCAGACACCAAGTCGTATGCACACAAGGATTATGAGGGTGGGCATAATGATTATGGTGCGGGCATATATACACATATATGTATTTATGTATTTACATATGTATATGTAACATACACTCAAATTTATAAATATATCTAATTATTTATGTAATTACTTGCGTGTAAGTCTCTCATTAGCTTTTAAGTGTCCCACTTCTTAAGGTTTATAACTATTCTTTTTATCCACCTAAAAAAGCAAGCATCAACCTCTACATATGGTAGAATTTCAATATATTTTATTGAGCGAGTGACTTTGTTAGTGAATGGATGGAGAAATGATAAATGGATAAATGAAGATCTGGGTCTACTCTTTGACTTTCATATGTAAACCTCACATAAAATTTCTAATTGCAAGATTTTATCAAACTTCCTAGAATTCTGAGTTTAACTGTCTAACCTATTCATGTAAATGGTTTAAGGTTACAAAACCATCACATAGATTAGAAACTTTGTCTATATAATGGTAAAATCAACCATGGATCAAGAGAAAACTATTTACCTTGTGAATTAGTTTCACTTAAGGAAAATCAATTTTCCTATCCTTTAGTTTGTGAGCTACAAACTATTGTTTATTGTTACACTTCAGAACAATGCTAAATGTATTTTATTTTTTATGTGGTGCAACATTTTTAAATGAAGTCTGATCCTCAAAGAGATTCTGTGACAAGACATATCCACATGCCAAAAAGTCATTAGTGCTGCCTCTGTTTCTCACAAACTTAACTGTGTGGGAATTATACAAACAATTTCCAGGTTCAGAATGAGTGTCAGACAGTGCAATGACCATGTGTTCTATTCGGGTGATAGCAACTGGACAGAGGACCATCAATCTTTGCAACCACACTTATTTTATTGTGTAAAACATCTACTCTGTGCTAACCTCATCCTCATCATGCAGCAGCTACAAGAGCCCCAAACAACAGAGCACTAACAGGAACTCAGAGAACATAAACCTTAACAATTAGTCAAAGCCTTAACAATTAGTCAAAGTATTTCTTGTCATATATTACAAAAATTCTCCCTTAACTTACCCAAACTTCTAATCACCCAGAGAATTTTCTGGACTATCTTTTCTTCAGTGCTTTTTTTTTTTTTTTTAAGATCTTATTTATTTATTTGAGAGGGAGAGAGAGAGCACAAGCAGGGATAGGGGCAGAGGAAGAGGGAGAAGCAGGCTCCCCACTGAGGAGGGAGCCAGCTTTGGGACTCCATCCCGGGATCCTGGGATCATGAGCTGAGCAGATGCTTAACCAACTGAGCCACCCAGGCACCCCTTGCAATACCTTTGCTACCAGTATGTGAGCAAAATTCCAAATTCCAGATGATGGCACTTTAGTAGTTATGTAATCAGAGAATGATAACATTCCTTAATTTGGTGATTTCGTTAAATCCTTGAGAAATGTACGTTTTAAAAAATCAATTGCAGTGGGCTTCAGAGGAGCATACAAAATCATTTACTGAGTCATCTACATGTCATATATTATCATTTGAAGAAAGTTTAATGGTCTTTATGGGGCTACTTCCTAAGCCAAGGTAACCTTTTACCATCTACATGTCTAAAAGCATTAGCACAGTTAGTTTCGTTAACTTATCTAAATGTGTACTAAGGGCCTCGCAATGTCATTTGGTTTCTACAATGTAAACAAATGAAAAGTCAAAACAGAATGCAGACTATTTATAGTAAAAGTTTTATATATTTTATTACTTAGTACTACTGATCATGCTTTCTCCACCCAGTGCTCACCCATACTAGGACCCCACCCCCAACCATCTTTCTCTATCCCAGAGACTGCAAATAGAGAACACGTGGTTTTGGCTTACAGACACTTGCCTTGTTAAAGAAACATATTACAGTCAAGAAGGAGTCTTTTATTTTTCTTCCCTCATTGTTCTTCTATCCCCACCCTCTGGATTTCTTTGTTTCTACTACCAGATGAAATCCAAGTACCACAGATTTTCTGGTCCCTTTCAGTCCTGAGTTTCATTTCAGAAGTCAAAATGCCAACATGCAATGCAATAATTAGCACTCCATATTCTTTCAAAATGAAGAATTTTTTAGCTTTGCCCTTCCAACCCCAGCTCAGACCTGCTTTGGGTTAGAGTTTCCTTCCTTCCCAACTCTGTAATTTATGAGGCCAAAGAAGAAAGGGAATGAGGGGGAAGGGTGCAGTTTCATACAGTTTTATACAGATACAATTGCTCTCTTGTGTTAGTTTCTTCTAGATGTTGACTTTTTCTCTAGTGGGATCCACATAAACATAGAATCTTTGGAGGTCTTCTCTCTGTGGTCCTCAAACTACAATTCCTAAGGCAGGTCATGCTAGTCCTCTACCTGACCAAGGACTTCCTTCCTCATTCCTAGCTTCACTGGTCCATCCTACACGTTTTCTCTGTTAGGGCTGCTCTATATTACCAGATAATCATCTTAGGCAGGATCTGCTTTGAAATGAACCAGGATGACTTCTTTCTAATGGTTCCCTTGGCCTGCAGGAAGATAGACTCCTCCTTACCCTGATGTTGCTGGCAAAGCCCAGTGGACACTCTTCCTTGCTGACATACAAGGGAGCTCCAGCCAGTCTCTCACCTCTACATTCTCCCTTGGAGGTGATGAGAATAGCAGCACATTGATAGCTCTCCCTCCAAATAAGTCCTGAAGTCCTCCCTTTCAATATCTCATTCAATATGGATTAAAGGATGATTGTTTCTAATGCCAGATACTTAATTTTTGCACTGTTTTCCTGTATGGATGGTCCAGCATGTAATATGACTTTGGCTGGCACCTTCTACATTGTCCTTGGCCTTCTGGGTGGCCTTCAAGGTACACCAAAGGGTGTACCTTGGTCTCAACAGTGTTGACCCACTGATTTTTAAAGCTTGGTTATTTGTTAATATTTTAAAGTCAACAAACTATAAATAAATATATGGATTTTGACTTTCCTCTGAAATCAGACCTGACCATGCATGCTGATAACCCAACAAAGAAAAAAAGGCTAAACTAAGGGCTGCTGTCCTAAGAGGTAACATGAATACTATGTGCTACCATAATCCCCATCCAATCCACCACCATCAGTCATGGCCTCTGACAGAATCTGAGTCTGAGACACCTGTACTACCCTTCTCCCCACCCAAATCCTACCCTTTATCAAGGTTCATTCCATATTTCTTCATGAGGTATCTTAGTATAAAAGGAAAAACACAATATTTAAATCCCACTCGAGAGTCCAATGACAGCATAATTTGGTGGAGTTATCTAACTTTCCTGTGTGTTTACTACTACTCTCTAAAGTGAGGCTGGCAATATTAACTTATTAGGTTTATGTGGAAATTTAAGGAGATAACAAATACAAAGTTCTTGACAAACAACAGATGTAAGTATTTTTCTCACCCATAAAGAAAAAACATATATTTCATATTTTATTGTTACCATCAATAATAGGAGTTAGCTTTATCTACCCAGTTAAAGGAAAGACTGACTTTTATTTCCTTATCCCTCAAGCAGTATCATACGACATTAAGCACGTAACATAGATCCATACACTCTGTGCAATGGGAATCAAATATTATTCTATATATTTAGATACTGTCAAATACTGTGGAGTCCTCTAAAGCCTCTAACGAAGAACATGTCAATTATATCATTAGTGTATTTTAGATAATTATCCCATTTGGATAATACACTTTAATGTGATTTTTATATTCTTTAATATTTAAATACTAATATTATATTATTTTCTATTAGTTTGTATTTTTAAAATGAAACCGTAAAAAGGAAAATGCTGAAAATCACAAAAACTGGGGTCCAATTTTAACTCTGTCACAAACCAGGTATATTACTATAGTAGATGCTTCATACGGAGACATTCTATTTCGAGAGAGGTGAAAGCTAAAATCTATAACCAGACCATTTAACTAAGGTTCTAGATATGAATTAGGTGACACCAATGAAAAGCTGTCTCAGGGCACCTGGGTGGCTCAGTGGGTTAAAGCCTCTGCTTTCAGCTCAGGTCATGATCCCAGGGTCCTGGGATTGAGCCTCGCAATGGGCTCCATGCTCAGAGGGGAGTTTTTGTGGGAATTCTCTCTCCCTCTGCTCCTCCCCCCACTTGTATTGCTCACTCACTCTCTCTTTCTCTCACTAAAATAAATAAATAAATCTTGGGGGGGGTGGTGGAAGAAAATCATCTTTTGTTTCCTTATATAATAAACGGAATTAGTACATAGTCTTACCTCAGGGTTTTCAAGAAAATTAAAGTGCAAAATAAAATTTGAATTAATTTTTTAGAGTACTGGAAAACTTAAGTGCATCATTTTTTAACCATGGTTAATTGAACATGCACTTATTGTTGTTATCTTCTAAAACTCCTCCAGCATGACAGTGAAGACATAAAAATGTTTTAAATCCTCCAGAAGAACAAACTGAATTGGAAAAAAGATAACACGACACAAGAGAATAATCATATTTTAGAAGTTTGAAAAATAGATGGAAGAGTGGAAATCTTAGAGAAGAACAACCAGCTAGAAACAGAAGTTTCACCCTGAAGAACCATGAAAACATCCAGAAATTAAAGGCACCCAGTGTTGTAGAATTCAGGAAATCAAAGTTAGACTCAAAGTAAGGTTTATTTGAAAGTCCGTGTATAGAGAAGTACGAGGCGAGTACTGCCCCCACACCACTATGGAAAACTAGATATTTATTTTCTGGTGGAATTAAGCCACAGAGGTGAGAAATGTGAATTGCTGTATTTTAGAAAATTAAGCTAAGTAAAAAACTACATAATAATTGGTATGACCCCAACTCCTTCCCTCACTGAGTTCTAAAGGGGACAACAAGGTTTTAATATCCTAAGCTAGAGGTTAGATTATTTTCCAGTAGAAAAGAAATATTTCCAGAGAAAAGACTTTCAGCTACGGGCCCTTTGCACCTAATTAGATGGCTGAGTACCTCCCACCCTCCTAAGAAGCCCACAAGCCAACAAACACTATCCACTCACACTAAGCATCAATCAGCTTTTTAGTGTCTCTTTTTTAAAAGTGACTTCCCCCTTCAGGAAAGTCTTTTAACAGGAAAGACAAACTGAAACAAACACACAGAAAACAGTAACCCAGTACAAAGAGCCTATTCAAGTACAAGAAAAATTGTTAGTCAACAAAAATGGACTTCAGAGCTATAAAACGTGTTGCATGTACTACAAGAGAACAGAGTGCTGCAAAGAAGAATCTATCAAAATAAGAATGAGGTCAGATCTTGAAAAGTTTTGGAGTAGTTGATAAATAGATGTTCAAGGTTTTAATTTTTTTAAGAAAGCAAAAATAGATGAGAGAAGTAGAAATACAATAAGATTTGATGCTTAATCCAGAAAGAATAGATGAAGAAAATGGAAGGAAGAAAATGATCAAACTAACAAATGTAGAGGTTTTCCAAAAAAATGCAGGGCATGCATTTCCAGATTAAAAGGACCCACAAACTACCAGTACAAAATTCTCATACCAATGTTATTATGAAATTTCAGAGGAAAAAGGAATAAGGAGAAGTTCCTGACTCATGAGGGTTGGGAAGAACATCACATAAAAAGATCAGGGCTAACAGAACCAAACCTCTTGGTAGCAGTATTAAAGTTAAAAGACAATAAAGCAATATTTTTAAAATTCTGAGGAAAATACATTGTAACTTACTATTTCAGAGCCTGACAAGCTATATCAAAATAGAATAAATATATTTTCATATATGGAGTTACTATAAATGAATGTATTTCTTAAGTGTCCTATTTCAGGAACTATTAGAGAAGCTTATGCCCTAAATGAGAGTAAATCAAGAAAGCACAGGATCCAGGAAACAAAAGGCCCAACTCATGAGGGTGTTGAAGGGATTTCCCAGAATGAAGGCAAAGTGCAATCCCAGGTTTAGCTGTGCCTCAGGCTTGGTGAACCCAGATGGAGATGGGGACAAAGGCTGGAAAGACAATGTCTCCAAGGAAAAGATTAAGAAAAAGCCCATGATGTGCTTGGAAATATGAGAAAAATATTAAAGGGTGTTTTACAATTCTTTTTCTGAATTTGGAAAGAATTAGTGATAGGTCTGCAGTAATCAAAGCCAACAATTAAAACGAGATATTTATTAATTCCAGTAAAAACAAGGGCATTGTACTCTACAGGAAACATTCACATTTCTTTTCTTGACTCAGAAGTGAAGACAATTCAGTCACAAGACTCTAAACACCAAATATTGATTCATGGGAAATGTAAAAGAACTATACAGGGAGAATGGGGGAGGGTAACCCAAAAGGGCCATGGTTAGAGCTTGGTCTAAGTGCTGTTTTCAGCCACTGTTATAGGAAGGCAGCTTAAAATAGATAAATCAAGAAACAACTATGCAAAAACATTATTTTGAAATACAGATAATTTACAGGAAGAAAGAATTAAAAGATGAAAACTGATGTCTCATGAAGCAAACCTAGGTAGTGCCAAGGAGTGGGGGAAGGGTAGAACTGTTGTCATTGTCTTATGGTACTGTTTTATTACTTTAATAAAAGTAAAAAATAATTTTTGAAAGTAAAAGTGTTATGCAATGTATAGGATTAGTACCAAGGAAGTCAAGTTTCTATTTCTTTAAAGACCCAGTCAAAGCACATGACTGGCAATTTCAGACAGTCAAGCACATCTTTGATGGCAGGATAAACAGGAGTTATGCAGTCTCAGATCATATTCTAGCCAATTCTCAAAGGGAGGGAAATCAAGAGAGAACGCTAGGAATTAAGAAGGAAATTCAATTTACCACCAATAAAATGCACAGCATTACCTTGGGAACATCCGACCAAGGACCTAAAGATGCAAAGATTATCTCAAATGAGATCAACCATGCAATGCTAAATAAGAAATTCAACAAACATTTCAGAAGAGTTGTTTTTAAATAGTCACATAACTCATATATAACTATCCTCAAATTAGTTTATTACACAAAACAGACCTGTACCCCTGGGGATAAAAACATATGTTTATAAAAAATAAAAAATAAAAAAAAAAATGCAGGGTTTAAAAGAAAAAAAAAAAAACAAAAACAAAAAACAAAAAACAAAAAAAAAAAAACAGAAGGTTTAATTTCCTGGAAAAAGTAGATGTAATATCTATCTACCAGTGACCTTTACATTGAAGTTTTATAATTCTTTAATATTATGACCCACAAAATTCTATGTATAATGACACTGTGATAAAAGTCAAAGGAAATGACTTTTACTTCTCTTTATGTCTGATCAGCACAATATTATATGTAGTTACTCAATGGCAGTTGCACTTATACCAAAATGCATGACTAAGTATCATTATTGTGTGTGTGTGTGTGTGCGTGTGTGTGTGTGTGAGTGTGAGACAGTTTTACAAAATTTCAACCAAGGCAAAGTTCCCTCCTGGCATTAAATTCATTGTAAAAGAAAGGGATAATTGCTTGCTTAGTGTGTGCAGGCTCAGAAGATGGTTTGGCTCCTAGGAAGGAAGTTAAAGTCTGAATTATTTAGGTCAATTCAAACTACTATTAATGTAAACGGAGGAACAACTCTTATGTAGTAAAATACTTTCCATATCCTTGTGACTAAAACCATATTTCACAGCAGTCCCTGTTACACGCTTGGCCTGTTGCTACTGATGAAAAGCACTGAAATTTGCCATAAATACTACAAACGGTAAAACTTTACTCACTGATGAAAGGTGAAGGAAAAGCCCTATTATGTGTTCTCATGGCACCTTGTAAGGTTCAAGTGTAAAAGGTGACTGAATTTCCTTAACCAAACACAGTGTCATTATTTTCTGAAGCCCATTTTTATTATTGAAGAGGCAATATTTAAAAGGCTGCTGTTAAGGAAAAGCACCATAAAATTAGACCTGCCCACCTTGTTTTCTTTGTAGGAAAGGCGCACTCCTAATAGCCACTTCCTTTTTGAAGAGAAACCCTAGTAATGAAAGGTAATGAAAGTAATGAAAGGTGATTTCACAGAGGGGCTTCTATAAAGGAGGAGAATAAAATTACCTACCATTTATTGTTTACACAAATTATCTTTTGTGTAATTTTATCATTCCATGCCTTTAGAAGAACAAAAGGTCACTGACCCTGATATCTCATTCCAGAAGTTCATTATCTCCTTCTCTACCTCTAAGCTGTTGACTTTCTCTACTTTTTTGCTGTCCGTTATTCCCTCATATTCTCACCTCTCCCCTTACCTTAAACCTTAAAGAAGCCCTCAGCCCTTCTTCATGCACGGCACTGGGTTTTTTCTGGCAATATATGAACTCTGCAAACCCAGTTCTGCATCTGCTCCGAGCCTGCATTCAGCTGAACTGAATGTAACAGGGGGGAAAAAAGCACATAGGGATGCAAACCGATCACACTTGAAATATGTGATCGAGGTGGAATCTCAGCACTGCCCACCAGCTCCGCTGCATTTCCTTAGTCACACTCCTTGCGGAGCTGACTGTTTCACACTTTCTCCTCAAATCTCTGCTCCCTCTCTCCCCTCTTCACTCTCTACAAATAGCCTCTCATTTCCCTGAGAAAATAAAAGTAACCAGAGGGGACCATCACCAAGTTTTCACCTGCCTACTTGCAAATGTTCCCAAATAGTCTGCTTCCCTCCTGTTACCATGGATGAGCGTCCTGATGCTAGATCCAGTCTCTGCACTTAAGCAGCCTTACCTCTCACCTGTTTAAGGGAATGGAGATCTTCCTTCCTCTCTCTCTTTCTCTCTCTCTCTGCAGTTTTTTTTTTCCTCCCTACAGAATCATTTGTATCATCATTCCCATCAGAATTCTCCAATAATATCCCCACATTTAACAAACTGCTTTACACTCCAAGTGTAAAGGAGCTGTCACCATATCTCTATGATCTCCTTTATAGAAAAGTATTTAAAGAGTTAGCTGTACATCCTGCTCCCACTTCTTCACTTCCAGTCTTCTCTTCTACCCACTCCCATGAGGATTTTTGTCTCAGTACTTCTATGGGACTATTATGCCAAGATTACTAAAGACCTCCATAATGCAAAAGCCAATGGTCAATGCACTGTCCATGTATATACCGTCTCCGCAACATCTGACACTTGATATTTGAAATTCTTGAAAAGCAGTCATCTTTGACTTCCAGGATGCCACAGCACGCTGGCAACTTCTTCTCTTTCTTCCCTAACTTCTCCTCCCAAGCTCTAAATGTTGGGGTACTTGAGGGCTCAGCCCTGAGTCTCTTCTCATTTGTACCCTTGTTAACTCCCTAGATGACCTCATCTAGTTCCATGATTTTAAATATATTTGTATATTGATGACTCACAAATTTGTTTTTGCTGCCTTGACCTCCCATCAGTCCAGCTGTCTCTTTATTTGTAAGGCCACTTGAATGTCTGATATGCTTCTCAAAATTCATGGATCTAAAAGAGTGTTTTGTTTTTACCCCTACCTTCCTCATTTCAGGAAATGGTAAAAGTTAATAATCCCTTATCCACAGCTATGAAAATCTGAAAGCTCTAAACAGCAAACATCTTCATTTTGCAGTAAAATCTGATCTAACCTGAACTTGTTTGGCAGCAAAACCTGACTTGAACTGGTAGAGGCCATTTACTGTCTGTATTATGTTTTGTTGCAGAAATACCCATTGGGAGCTACCCCAGACCCCACTGAGAATATTTAGTAATTTTTGGAGTAGGCACCTTGTTACCTTTCTGAAATCTGAAATTCATGAATTTGGGTCACATTTTAACCCAAAGACTTCAGATAAGGGACCATAAATGACCCATTTGTTCAGGACCTCTCTCTCTCACACACACACAGACACACACAGTAAAATAAGTCTTTATGTCTCATTTCAATCCTCACACTCCCAATTCCTGAGTTAGTTCTACAGCTTTAATTTTAAATGTGTCCTAAATCTGGACTATAAATTGTGGACTTACCATGTCCGTAAGTACCAATGTTTTCATGGACAACTGCCTTAGCCTCCTAATACAGCCTCCTATTTCCAATCTTATCCTTCCCTACTTCCCCCCCACCCCCTTGTCAGGGTTAGCTTCCACAAAACAAGCAGGGAGGCCTTTCCCCACCCCCAAGTTTAAAGTGTACAACCTGTTGATTTGATACATTTGTAAAATGCATTTTTAATTATACATTTTAATTATTTTTAAATCAATAATTACCACCATAATATTAACTACCACCTCCATCTCTTCACATAGTTACCATTTCATTTTTGTAGTGCAAACATTTAAGATCTACTTCTTAACAGTATTCAAGTATATGATACAGTATTATTAGCTATAATACTGTACACTAGATCCCAAAACTTGTTACTCTTCTAACTGGAAGTTTATACCTTTGACCAATATCTCCACATTTCCCCCACCCCTCAAGCCCTGGTAACCTCCATTCTACTTTTTGCTGAGAGATATTATGTTGTTAAAACATAAATCAGATCCCAATCTGCTGCTCTAAAGTTGCAAAGGCTTCCTCCCAGGCTGAAAATAAAATCCTAATTTCTTATCAGAGCCTGTTGGGTTTTAGATGATGTGACTTTGTCCTTTCTTTCCATTCTCGATTCTTTCACTCTTTCCTTCACCCACTGTGCTCCAGCCCTCCTGGTCTTGTTTTTCCTCAAATATGTCACATGCACCCTGCCACATGGGACTGTGCTCCTGCCTCCCCTGTCTGGGATGTCATTGCTTCAGGCCTTCGCATAGCTTAGTCCTCAGTTCATTAATGTCCTTCTCTACCAGTTGCTAACACATAAAGCCCTTCCCTGACAAATCTTCTAAAATAGCCACCTCTGAGACTCCCACTTTGTCACCTTACCCTTTTTGCTTTTATTAAAACTATATTGCATATTTATTTGTTTATTATCCATCCTCACCATCAAAATGTAACTCTGTGAAGACAGGGTCATGACGGTACCGCTTATCATCATATCTGTGGTGTCCAGAATAATGCTGGAGTTCCCTAAGTACCCAGTGATGAATATTCATTGAATGAACAAATAAATTATATTGTATTAGTAAGTTGACTTCAGTGGGTTAATCAAATAACATTAGTCCCACTTTCCAAAGCACCTCAGTGTTTTTCCAAGTGTCAGTATTGTGCCAATGAACTTAAGTTACAACTTTACTAAAGACTCTCATTCATCTAATTAAGATAGTTTTTTTAATCAGTGGCTAAGGTTTGACTCACACTGTGTAAATTAGTGTTTACTTTTATACTCATAAGACATATATTTAGCAAAACAATATGAATTTATCGAAGTTCCTTATTTTTGAACTTAAACACTTCCCCTTTCTGGGGAATTTAAAATTACGTAGTAACATGTTTCTAATTTCAAAGTGCTCTAAAGTCATTCCATCATGTTCCTTGTTTTCCAGGTGCTCTAGCTATCTTATTTATCTTTATTTATTTATTTTTTATTATTATGTTCAATTCAAGTGAATTAAATTTAGAACATTCTCAGTCAATAAACATACATAATCTCTTCTTAACCCATGAGTCCTTTGTGGATAGATGGGTTCTCTTTACAGGCATCTTTTGATACACATTTTGCAAATATTTATCTCTAATTGGAAATATGATTCACATCATAGGATGAAGTCAGAACAAAAAATAGTAAATGACAGTTTGAAAATTATGACTTTAATACAAGCTTTATCACACACCTTGGACTTGATATCTGGTTAAAATAAAACTCAAGAACCATTAAAATTGTACAATCACATTGTGAAATTTCAAGACTATCTTTCTTTGTAACTTTCTCTGTAAGGACTGTGCAAAGGGGGGATTAGTTAATCTTCAACTCAGTAGAAGGCAAGTAACTGGAGCCTGGAAGCTAAAGTATTTAGCCTGATGGCCCCCAAGTTGGTCAGCTTATCTCCTTCTGCCTAACTCACTGCAATTTGGCAATAACCCTCACAGAATACACAGCCGTCTTCACTCACCATGAATTCCCTGGGCTGCAAGATCTCGGAAGGCCAGAATATTCACTGATGACTAAAAGATATTCTCAACATAATCCTAGCTATTCAATTACATAATGAAACAAAAATTTGAGTTTTGCTAGGATATAAGTGGTATAGCTCTTAGGAAATCACAGCCCTGGCGTAGTCATTCAGTCCATGTTCGAATCTCCTCTGCCACCTACCCATCCTAGAGTTACCCAGAGTCAACTTTAATCTCATACCTGGCAGAGGAATAGGCAAAAACAAACAGGCAATCTTACACATAGTTGAACCCTGAAAGTAATTTGCAGTAACAGTTACCATTTGTAGATGCTCCTCGTATGCCAGACACTGGGTCTGAGCACTTAGCATTATTTTTATCCTTCACAACAATCCTAAGATTCTAAGTTTCACATTACAAGGTTTGTCTTTTGTTCTTTTTGTTTTTGTCCGTGACATAGTTGTATCCCCAACAACTTCTGCTGGGCAGGTTCTGATACCTCATTCTCTTCCTTTCTCCAGAAGCAGATAAAATACCCTCCAAAGAAGTTTCTTGACCTTCCAGATTAAATTGATGTTGCTGCAGAGCAACAATAGCTTTACTAGCTATACCTTTCAAATGTAAGGTTGTTGAATATTGCCTGCTGTGGGTTTTTTTTAATATATATCAGAATAGTTTTAAGTTTTCACTTCTTGCAGTGTACTATGGTGGGCACTGAGGAAACAGGAATAATTAGATGGATTCCACCTCTTTGCTCTTGTTACTCCCAGAAAAGGAACAGAAGGGCTACGTAAGATGCAGAACAATTTAGCAGACAGTAATAATAATGCATGAAGTGCAATTAGAGTATCTAGAAGGGTCACCTAATTTAGTCTCAGATAATCATGAGTGGTTTTTCTCTGACTTTAACGATATTATGATTAGGCTCCAACTTTCCCACCTGGTCTTTCAGAAATTCCACTTCAATCTGCTTACAGTTTCACAAGGATACTGCTTTTCCGCCAGCCTATACCTCCTTTTTCACTCCGTTTAAATTGAACATCTTTTCTCCACAAATCCCTTTGTCCAGTTTTTTAAGAGAAGATTTTGCCAGACATTTTCTCTTCACCAATAAGACTTCTGGCTTACAAAAGTTAAAGACTTCTGTTTTACAGAATTTAAAGCTGTTATTCTATCTTTAAAAACAAAGGAGTCAGCTAAAATTTTATTTTAAATCAGAAAAATTGATAGAGATTGGTAATAGCAGAACTAATGGTATATGTCAGTTTTGAATGGGCAACTATTTTATATAAACCATAAATTGTGATGACAAAACAATATAGAGCTCCAAAAATAAATGTAAAGTGTATTTCTTTAATACAACCAAAACCATTGCTTAAGGAACAAAGAGAGAAGGAAGGAAAAGAAGAATTGAATCAGACTGTTTCCTTATGAACTCTATATGGTAAGAAAGGATAAGTAATGAAAGAAAAGAAAAGCTGAATAAAAATAAAAAAGGGAAAATTTATGCAAAATTGCGAATTAAGTTTATAAAAATTTTATAACATATTATCATATGGTATTTGGCTATACATTGTCTGCTCACAAAATAGAAGTAACAAAATAAATGATCATTTCATATATGTGACTTTCTCCGATGAACACCCTAAAACTTACCTAAGTCTAGCCAACGTAACTAAGTGACACATACCCCAAATTAGTTCTTGGCTCAACATTATTCACATAGTACTTACCTGGTTTCCACAGTTCATTCCCCCTATTGCTTTGATTCCCTCCCTCTCTCTTTTTTTTCCCCTATCACTTACTCCTTTGACCCAAGATGGGATTGGGAGGGAGACAAACCATAAGTGACTTTTAATCTCACAAAACAAACTGAGGGTTGCTGGGGGGAGGGGGTTTGGGAGAAGGGGGTGGGATTATGGACATTGGGGAGGGTATGTGCTTTGGTGAGTGCTATGAAGTGTGTAAACCTGGTGATTCACAGACCTGTACCCCTGGGGATAGAGTATTATGCCTCCATCAGAAAGGATGAATACCCAACTTTTGTAGCAACATGGACGGGACTGGAAGAGATTATGCTGAGTGAAATAAGTCAAGCAGAGAGAGTCAATTATCATATGGTTTCACTTATTTGTGGAGCATAACAAATAGCATGGAGGACATGGGGACTTAGAGTGGAGAAGGGAGTTGGGGGAAATTGGAAGGGGAGGTGAACCATGAGAGACTATGGACTCTGAAAAACAATCTGAGGGTTTTGAAGGGACGGGGGGTGGGAGGTTGGGGTACCAGGTGGTGGGTATTATAGAGGGCACGGATTGCATGGAGCACGGGGTGTGGTGCAAAAATAATGAATACTGTTATGCTGGAAATAAAAAAATAAAATAAAAAATAAATTAAATATTAAAAAAAAAAAAAAAAAAAAATTAGCAAATGTTTCAGAGTTCATGAATATAAAATCAAGGTCACGTTTTTCCATACCCTTTCCTGCATCTGAAGAGATAAACTTATACTGGAATGATTCAGATAATAGAAGAAATATGTAGGTAAGGAGGAACAAGATGGAAAATCACTTTCTCCTTTTTCTTTGTGGTTGCAAAGAAGAGGCCTAGAAGAGTGGAAACTGGGCCTTCCCATGCCCTGTATGACCTGTTGTCAGGGCAACAGGATGTGTGGGGAGCCCTGGTCTTCCCAGTGCCTGTTGCCAGGGTAACAGGATATGAACCATCTTTCCTTAGACAACCAAGCAGTTTCCCTGCCTTATTCTATGTTTGGTAGGAAATTATATTTGCTCACGAAACCTAAGAGCAACACACTTCAGCAGAGAGCTTATTGAGAAATCATGTATTGGAAGAAATATTGTAAGTAGGGGCATGCAGTTGATATTGTTGCTGTTGGAAATAAGTGGAAGAGAATTATATTGAACTGATTTTCTGAAAATCGCTTTTTATTTTCATAATCTTTTGATTGGATCAAAGAAGTAAATGAAAGGAGATGATGGGAGGTTAAAAAAAAAAAAAAAAGCAGAGTGGTAGTAGGAAAAAAAATTCTGAAAGCCAGAAGAGAATTATCTGAATAATGTAGAAGCTAAGAGCTTCTTGGTGTTTATCAGTTGACTTTTTTTGTGCAACAAACCATCTTGCAACTAGTGGCCAAAAACAACAAACATTTCTTATTTCCTTATGACTTTGAGGAAGTCAGATCGTCCCAGATGACTTCACTTACATATCTGGTGGTTAATGGTTTGGCTGGTGTAAGGGGAACTCAGCTGGAATGGTTTATGTCTGCTTCACAGGCTTGTCCTCCAGGAGGTTTGACCAGATTTCTTCCCATGCTGATAGGAGAGTTCCAAAGAGCAGCAAAAGAGAATAAACTCCAATGCATAAGCCCTTTCCAAACCTTCACATGTGTCACATTTGCTAAGATCCCATTGGCCAAAGCAAGCTGCATGGCCAAGCTCAGAGCCAGTATGGGAGGGATTACAAGAGTGAATGAATATTGGAAGTCACAAATTGGGCCACATTACAACAGTGAATAATAACACGAAAGAATTTCTGGCAAACAGAGAGCTCTTTGGAAAACCTGAGATATCAAGGCAGAAATTTGCTGGAGGGTGAAATATCGAAGGGTCACACTTACAAAGATACTTTTTCAGTTGGTACCAGTAGAAGGTACTGGAAATTTTGAGAACTCTAAAAGTTCAAGAGGAGCTCCTTAGTCTATCTAATAACCATCTCCAAATGCAGTCAGAAAATCGGTGAGAAAAATGCTGTGTGCCTTTACATACTTTATGTTCTCTGTCAGAAACAAAGCAGAATAAACTCCATTTAGATGATTTTTCTAAAATAAAAGGAGAAAAAGTTCTATTCACTTATTATATGCACAAAATCTCTTAGAACAAGAAGAAGCAACACAGCAAGAATAAAATACCTAGTTTTAATCAATTGGACCCCTGGCTTTACTCTTACTGGTAAATAAAATCTTCGGGGACAGACACCCAGATGTCTCTACTGTGCAGGGTTTGGGGTTTTTTTTTCTTCTGTTGTTTGGGACACCAAAGGCCAACTAAATTAAAATAATTTTGTAAGTATCCAAGCTCCAAAGAGGCAAGAGAGATTAGAAAAAACACATTCCTTTGAAAATACTAGCTAGCATCATTTTTAAAATAATTTGATTAAAGGAGTAATAGTAGTACATGCCTAGGAGAAGGAGAGAAATAGAACCGGGGAGTTTCTGACATCTAAAGCATATGCCAAGTGATAACTCCCTTTGGAGTATGCAAAACTAGGCAAACAGATGGCAGGATTGTGGCGAAATCAAAACAAGAGAATAGTTTTTAATTCCTAAAATGTCAGGTTTTATAGTGAGTATTAAATGAAATTATATAAGCCAGGGTTGATTGGAAAAGAAAGATATGGGCTCAGGAATCTGGCCTTACCCCTACTACCCAGGAAACATTTGTCAAGTCATTTAGTGTCTTTGAGGCTCAGTTTTCACATCAGAAGAAATGGGAGAATTGTGCTGAGTCACATAGACCAAAAGAAAAATCTTTTAGAAATGATAAAGCACAAAAATTATAAAATACCATTACTACTATGATTCAATTATGAGTTTAAGCTAACTACAAATACGATTGATGTATAAGTTGTTCAGTGTTTTATCTTGCTCCAAATGTCATTTGAAACACATCTTAGAATGTCCACATTTAAGCAGACCAGAATCAGCATAGTAATACTTTTTTTAAAAAAAGATTTTATTTATTTATTTTTGAGCGAGAGACTGACTGAGAGAGAAAGGGAGAGAGAGCACGAGCTAGGGGAGGGAGAGGGAGAAGAAGACTCCCCACTGAGCAGGGAGGCTGCCAGAGAGGGGTTTGATGCCAGACTCCGGGATCATGTCCTGAGCTGAAGGCAGACATTTAACTGATGGAGCCACCCAGGCATCCCTGCATACTATTACTTTTCTAATAAGAAGTCTATTTTTATTTTCTTCTAAATCATCGAGTACCTTGTTTATGTACAAAATTTCAAGAATCCTTTGACCTTCCTCTCTTATGCAGAGATGAATTAAGGTTGACCTCTGTTTTCTTGCCCTGTGGACACTGTACTTAGGACTGTGCTATTTTTTCACATCTAATTATCAACGAGTTTGAGGAGCTATAAATATCAAAATTTTACCTAGCAGAAATTACCTACACTGAGCATCTTCTGGGCCTATTTAATAAAAATGTGTGTTTTAAAATATTTTATAGAATATAAAATAAAATACAGTCTCTTTAAACAATTTCAAGAAGTTAGTTTAAAAGGAGAAACTAGAAAATGTTTTATTTATATGCCTCACATAACCTATTACCACTTTTATAAACTTCCTTAACAATAAATAGTTATTCATGCCTAATACTTGCTCAGACCGGATATTTGGAATACTGGATTCTCATGAGCCTTTAACATTATCATCTGTTCCATAGTGTTAGTGAACAGCTCCTTTCATATCCAAAAGGCTTACAGCACAGACCTTTTGGATGGGAATCAGACTTGCTCAAATATTTGCATTTGATTAGCTGATTGAAATATGTTAGAATAAGGGACAAAATCTAATAATATAATGGTAATTTTGTATTTTCTAAAATGAATCAGCAAAGGAAGGACTGTGGGACATGACAATAATTACTTGGAAGTCAACTCCTTTGTGAACCAGACCTAAACTGGGATAAGGGGAAGAATGATATTCAAGCCAGAGTGACTCAGGAAATCATACTAGTCTTGCATTATACATAATAATAGAGCCCTAAAATCCATCCTAAGACTACCACAAGATGCTGAATTAAGGATGCTGAATCCGTCCAGGCAATTCTTCTATCAGTGAAACTCAAAGGTCACTTCTCTTCCTCAGCATTCTCTCCTGACACACCCATCACTCCTACGCCAAGGAAATGTAAATCCTTGAGTATAAAAACCCAGGAATCTTGGTGAGGGCACTTCTGCTGACCCAAGAGAAGGTCTTCCTTTCTCATCCTGACAACCCAACTCTCTCCACTGATTCCAATAAGAAAATTACTTGAAAAACTAGAATTCTGCATTTGCATGTAACATTAGCAATAATAATGATAACAGCTAGGGGCGCCTGGGTGGCTCAGTGGGTTAAGCCGCTGCCTTCGGCTCAGGCCATGATCTCAGGGTCCTGGGATCGAGTCCCGCATCAGGCTCTCTGCTCAGCAGGGAGCCTGCTTCCTCCTCTCTCTCTCTCTCTGCCTGCCTCTCTGCCTACTTGTGTTCTCTGTCAAATAAATAAATAAAATCTTTAAAAATAATAATAATAATAATAATAATGATAACAGCTAGAATTTCTTGAATTCTGGACACTGACCTAAGAAGTTCATGAGATTTATTCATTTAATCTTTTCAATATCTAGGAGATAAGTAATGATATCATTCCCAGTTTACAGGTATAAAAACTAAGGTATTGAAAAAGCAAGAACTTGGAGAAAATCATAAAGCATTAAATAGAGTTGATATGCATATAAGAATAGATAAAGTTATGGAAATATCAATAATTACAATATTTTGAAGAGATTACTGTATGTCAGCTGCTGTGCTATATTTCTTTTCACTACCTTTATTTGGGCAATATCCAGATTCCCTGATCCTAATCCTTCGCTTTTAAGTGGAAGGACCTTCAACTGGAAAAGCCTTCTAGGCTGCCCTTTGCTACTTTTCACATTCTTTCACAAAGGAGGAGGAGGAACATTTGGTTGGGGAGTTGCGATAAAGAATTACACCTATGGGGTGGGGTGGGGTTGGGGGGAGCCCGGGTGGCTCAGTGGGTTAAGCCTCTGCCTTCGGCTCAGGTCATGATCCCAGGGTCCTGGGATGGAGCCCCGCATCGGGCTCTCTGCTCAGCAGGGAGCCTGCTTCCTCCTCCCTCTCTGCCTGCCTCTCTGCCTACTTGTGATCTCTGTCTGTCAAATAAATAAAAAATCTTTAAAAAAAAAAAAAAAAAGAATTACACCTCCGGGTGTAAATTATCCTTTTCAGGGGGTGAGAAAGGCATAGTCTTCATGTAGAGAGCACAGTCTCATCTGTTAGAGGCCATGAGGCACATATAGGAGAGATTTTGCCCATGCTGAGGAGGTCTGCAGTTTGGGTAGATAAATTGAATTCAAGGGTGTTCTGGTTTATTTAGCTGCAAAATCTTATCCTTCAACAGACATTCAGTCTGCAAAGAGGCTAACATTTTGATCTCTGTCAGCTGGACTCCTAAATCTATCCCTTACTTAATCTTGAACTTGGATTAGAGATATCATTCATTAGCTCCACCCTACCCCGCGATCTGATGAGATAGGTATCAATTTTTGTCTATTTCTCAGTTGAAAAGTCATGTTCTAAGATAAATCATTCCTATCCAAAGTGCCTTCCCAAGTAACTCCTGGTCACATCACCTTGTACATTTTCTTCAGGTCACTTCTTACTCTCTATTAACTTATTTTTTTATTGATTTTGATATTTGTTTCCTCTACTAAAATGTAAGTTTCTGTGCCTAAGCTTGTGCCTGATACAGCATACAACCAGTGAGTATTTATTAAATGAGTGAATGGATGATGAATAAAATAATTGGATTTTACAAACAAAGAAAGTGAAATTTAGAAAAGTTAAGAGATTTTCCAGGATCACAGAGCTAAAGGACAGATTTATTAGAAAACAGATGACTGATTCCAGAGTTCAGATTTTTAATCTTTAAAGTATTTTACCTCAACCATATCTATTCTATAAATGTAATATTATACAAGGACTGAAACCTATATTAAGATTATATTTATATACCAGAATAGATTTTGTGAGATGGCTTTCTTTAGTTTTATGACTAAGGAAAATTTTTAAATGTATTTTTCTGATTAATCCATCAAAACTATCAACCAAAGCCATCAAACCAAAGTGAAACTAAAGACTGAGATTTATCAACAATTTACAAAAAAGAACATAAACATTTTTCCGTGGTATTTGAAATGAAGCCACTATAAGCTCTCAATATCAGAGCTTGATAAGAAGATTGATGGTCTGGGCATATAAACCAGGGTTAGATGGAAGACAGCGAGTTATTTAATGGCTAAAGATAAAGAGTATCTACTCCATTTCTCCATAGAGCAGCAGAGACTAACTCCACCTCTGGGCATCCGTCTGTACAAGACTGTGTGTTGGAGGCAATGGTGGTGGAGAAGGTAAGAATATAAAAATGGTCATGTTGATTAAACACTCTGGTATTCTGCTATGGAAGGAATGTACTTAGTTTCTTACTATTGCTGCATCAAAGCTACCACAAACTTAGTAGCTTCAACAACATAAATGAATTAGCTCCAGTTCCATAGGTCAAAAATTTGCTGCACGTTTCACTGAGCTAAAATTAAGGTTTTGGCAGAGCTGCATTCTTTTTGGAGGCTTTAGAGAAGAAACTGCCTCTTGCCTTTGCAAGCTTCTAAAGGTTGTCCACATACCTTGCCTCCTAGCCTGTTTCCTCCATCTTCAAAATCGACGATGGCAAGTTGAGTCTTTCTCAAATCAGAGCACTCGATAGCTTCTTCTGCCCCACTCTTCCACTTTTAAGAACCTTTGTGATTACGTTGGGCCCACTTGGATAATTCAGGCTAATCTCCATATTTCAAGGTCAACCGATTAGCTACCTTAATTCCTCTATGACATTGTAAAGTAACATTTTAACAGATTCTAGGGATTAGGACATGGCCATGTCTTGGAGGCAATGACTCTGTCTACCCCAAAGCCCATTGACTGCGTTTTAAGGATCTGCATCTTTTTCTGTGATGCTTCTAGGTAACCATTCTGAGAATGTCTTCTTTTCTGTTTTTTAAAGTAAGGTGAATAAGAGCCTTAGAGGGGCACCTGGGTGGCTCAGTCAATTAATGCCTGCCTTTGGTTCAGGTCCTGATCTCAGGGTCCTAGGATTGAGCCCTGGGAAAAGCTTCCCATTCAGCAGGGAATCTGCTTCTCCCTCTGCCTTCTGACCCTTTCTCCACTCTGGCCCCCATCCCACTTGAATGCTCTCTCTCTCTCTCTTTCTCTCAAATAAATGAATAAAATCTTTTTTCTTTAAGAGCTTTAGAATTAGGCAGATTTGTATTTAAATGCAAGCTTCACCAGATACCAGTTGTTTAAAAACTTAGGATACTTATTTTTTGTGAAATCATATTATATTTGGGAAGTTCTTAAAACCAGTAGATGATAAGCACATATTACTTCTTCCCACTTCTTCATCCTTATTCTATCTGTGAATCTATCTCTACTCCTTCAACCTGGCTTTAGGCCCTATTTTGACAGTCTGACTGATTCTCTAATTTTGAAGTTAGAACCACTATAATATTCCAATTTTTATTCATTCACTGAAAATGATTTACTGCATGATCTCCTATGTGCCAGGCACTGTACTAGATGCTGGGAATCCAAAAGCAGACACAATGAACATGATTCTTGCCCTGAGGAACTTGTGGCCAAATAGTGAAGGTAGATTTTGTAAAGAAAAGGGAAGTGTATGTTCTTCATGAGCCAAATATAGGAAACTAACCCAGTATGGAGTGTCAGGATGGGTTTCCTTTGCAAGTGAAATTTAATAAGAGATCTTTGAGCATTACTTAATAGCATCCCTATTAGGATTATGAGTCGGATATTCCTTCTTGACAAAGGAATTTCCCAAGCTCTGGAGGGCATTTATCATGCCTGGACCATGCGGCACAGAAACACCCACAGGCACCCACTACAATAACCAGAAACATCCCCACACATCTCTAAAAGTATCACAGGGAACAAGAGCAGCCCTGGCTGAGAGAGGAGAAAGGAGTGATTCCTTAGAGAAGAGAGAACAACCTGAGCAAAGGCAGATAGGCAGGAAAAGCATTTCTTTGGGGCAACCTTGAGCCTGATTGGGAGGGGGCCACAGAGGAAGAGGCATGACAGAAGGCTCCAAATGTCGAGCAGGTACAAGGACACCATGTGAATGATGTGGAACTTTGAAGAGAGGGTTCTAGAAAGCAGGACAGTAAAGGAATCAGATTTCCTCTTCTACAATGCTGCTTCATCCTAAGCATGATTCCAGTTGGGGAATATGGTGCTAATAGCTCCTGTCATTTTACCTGATTTTGACAATTTTTATTCTAAGTATGTATTTCTGCTACATTTTCTTGGTGATAAGGGTTCAGACAACTGTTTCTGAGAGCTGCTCAGCACACTGCCCTCTTCAATAACAGTTACTTTAAATTTGTCATAAAGTTATTATACATATCTTCCTTTCTCCTTCACTTTCTGCTTCTCTATGTTTTATTCTTTCATTACATTCCATGATCATCATGTTCACCACCCATCAGAGGAAGAAAGAAAGAAAAGAAGCCAGAGTCTTTCAACTGTTGTGTTCACAGTTCTAGATCTTAATATCTGGATATCTGTCTAAATATGGAAAGATAGGAAGGTAAGCATCTAGATGTGAAAAACTAATTCTCATATATTAAGTTAGTTTCCAACGGTAAAATTTTCATAGGTCCTAGTCCTACATTTATAAAAACTGAAAGAATTGACAATAAGTACTATGAAGTAGTGAGTCTCATATTTTTGTCTTGGGTTACAGTTTTGAAAGTTTAAATTTTCCTCCATTCTGTTAAACAACTGAATAAGATAACATTCTGATTTAGTTTTTGCTATAGTGCCATGTTCACTGGAATTTCTACTTGACCACAGTTTTCTGGAAATGTTGTCCCCCTTAGATCGAACTCTTAGAACAATAGCATCAACTGGAAAGAGCACCACCAATGTTTCAAAATATGGTTTTTTTTTTTTATCCACAGCTGTAGAGCAATTTTTACCTTTAAAAAAGAAAAAAAAAACAAAACAGTACCATGACACAGAAAAAAAAGAATTATTTCTAAAACTGGAAAAAAAAAAACCCTGCATAAATGAAAACACATACAACTTTTCCTCATGGGAATGAATAAACTTAACAATATTTGCAAAGATTAGAGTTAGAAAAATTTCCTTAGTATGTAGGAAGTAGTAAAGGTCCCAGAGTTACAGAAAACTTCTGAACCAAAAATTTCATTAGGTATTGAGATGGCAGAAGAAATAGGAAGTATTTTCTTGTCCTAAACAATTGATCATTTATAAACAAGTATATGATTCTTTTTAAATGTTGTTTGTAAAGGGTTTGATGCCATAGTCATTTGCTAACATTTCCATCATAATGGATGATGAGTCATAGTGTAAAATCTAAATTGTCATGTTGAGAGACAAATTAGTGGTAGAATATGGATTCAAGAAAGCTAAAGAAAAAAGCCATAATTGTAAAATAAAATTAATAGAATCAAGCATACAAGTATACATCAGGAATCAGAAGAAGAAAGTGTTTCACCCTTGTTTCCACAAAGGAATAATAGATTTCTTGGCACATCACTGAATATGGTGTCTCAATTAAATGTTACATGAAGAAGATTTAAAGAAACTCAATGAAAAAAATCAAGAAACTGATAAAGAATAACTGATATTTTAATTTAGTTTACTGATGTTTTCACATTTGTTACAAAATTTAAAAATGATTTCCATGGACTCAGAAAAGTGATTTAAGATGTTATGTTATGGGGTGCCTGGGTGGCTCAGTGGGTTAAGCATCTGCTCTTCGGCTCAGGTCACGATCCCAGGGTCTTGGGATCAAGCCCCACATAGGTCTCTGCTCAGCAGGGAACCTGCTTCCCCCTTTCTCTGCCTACTTGTGATCTCTTTCTCTCTGTCAAATAAATAAATAAAATCTTTTAAAAAATGTTGTTACATGATATTCCTTATATTTTCTGTAAATAAGTAGCTCATGTTTCCATATTTAAAGTATAGTTGAATAAGCTTTATTTTAACCTTTGTCTTTATTTTTATTTAACTTCAAAAATGTATGTATTACAAACCTACTTAAAAACAGAATGTCTTGTTGAGACAAATCAATGTATTTGTGAAGTTAGATATGATTAAGAGAGAAAAAAAATTACTTTCCAAATATATAAAGGTCTTCATTGGGTCTTCTTTAATAAACCAAGAATATTATTGCAAAACTGTTTGATAGCTATCATGAGTAGCATAATTTTAATTGCCAACACTTAAAAAGTAAAATTCAAGGAGCAGAGATTTTGATAAGCTAAAAACTCTGTTTGAGTCAATATTACATTTTAAATAGACAAGACAATTCCAGCAATGGTATAAGGAGACCCTCATATCACTGCTGTGAATGCAGACTACACAAAAGACCATAATTAAAGATTTAGCTGTCATTAGTCATGCAGGTTTTAGATTTAGAGCTTCTTGTTTTGACGGCTCTAAACCTAGAATACTGGAAATGTCTTAAGTCAAAGTACAAGTTAAACTATAGCACTAAAATTCAAATTCCTTCCTTCTATGATATAGAGGCAATCAGTCATTTCAATCAAGTTCAGTAATAATGATTATTTTTTAAAAAAAACTAGTTTCAGTAATTTTTTCCCTAAGTGGTCATTCAGTGTCTTTATGTGGATACACACCAAATTTCCTTAGTATACATGTATATTTTATCCT
The DNA here is from genome assembly GCF_009829155.1 of Mustela erminea. Lineage (NCBI taxonomy): Eukaryota > Metazoa > Chordata > Mammalia > Carnivora > Mustelidae > Mustela > Mustela erminea. Next base: position 77,052,241 of record NC_045621.1, read on the forward strand.
ACATCAACATTGACTATCAAGTGTTGAAGGTCTACAGTTGAATGGCTGTCACTCTCTACTGAAACAAAATGAGATCAATCTTTGAGATCATTTGATAAAGTGAAAGTCAGATAATTTTGCTTTAAAATGTTAAATAAACACAAAGTCACTTTTCAAATTTCTTAAAGACATAGGCACAAATTCACTATCTTACATACATACATTTAAGTAACTACATATATTCGTACATTTAAGTAACTACAGGAAAATAAAACAAATGCAAACAAAACAGACAAGCAAAAAAATCCTGTCCTGATAGAGGGAAGAAAATCTAAAATAGGTTATAATATGATCTATAATTTTTCCGGTACAGATGTTCATCTACTAATTAGGTTAGGACACAAATCATCTGATGACTGCCAATGTTTAATTTTCATCTATGCTAACTAACTTTGTAAGTTTTTATTTGCTCTTACAGGATTATTTGTTTGCCTAGAGAACAAACCCACCAAAAAAACTGTAATTTTAAATCTTCAATAGTTCTTATTTCTCTAATTTCTCTAATTCATTCAAATGATGTAAGATGGCTTCCCTTTTTAAGTTATTCTCTATTAAATGTTGTTTGCATTATTAGTGTGCTCTTATCTTAGTATAGTGTAATGCCATGATTTACTTTAAGTGAAAAAAAAAAAACCATCCAGAGAATGCTCTTTAAATAGCTAAACATCACTAAATGCATTCAAATGGAAGAAAGTAGGAGTTTTTCCTCTAAGCAAAGTTTGACATAATTTTTCTTTTAAAAAATCTTATATCAAAACAGCAACATTGAATTTACTCAGATGTTGCACTGTATATAATAGTATGTAAACAAAGCATAGAACTATGAATCCTAAGAAAACCTATATTTTGCATATTAAAAGATTCTTTCAGCTATTATTACAGAAAAGCAAATATATTTTCATTTGAGATCTGCAAATACGTTAAGCAATTGCAATGGCCTGTAAATATTCATTTTGCACATTTTTATTGAATTGTTAAAGTTGATTTTTCTTTTTTTAAGAGATTTTATTTATTTATTTGACAGAGACACAGTGAAAGAGGGAAGACAAGCAGAGGGACTGGGAGAGGGAGAAGCAGGCTTCCCGCCGAGCAGGGAGCCCCATATGGGGCTCCATCCCAGGATCCTGTGATCATGACCTGAGCCTAAGGCAGACGATTAACGACTGAGCCACCCAGGCACCCCAAAGTTGATTTTTAAATTATGGCATAACTAAAATAAAGCATGTAAACATAGGGTTCTGGAGAACTAAACAGAACTTAGTAGCATATACAACAAAAAACTTAAATGCTGTTTAAATAGCAAGGTGAGTAACAATGCAAATAAAGTTTAACTCAGGTACTTACATTTCATGTTTGACATAAGCACATCTCTTGACCCATCTCAGTTTTATACCATGAGCTATTCTGTATTCTCAGAAGAAGTGAATTGGTTAATTTAAATCTAAAACTCTCCAGTAAGTTTGGAATGCTACTAGTGTTTTTACCACATTTTTTCTTAAAGAAATATCAAGACAAAGACTAAGCACAATGCAATATAAATATTTAGTACCAAATTAATCCTGCTCTTGCTTTTTCAAAATATAATCACAGAGAAATAACTACCAGTGGTAATATTTCTATTTTTCCGAAGGAAATTTTTTTTTTTCTGCAGGTAACCTGGCAATTAGCTTTCCTAGTTACATTTCTGCATATCTAAATCACATATCTAAAGAATACAAACAGAATGTATAAAAGAAGCCATGTGTTATAAGAGTGAAATGAATTCTCAGGGAGTTACCTTAATTTATATTAAACATACAGGTGCAAGAAAGATTATCAGTCATCCTTCAAGCAAGTTATTAGCTGAGACTAACACATTTTATTTTCTGAGAGAAAATCTTTCTAAAGGAAACACCAGTCCACAAATTCAGATAGTAAGAACAATTAGTCATGTTAATAGTCAAATTCTGGGTGGGGTGTGGGAAATAAAAACACAGAACCAAGCAAAGAGCTTACTCACATTCCTTTCAGGCGTTGCCACATTTTTTCGGTGTGTTCTCCTATGAGATACTTAAAAGTGGTGTTTTCCAATTCTTCAATTTCTGTAGCAGTTGACCCCATGATGATACTCCTAGGGCAGTATAGTTACAGTCAGTTTCAGCAGCTAGAACAAGCATTCCTCAGCCCACTACAGATCTCAAACAGTTATATAGTAGCATCTCTCATCTATCAAAATGTTACAGATTTACAAAGCTGAGGGCAGCTTCTGCCAGAATTGCTATTGACTTTGACAGGCATATCCACTGCTCTCATCTCCCGCCCTCCCCCCCACCCCCCAAGCAGACAGCAATATAAACAGATCCTCTGACCTCACAGGAACAATCCGCACATGTGAGCCTGCTACTGTACTACTGACCGACTGAGCGCTCCAGCTCTCCCCAAAAGCAGCTCATCTGTTACCGTTCGGTGCACTGAAGCACATCAGAATTCCTACAGTTTACAAGATCTATTATGCACAAGAGAAACGTGAATGACTTTAGCGCACCAGAAGAAGCTGAATTCGTCTCTACCAATGGAAGGAGGGCAGGATGTAATAAGAAAGCAGATGGTAGGAACCAGTGTCAGCAGCACCACCCTGAGAAAAAAGTGCCTGTTTTAAATGCCAAGGTTTTTGTCTCTTAATTGATCTGGAACCAACAGTTAAAGATATTATCATGTTCTAACAATAAAGGCAACAAATATTAACGACAACAATGAGGAAATAACACATAGAGCCATACAGAAGACAGACCACAGAGCTCCACAGGTTGTTACTGAAAGACTATGTACATCAATGATGCTGTAATCATGCTTATTCACCTTCTCCTAGCAACTCCACACAGTAGGTAACCGCCAATTTAACCAGAAGAAAACACAGCAGCTGCACACAGCCTGCTCTGTGAATCCTTTGGGGATTAAAAGATAAATAAAATGAAACTAATGTGGATGCTTGTGTGCGTGCGTGCGTGTGTGTGTGTGTGTGTGTGTGTGTGTTGAAGGAAAGGGAGTGTGTGAAGGTGGGGGGAAGAAGAAAGGGAGAGAGAGAGAGAGAAATTGATGCTGTGCTGCTTGTGCATTTTAGAAGAAAAATGAGAGAAAGTGAACATAAAAGGAATCAGAACTGAGTCATCTGCCAAGCTCCCAACACATGGTGAGCTTTCTTTGAAACAAGCACAGACCTTGAGTATGAGCTCCATAACAGCTATTGCTATCTGCAAGCTGCTAAGAAAAATACACTTAAAAGCAATATCTCTTCTTGCTTGTTTGGAAACCCACATGTAGTTTTGTTCCTCCCTGCAAGAAACCTTGCTTGTTACCTTGAAGTTTAAAGTAGATAGTAGAGAAATGTAGGTAGGTAGGTAAAGTAGGTAGTAGAGAAATGATAATATCTTGTGTTTATTGAGTACTCACCATGTGTTAGACACTGTTGCAGGTACGTAGAGTTTATACAGTATACTTTTTAAAAATTCTTACAAAGAACCCATGCAGTAGGTAACATTCCCATTTGACAGTTGAAGAAACTGAGAAACAGATATTTCCCAGATTTAATGCCGGTCCTTCATTTTTATTTGTTTATTTGTTTTAAAGATTTATTAGAGAGAGAGAGAGAGAGAATGTGTGGGGCATGGGGGGCAGAGGAAGAGGAAGAGAGAGAATCTCAAGCAGACTCCCCACTAATGGGGGAGCCTGATGCAGGGCTTGATTCCAAGACTATCAGATTAGCACCTGAACACAAATCAAGAGTCAGAGGCTCAAACTACTGACCCACCCAAGCACCCCTAAAGCCAGTCTTTAAAAATGGGCACTACAATTTTGCTGACAGTCTTCCAATATAAAGTTACTATGTGTGTCTAAACACAGAATGCATCAGCAGTCAAAATGATTTTATATATATATGTGTATATACATATATATATATGAAGCTTCTTTGCAGAATTTTGTAGAAAGTGCCTTCTGATTTACAAATTAGAAGAGGTGAGCTTTTCTGCACTGTTGGGGCACAGTCCACACAGGTGTTTTTCTGGGTTCCCATAATAACAGGAAACTCTCACAGTGTCAGAGCCCTTGATGTCCTGCAAAGAAAGAAGCAGGATGCCCTCAAATTCCTTGTAGCAGGAACTCACTTAGTTGGCTCCAACCTGGACTTCCAACTGAAACCATCACCTAGAAAAGGAAAAGTGATGTCATTACCTCGTAAATCTCAGGAGGACCTGGGAGAGGCTTCTGCTGGCAGCTCTTGCCATTGTTGCCACTGAAAAGCCAGCTGCACTCAGTATCATGCCCTCGGGAACAGTGGCCAACAAGCAGTGCTGAAGTTTGCTGCTGCCACCAGAACCACCCCTATTGCTGGTCGCTTGGTCCCAGAACCTTCTCTAGCCAGACGGAGGCAACCTTCTGAGAGCCCAGCTTCCCCGGTTACTGATCTTGGGGCGACCGCCAGCCTCTCACAGAGGCGTCGTACTTTAACCGGACCCTGGGTCTGTTCCACATGGCCACTGCCACCTCCAGCAACAAGGGAGCTCTCAATGGGTCCACTGCGGGGGGAGGGGCGCCAGTTGGTGGCACCATCTCCCTCTGCTGCGGGAGAATGTCAGCCCTGGGCTCTACTTCGCAGAGATCCTTAAGAGACTGAAAAGGAAGAGCAGGCCACTGCTGAAGAGGCTGTGAGCAAGGAGGAACTTTGGGTGAACCGGCTGCTCCATCTCAGACTTGCCCCTATTCAGCGGGAGCCCGCAGCCCGCCGCAGCCAGGCGGAAGTTGCAGGTGCCCTCTGAGCTTGCTCAGAGGTTCCCGCCTGGAGCCCGAGCGCGAGGACACCCACCCAAGGCTGCAGCCCCCGCTGCTGCAGCCACCCAGTGGGTAGGAACCCCCATCAAGAGGTTGCAGGCGCTCCTGCACACTCAAGAACAGAAAATGGAAATAATGCCAATAAGTTTGGCAGAAAATAAGGTTTCTAAAAAGAAGAGGTTAAATCAACTGAAGCTTCAGTTTCCTTTCTTTGACAAGCTATTTTCCTGAACTCCATCCGAATGTAATGTCTTTCGCTAGTAGACAGGTTTAGGTAATCACAACCTCACCCCTGTGAGCATTTACCAGAATAGTCAGAGGTAAGTTAGTCATTGCTCTGAAAGCACTGATTTTTCCTTCCCTGAGCCTTCATTTACAATTCTAGATAATTTACTTAATAAACACTGGATTTTTCTTAATGAGATAGTCGACATCTGAATTCTGCTCTCAAAGACGAAGCACGTGAAAGATCTCTATAAAATGCAAGCACTCCACCATTACTACTTTATGAGCCAAACACCATAGTCCTTGAGGTTATATTCTTGGGTTTCAAGTCACAGATGATTTCCTAATTATGCCAAGATATTTGAAGCCATCACACATAGGCTAGCTTACCAATAATATTGCAATGTAAAAAATGAGGACTATTCTTAAGTGTGGGTGAATTTTGTAATAAAAACTTATTTGCCCTTTTTCTCACTATCTCACTTCTGTCATGTATTGATATTTAAGAACTCATAATATACTAATTACACACTTAATACCCTAAAATACTTAATTACTGCATTAAATGTTTCATAAAATTAAATTGAACAATAAGCTATGCAGAACAGCTAGTTATTTAAATCCTTGACCAATATAATATTCAGCCTCAGGCAGCATCAAAGTTATTTCTGTTAAACTAGATAATTCAAAGCATTTTTCTTTTCTGGTTTATAACTAACATCTACAAGTTGTATTAATAGGACTAAAATAAAGCAAATCACATTGGATAGAAAAGAATAGAATTCAAGGAATAACACTCAACTTTTTTTTCCTAATTAATCTGTTGAGAAGAATTTGAGATGTTGCATTCATAAAATTAAACTAAACTAAAAAAAATTCTGACAGGAGACAGAGAAATAAGATAACAAGAAAGTATTCTAAGAAACTAAAATATGCTTGCCAAAACAAAACATTCTATATGAGCTGGGGAGAAGTTGAGAAAATAATCCTAAATATAGCATAAAAAATTATCTAATTTATCTCTTATTTCTCACGTGTTCTCTTTTGTTTTAATTCTATGTTCAGACAAATTATCTTTATTATAATAAGTAGTTCCCTCATTCTTATTACTTCATATATTTTATTGGCATGTTGACAAAAATTTATAGAATGATTTTTCAGTATCTGTTGATGCCAAGATAAAGTACAACATAGACTGGATCCAGACTACTTGAGTTTGAATCCCTATTCTTTCATTTAAGGAATTATATGATCTTTTGCAAGTTACTATTATGTATCTGTTTCCTCGTGTATAAAGGAACATAATAATATCATCTTTCTCACACAGTTGATGTAAGAATTAAATGAGCTAATATACATAAAGCCTTAAAACAGTATCAGGCATATAGTAACTGCTCTATTAAATTGTTAACATTTATCATTATTGATGCTACGGCATGACTTTTCTCCTTTAGATTGCACTGTAATCATTTATTTCAGTAGGTTTACTGATCATGAACTATTTTCCAAATAATTTGTTATAGAACATTGTTGTTTTACGCATTGCTAGTGTTCATTTTTTTTAGAAACTTAACATCCTTATTCATGACTGTAATGTTTGAAATATTTGTGGCACTAACTTTATTGTTTTTCATATTAAGGTTATACTAGCACCATGTAATTGACAGGCAAATAGTTTTAAACTTACGAGTCCACACCCAACAAATAGCAAAGATAAATGAAAACATATTCAGAGGCACCAAATTCAGAAAGCATACCACTCAAATACTCTTCTAAAATAATTACATGAAAAATAAATTAAAAATAAATGAATAAAAATAATAAATAAATAAATAAATAAATACATGAGTATACCTGTAAAACAAAAAAGTAGTTAGTGACCAAATCAGAGACATGTACATAACTAGCCATGGAGATTAAAAACAAAATCCCTGACTTACTTCTGTGAAGAAGGGTTAGGAAGAAATAGGTTCAGATTAGAACAGGAAACCAAGGGGATTCCAAAAATGTGGCTTCAAGAAAAAAAATGGATTTTAAAAGAATCTCAACAAACTGAAAGATTATTTTGTGGGCTAAATGACAGCACAGTATTTCTTAACTGTTAAGAAAAATAAAAACAGAAAATACGTGAAGTCTTAACAGTATAGCAGACTAGTTATTCTTAAAATTTCTAGGCCAAAAAGCATTTCAAATATTAGAGAAATTATTATATTAAATTCACTTTTGAATGCACAGATGGGCTTCTAAAAAGTGAAGGTGCCAAAATGAAGATGCAATAACAGAGATTCAAAATACATGAAAGCAAAAATAATACAACTCTAAGGAGAAGTAGACACACTCATAATTATAGTAATATTGTCAGATATTTTATACTCGTCACTTTAAAAATTGGTAAAATAAGTAGAGAGAACCCCAGTAAGTATATAAGGGATCTGGACAGCACTATCAGTAGACTTGAACTAATGGACATTCATAGTACACTCCACTCAACAACAGCAAAATATACATTACTTTAAAGTGCACACCTTGAATATTTACCACAAGAAATCACATCCTAGGTGAAAAAAATGAGTCTCAATAAATTTAAAAGGAGTCAAATAATACAAAATATATTCTCTGACCCCCGTGGAATTAAATTAGAAATCAGTAACAGAAATATCTCTGGAAAATTTCCAATACTTGAAAACTAAATAATACACTTTTAAGTAATTCATAAGCTAAACAATAAATTAGAAACCATTCTGAACTGAAAAAAGGATGAAATACAAACATATCAAAATCCATTAGATACAGCTGAAGCAGTAACTAGGGAGAAACTTATAGCACTGTATAGCTATATTAGAAATGAAAAAAGATCTCATATCAAAGACCTTAGGATATACTCTAAGAATCTTTTTTTTAAAGATTTTATTTATTTATTTATTTATTTAAGAATGTGTGTGAGAGAGAGAATGGGGGAAGGAGCAGAGGAAGAAGGACAAGCAGACTCAATCCCATGACCCAGAGTTCATGACTTGAGCCATCATCAAGAGTGAGATGCTTAACCAGCTGAGCCACCCAGTGCCCCTACACTAAGAATCTCAAAAGGCTAGGCAAAATAGGTAAAAACAAATAAATATCAGAGCAGAAATCAATGAAATAAAACTCAAAAAAACAATAACCAATAAAATAAAAAATTAGCTCTTTTGAAAAGATCAGTAAAATTGATATGCCTTATTTTATTAATAAATAGAAAAAGATGCCAAGAACTGGGAAGTTTCTGAGATTTTACCATTCATACAATCTATCAGATCGGCCCACCAGCCTAACCTTGGGTCAGGAACAACAACAACAAAAAAATTGTATTTACTCTTCACACCAAAAGCAGTAGCCACGGTATTGGCATTTTGGTACAGGTTCTCTGAGCTCTGATTCTCACAAGGTGACATGAAGACAGCCAGCTGATACCTGCACCCAGTGTCGTGCATTGTCAGAGAAGAACTTTGAACTTAGAGAGTTTGGATCTCTTACAATGGGCAGTAAGCCTGTCATACCGTTTCCCTGGAAGGAAACATTATTATATTTTTTAAACTGGACAGTAAACTTACCTGTCATTTACTTCAGAGAGAGTACTAAAATTTCCAAAAGAAGATTTAGAAATTATTTGTGATGCATATAACACAACCAACAAAAGTTTCATACCGAAAATACATAGTTTCTGAAAATCCATAAAGATAAACACAAAAAAATATATAAAAATAGCAGCAAGAAAATCACTGAAGCAGAAACATAAATGGACAGAAAGTATAATAAAAGGTGTTAGAAATGACCATATTCACTGAAATAGAGGTGGCTGCTTAGACATAACTTTGCACACTCAATAATTTTGGGGGAAAATATTTGGCAACACCAGACACTAGAAAGGATGTGGAGCAGTAGGAACTTCATTTTCTGTTGGCGTTAAGTATTGGCAAAATCATTTTGGAAAGCAATTTGCTAATATCTAGAAAAGATGAAGATGTATGTACACTAAAATACTTTCTTACCTGTATAAAGGAGACATTTTAGCCCATTCAAGGTACTAGAACAAAATAGCAGAGATTGGGTAGCTTATAAACAACAGAAATTAATTTCACTATTCTGGAAACTGGGAAGCCCAAGATCAAGGTGTTTGAACATTTGGTGTCTGCTGAGACAGACACTGGTTTGTTGACAGCCATCTACTTACTTAGCTGTGTCCTCTGCGGCAGAAAGGGCATGGGAACTCTATAGAGCCTCTTTTATAAAAGCATTAATCCCATTCAGGAGGGCTCAACCATCATGACCTAAATACACCCTTAAATCTACACTTCCTAGTACCATTACATGGGGGATTAGGTTTCAACAAACGAAGTTTTGGGGACTCAAACATCAATCCATTGCAGGAGATATACACAAGAATGTTTATAGTACCAGAAAAAAATATTTTTTTTAACCAGTTAAGTTCCCATTAACTGAAAAAATGTATAAATGTTGGCATAGTCACAAAATGGAATATAATATGGTTGTGAAAATGTAATCTTGGGAGTAAAACACTATATACACAGGGATAAATCTCATGAAAATAATGTTGAGAACAAAAACCAAATCCAGTAAGAATTTAGACAGTGTATATATTTTTTGTTAATTAGGAAAAACCATATGTAGTTAGTAAATGTTTTTTTTGTTTGTTTAATAACTGTACTGATATTCCTAGCTCTTAGAAAGCTAACTCTTAATTTTTTTTTAATTTTTTATTTTTTATAAACATATGTTTTTATCCCCAGGGGTACAGGTCTGTGAATCACCAGGTTTACACACTTCACAGCACTCACCAAAGCACATACCCTCCCCAGTGTCCATAATCCCACCCCCTTCTCCCAAACCCCCTCCCCCCAGCAACCCTCAGTTTGTTTTGTGAGATTAAGAGTCACTTATGGTTTGTCTCCCTCCCAATCCCATCTTGTTTCATTTATTCTTCTCCTACCCACTTAAGCCCCCATGTTGCATCACCACTTCCTCATATCAGGGAGATCATATGATAGTTGTCTTTCTCTGCTTGACTTATTTCGCTAAGCATGATACGCTCTAGTTCCATCCATGTTGTCGCAAATGGCAAGATTTCATTTCTTTTGATGGCTGCATAGTATTCCATTGTGTAGTTAGTAAATGTTTAAAGAAATGCATAGAAATAATAAACACTAAACTCTAGATAATGGTAATCTCTAGAAATAGAGAGGAGGATGCTTTGAAGTGAAATCCATAAGCTTCTTCAGCTGTTTTGTTTCTTTCTTTTTTTTTTAAGATTATTTATTTATTTATTTATTTGAGACTGAGAGCTCAAGTGGGGGCAGGAAGGGGCAGAGGAAGAGGGAAATGCAAACTCTCCACTGAGCAGGGGGCCCAATTCTGGGGCCCAATCCCAGAACCCTGAGATCATGACCTGAGCGGAAGGCAGATGCTTAACTGACCTGACCTGAGCTGAAGGCAGATGCTTAACTGACTGAGCCACCCAGGGACCCTAAAAGTGTTTTATTTCTTTAAAAGGGTGTAAATAAAAAGGTAATACCTTTATACCTTTTAATATTTATGAAATATTTAATTTAAAAATTGTTTTAAATCTCTAGAGGGGAAAAAAATGAACATAAAAGGCATGGTTAGATTGTAAACCAAACTAAAATATGGAATGGTTTAAAGTAATGGATGACATGTAAGAAAAATAAACTCCAGATGTTCCTGATAACTGGAACATTTTTCTTTGAGTAGACTGGTTAGGAAAATATAGAATTAAATTTCCTAGGTATCTACCCAAGAGAAATAAAAAAACACAAGTCCACACAAAGATCTGCACACAAATGGCCATATCAGAATTATTAATAATAGCCAAGAAGTAGAAACAATTCAAATGCCTATCAACCAATGAACGACTAACAAGATGTAAATCAAAACAATGGAACCCTATCAAGGAATGAAATACTGACAAATGCTTCAACATATATGAATCTTAAAACTGTTTTTCTAAGTGGAAGAAACCAGAAGAGGCAATTTTGTAGAGTCAGAAAGTAGATTAGTGGCTACCCCGGGGCTGCAGACGGGTAGGAAAGGGAATTAACTGTAAATGGACATGAGGTATTTTATTGGAGTGATGAAATGTTCTACAGCTGGATTATGGTGAAGATTGTACCACTTGTTAAATTAGCTAAAAATCTTGGAATTGTATGCTTAAAAGGGATGAATTGTATGGTGTATAAATTATACCTCAATAAAGGTGTTTAAAAAGCAAAGAAAAAAATAATTGGATTTCTTTCTCAAGCAGGTCCCCAAATATGCAGTATGCTCTATGTCAATAGTATTTACATAATTACATTATCCAGTGCTGTGTATCAGTTTTCAGTTTTTAGAATTCAACCACTAGACAAAATATTAGTTATTTTATTACAGTTACAGAAAAAAATACAAATATTCTGAACTTTAATAAAAATGATTGTATAGCTGCCACTTATTGAGAGAAAAACAAGAGGATGAGAGGTAGAAGGAAGTTTATAATCACTGATATTCTCCATTTATATTGTGGGTAATTTAGTGATACTGTTTGAAGTTGATCGATCAAGATATAAAAGTTTAAGTATAAATTTCTTACAAGAGTATAATTTGTTATAATTGTTACCAAAAGAAACCCAAAATAATAATTTAACTTAACAAAATTAGGAACAGGGAACAATTTCCTCATCTTTCAGAGTGTGGAGAATTGATCAAGTTATGTTTGATGTGGATAAATTAAGATATTGAGGTTTGGGCAGATATGGAATTGATCACCAGAGGAAATAAAAATGAAAATAATTGAAAATGGTTACTAGTAAAGAGTAGGACTTCGAGTAGTTGTAGGAAATTCAGCAGGAGATTTGGTATTAATGTGTACCTTTCTCTCCTGTTTGGTTTTTTATTTTACTGTTTATATATTACATAATAAAAACTAAGGGAGATATTTAAATACGTCTTTAATATCTTCTTACTAGCCACAAACTCCACATAGGCTTAAAAATTAACTTAACTATTTCAAACCAGCTTTTCCTCCAACTTTCCATGTTTCTGTAAACTGGCATTTTTATTTTTATTTTGCTTTGTGTATTTTCCTTTATTATTTCAATTTTTTTACAATAATTGTATTTTTTAAATTCAAGATATTTTTTAAGTTCTTGGCTCCTACTTGTCCTTCATGTTCCACTCTGAGTCTCCAAGTACTTTCAGTTCTGCTCCTAATAACAACTCAGGATCAACCCCTTCTTGTCCTTGTATCTACAACAGCCTGATCTGAGTTACCTTTCCCCACCAGCTGTTAGCACCCTCCTAGGGGATTCATCTTAACTGCTGCTGTGATCACACAGTGCCCTGCCCATGAACTTTCTCAGGTTGTCCACTGCTTGCCAAGTAGACATTAAACTCCTTCTTTTCAGGCTTTTAAAAAAGATTTTTAAAATGGGGTGCCTGGGTGGCTCAGTTGTTAAGCATCTGCTTTTGGCTCAGGTCATGATCCCAGGGTCCTGGGATAGAGCCCCACATTGGGCTCTCTGCTCAGTGGGGAGCCTGCTTCTCCCTCTCCCTCTCACCCTGCCTGTGTTCCCTCTCCATCTCTCTCTCTGTCAAATCAATAAAATCTTGAAAAATTTTAAATGATTTAAAAATAAATAATTTTATATATGTAGTTGAGACAATCTGCATATACATTTTATAGTTTTGGTTCCTTAATATAATCTGAGGAGCAGCACTTGGCACATTTCCTGAATATTAAAATACATATAGTTATCATAAAGAATTTGAAATAATACTGAAAAATGCACAGTAAAAAGTGGAAGTTACCCATAACCCCTGAGAGAAAACAACCACTAAAGATTAGATTATCATATAGAGGTTTACAAAATTGCATACTCCTTTATCCCTTTAAAATTTTACTATGAACATTTTCCCATTCCCTTAACTTTTTTCAAAACTGTTCATCAAACTACTCATAGTATACTATCATTTGATTTTACCATCATTTATCCATCTGTAATTTTTTCCAATTTTCCTTTATGATGAATAATCCTCTAATAAATATATTTTTGCACAGTAATGATTGTCTGAATCTCCAGTTCTTATAAATAAATTTGTATAGGAGAACTATTGTGTCAAGGATTATAAATCTAGTATAATTTTCTTAACATTTACTCCAGTGTATGCCCTTTCTTCAATATGTAAGTGTTCCAATCTCAGGGGACACTAGCTAATAATGTATATTATAGGTTTCTCTTTAAAATTATTTACCAAAATGATAAGCAAAAATAGTGAATTTAAGTTTGTTGTTGAGATTTCTTGTATTAATTTGGGGGGGGGTCTTTGTAACACTTAATAAATAACTTGCTTCACCTTTTGTTTGTTTTTCTCTAATAGGGTTTACAATTTTTATTATTGATTTGTAAATGTTCTTTAGATATTTATACTAATCTTTGTCCTATCATAAATGATACAAATGTTTAATTACCATTTTTGGTGTCATTTAGGCTTAACTATTTTTTTAAGATTAAAAAAAATTTTTTTTTAAGTACTCCCTACACCCACCATGGGACTCAAACTCACAGCCCCAAGATCAAGAGTTGGATGCTCCATCAACTGAGCCACCCAGGCACCCCAGACCTAATTTTCCATGTAGTCAGATCAGTCCATCTCTTCGTGGTTCTGCTATTGCTCTTTTGCCTTTGAAGTTTTTTCCCTATATCAAGACATATCCAATACTTACTGACTTTGATTTTATTCTAACTGATACAGTTTCATTTTGTTTATTTAGTGCTCTAACTTCATGGAATTTATTTATTTATGTTAAAAGTACACATTCAGCTATTCTTTCCAAAGATTTCACTCACAACTTAGAACCATTTATTGAAGTTTTCTTCTGCCCTCATTGATTTTATTGTGGCTTTTATCAAACAATATATTTTTATATATACTAGTGTTTGTCCCTGAACCATCTGTGCCATCTTATTGCTCCATCTGTCTATTATGTAAGTCCCACGGTTTTACTAATAATATTTTGATGCATTTTAAATTACATTTAATAGATATTATTTTCAAGTGCTTTTTTTCAGGCATCTGTTGTCTGTCAATCTCACATCAATATTTCAATCATTGCAATCCATTTTATAGATATCTATCCATTTTATAGATAAGGAAATAGAACTCAAAGAGTTTAAGCCTACCAGCTAGTACATGACAGCATCAGGATTTAAACCTAGATTTGTGTAATTCCAAAGCCTCTACTCTTAAACAATTATTCTCTCCCTCTCCCTTCTCCTCCCCTCCTTTTCATTGACTAAAGGAAAACTATCCAGTCTTCTTTTTAAAAGCAATCGAGTTTAAAAACAAGTTGAAGAGTCAAGAAAGAACATGAGATCTTTCGATAGACAAGGGAGACAGACATTCTGACCTAGGTGATCTCCTCATTTGGCGGCTTGAGTTTGTCTTCCACGTGGGCCTTCAGCACTTGATTCTCCAGCCTTGCTTTTCAATTCTTACTTGTGTTATCCTCAACATACTTCAGCTGTTCTTCATTCATGTGGTAGCCTTCAATGATTTTCTGTTTCTCAAACCACTTGAAGAGGTCAGAGAAACATTTTTCCATGTAGTTAAGGTCTGCAACAAGTTGGCCTTTTTCTTTCAGAACCTTCTGGATTCAGGCTTCGACAAGTTCTGCTTCTGAGCCTCCACCATGCCCTGGTACACCATCCCCTCAAACCCACCCATGATCTTCCCCATCTCCAGGTGCTTTGCGTAGAGCTCCTGGCCGCTGTCCTTCACCAACAGCGTCTCCTTTTGTATGCTCCCTCTGCTGTGTCCAGGTCCTTCTGGTTGCGCTGCAGCACGTCATGATGGGCACCACAGGCACCACAGACCTCCTGGCTTGAGGACACAGGGAGTGACCTGGCACTGGAACACCCGGAGCTCCAAAGGAATCAAGCTTTTGGCCGCGGGTGGGCTCCAGAAGGAAGTGATGTCTGCGTTGTGTGCACCGCCGGTGTCAACCGCCCGGGGCACTTCTACCTCTTAGCAGCAGATAGAACTTAAGGTATAAGGACAAATTCCCCAAGGCCATCTTCGTAAATTCCAAACTCCGTAAAGTTCCAAACTGCTTCAGATAATCAACCTCTGCTCTGGTACTTAAGCAGTAGCAGTGTCTGTGCTCTTCACTGTGGTCCAAGGTCGACTCTGGTCCCAGCCTCAGAAACGAAGGCACTGGGTCAGCGGGCGAGGTCATGGACTCTCGGTCGGATTGCTGGTGGGAACCCCTGCGGCAGAAGAGATCACGGTGTCGTCCCCGGCCGGCGCCAGCACCACAGTCCGCACCACAGGTGTGTCAGTCAGAGTCTGAAAGCAGGTGTGGCCTCCGCCGCAGCGGGCCCGCACAGTTCCAGGGGCGTTCTGGGGGCCGAACCTCTCCACCACCTACAAATGGGTGAAACTTTGGGTCTCCCAGGTTGTAAGACCTTCAGGGAGAGGAAAAAGGACCCTCGTGCACCTCCTCGGGGGCATTTTCCTGCTTCGCCTCTGGGCTCTGCAAAGAAGGTTGGAGGCCAGGTCTCCCAGCTTCCTTAGTAGGGGTAGCCTTTTGCAGTTGGCATCGTCAGAGAAATTAAAATTCTATCCCTATTTGGCCATTGGCCTCAACTTCTGAGGACTTTGGGATGTGGTCTTTGCAACCTTCAAGGGCTGGCTGTCCTGGGCAGTGTTCCCAGAACCATAAAAGGGTGACTGGAGAAGGGAGCCGGTGACACCCAGGTGCACAGGGCAGGCCAAGGCCAGCCAGAAGTCTGGGAGGGATCCTTTCCTAACTGTGGCCTCTGAGGCTCCTCCCTGTCTTGGGAGGCCGTCCCTGAAGTGTCTTCCAGGATTTCAGAGGTGAATGTAACATCTTTATTTAAGGAAGATCTAAGGAATACCAACCAGACACTGGTCCCAGAGATGCCCTTTGGTTATCAAATCTTCCTACGGTCTCAAGAGAGCTTGAGGAACCCAGGCCAACCAAGGAAGCCTAGCCAGTCTCACTGGAACACCTCTCTTCAAAGGCTGATTTCAGATCCCCTGGAGAGGGGGTTGGCATCAGTCACTGCTTGTTTCTGGAGAATTCCATGGGTCATTTGGTGTCCAGTACCTTGGTGAGTCCAGTACCTTGGTGTCCAGTACCTTGGTACTTGTCTTCCTGGATCCAGATCTTGGGAGAGTTTTCTAAGCCAAGGGTGTTACCCAGAGCAAAACAGCCTCAAGTTTGCTGTTCTTGCTAGGACTTAAAATCCTGTCCTTCCACGGATTCCCACAGAAGTGGCGGAAAAATTTGCCTTCACAGCTTTGGCTCTGTCCTTGGGTGACACACTTTTTTTTCTGTGACAGACGAAGAACAGATGATCCTCTGGTGAGTTCTAGTGGTGAAAACAGAAGTCACGGTTTTCTGTACTTTTGTCACCAGTAACAAGTTTGTTACTTAAAATTTGCAGACCCATTCTGTGGACGTGCCTAGATGTTGCAGCAGCTGGTTTGGGCCATGCTCCTTAAATTCTTTACTGCATTGTTGTTCAATTTAGTCCCTCCTTCATATCTTGTCACCAGTTCTATGTATTTTGTATTTTTTGGTATTATGCTTCCGTATTTTACCATCGGGTCTTCTAATCATAGCTGTTTATAGGAAAACTATTGGCATTTTTATAATATGTTTTATCTAGATGACTTGTTAAATTTTACATTCTACTTTTTTTGTTAGTTATCTTGGAGCTGTAGTAAAGTATTCCTGTTAGCTATAAAAAATTGGGTTTTTTTCTCTTTTGCAGCATCTTTTTAAAGGCTTGTATATCAGCTGGTGATATGTAATTAGTTTCTCAACAGTTCTTTGTGAGCATTTAGGTTGTTTTCAATTCACATGAAAAATCACCCATTTTGTCTGTTGGTGCAATGACCCCTCCTTGAGGCCTATTATTAGGAGGACAACTTTAAGGCTCATTCCCATGTTTGTGTCACAAACCATGACACTTAGTGTTATGGAGAATGAATTTCAAATGAATATTTCTTGGCTTCAGTAAATATCCAAGCAGTAGTTTCCTTCTCTGTGTCCAAAATCCCTCTTTGAAAAATCAGAACTCTGGGCCCATTGAAAATGGTGAAGTAAGCTGTCAAAAACAGGCAGCGAGGGGCGCCTGGGTGGCTCAGTGGTTTGGGCTGCTGCCTTCGGCTCGGGTCATGATCTCAGGGTCCTGGGATCGAGCCCCGCATCGGGCTCTCTGCTCCGCAGGAAGCCTGCTTCCCTCTTTCTCTCTCTCTCTCTCTCTGCCTGCCTCTGCCTACTTGTGATCTCTGTCTGTCAAATAAATAGATAAAATCTTTAAAAAAAAAAAATAGGCAGCGATGTTGCCTCTACCATATAGCTCATTTTCATTAATATTATTAAGAGCTAAATGACTGCATTTGTGTAGCTGTGACTAGAAGATTGATATGTTATCTGCAAAGTCATAATCTGTACATGAGAACAGATTACAACCTAAACTTGCTACTCCTCATCAGGTACAATTTGTACCACTGAGAACTTAGTAAATATAATATCATAAAAAGAGTCATAGTTTTCCCAAAATATTATAACAGAAGCATTTTTTTCTTTTTCTATTTAGACACACATTGTGAAAACTAACTCACTTATAAGATAATTTTAGTCTGTTCTATTACCCTATTACATTTCTGGGACCATTTATAGAATATTATAAAATTTTCTTCGATCTCTAAAATGCTGGCTTTCATTATATTTCCATTGCTTTATATATGATTGATTCAGGAAACGTTTATTCATGTAAGAACAGAAAATGTTGAGTGCTTACTCTATGCCAATCTTTGATTTGGATAGTAGAGAAGATTGACCAGCAGCAAAGAAGACAAACAAGCATCCTACCTTTATAGGGCTTATATTCTAGTGAGGGAGATAGGCAATAATCAGAGTAGAAACTGCTCTGGAGAAAGAATCAAGCAATGTGAAAAATGTTATTTTCCTAACATTGGAGAATATTTATATTATTGATATATGTACCATCCTACATGTTCTTATAATGTTATATCAGCATTTCTCCTTCAAGAGGCAATGCCTGTATCTCCCCTTCTCCCTTGAAGCTGTGTAAACTTTTGCAACTGCCTCAATCCCAGTAGAATGAAGCAGAAGGAACATTACCTGACTTTCCAAGGCTAGATCATAAATAGTGAGATGGCTTCTGCCTGACTCTGTCTCTCTTAAGATATTTGCCTTTGGATCCTTGAGTCACATGTAAGAATTCTTACTACCAGGAAGAAGTCATGCTGGAGAGACCCTATAGAGAAAGAAAATGGTGATTGAGGAGTCCTAGCTTTTCTAGTCCCCAACTGTTTGAGTCTTTGCAGACCAGGTGCCAGATATGTGAATGAAGGCTGAGAGATGACCCCTGTCACAGCCCACTGTCTGACTGCAACTTCATAAAAGACCCCAAGCCAGAAATGCCCAACTGAACCACTCTCAAATTCCTGACCCACAGAAATGATGAGAGATAATGAATGTCTTTTGTTTTAGGAAATATGTTTTGGTATAATTTGTAATGCAGACATAGCAACTAGAAGAACACAGGTTAAAGGAAAAGAAAAGGACAGGAGGAGATTAGATTTGACATTGATATTCCAAGAAGGCTTCTCTAAAATTGTAACATTTGCACAGAGAATGAAAATAAAATGAATCTTTAAAAAATGGAGAAGCAATGCACATATCTATAGAAAGAGAGTTCCAAGCACTGGAAACAGCAAATAAAAGCATCCGGAGGTTGGAGCTGCTTAGCATACTGGCCAATAACCAAGGAGGTGTGTTACTGGTGGGAAGTAAACCAGAGGATTGCTATAGATTATTATAGATGGCAGGAGTCATATCTGTGTAGATACTCGGAAACCCCCTGACAAGTTTGGGGATTTTATTCTGTGCGTAATGAGAAGCTCTTGGAGGATTTTGAACAAGAATAATGGGCTCTGATTTATATATTAAAAGTGCCCTCTGGAATACTGTTCCCCTGAAATACTCTGTCACTGATTTTGTTCCAGCCACAATATGCTTTTATTTATTCCTTAAACATACAAAGTTCTTTCCTGACTTAGGACATTTGAGATTCCTATTCCCTCCTCCAGCACCTTCTCTTCATATCTTCAATGTGTGCTGCTGCCAGGATCCTTGGTCTGTCCATCCAACCCAAAACACCAGTCTAATTAAAGTGACACTTCTAATCATATCACCCTGTACTTATCTGTATATGGTATGTTGCTCCTTCCCAAATGTAAACCCCATGAAAACAGGGACCATGTCTCTCCTGCTTACTGATATATCCACAGCACCTAGAATAGTGCTTGGAATAAAATAAGTGGTCCACCAAATTTGTTAAATAAATGTGTGAATAACCACATCTCCTATAGATATTGTGAAGAATAAGAGATACAATGTGTGAAAAGATACTGGCATTCAGTTTGTTTTTCATGAATCATTAATTTCATGAATCATGAATCATTAATGATTAATCAGTTAATCAGTAATTTTTTCCTTTCCCAGTATTTTTCACCTTTTTAACTAAACTCCATCACTATTCTCACTTGCTTCATGCAATAAAATGAAAATATCTTCAGATATTTTGCTCCTTTGAGACATTTTGCTTTTATTTTTTAGCTTTTTAAAAATATTTATTTATTTATTTTAGATAGAGAGCACATGAGCCATTGGGGGCGGAGGGAGAGAGAGTCTCAAGCAGACTCCCCACTGAGTGCAGAGCATGACCTAGGCGGATCACATAACCTTGAGATCATGATCTGAGCTGAAATCAAGTCGGACATTCAATAAACTGAATCACCCAGACACCCCAAAGTGTTTTGCTTTTAATTCAAAATTACTCTAATAATGATCCAAATAAGAGATAAATTTCAAAAAGTGTGAATAGAAATTTTATAATCTAAATATCCTCCAAGAGTATTTTAGGCCTAATAGTTCTCTGCTCTACAAAGTTTGTTAAAGCTGGATGAATCAAGTTTATTTGGGATTGAATTTTATAAAACTACTTTTAACTAGTAAAAAGTAATTCATTAAAATCAAACATCAACATTATATAAGCTAAGATTTAAGCCTACAATAATAGTGAGTCATGGCTAGACCCAACATTCATATCTCCAGTCATCTCTACTCTAATCCTATACTTAAGGTAATGTTGAAATCAATCTACAGTATTAGAAAAGGCCAGAGTATCCTCACCCTTTTTATAGGATCTCATTGGCAAGATCACTGAACAGAGGTAGGTCCCACAAAAGCAGTCTGTTTTACTCATGGTGAATTACTGAGTTATCTGGATCAAATTTAAAATGTATAAAATACGTGTCATAACAGAACACAAGCAGAAGAAGCTCCAGAACCATCACAGTTATTTGGGAGTTTTCAAGATTTTTCTCTCTCCTCCTGAGAACTGTTAGACTAAACAGTAGGCTTGCGTTGGTTTTATTTTGAGTCCCCAGAACAGTGAGTTTAGGGGTGCACTCCAAGAGTTTCATGACAAAGTTCTGAGAGGTTCTACCCCAAAAGAAGCATTTTTTGGCATAATTCTGCTAGCTTTCAAAGCAATAAAATAAAAACAATTTTTCCACTTAACATAAGGCTATCTACGAGAATATTTAATTCATTATTTATTAGCTAGGAAAAATAAAAACATTATGTTTCTCCATTATCGAACACATTATACACACATTATTGAATACACTGACCTAAAGTGTCAAGTTTATCATAGTGTAACATGAATAGCCTAACTATAGTTTCAATACAATGGACATTTAGTGACAATAAGATGCATTTTTAATAAACACGTGTGAAAACATCTGTCAAATGATCTCTTGGTTTCATCATCAATTTTATGTAGATGTGGAGTGGAAGGTCCCTTGACTGTGTTCAATAAGTCATGTCCTTTCCTCTAAATATGTCACCCCACATTCTAGATGATCCTTAAAGTTATGTTGAGAAGAAAGCTTTTATTGTGGCATTACTTTAGAATATTAACATGCAAATAACTCTTGGAGAAGTAAGACCTTGACCTAAAGTTCCACAAAGACATAAATCACTGACATCAAATCATTTCTTAAAAAGCCAAAGAGAAGAGAACATGAGGGCTTTGGTACATGAAGAAGCAGATGAAGGATTCAGAAAAGGAAGTTTATTTTACAAAGGACTAATTTCTCTTACTTCAAAACCTTGCCAAATTATCAAATTGGCCACACTAATGCATAATTTTTTAAAAAAGAGTCTTTCAGTTAACTACATTCTCTATATTTTTAAAATTTAATAGGTATATTTTTAAAATTAAAAAGATCATATTCTTCATATTCAAAAATAATGGAATGTCATTTTGCAGTTTTACATATTTTTACATGTGCACAGATTTTGTCCAAGTATAGGATTCTTTACCATTTAATAATTTCAATACATAATTTCAATACAATGAATGTGCATATATATCTCAATTCACATCAACAAAAAATACATGACTACATACTTGGAATATTATATTAATATATATGCATAGGACCTCTTTCCTCCCATAAGCTTCATAAAATACTGAATATTCATTACCTAATTATATATTTATGCTTAGTCCATGCAAGAAAATTCAGTTGTTTTCCTTATTACCATTACCCAAAACCCCTGATAAAATTATAGCAATCATCTAATTGATAAAAAGAAAAAGGAAGGAGCACAGAAAGAAGGCCAATTGACTATGATGGTAGAAGTCACAGAAATAAGATATATTTATATCTAAGAGGATAAATACAGTTCAAAATGTATATAACAGCCTCTAATCTAGACCTCCTGAAATCATTGCTAACGTCCCAAGATTTCAATGGACAAACTGGTTTTATAAAGACGACACGAAATTGGCAGAGCATGGTGGTACAGTAGAAGGAGTGCTAGGTTTGTATTCACAGTAACTGGTTCAGCTTCTGGCTCTACTCCTTGCTAGTGATTTAAACATGAGCTTTCTCTATTTCAGTGTCTTCTTCTGAACATAAGAAGACAAAAGAGGTAAAGATAAGCCTGGATCTATGCCCAGCCTCACCACTTAACAACTCAGTCACCTTGGGGAAGCTACTTAATATTTCTAGATTCCTCAGCCATAAAGTATCACTAATCATAGAACTTACTTCACTGGGTTGTCATGAAGTTCCAGAGAGATAATGCATGAAACTTAGTCACCAGGGTCCTTGGCTGAAAGACACATTTGATAAATGGGGGTGATCATTACACTGTTGAAAAAGTATAAGAAAAGCGGCCCTTCCAACCTACACTGTTCCTGTGAGTGTTTATGAAAAACTATTACACATATAAATTCTTTTTAAAACTGTTCCAGGCTCACTGTCAGATCTACATTTGTACCTATTTAATTAATTTAACTGATAATGTAGTATTAATGCAATGAACACAGAAGAAAATTGCAGTGTTTTTTTTTTATTTCATCATGAATATTGATAGGCAAATCTGCTTCTGATTTAATTAACTGCATATGTTAGAAAAGGAAATATTAATTGAGTTTTAGAATCCCACATCGCAATTGGAAATGAATCTTTATGTGACTAGAGCAGGAAATGACTGGCTTAAGGCTATGTCTAGATATTAAAATTCCTTTTCCAACTAATAAATCTATCAATTACAAGACCAGACACCAAAAAAATTAAAATAAATTTGAGAGTTTTATGTTAGGAATTTAGAAACATTTGCTAAAAATAACTTAGTTTAATTTTATGTAATTATAAAATTTATTGCTTTTAGTCAATTATTTTTAAATTGAGCGTGCTTTTTAAAATTAGTTTATCATTCTCCCTGATATGAGGAAGTGGAGATGCAACTTGGGGGTTTGGGACATAGGAAAAGAATAAATGAAACAAGATGGGATCAGGAGGGAGACAAACCATAAGAGACTCTTACTGTCACAAAACAAACTGTGGGTGACCGTGGGGAAGGGGGTTAGGGAGAGGGTGGTGGGGTTATGGACATTGGGGAGGATATGTGATATGGTGATATGTGATATGTGATATGCTGTGAAGTATGTAAACCTGGCGATTCACAGACCTGTACCTCTGGGGCTAATAATACATTATATCTTTATAAAAAAAAATTGGTTTATCATCTTATAACATCTAAACCACTGTAATTTCAGGAAAAATATGTAGTTTAAGTAAAAACCCAACCTTAAATATTTCAAAATATGTTAACATCTATTCTGTGATTTAAAAAAAAAAAAACTATGCTCTATTTAACCAAAAAATAGGAACCTTTTGGTCTTTTATTTGACAGATATATCTTTGTGTGTAACACTAAAGAAAATGCCAAATCTTCTGAACCAAGTAGATTTACCAAGTAAATTTGGGGTTAAGGGGGAAAAAAAGCATTGGAAATGTATGAAAATATCCAACATTCTGTATGAATTAAACTTTTTTGTAAGGTCAATATAAATGTTATGTGTATTATGAAATGTTAGCCATTTACTTTGTCAGCCACAATCATATTAGCCTGTGTTTCCACATATTTGTTCTTTAATACATGTTTACCGAGGGCCATGCTAGTTAGTTGCTGAATGAAATTAATTTATGTTCCAAATAATAACATTGACACAACTCTGGAGTTAGAAAAGAAGAACTAAAGGTAGTTTATTTATTATATTCCAGTTTTTTCTAATTTTGTAACATGTTTGCTTATGGTGATGACATCATCAAAAGACTGCTAAGATAATGTGTACATTGTTACTATCTATTAACTAGAATATTTGATTTGTCAGAGTTTTATTCTGTCATTTTGCTCAAACAGAATGAACTAAATTACACATAAATTCTAAATGTCTTGATTAACTATTTTGTTATTTGAATTTTTAGTATTTAAAATTTTTGTGAATCTTAATTTTATTCTATGTAGCATGTTACATCATTCTACTAGGCGATATAATACTAATACCTATTTTGGGAATAGAAACCTCTTGGTTTCATGGCATTATCTTTAGACTTTCCACACCATGGATTTACGTCAATGGATGATAAGTTGTTGGTTCTTGAGGATGTCTAACCAATGTATAAAAGCCAATTGTCAAGATAATAACTTGGATGTTTCTCAATTTTCACATTTGTTTTGAATTCTCTGCCAAAGTCATATATTTATCTTTTAGGGGAAATCATGTTAATGAAAATAAGCATGTGTCTCCAGATCCAGAAGCCAGAACTTACAATGATAAAAGAAATCAGAGGGTGAGTACATTTGAGAGAATTATCACTGATATGCATTGCTTCCATATCTCTTTTTCCCTTTGCCCTTCGTAGGAGTCTGTTTCTGTGAGTGTGCTCTGAGTGAGTCTGTTCAAGGCAGCCGCTCTCTTTCTCTTAAGTTAAGATGCAAGAAGCAGTGGGTATTAGGGAGGATAGACATCAGGAGACAGGGTGGCCCCTTTATACTGATGGTGTAAATTTTGCAGACCATTTCAATCATGTTTTGTAGCAAAACTATATATAAAATGTTGAGAGTGTACATAGCTCAGGTATTAATATATTGATGAGATTATAGGAAATGAAGTCTAGAGCCCTTTAATTTGTCTACCTTTTCCAAAAATCATCCTGAAATCTAAATAGAATTTTTATGATTAATTCTCAATGTCACACTAACTGTAAGATTAGTCCCTGATGTATCACTAAACATTGTAGTGAATCACTATAACTTGCTCTTGTAGATATATCTCACCATAGAAGTCAGATTACAAGATTCTGAAGGTCAGGGCCTGTGCTTTCTCCTCAAGATTTAGAATTAGAACTTACACCTTTACACATCAAGCTGCGAGCAGAAGAGGGCATGACCACATTACAGATGATACCAACCTAAGAGGGTTGGACCAGGGTGGGGAATATTTGTTATATTTTGTTTTGTTTTCTATTGTTCCCAATATTAAAAAGAAATTTTACTTCAATCAAACACATGTAATTTGTAACTTTTCATTAGTGATTTTTAAAGAGTAGAAACACCTTTTAGAAGTAAGTTAATTTTTTCATTAAAAAAGTAGATGTCTCGATTTATCTTTCAGGGTCAGCTATATTAAACTCAAAACACTCCTGAAAAATTCTGTGAATTATAATATGAGATTCATGACTTTTCCAAAACGCTCTTCTTAATAGAGTTTATTTTTAATAGGATATAGACTAAAACTATATAGCAATTGAGCAGAGCATTATGAAGCACCATATGTGCTTCTAAACTGAGAAGATGATACACATGGGTCCTGCCAACTCTTCCTCTCTGTCTTTCCTTCCCAACCTGCCAGTCTCCCAGCACATCCTGGATTCTGTCATGACATTGGGTGCCTTTGATATAAATTACTTACATGGTACTTTCTGTGATTCTCAATGAATGTCTTTTAACCATGAAAAGCAGAAAATAAAAAAAAAACCCTAACTTTATTAAAAACCAGTCACTGCTTTCAATGTATAAACTTTTCCAAATGGGGTAAAGGGTGACAAACAATTATCTGACCACAATTAGAGACCAGGGCTAGGGGATGAATAGACATTGACAAAATTAAATCACAGTAAATTACTCAGAGCAGCACCTAGCCCTGACAGGTACTGGTAGAAAAAAAAAAAAAAAAGTGTGTGAGAGAGAAAGAGAATTGAAGCAAAACACAGTTACACAGTTGTCTGGTTTCTCTCCCCTGTTTAGGGGCAAGTTTTAGGTATATTCTCGTCTATAAGAAAACAGATGATTCTCTTTTCTGTTTATGCTTCCTTCTGCTGTCTACATTTAAACCCTCGTGTCTAGATCCACTTAAGTCATAAGGAAAAAGTTAATAATAATAATAAAAACATGAGATTGGGGACATACAGCCAACTCAGAGGATTAAACATCTGTGGTACCTGTTCTGGTGGCGAGAAATCAAAATCAGCCTAAGGGAAAATAATGCAGTAGGAAGAGAATTTGATATAATCTTTCCTATTTACCTTCCTAATCCCTCCTCCTTCCCTTTACTTAAATGGGGAGAATGTCCATTAAAATCCTGAATACATAGCAATTGTCTCAACATTTTAATTTATAATTGCCGTTATTGATTCTTCTGATTCTTTCCACATTTTGTATCTCTGATGATCCCCACCCCCTCTTCTCCTCTTCATGGCTCTTCTTGTCTCTCTTCTTTTACTGTCATGGGAAAGGACAAAGAGGTGTAACTACAGTGAAAGGTATGATGAAGATAGGAATAAGTGATATAATGGCTATGTTTAATTTTATCATTTGCTATTTGTGTAATATTGGTTTTTCCACCAGAACTCATATATATTTTACAGCTGGAAGTTCATAACCTTCAGCAAACATCTCATTATTTCCCTCACTCCTCAACCTGTCAACCACTGCTCTAGTCTCTTCGGCTCTTTTAGATTCCACATATAAGTGATACCATATCATATTTGTCTTTCTCTGTCTGACTTACTTCACTTAGTATAGTAACCTCAGCGTCCATCCATGTTGCCACAAATGGAGGGATTTTCTTCCTTTTACAGTTGCATAACATTCCATTGTATGTGTGTGTGTATAAATACATGTATATTTATATATACCATATATATGTATGTGCTTGTGTATGTATATGTAGGCTTATACACCACATTATCCATTCATACACACACATTGTGAATATATATTTATATATTTATACACACACACACACAGGCACACATTATCCATTCATCCATTGAGAATTAAATTGTTTCCATGTCTTGGCTATTGTGGATAATGTAATGTTTATTATTTTTATAATAATTAAGTACCCATCTTACTAGGAGATGCTTCTTTTTACTCTTCAAATATGCTCCTTTTGAGCTAAGTTATTAGGCATGCTATGTTTTTTCCTAGTCCATAGCTACATATTTCCTTAAATAGTACTATTAGGATGACTACATATCTATTCCTCAAAAGCAAGAATTAGAAAGAGAGGAAAGGCACGGGTAGAAGAACATACCAAAGGGTACAAATTTCGAATTGTAAGATATATATAAGTTCATGGGGGGAAAACAGAGGCACAGATTGAAGTGAGAGAACAGATATTTCTTCCTGTTACCAGAAAACCCCACCCTCTGCAGCCACAATGTCTGCCGAGCAGTCCCTGCTCTGGGATCAGCCCTTACCTCATGGGCTCCAGTAACACACTGAGCCCCGGGAGTGGCAGCAGCTTCCTGCAACTGGTATCTTCTGAGTGGCTTCACTCTTTCCTGTACGCTGTGGGGACTCGTCCATGACTAATGTAACTAGTTCTCTCTAATATATCCATTCCCCTTGAAACATGTAGTATAGTTTCTATTTTTGTGACCGAAATACAATATTTGGATACAAATAGTATAGTCGGAAGATCCCTACAAAGGAAATCAGACAGGATTGCATGTCCTAAGTATGACTAATTAGCTGGAAAGTTTGGGTCAGGTCTTTCAACCTTAGGTTCATAAAATTGTTTTATGGCTCAAATATCATAGTTTACCGTGAAAACTCTGTAACTCACCTCCAATAATAGACTTGTCAGATTCATAAGAACTCTCTATTCCTTTGTAAAACATACTAAGGTCCATGTCACAGTGACAGCTCACAGCGTCCATGTCACAGTGACAGCTCACAGCGTCCATGTCACAGTGACAGCTCACAGCTGGCAGTCCTCCTTCCGGGAGTCTCTACTTCTCTCCCTACACTCTGGTATATGTTCTTACCAGGAGTTGGTTCTCTTTTTGTTCCAAGACCTGTTTATGACCGTTGTTCGTGTCATTACATAAAGTAATTAGTGAGTACCAGAGGTTAAATTGGTTTGGTGACTTTAACTATAGAGAAATATAAGAGAAGAACTGGAAGCAAATAGGGAGTGATATTCTGGAGCACTACCCAGTTGGTAGAAAACAGCCATTCCTCCCCTCGTCCTTCCTGTGGCTGAGGAAAAGCATTTGAACTGGTCCCTTGGCTCCATCCTTCCAACAAGAAAGCAGTGTCCAAACTGTCACCCCTTGCTGCTAAAGCAAGAACTAATAGTCCTCTCTTATCTGAAAGTGTTGAGCACCTGGAAAGCAAAACCCCTGATACAGCTGGAGTATAGAGAAGGAGCAGGAAAAATCTTTTTCCTTTCCCTCCTTGCCAAGCCAATACCACAGGAACAAGTGTGGAGAAGAAAGGAGTGTCCATGACCAAAATGAAAAGTTTTCTTAACTATAAATGAGGAAATACTATGTAATTTAATTGATAATGTTATTAAGGAAGCCCACTAGTGAGCAGGAAAGATGGGTAATTTCAAAGAACTGCTACTGAAGGAGTAGTAGAAGTATTGAATATTTTATCCATTTCATGCTTTTACCCACAAGATGAAATTTCACCAATACAGTTACTTTCAAATGATTTTTATGATTCTATCCTTACCAGATAACTGACTTCAACTAACAGTATCTGGGGCTTCTTCTGTAGATGAACTCACATGTAGTAAGAGTTGAATTTGGAATATAGGCTTCTTCAGCTCTGGTCTTGATCTCTGTCCACTACTCCTCTCCTGGTGTTTGAGCAAATATACATCAACTGACAAGATGAGAATAAAAGCACATTCTCTTTCCAAATTTCAGGGAAGTTCTTTGGGAAAAACACAAAGGAAGGAAAGATGTTTATTGTTGGTTCTCTATTTATTTTGTTGTTGTGACAACAACAACAAAAGCAAATTAGTCTCTCCTCTAAAAAAAGAGGAGAAAAGTAAAGCTGCAGGAAACCGACTGAAGTTGATATGATTTAACCCTAGATCTTATGCCTTCCTGCCTTTAATGATAAGCATAGGACATCTGCTTACTGAAAGGACTCCAGACAAGAACTAATTAAGAACATCAGAATTTTTTCACCTAAACTGTTTTTTATCCATCAGGCCTATTTAACCAACAGTACCCAGTAAATGCTAATTAAAATGCATAATCCATACCATACTGACATTTGACATCCTAGTCAGATTACATGGGAAATTTTTTTTTTAATTTTTTATTTATTTATTTATTTTTTTTTTAATTTCCAGCATAACAGTATTCATTATTTTTGCACCACACCCCGTGCTCCATGCAATCCATGCCCTCTATAATACCCACCACCTGGTACATTGGGGGGGAGGAGAGGGGGATAAAAGCCTACATTGATTAGCATGTAAATAGATTAAACTCTTGCCTATGTAATGTGCTTTGGCAGCTACCAGAAGGCCCAGTCAGACCCAAAAAACCTTCAGAAATGTCCTGTCACAAAACCAGAAATTTCTGTAATTGGGATAAAGGCATTTAAATGACAATTAAATTTAAAAGCTAATACACTCGTTAGTTATTCTTCAACACCTTCACATGACTAGTTCTAGTTCTCTGAGAGGTTAGTACATAGGACAAGTAAGATTTGAAGAAGAGGGATCTTCAAGAAAGTTAAATGACAGTGTTTATTGCAGCACTGAGAGTCAGGGAAGTGGGAACTAGGAGAGGAATGTAGAAATGGGAATGGTGTGCTTTAAAACAATTGCCATGGTTTCTCCGAGGACCAAGCTGCTGTACCATTTTGTTACTATCACAAGTTGAAGTAAAATAAACATCTTTCTTTCCTTTGTGTTTTTCCCAAAGAACTTCCCTGAAATTTGGAAAGAGAATTTGCTTTTATTCTCATCTTAAGTCAGTTGATGTATATTTGCTCAAACACCAGGAGAGGAGTAGTGGACAGAGGTCAAGACCAGAGCTGAAGAAGCCTATATTCCAAATTCAACTCTTATTAACAGGAAACAGCTGGCATTGCCTTCTTTCCCAAGACCTCCTGAATAGTTCTTTGCTTTTTAACTTTTGTTTTTAAACTACCTGAGCCAAAACAACGGCAAGCTTGATTTTTAAAATAGGATCAGTGACAAATGCTGAAATACCAAGTGGAAACACAGGATACAACTAAGCAAAATGCAGAGGAAATTTGGAAGGCAGATTAGGGGAATGTGGGCCCAAATCTTTGCCTGCCAACTGCTCTCAATAAACTGCTGAGGTCAAAGATACACTTGGAAGTTTATTCAAACACACATACAGACCAAGGAGGCAGATGCTGCTGCTTCTTGAATTTTTAGGGAATATTTTTTAATAAGGGTGCTAGAATATTTCCCTGAAATTAAGAATTTCCACCTTCTTATGTGGATGATGTTCTTTCTCCCAGTGACTAAACATCCATCTGGGGTAGGTTAGACCTTTTCGGTATTTCCCTTGATCATGCAACACTAATATATTTTCCCCACTTGAGACCAGATTTCATTTGTGGTTCTGGGTTCCGTCAGGTCACACTAAGGTCAAACAGCAACTCTATGATGGAAAAACTGACCAGTACACATTCTCTAAGTGTTTGCAGACCACTCCTGGAAGAATGTTCCATGTGGATATCCAACTAAACATATCCTAAAATCACAATTTACAGGGCTAACAGGAAGAAGAGATGTGTTTAAGATTTTAAACTCAATTTTACAGCTTATAATATGGGTGAAGATACCTGTATTCTAGAGTACATTACAAAAGAAATTAATATTTATAAACTACTTTGAAGTTCTCAGATATAGTATGCTTTGGATTATAGAAGCATTGAATCTTTAAATCATCAAAGTTTCAGAATACTTTGAAAAAGCTATTCTTATGGAAAAAGTATTTCAATAAGTGTTAGAAGTATATTTGAATAGCCTTTTCAAAAAAAGTCTTTAAAAAAATATAACAAACACCAGACACAATCAATTCTTATTGAAGCTTTTCAGAGGATAATCTTGTACTTTAATTTGTAAGCCAGAACTATGTCTCTGTTAGTTCAGTTTTTGCCTCTTCAGAATTACAAATATTACTAAAAATCCAAAAAGACACAAAGCTAACTTTGAAACATTGAAAAGGATATCGAAAAGTCATGGGTTACACATAAATCAGAAATTAATAGTAATATAATTACAATACCATGTTATAATGGTAATATAATCACAGCATGTATTATATACATAAAATGTATAGTATGTGGCAGAATAAAAGAGTGAATTAGGAAATCAAAATATAATTTGCAGATCTCTGGCAAATATCTCTAAATGTGATCAAATTGTCTACGTAAATTGAAAAACAAATACCTTTTTTAGTCTAGATTTTATTATTGCAGCAAATCACTCAGGGCAAAACTGAAGAATTCTGTTCCAATTTAAATAGACATACAATACAGAAAAGAGAAGAAACAATAGTATTCCTAGCGTATAGTATTTCCCTTCCTTTACCAAGTTATTAGGGTTCTTTCAGTGAGATAGTGAGTGTTTCTTGTCATGTTTGTATGTGTGTTCATGCTACCTATATACAGAATCATTAGGTAGTTTGAGCTGTCTGTGTTACATAATTTCATTTGTGCAAATAGTAACATTTGGTTAAGGAAAATTGATATACACATGAAATCAAGCAGAAAGCCTAATTGTTCTGAATTTAGGTATTATCTTTATATTTTACTTAGCTTTTCCAGGGGAATTTTTCATTTGTACATACATTCATAATCATTCAAAGTCATCAGACTTTCTTAATCCATCTATGAAAAAAAGCAAACTTTTTTTAAAGATTTTGTTTATTTATTTGATAGAAAGTCAGAAAGCTCAAGAGGGGGAAATGTCAAAGGGAGAGGAAGCAGACTGTTTGCTTTGATGGGGGGCTTGATCCCAGGCCCCTGTATGCATGACCTGAGCTGAAGACAGATGCTTACCCCCCTGAGCCACTCAGCTGCCCCGAAATATAAACATTTTTGATAAATGTTTGGTAAATGTTGAAAGATTTCAAGAAAAAAGTATATTTGTGACCTCAAATATCCAAAATAGTGGTAAGTATTAAAATATTAAAAATATTAAAATAAGGACTTTACTCTGTCCAGCTTACTATAGAACTCTTTCTATAAATAAAGAAATGTGGGAATGATAAATATCCAGTTCAGTTTGTCCCACATCTCCTGAGTTGTAAACAAAGGTTTTAAACATCAGGAAATAAATAACAAACTAATTTACAATTTTAAATCTGGAATAGATCAATTCACAGAGTATTTCTTTGGCCTTTCTATTCTGTTTTTATAGCTACAGTAGGACCCTGTTCTCCAGAGAAAACATGCTCTGAGCAACTACTTTTTTTGGCATAGATCATAAGAATTCAGGGAAATTCAAACCAGGACATATTTTCTGTTAGCCTTAATCTATTACTAGTCTGAAATACTGGTTAAGCAGGTACTAGTGATTTTGAAGTCTTTAGTTATATCATATTGAAGAAAAAAGGAAAAATATATCTGTTAATGAGCAGGTATCATGTTCCAGCCACAATTCAAGGGCTTAAGATACATCTTTATATGATTTAAGATCTTGCTAAGCAATTTTAAAGGCGTAACACAACAGAATTCTACTTCTGTGTCAGGTAAGAGATTAATGAGTATGTTTGGTAAGCAGCTCTCAGGAGTTGATTCAGGAACCCAGGTTGTTTCTGTCTTGTGGCTCCATTATCCTACAAAGAGCATAAGCCAATTGTTGTATCCTCGGTGACCATACAGCAGAAGGGGGAAGAGAGAGGTCATGGAGGCCAGGCCTCAAAATGGTGCACTTCACTTCATGCACATTCCACTGGCAGAAAGAAGTCACAAGGATACACCAAACAGCAAGGGTAGCTGGGAAATATAGGACATCTCTGTGCTCGCAGAAGAATGAAACAGTTTTGAAAAGTAACTAACTGATACCTTCTATAACAAATAAACAAATAGGAAAAAAGATCTCTGACCTTGAGGAATGTATATTCTACCTGGGGGAAACAAACAATTTAAAAACAGACATAAGGGGCACCTGGGTGGCTCAGTGGGTTAAGGCCTTTGCCTTCAGCTCAGGTCATGATCCCAGGGTCCTGGGATCAAGCCCCACATCGGGCTTTTCACTGGGCAGGGAACCTGCTACCCCCTCTCTCTGTCTGCCTCTCTGCCTACTTGTGATCTCTGTATGTCAAATAAATAAATAAAATCTTAAAAAAATAAAAATAAAACAAATATAATATTATAAATTATACAGTCTATTATAATTGATAAGTAACAGTTGTAGCTGGAGATGGTGGGAAAAGGGAAAGAAATTGCAGAGCAAAGTAAGAGGAAGAAGGGTCTTTGCCAGTGGCTGTGGGAGACTGAGGTAGAGTGGAAGATAGATCATTGTGGAAGAGAATAATTGGAGGCCGATTATTGAAAGGCTTCATCTTTACAAATACTAGCACAATGTTAGAGAAAGTGATGGTGAGCCAGGAGCTACAATCATAGAGAAATGGGGGTTGAGGATGTCCCTGAGTTAGTTGATAATAGCAATAACGAGAAGTAGTGGGAAATTTGGCAAGGAATTCGGGGTTGAGGAGAGGATAGAAAATGAATTATCCAAAAGCAGCAGTGAGGGACAAGAGAATATCTGTCTGCATCTTTACGTCTAGCTGTAAAAAAGCTATGGAATAAAAAGCAGCCACCACCTGAGAAGGCTGTAGGGAAGGAATGACCTCATGGGGGAGGCCAGTTTCCATAAGAGCAGGAAGGTAAAGGGACCATTCCAGCGGTCAAGGATATTGGGATTTCATTGAAGATGCAGTTGCCAGGAAATCTGGAGCTTTGTGTGATGACTGGCAAGAACAGGGATAGATGGCAGATTGAAACAAGTCTCAGGCAGGCAGATCAGTGGAGGAGGGATTTCGATATTTAGATGAGATACAAGGGCCTGAAGCAAGGCATCTCTCAAAGAAGCTGCACCATTTTCTTTGACTAAATTTAACCCACAATATGAAGAGAACATTTGTTTTGGAACCAAATTTTCTAAACTATTTCATATTCCTTTTTAGTGTTTTAAATTAAAACTGATTTTAAATCCATCTTTGATGAAACTCTAGTCACGATTCTCCTTCTGAAGTCTAAAGGTGCATAAAAATACATCTCTTACTGATATAAACATAGAATCACAGATTCTCAGGGTTTGAAAGTTTTAATTCACTTGGTTCAACCATCCAGCTGATTTTGGAAGCCTTTCTTGCATATTCTTGCCAAATCATCTTCTGAACTAGGTTTGAACATCTCCATGGATCATGTATCTAGTAAGGTGGTTAAGAGCGTGGGCTCTAGAATCAATGGACCTAGATATGAATTCCTATTCCATCACTTCCACTCATGTGAACTGTGGCAAGTTAACTTTCCGCAGAGTTTCAGATTCTTCCTCGGTACGATAGGGGTAATATTACTACCTAACTCAGAGGTATACCAGGGGAACAATACATGGGCTTCACTCCGCACAATACCCAACAGATAATAAGCTCTCAAAAATTTTTGATACTATAATTATTTCTATTATGTCATTATTATTATTACTTTCCAAGGCATCATCTTTTAATGTTGGATAGCTACATTAGAATTTTCTTCTTTGTGCTCCTTTGAGGCCCATGAAACATCTGTTTTTTTTTTTTTTCAGAATATAATTTGGTGAAATAAAGTCAGTATTCCATTAGCCATAATTCATCACAAAGTTTGAAAGACATTCCTTGTAAAATACATGCATAATCTCATAATACCCTGTTAAGATTTCAAGATATCTTTTCAATAGTATAAAAAGAGAAACACCTGAAGTATTAAATCTTTAAAGCCTTGTCAATGCTATCTGGTTCATAACACTCATGTAAAGTGAAGAGATGTGGACAAGAATAATCTGTTACCTGACATCACAGCTGGGCAGTGACTCATATGGCAAATTTAATTTCAGTACCACTCACAGTAATCATTTCCCTGACTTCAGAGCTTTCAGCTGACGTAAGGTACCCCAGACAATCAACAGAACCTTCCTGAAGGAAGTTTTCTGTGAAGCTTCTCTTTTTTTTTTTTTTTAATTTCTTTTTCTTTTTTATAAACATGTATTTTTATCCCCAGGGGTACAGGTCTGTGAATCGCCAGGTTTACACACTTCACAGGACTCACCAAAGCACATACCCTCCCCAATGTCCATAACCCCACCCCCGCTTCTCCCAACCCCCCTACCCCCAGCAACCCTCAGTTTGTTTTGTGAGATTAAAAGTCACTTATGGTTTGTCTCCCTCCCAATCCCATCTTGTTTCATTGATTCTTCTCCTACCCACTTAAGCCCCCATGTTGCATCACCACTTCCTCATATCTGTGAAGATTCTCTTAAATTCATAGAAAACAAATCTTCACGCTACCTGAGTTTCTTTTTTTTTTTTTTTTTTTTTTTTTTTTTTTTTTTTTTTATTTCCAGCATAACAGTATTCATTATTTTTGCACCACACCCCGTGCTCCATGCAATCCGTGCCCTCTATAATACCCACCACCTGGTACCCCAACCTCCCACCCACCGTCCCTTCAAAACCCTCAGATTGTTTTTCAGAGTCCATAGTCTCTCATGGTTCACCTCCCCTTCCAATTTCCCCCAACTCCCTTCTCCACTCTAAGTCCCCATGTCCTCCATGCTATTTGTTATGCTCCACAAATAAGTGAAACCATATGATAATTGACTCTCTCTGCTTGACTTATTTCACTCAGCATAATCTCTTCCAGTCCCGTCCATGTTGCTACAAAAGTTGGGTATTCATCCTTTCTGATGGAGGCATAATACTCTATCCCCAGGGGTACAGGTCTGTGAATCACCAGGTTTACACACTTCATAGCACTCACCAAAGCACATACCCTCCCCAATGTCCATAATCCCACCCCCTTCTCCCAAACCCCCTCCCCCCAGCAACCCTCAGTTTGTTTTGTGAGATTAAAAGTCACTTATGGTTTGTCTCCCTCCCAATCCCATCTTGTTTCCTTTATTCTTCTCCTACCCACTTAAGCCCCCATGTTGCATCACCACTTCCTCATATCAGGGAGATCATATGATAGTTGTCTTTCTCTGCTTGACTTATTTCGCTAAGCATGATACGCTCTAGTTCCATCCATGTTGTCGCAAATGGCAAGATTTCATTTCTTTTGATGGCTGCATAGTATTCCATTGTGTATATATACCACATCTTCTTGATCCATTCATCTGTTGATGGACATCTAGGTTCTTTCCATAGTTTGGCTATTGTGGACATTGCTGCTATAAACATTCGGGTGCACGTGCCCCTTTGGATCACTATGTTTGTATCCTTAGGGTAAATACCCAATAGTGCAATTGCTGGGTCATAGGGCAGTTCTATTTTCAACATTTTGAGGAACCTCCATGCTGTTTTCCAGAGTGGCTGCACCAGCTTGCATTCCCACCAACAGTGTAGGAGGGTTCCCCTTTCTCCGCATCCTCGCCAGCATCTGTCATTTCCTGACTTGTTGATTTTAGCCATTCTGACTGGTGTGAGGTGATATCTCATTGTGGTTTTGATTTGTATTTCCCTGATGCCGAGTGATATGGAGCACTTTTTCATGTGTCTGTTGGCCATCTGGATGTCTTCTTTGCAGAAATGTCTGTTCATGTCCTCTGCCCATTTCTTGATTGGATTATTTGTTCTTTGGGTGTTGAGTTTGCTAAGTTCTTTATAGATTCTGGACACTAGTCCTTTATCTGATATGTCATTTGCAAATATCTTCTCCCATTCTGTCAGTTGTCTTTTGATTTTGTTAACCGTTTCCTTTGCTGTGCAAAAGCTTTTGATCTTGATGAAATCCCAATAGTTCATTTTTGCCCTTGCTTCCCTTGCCTTTTGCGTTGTTCCTAGGAAGATGTTGCTGCGGTTGAGGTCAAAGAGGTTGCTGCCTGTGTTCTCCTCAAGGATTTTGATGGATTCCTTTCGCACATTGAGGTCCTTCATCCATTTTGAGTCTATTTTTGTGTGTGGTGTAAGGAAATGGTCCAATTTCATTTTTCTGCATGTGGCTGTCCAATTTTCCCAGCACCATTTATTGAAGAGGCTGTCTTTTTGCCATTGGACATTCTTTCCTGCTTTGTCGAAGATTAGTTGACCATAGAGTTGAGGGTCTATTTCTGGGCTCTCTATTCTGTTCCATTGATCTATGTGTCTGTTTTTGTGCCAGTACCATGCTGTCTTGATGACGACAGCTTTGTAATAGAGCTTGAAGTCCGGAATTGTGATGCCACCAACGTTGGCTTTCTTTTTCAATATCCCTTTGGCTATTCGAGGTCTTTTCTGGTTCCATATAAATTTTAGCATTATTTGTTCCATTTCTTTGAAAAAGATGGATGGTACTTTGATAGGAATTGCATTAAATGTGTAGATTGCTTTAGGTAGCATAGACATTTTCACAATATTTATTCTTCCAATCCAGGAGCATGGAACATTTTTCCATTTCGTTGTGTCTTCCTCAATTTCTTTCATGAGTACTTTATAGTTTTCTGAGTATAGATTCTGTGCCTCTTTGGTTAGGTTTATTCCTAGGTATCTTATGGTTTTGGGTGCAATTGTAAATGGGATGGACTCCTTAATTTCTCTTTCTTCTGTCTTGCTGTTGGTGTAGAGAAATGCAACTGATTTCTGTGCATTGATTTTATATCCTGACACTTTACTGAATTCCTGTATAAGTTCTAGCAGTTTTGGAGTGGAGTCTTTTGGGTTTTCCACATATAGTATCATATCATCTGCGAAGAGTGATAATTTGACTTCTTCTTTGCCGATTTGGATGCCTTTAATTTCCTTTTGTTGTCTGATTGCTGAGGCTAGGACCTCTAGTACTATGTTGAATAGCAGTGGTGATAATGGACATCCCTGCCGTGTTCCTGACCTTAGCGGAAAAGCTTTCAGTTTTTCTCCATTGAGAATGATATTTGCGGTGGGTTTTTCATAGATGGCTTTGATGATATTGAGGTATGTGCCCTCTATCCCTACACTTTGAAGAGTTTTGATCAGGAAGGGATGCTGTACTTTGTCAAATGCTTTTTCAGCATCTATTGAGAGTATCATATGGTTCTTGTTCTTTCTTTTATTGATGTGTTGTATCACATTGACTGATTTGCGGATGTTGAACCAACCTTGCAGCCCTGGAATAAATCCCACTTGGTCGTGGTGAATAATCTTTTTAATGTACTGTTGAATCCTATTGGCTAGTATTTTGTTGAGTATTTTCGCATCTGTGTTCATCAAGGATATCGGTCTATAGCTCTCTTTTTTGGTGGGATCCTTGTCTGGTTTTGGGATCAAGGTGATGCTGGCCTCATAAAATGAGTTTGGAAGTTTTCCTTCCATTTCTATTTTTTGGAACAGTTTCAGGAGAATAGGAATTAGTTCTTCTTTAAATGTTTGGTAGAATTCCCCCGGGAAGCCATCTGGCCCTGGGCTTTTGTTTGTTTGGAGATTTTTAATGACTGTTTCAATCTCCTTACTGGTTATGGGTCTGTTCAGGCTTTCTATTTCTTCCTGGTTCAGTTGTGGTAGTTTATATGTTTCTAGGAATGCATCCATTTCTTCCAGATTGTCAAATGTATTGGCGTAGAGTTGCTCATAGTATGTTCTTATAATAGTTTGTATTTCTTTGGTGTTAGTTGTGATCTCTCCTCTTTCATTCATGATTTTATTTATTTGGGTCCTTTCTCTTTTCTTTTTGATAAGTCGGGCCAGGGGTTTATCAATTTTATTAATTCTTTCAAAGAACCAGCTCCTAGTTTCGTTGATTTGTTCTATTGTTTTTTTGGTTTCTATTTCATTGATTTCTGCTCTGATCTTTATGATTTCTCTTCTCCTGCTGGGCTTAGGGTTTCTTTCTTGTTCTTTCTCTAGCTCCTTTAAGTGTAGGGTTAGGTTGTGTACCTGAGACCTTTCTTGTTTCTTGAGAAAGGCTTGTACCGCTATATATTTTCCTCTCAGGACTGCCTTTGTTGTGTCCCACAGATTTTGAACCGTTGTATTTTCATTATCATTTGTTTCCATGATTTTTTTCAATTCTTCTTTAATTTCCCGGTTGACCCATTCATTCTTTAGAAGGATGCTGTTTAGTCTCCATGCATTTGGGTTCTTTCCAAACTTCCTTTTGTGGTTGAGTTCTAGCTTTAGAGCATTGTGGTCTGAAAATATGCAGGGAATGATCCCAATCTTTTGATACCGGTTGAGTCCTGATTTAGGACCGAGGATGTGATCTATTCTGGAGAATGTTCCATGTGCACTAGAGAAGAATGTGTATTCTGTTGCTTTGGGATGAAATATTCTGAATATATCTGTGATGTCCATCTGGTCCAGTGTGTCGTTTAAGGCCTTTATTTCCTTGCTGATCTTTTGCTTGGATGATCTGTCCATTTCAGTGAGGGGAGTGTTAAAGTCCCCTACTATTATTGTATTATTGTTGATGTGTTTCTTTGATTTTGTTATTAATTGGTTTATATAGTTGGCTGCTCCCATGTTGGGGGCATAGATATTTAAAATTGTTAGATCTTCTTGTTGGACAGACCCTTTGAGTATGATATAGTGTCCATCCTCATCTCTTATTATAGTCTTTGGCTTAAAATCTAATTGATCTGATATAAGGATTGCCACTCCTGCTTTCTTCTGATGTCCATTAGCATGGTAAATTCTTTTCCACCCCCTCACTTTAAATCTGGAGGTGTCTTCGGGCTTAAAATGAGTTTCTTGGAGGCAACATATAGATGGGTTTTGTTTTTTTATCCATTCTGATACCCTGTGTCTTTTGACAGGGGCATTTAGCCCATTAACATTCAGGGTAACTATTGAGAGATATGAATTTAGTGCCATTGTATTGCCTGTAAGGTGACTGTTACTGTATATGGTCTCTGTTCCTTTCTGATCTACCACTTGTAGGCTCTCTCTTTGCTTAGAGGACCCCTTTCAATATTTCCTGTAGAGCTGGTTTGGTATTTGCAAATTCTTTCAGTTTTTGTTTGTCCTGGAAGCTTTTAATCTCTCCTTCTATTTTCAATGATAGCCTAGCTGGATATAGTATTCTTGGCTGCATGTTTTTCTCGTTTAGTGCCCTGAAAATATCATGCCAGCTCTTTCTGGCCTGCCAGGTCTCTGTGGATAAGTCAGCTGCCAATCTAATATTTTTACCATTGTATGTTACGGACTTCTTTTCCCGGGCTGCTTTCAGGATTTTCTCTTTGTCACTGAGACTTGTAAATTTTACTATTAGGTGACGGGGTGTGGGCCTATTCCTATTGATTTTGAGGGGCGTTCTCTGAACCTCCTGAATTTTGATGCTCGTTCCCTTTGCCATATTGGGGAAATTCTCCCCAATAATTCTCTCCAGTATACCTTCTGCTCCCCTCTCTCTTTCTTCTTCTTCTGGAATCCCAATTATTCTAATGTTGTTTCGTCTTATGGTGTCACTTATCTCTCGAATTCTCCCCTCGTGGTCCAGTAGCTGTTTGTCCCTCTTTTGCTCAGCTTCTTTATTCTCTGTCATTTGGTCTTCTATATCACTAATTCTTTCTTCTGCCTCATTTATCCTAGCAGTGAGAGCCTCCATTTTTGATTGCACTTCATTAATAGCTTTTTTGATTTCAACTTGGTTAGATTTTAGTTCTTTTATTTCTCCAGAAAGGGCTTTTATATCTCTCGAGAGGGTTTCTCTAATATCTTCCATGCCTTTTTCGAGCCCGGCTAGAACCTTGAGAATTGTCATTCTGAACTCTAGATCTGACATATTACCAATGTCTGTATTGATTAGGTCCCTAGCCTTCGGTACTGCCTCTTGTTCTTTTTTTTGTGTTGAATTTTTCCGTCTTGTCATTTTGTCCAGATAAGAGTATATGAAGGGGCAAGTAAAATACTAAAAGGGTGGCAACAACCCCAGGAAAAAATGCTTTAACCAAATTAGAAAAGATCCAAAATCGTGAGGGGGGAGAAAGGGGATAAAAAGAGGTTCAAAAAGGAATAAAGAAAAAAAAAAAAAAGAAAAAAGAAAAAAGAAAAGAAAAGAATTTTAAAAAAAAGGAAAACACCTAAGAAAAATGTAAAAGAGAAAAAATATATATATTAGATAAACTAGTAAAAAATCGTTAAAAAAGAAAAAGGTAACAGTTAAAAAAAAAAAAATTTTACCCGAAGGCGAGAAAAAAAAAAAAAAATGAAAAAGAAAAAAATTAAATTAACTGCAAGACTAAAAAAAAATCACAGGGAAAAAGCCATGAGTTCCGTGCTTGGCTTTCTCCTCCTCCGAATTCTGCTGCTCTCCTTGGTATTGAAACCGCACTCCTTGGTAGGTGAACTTGGTCTCGGCTGGATTTCTTGTTGATCTTCTGGGGGAGGGGCCTGTTGTAGTGATTCTCAAGTGTCTTTGCCCCAGGCGGAATTACACCGCCCTTACCCGGGGCCGGGGTGAGTAATCCGCTCGGGTTTGCTTTCAGGAGCTTTTGTTCCCTGAGCGCTTTCCGTAGAGTTCCAGAGGACGGGAATACAAATGGCGGCCTCCTGGTCTCCGGCCTGGAGGAGCCGAGAGCCCAGGGCCGCACTCCTCAGTGCGCCCTCAGAGAACAGCGCCCAGTTACTCCCGTCTGCCTGACCTCCGGCCGCGCTCCGAGCTCTCCGAGCCTGCGACCAGTTCAAGGTAACCCCGAGCTGTGAGCTTACTGTCGGCTGTCTCTGTAGCCGGCTTTCCCGTTCCAATACCCGCAAGGTCTGCGACACTCAGACACCCCCGATCCTTCTGTGACCCTGCGGGACCTGAGGCCACGCTGACCCCGCGTGGGCTTCGCCCCGGTTTAGCCTCTGGAGCGATGTCCCTCAGCGGAACAGACTTTTAAAAGTCCTGATTTTGTGCGCCGTTGCTCCGCCGCTTGCCGGGAGCCGGCCCCTCCCCCCGGGGTCTATCTTCCCGTCGCTTTGGATTCACTTCTCCGCCGGTCCTACCTTTCAGAAAGTGGTTGTTTTTCTGTTTCCAGAATTGCTGTTCTTCTTCTCTTCCACACACTTAGTTCTTAAAGTTATCTCCAAACACTCCCACAATATGGTTGATTTTCCAGGGAAGTGAGCACCACATTGAAATCATTTCCTTCCCTTCCAGAAGGAAATGCAGATACAGTTTAATGTCCTTCTAACCCCCAGCCTCCGACAGATACTTCAAGCAGGCAAGGTCATGCTCCTCCAGGAAACGCCCAACCATCGCTACCTGAGTTTCTTACATCATTCAAACATATTGCTGATGAATGTTTTTGTCAAGATGTTTGGAGTGTTTGAAAATCAAAGTAAGATAATAGAATCAAAATTTCAAGAACTACAATAAAATAAATTATTTCTAATTTATTTTAGGGGATGGTACTTGACATAACTAGTAAATTCTGATATATGTGAATGAACTTTTTTCATGACAATTATCCAGTTCTTTAAAATCATGTCTTCTATGTAATAGTGTCATGGGGGAAAAAAATTATCTTTTTTTTTTTTTTTTTAGTGTTCTTTTTTTTTTTAATTAATTTTTTATTTTTTATAAACATATACTTTTATCCCCAGGGGTACAGGTCTGTGGGTTTGGGAGAAGGGGGTGGGATTATGGAAAAAAATTATCTTAAAAGTCATTTAACCCTTTCTTCATCATTTAAGAACCTGTATTGAGAATGCATATATTTTGCACTGAGAAAATCTTTGCCAAAATATATTCTCAGAAAATGTTTGATATGTCATTATTAGTTACCAGGAATCTTTTTAAGTTAATATTCTTTGACTATAGCATTGTTTTGACTTAAAAATAAAGCCGTCTACAAATGGAAGACAGAAGCATTAATAAGTTGAAGAGGGGGGAAGTTAACTTATTGGAAGGAAAGTAACAATAAAAATAAGAGGATTGATATACATGAGCTCTAAAATCCTTTCCAACTATAAAGTTGTTATTCCTGTTAAATAAAAGAAATCAGAACTCACTGCATTAAAATTAGTTGAGATTATAGCTACAAATATGAAGCTAAGAAGAACCTTGGGAAGAAATATCTATTTAAACCATATTAAATTTCCCACCAAAGATCTCAGCCAAAAGAAAACATGACAGTGTTCTGGGCTGAGGTCTGAAAGGTAATTTGGCTGTTCAATGTTAAGAGAAAAAGAGCCTCAAGCAGCCAGGATATTGTGACTCTTCTCAGTTAACTTGCAAGTAGTTAGATTGATTTGTAGATTATTCTACATAGTGTTAATTAAATTTATCCTCAGAAAATGCACAAGTAGCTTAAAAGCCTTCCTGTAATAAAGATTAAAGACAATGTAATAATAATATAAGCACAAGCAAACAGCAAGAAATAGAGGAAGCTGACACTTCTCCCATCAGAAAGTGCTCTTCAGCATCACAGCTAGAAAGACAATGACAATCTAATTAGGTCTTTGAAAAATTTAAGATTATAAAGACTATTTATAAAATGGATTTACATTAACTCTCATATTTGATGAATGCATTGCCCTAATTTTATTTCTTAAAGTATTGTCTAATGATTTTAGGAAATGATGATAATTAGCAAGCTGACATTTAAAAATATTATTTATACCATCTTTACCTCAGCCTTTTTCAATCTCCATTTCTCTGTTCATTTTGTAATATACTTAATTTACTAGGTACTTAATATACTTGGCCTTGTATTTAAACTTCTGGGATTAATAGTACATGCATATACTAATGAATAAATAGATACTGGTGGTACAGTAAATATGCATTTTCACTGAGTTGAGCATTAGAATTAGTATTCACTCAAAACCACATATCACCATCATGGAAAGAACATCTGGTGTATAATAATAAACAAAATTTTATCAAAAACATTGATTACTTCAGATTATTAAAAATTCTAGTCATTATCTTTCTAAGTTTTGTAGTATTGTCTGAGAATAATAATTTCGTAGCACTGTCATCTCTAGATTATTCTGCAGTCACTAGACATAAATTCTTACTTTAACTGGTTCACTTAATAAAGGGCTAAACTCTTCAATGCATTGAAGAATATAATTCTGGAAACAGTTTTCTGGTGGCATCTTTCCTACTGAGAATTTTATACTAATATCCATAGCTCAAGTTAATCTTAAAAAGTCCTCATTATCAAGTACTGAAAATGCCTAGCAGTCTGTAGAAATGACTTCACCAAGATTTCTATTGAAACTCTAAACTGCCATAGCCACAAAACATTAGGAGCTTTTCTTTTTAGAATTGGTGTTAAAAAATCTGTTGTTTTGAAGTTTGATTAGTGAGTATAAAATGTGCCTTGGATACCTTATTTTTCTGTAACACTCTTCATTATATTTTTATGTTTGAGTTGAAAATCATTTATCATAGGTGTTTATACAATTTTGTAGGATTTTTCTTCCTTGTAAATTTCAAA
Organism: Mustela erminea; assembly: GCF_009829155.1. Taxonomy (NCBI): domain Eukaryota; kingdom Metazoa; phylum Chordata; class Mammalia; order Carnivora; family Mustelidae; genus Mustela; species Mustela erminea. The sequence continues at coordinate 77,096,661 of NC_045621.1, forward strand.
AGGACAATGTGGGCATCTTTCTATTAATCTATTCTCTCCAGATGTGAAGAATTTTCAAAGAAACATGGAACAGTTTAACAACTTTTTTTTTCATAAAACAAGTTCACCAAATGAATCTAAAAATATTATAATTATGATATAATATAATATATATTATTTTTTATGATTTAGATTTTATTAATATTTGTTGCCTCAAAAAGAATATATTGATCTTTTCAAATTTTTCTACCTAATATGCTATTTGATGTTTATCTGGACTGCCACCCTATTTTTCTATTTAACTCTTTACTAATTCATAAGAATACAAAATAACAAACATTAAAGCTTTTGTAATCATCATTAATTATTATACTTCTAACATGAGAAACAATACTGCAGTCATAAATGTCTTGAATCCATGCAAAACCATAATTGTTATAAGAAATAAAAAGTACCAGATATGTTCATCTTTTCCTGTCAACAAATGTATAATCAATTAGAATGTTATAATACTACAAAATAAATAGTAAAACAGCCAATTTTTCCTTGATAGTGCATGACAAGAATGATTTATAAAAACTATGTTTAAGAGAAAGGATTCCCAAAAATGATAAATGTGCTTTTCATTTCTCAGTAAATCACAATGTACAGTATTTAAACTGTTAGTGCTCAAACTGTGCATCTTCCACAAAGAAAAAGGCACTCTTCCTCCTAAGTCTGATTTGGAAAAGAAATTTCTGCAGAAATTGGACTTGAGTCAATATCAACACTTCTTTGACCCCAGTGACTCTGAAAGGCTATCGAAGAGAGTTTTCTCTCCTCCTTGCTTGGGCAACACATTCTTAGTGATTTTTGCTGACAGCAAAGCCTAAGCCTAAATCCAGAGGGAAAACAAAATAGTGATTTTTAAAGTCTCACTGTTCCCAAACTTTGGTACTTAGCCCCAATCAAGGTGAGCTTTCAAATTATGTCTGGTCTCCTTATTTCTAAATTATCACCATTTTACAAAAACATTGTTAGAACTGAAATCTCAATTAAGTGAATAAGTAAAGATCTGAGATAAAAAACTAGTGAAAAATTTCTAAAGTGAGAAAGTGTGTAATTTTCAAAAGACAGAAACAACGACTACAGAGTTAGAACCTAGAGAATAGGGAAGATTGTGATATAAAATGAAATCAGAGATAGGCTGAGCTAGACCATGCAGAGGTCTGTTGGCCATGATAAGAAGTTTGGATTTTACTTCAGATGATACTAGAAGTCTTTGGGGGGCTCTTTAAGAAGGAAGAGATGTAATCTTATTACGGTTTTCAAAACCATAAAACAACCAGCTTAGTTAAAATTACAACTACTGATAATGGAAAATGTTGGCAAAGATATGAAGCAACTAGAATTCTCAGACACTGCTGGGGAGAATGTAAGGTGAATGTGAGCACTTTGGAAAAATATTTTATAGTGTCTGCTAAGTTTAACATTTTCAGACAAGTCATTCTTTGTCTCCCAGCCCCAAGCTTTCCTTCATATTCTACTCTTCTATTTTCCCTTTATTGAACCATGACAAATCTTGGTCAGAACTTTTTGTTAAATTTCTCCTGTTTTAAATCAATCCACTTCCCACAGTGATATGTCTGCCACAGCTTTGTTCCTACACCTACTAATAATATAATTTTTGAAGTTACATTTCATGTAAAATGGGAAACTTCCTAGTCATCATATTTCTAAGCACCTTAAGACTAAAAAGAAAGAAAAGGAAGCAAGATAAGAAATAAGGGAGGGAGAAAGAACAGAAAAGATTTCATTTTACTTCTAAATGTATATTATTTTGTATCATAATATATGCTATGTACTATATATATGTCATATGCTATGTGTAAATGCTACGATATGAGAAAGAAGAGGTTAATTGTGGGCCTTAAATTTTAAATATTTCTTTCCAGTTCCTCAAGGTATGATTTCTAGTATGGAACTGGATAAAACATGAGTTCTAGTGTGGAACTGAGTAAAGTGTTAAGGCTTTATCCCGAAAATAGGTATTTTTTTTTTATTATGTTATGTTAGTCACCATATGATACATCATCAGTTTTTGATGTAGTGTTCCATGATTCATTGTTTACATATAACATCTAGGATCGCTATGGTCTTCAAAAATTGTAAGCCCGTAAGAAAGGGGCTGGGGGTGGGAAGGAAGTTACAGGGAAATACAGAATCTAGCCAGTTTTGTCAGGAATTGAGTAGTGCTGCCAACCTCTATCCTCATTTGCTTAGGGTGTCCCAGGTTCCTGAAACAAAAGGTTAGGAAGGGATGATGGGGGGGCACCTGGGTGGCTCAGTGGGTTAAACCACTGCTTTCGGCTCGGGTCATGATCTCGGGGTCCTGGGATCGAGTCCCGCATCGGGCTCTCTGCTCAGCGGGGAGCCTGCTTCCCTCTCTCTCTCTGCCTGCCTCTCAGTCTACTTGTGATTTCTCTCTGTCAAATAAATAAGTAAAATCTTTAAAAAAAAAAAAAAAGAAGGGATGAGGGGAAGTTTGCAGAAGAGAGAAAAAAGTTACTTTAAAATCAAGCTTCCCTCAAGCATTAGTGCAGCCATTTTGATTTTTTTTAATTAAATTTATTTATTTTCAGCATAACAGTATCATTATTTTTTTCACCACACCCAGTGCTCCATGCAATCCATGCCCTCTCTAATACCCACCACCTGGTACCCCAACCTCCCACCCCCCCGCCACTTCAAACCCCTCAGACTGTTTTTCAGAGTCCATAGTCTTTTTGTTCAACTTTATGCTTTTATGTTCAACTTTGCTTCAGTTTTAGTTCTGAAGTTTATATCTGAACAGAAACGTTTATGAATCTGGGAAACTGATATTAGTGATTTGTAGTACATGTGCCAGATCTTTCCTTTCTAACAATCTGAGATCATCTACCAGTTAAGACTTTGCTTTTCATCTTTTCTAAATAGCAACACTGCTATGTAAGTATATTTTATAAACTTGACCTTTGCATAACAAGTTCAAGCAATCAAATTTTTGTATTTATTTTTGTGAGTACCTAGATTTGACTCAGCATTTATTTTTGCTTTGCAATTTAGAGATAATCCATAATAACCTTATAAATTTTGCTTCTTACATAATCATAGTTTGGAATGAATAATTTGAAGTGCTAGAAGTCCCAGAAGAGTCTAGCATTATTAATTAATTAATTAGTAATTAGTTATTCTCTTAAATGCAGAAACATTCTTTTCTGCCATAACCAAATTTAGCTACATGATATTCTGAATCACTCTCACTGACGCCATTTCATAATAATTTGCTGCAACATCTTTTACCATGAGAAGTCAAGGGTTAGGAAATGAGAGGGCACCTGAATGGTTCAATCGGGTAAGCATGTAACTCTTGATTTTGGCTCAGGTCATGATCTCAGGATAGAGTCTCAGGACTGTGCCTGAGTTCCAGCTCTGCAGTGGGTGTGGAGCCTGCTTGATATTTTCTCTCTCCCTCGCCCCCTGCCCCTCCTCTGCTTACTAGCACAAGCACACTTGCTCTCTCCCTCTCTAAATAAATAAATAAATAAATAAGGAAATCAGTAAGAAATTTACTTGGTTACTACAAAAGATTTGGTTTTCCAATTGGTATCATCCAATCAGATGATTAAGAAATATCATTTTCTTGGCACCCAATACATATTTGTTCCTGTTATCTCTGCCAGCTGGTGATCTGATGCTCTATGGTAATTTTCCAGAAGGGGAAGGAATTTTACAGCAGGAGTAATATCCATATACTTCTGTGGTGCCTACATAAGAAACCTGGAAGGTGACACACTTGCCTTTCAAAGTGAGGGTCAAATAGTTGTGAAAAATAAAATCTTTACTCATTTAAACATGAAACACACCAAATTGGGAGATTTCAAAAGCGTGTATTTTCTCATCTTCTGCATTTCACAGTAAAAACTGTTTTAATAGAATTCTTAAGCAAATAGAATGATTCTTTAATTTACACCAGTTTGAAGCATGCAGAGACCAGAAAAAATGTTTTAAGACACTAATTATAAATCTCAGCTTGCAAAGTTGGAAAATGAAAAAAATAATATTTATCTAAGTGTGGTTTACATTCTTGGTTTGAAAGAAAACGTAATTTTTCTTATTAATTTTCAGTACCTTATATATAACAAATTTTTGTAATGCTTATCTTTTGTAAACAACTTTTAGTACAGCAGTATATTATTATTTTTAGTTAGATTTTCAATTTAAGATGTAATGCTATTTTTTAAAAGATTTTATTTATTTATTTGAGAGAGAAAAAACACAAGCAGGGTCAAGGGGCAGTGGGAGAGGGAGAAGTAGACTCCCTGTTGAGCAGGGAGCCCAACTCAGGGCTCAGTCCTAAGACCCTGGTATCATGACCTGAGCCCAAGTCAGATGTTTAACAACTGAGCCACCCAGGTGTCTGAGGATTTAATACTATTTTTACTCTATCATTTAATAGTGAGTTACTAAACTGAAGTTATATTTATTAACTTAAAGAAAATATTTTTTATTCAACTCATATTACTGATTTCTTTAGCTGATACTAACACTGAATATATTTCTTTAAAAAGATTTATTTATTTATTTGAGAGAAAGAGAGAGAGAGAGAGCACTCACACAAGCAGGTGGAGGGGTAAAGGAGAGGGAGGAGAGAATCCTCAAGCCGACTCCCCACTGAGCTCAGAGCCTGACACAGACCTCAATCCCAGGACCCTGAAATCATGACCTGAGCCAAAATCAACAGTAGACCACCAAACTCACTGAGCCACCCAGGTGCCCAAAACTGAATACATTTGATGATTATTCTAAGTGTGCCTTCTGTACTTTCAGAAAGTGTTTTAATAGTAACAGTAAACACAGACTAGGTATATATTTCCATATTTGTCACTGGTATAAAATGTAATTTCACTCAGAAAATTAGTTCATACAAGTTAACTAAATATTACAGCTTAGAAACTTTTGCTTGAGAGTTCATATACAATCAAATTTATTTCATTTAATAATAAAATTGAGCCTATATTTGTTTGCTGGACATCAGCTCTGACCCATGGTTTTTCACTATGCTTTATATGAATTCTCTACTTGGGCCAGACAGTTTCATTCAGGAGGAACTGCTTTTACCTGTAAGTCAGAGGAACCTGGAAAATAACCCTTTAAACTCACCAGGCTTTAGTGTCTCAGATAAAAGAATCTGGGGATGGTCAGTCTAGGGCTTTCTGGCAGCTGCAGGAAGGCATCAGGGACCCAGGCTACTTCCAGCTCTCTACTCCTGAATGTGGTCTTAATCCTCAGGGTCTAAGATTCTCGCTTGAGCTCCAACTGTCCTTTGGCCTTCCAGGCAGTAGGAAAGGCATACTCCCTCTCTTTGAGACTTTCCAAAAGTCCTATGCGGTGACACAACACATCTGCTTGCATTTCACTGCCAGCAACTTATTACTTAGATGAAACAGGATTCAAAGTGGAGATAGAAAAGAGTTTTTATCTGGTTATATAGTTGCTCTGGTATAAAATTAAGGTTCATCAATTGAGATGGAGCAGGAGAATGAGTTTGGAGCAGGCAGCTAACAATCTTCTGCCATGTTTATATGTTCATCGTCATTTGAATAAGCCAGATTTCCCTTTCTATATCTTTTTTTTAAAGATTTTATTTATTCATTTGACAGTCAGAGATCACAAGTAGGCGCAGAGGCAGGCAGAGAGAGAGAGGGAAGCAGGCTCCCCGCTGAGCAGAGAGCCCAATGTGGGGCTCGATCTCCGGACCGTGAGATCATGACCTGAGCCAAAGGCAGAGGCTTTAACCCACTGAGCCACCCAGGTGCCCCCCCTTTCTATATCTTGTTTCAGGAAACTTGCCTTTCCTAAAAAAGTCTTATTCCCTTCCCATACTACTCTTATTGAAGTTCTAGGCCTTCTTCAATGGCCGACGTTGTTTCTATTTCTTCCTGTTTTTCCCAGCTTCCCCAGAGCTCATTCAAAACTCAGATAGTATTATATTTTAGATCTGTACTACCTACTTGGAACTTACAGTGAATTCAATCTCATCACTAATTTGTTTCTGTGTATGTGCTACATTCCCAACTGTTTTTGAGCTTCATGAGATCAGAGATCATGCCCTTTATTTCTTTGTATCCTTGGGGCTTGGAGGATAGAAGATTATTCCATGAGAGATTTGAACTAGCTTACATAAAACATTGATAAAATGTCAAAATTTGGAGCACAGAAAGTATAAACTGAAATAGGAGAGGATAGAGGTACAAAATACAAAATAGGAAAATGGAGATTGTAAGAATTTGTTTTAAAATTTTTAATATTGAGCTAGTATTTGACTCTACGATACATCCTTGACTAAGATACATATGCTATTCCAGGTAACCAAAGTGAATGAAAAGGGAAATATGGACAATTGTAAATTACCATTGAAAGGGGGATAATTTTTCAGTGGAAGCAAGTCCATTTCCTTACGCTAAATTTTAAAAGAAATTATTCACTGCAGATTTTCAATGCAGGACTAAGAAATATAGTAGAGAATGTCTCTAGTAGCATTCATATGCTAAATACAGTAATGGGTTTATGAGGCTGTTTCTTATAGCACCCATCGGTAATGGGCATGTTATCAAACACAGTAATGAAGGTCATTTTAAAGAGAGTCAAGATTCAATAGTAATTTTCTTATTGTTTGGAATACGATAAGAATAAAAATAATAATCAGAGCAATAAAATAATTAGAACAATGCGTATCTTTCAAACTGTCATTAGTACATAACTCTCTCTTAAGTTCATTTCTGAGTTAGGCCAGATGGTGGAGAGTTTAAGGGTGTAGACAACCATGTATTAGACATGTGAAGCTGTGTGGGGAAATAGCACAAGATAAAAGCACACAGGCTCAGCCTCTTACTGACTGTAGAACACTGGGTAAGCTACTTAAGTTCTCTTTGCTTTCATTTATCTATAAAATGAGAATACTCACATCAATGAGTTGATGAGAACATTATAACACTAGTACTAATAAGATTGTTAGAACGAGAGCTGGCATGTGTTAATTGCTATAAAAGTGATCACTTATTCATTTTAAGTAAATAGTAATGTTGAAATACTTACATAAAAATTGAGACAGTGGACCAGGGATTTTATTTAATGGCTGCCCACAAGTCATTCATTCAGTTCTTCCTGATTACAAAGAAAATGGCAAGAGCTAAAAATATGGATGAAACTTTTACTTTGTAATTCACAATTTTAGGATCATGTATTTTGTGTGTCTTCCTTTAAAATTTAAACCATGGAAGTCTTACCAAGTGGGAGAGAATGGAAAACAAAAATGCAAATATCAGTATTATTATACAACAAATCAAATTGTAGAAGAGATTATATAACGAGACAAAGAAAAGCTCAAGAAAATGGTATATAGTCATTTATGAACTTTGGGATATTGGAGACTCATTTAGCCTTTTATTATTTCAATTTCTTCATCTAAAGTGAATGTGGAATTGTGAAGGAAAATGTCATGAGTTATAAAAAGGATAATCTCTCTATATGTCATTGTTAAAATGAAAATCCTAGTAAAATGTGAGAACTGCTTATTAGTGGATCAAAGGTAATATACAGTGATACTTCTGTATTACATTACAGCAAGAGAATGTGCTAACTACTGAGTTATACAATAAACTTACATTTAAAAACTAATATTTTAAAAATACATATATGCAATATATATTTTAAATATATATTTTTAAAAATAATATTATCATAGAAAATGTTTTAAATTCCAGCAGTAAAATTGATTTCTGAGAGTAGCAACAAAGCTTGAGCAATTTGCAGGTCTCCAGTGTAAAAGCAAATTATTGGGAAGAAAATCAGTTCCCCTATGCCAGCAGAATCTAAATCCACAACCTAGCAACAGCTCAACCTTATCTCATTATCCAGAAAATGTCCTTTTTAAAATTGACCTTTTTCTGTGTTCACTTCCTAAGAAAAGCTAATTGTCATCTTTGTAAGACCTCATGATCATTCACAGATCACCATTTCTCTTATACCTGAGGCATGATCTGACTTCTATCGGAAAGATAATTACAGAATGCACCATAAGTTCCTAAAAGGCAGAGACAATTATTTTTATCTGTCCATGGATTCAGGAACTGACACTGTGCCTGACTTTCAGCAACTGCTCGGTAACTCTTTATTGTTGAAAGAATGTAAGTCTGCAAGATGTCTTCCCAGGCGTATTTAGGTGCTTTTAAGAAGGCCTTTTTGTACAAACAGGTAAGATGGAAGAAATGGGAAGAAAGAGCTTCCCCTAAAGAGAGTGAGAGAGAGATTCACCCAATAATCTTTCCTCTTCTCTTGGCCAAAGAGAACACTTGAGTAATGCAGCTCTGGAGGGATCTGGTAAGGGAGAAAGGTTTGAGAAGAAGGTTGTTTAAACCTCTTTTAATTTAAACAGCCGGCCTCCTTCTCTTCAGCGTCGAGAGTTTGTTACCTTAAAGCCTAATGACTGTAACCCAATTTATTTTTTTTTCATTTATTTATTTGCAGCATAACAGTATAATTATTTTTTCACCACACCCAGTGCTCCATGCAATCCGTGCCCTCTATAATACCCACCACCTGGTACCCCGACCTCCCACCCCCCGCCACTTCAAACCCCTCAGATTGTTTTTCAGAGTCCGTAGTCTCTCATGATTCACCTCCCCTTCCAATTTACCCTAACCCCATTCTCTCTAACTCCCCATGTCCTCCATGCTTTTTGTTATGCTCCACAAATAAGTGAAACCATATGATAATTATTTAGATAAATATAGCAAAATACTAGCCCAGGACCTGCTAAGAAATTGTTTACTTTATTATGAAATCATTGCTAAACATTGATATCGTCCATATGGTATTTTAGAAGTGAATAACAAATCTTATATGTCACCACTGGAGGAGACAACTACATCCAGTCTTCACTCTGAAAACAGATAATTAAAAAAAAAAAAAAAGATTTTAAATATCTAACTTGCCTTTTTGGAGGAAGTCTAACTCATGGCCATTTTTAAATTCTCAATGAAATACTGATTTAATCGAAGATCAAAAAATGTTAAAGCCACCTGGGTAAGGTTGGTCAGGAGCAGGCTCAGCCCACCCATTATTCCATAGTTTGCTTGGCAATTACATGACAGCCTTTACAACACAGACATTTGACTGGGCTTCCTAAGCAAACTCTTGGAAGGGCAACCTGTCTTATGTGCCTTGTGGGAACTAATATAAAGTCAACACTGGTGAGGTATTCCTGCCAAAAATGCTTCATCTATACTTGAAATTTACTAAGAGGGTAGATCTTAAATTTTCTCAACACACACACATATACACACACAATAGTAACTATGTAGAGGTGATGGATATTGTTTAGTTTGATTGTGATGATCTTTCCACAGTGTATACATATACCAAAACATAAAACTGTACACCTTAAATATAAAATCTCTATATGTCAAAGATATCCCAATAAAGTTATTTTTTAAAAATCTCATCTGAATCTCCTCAAGACTTTAGACCTAACTTCCAGCTTTATAGAAATAGAGGACATAGGAAAACAAACTGAATTGTGTCATAAGGAAGTCTTTTTTACTTTTAAATCCAAAATATATGATATTTCTCAAAGCAGTGCTTTCTCTTCAAAAAACCAATGTCTTGGGGAAAAACAAACATGGAGAGTTGTGACTAAACTAGGAATAGACTCTAGAGACATAACAACCAAACACAGTCCTTCAGTCTTAAGTGTATCCTGGTTTGAAAATCATCTATTAAAGATACTTTGGAGACCCCTTAAGATATTTGTATATAAGTCGGGGCACCTGGGTGGCTCAGTGGGTTAAGCCTCTGCTCTTTGGCTCAGGTCACGATCTCAGGGTCCTGGGATCAAGCTCCGCATCGGGCTCTCTGCTCAGCAGGGAGCCTGCTTCCCCCTCTCTCTCTGTCTGCCTCTCTGCCTACTTGTGATCTCTCTCTCTCTGTCAAATAAGTAAATAAAATCTTTAAAAAATATATATATATTTGTATATAAGTAAATAATATGATATTAGGGTATAGTTATTTATTTTCTTAGTTATAATGGTATTGTAATTATGTGGAAGTTTGTTCTTATTTTTAAGAAATGCATGCTAGAATATTTAGTTAAGTGTGATGATTTCTGCAAGTTATTTTAATGGTTCAGTAAAAATACATTTTGCATATAAAATTATATAAAAATTATATATATAATGTGTATAAATATGTATAAAATTATATAAAATATATAAAAGTATATTTTATATATAAATTCTAATAATATATAAATCAAATAGATACAAAAACATATATACAAATATGCATACATAGTATTATTAGAGTGAGGAGAAGATATATACATCTGTAAAACATATAATGAAGTGCTTAAGAACACATCTTATGAGATGATTCTAATAAGATAATTGAAATTTGCATTCAGCACAATGTTATTTCGTTTAGTGGAAGACACACCAATTCTGTAATACTTACACTGAACTACTTAAGAACACTTCTTATGAGATGTTTCTAGGGGCATCTGGGTGGCTTAGTTGTTAAGCCTATGCCTTTGAATCAGGTCATGATCCCAGGGTCCTGGGGTCAAGCCACATTGGGCTCTGTGTCAGCAGGAAGCCTGCTTCTCCCTCTCCTTCTCCCACTCCCCTTGCTTGAGTTCCCTTCCCCCCGACCTCTCTGCCAAATAAATAAATAAAATTTTTTAAAAATGTGTTTCAAAAAGTTTCTCGTAAAACAGACTTAGCATAGTATTATTTAAGTAAGTGGAACACATTCCCATTTAACTTCATTGAATCCTGGTTAAGGATATACAGGTGCCCATCATGCTATCTCACCTTTTCTGTATGTTTGAAAGTCTTTTATAAATTACAGATAAAAGAAGCCAGAAAAAAGTAGAAACCCAGTGAGATAAACACTGTTGTTAGTAATAGCTATTTACTGATCACCTACTGTAACTAGAAACCATACTAGTTTCTGTACATACATTATTCATTTTTTAAAAATTGTGGTAAAATACTTTTTACAAAGTGTTTTCTTAAATTGTGGTAAAATATACATAATATAAAATTTGCTATCTTAAATATTGTTATGTGTACAGTTCAGTGGCATTAAGTACATTCATGTTCCTAAGCTGCCATTACCACCATCCATCTACAGAATTCTTTTCATTTAACAAAACTGAATCTCTATACCTATTAAACAAGAACTTCTTCCTTTCCCTTTCCCCAAGCCCTTGACAGTCACCTTTCTACTTTTCGTATGAATTTGACTACTCTAGATACCTCATAAAGAGGAATGATAAGAGTATTTGACTTTTTGTGACCAACTAATTTCACTCAGTGAAATATCTTTTAAGATTCATCCACATTGTAGCATGGGTCAAAATTTCCTTCCTTTTTAAAGCTGAATAATATTCCTGTGTGTGTGTGTGTGTGTGTGTGTGTGTGTGTCCCAAATTTTATTTATTTATCTATTCATCCATTGATGGATACTTGTTTTTGCCTTTCGGCAACTACGAATAATGGTACTATAAATATGAGTGTACAAATTACCTCTTCAGGATCCTGCTTTTGGATATATATACAGCAGTGTAATTACTGAATCCAATGAGAGTTCTAATTTACATTTTTTGAGGAACTATCATACTTTTTTTTCATAACAGATACACTATTTTACATTCCCACAAACAGGGCACAAGGATTCCAATTTTTCCATATTCTTACCAACATCTTACCAACATCTTTTATTCTATGGATTTTTTTTCTCATACTAGCCATCCTAATGAGTATGAGACAACATCAGTTGTTTTGTGGTTTGGGTTTGAATTTCTGTAGTGATTAGTGCTGTTGAGCATCTTTTCATCTGTCTATTGGTAATTTGTATATCTTTGAAAAATTCTCTGTTCAAGTACTTTTCTCATTTTTAATTGAGTTTTCTGTCTTATTGTTGTGTTGTAAGTGTTCTGTATATATTCTGGTTATTAATCCTCTATCAGGTGTATTATTTGCAACATTTTCTCCCATTCATGGGTTATTTTGTCCCACTATAGACTATGAAGTTTAAAGTTTTTAATTTTGATATAGTTTATCTATTTTTTCTTTTTTTGCAACCTGATTTATTTTTCATATCACTCTGAAAGATTGGTATTATAGCTAAATTTTATACATGAATAAACTAAATCTTGGGGGAAACAAATAACTTGGCCAAGTCTACCAACTCCTACAAGGTGAAGCTGAGTTTCAGCTTCAGTTCTGTGCGTCACCATTCTGCAATAAGAGTTCTGTTATTTATGTTGTTACAAAATTAAGAATTAATTAGAATAAACTTTCTGTCCCATCCTGAATGTGCAGATTTGTCAGTTAACATAAGAGTCTGGTTAAATTAAGAGACTCTCTTCCCCAAATGTAGAGCTTGGACAGCCAAATGTCTCATGTATTATCTTTGACTTGGAAGTACTTAGAATCAGTAAAAGATAAATAGTCATGCAAGACTTCTGGTGGACTGTCATTTTGTGGAATAACTAAGACAAGACTTGAAGGGGTCAAACGTTATGATAGGGATTGTCTGAATATGACAACAGGTCCATTGTGTAAGATAGTCTCAAAATTACACTCAACAATCTACAGAATTGCTAGAGAGTTTGATGTTCACCTTCTCAGTAAATAAGAATGAGGAATAATTTAATTAAAATAAAAGTATCTTGCACAGAGACCATAAAAAAGAAAAAAACTTTTTTTTTTTTTTTTTTTTTTGCCTAATTTTCTGAACCATGAGCCATCTAGAAGGAGCCTAAGGTCATAAGCTAACCTAAGTCATGAATCCCTCATAACAAAACATAACCTGGATCGATTTTCTTCTGAACTCCTGCCCGTTCTTTGGAATAAAAGAGAAAGCAAGTTTAAGGATCCTCTTTTATAGTCTGTATATCTGTCAAGCTTATCTGAGCTTCTTATGATTTTATTCTGACTACAGGAGACTTAAACTCTTCCAACATATCAAAAAGACAATACTGTCTGATTTCAAAAAGAAAAGTCTACATTTACAGGTTTAAATGAGTGTAGTTTGCATATTGGAATCTGACAAGATCTGTTTTAAAATATACATGACCTTTGACCAGCAGGCTTACTTTTCATAAGCTTATCATTTACAACAAAGAAACCAGGGGGGTTGTAAACAATCTTAATGCTCATCAATAAAGGAACACTTGATCTGTGCATTTATACAGTAGAAATTATGCTGCAATTTTAAAAATAAATTAGATCTTTATGTATATAATTAAAGAAATGATATTTCTTTTCAGGGAAAACAGCAAATTATGCAAATGTATATATTTTTACCCTATTGTGAGCTCAGAAAGGAAGTGTAGACAGTGACATGTTAACATGGGTTATTTTAGGACTGGAGGAAGAGTTGAAGGAAATATGATCAGTGTCTTTAACTCTCCTATTACCATTTTTTGCATCAACAAAGTACTACTTTGTAATGTTGTATATAATAAAAAACAAAATGAAGCATAAAATTCTGTTCAGACCTCAAACTACAATTACTAAGATCAAATTCTAGGCAATGGAATTAATTCACTTTCCTTTTCCTAAAAGTTAATCACAAAAAGGGAATTTTTTAATTTTAATATTTTTATTTATTTATTTGTTTACTTTGAATGAACTAAATAACCTGAAAACTGTTTTGTGAGATCATGGACACTTAATCCTAACTTGATTGGCATATAAGGGGGAAACAGGGAACCTAATGTATATTAAAATAAACATCCTACTATGGATTTAATAAATGCTTTTTCATTGGCTCATCTGTAAAATGAGATAGAATTCCTTTAGAATACTGCCAGACACATAATGAATTTTCAGTAAATGAGTTAGGCACATTGCTATAGGATTGAGTTACTGCCCTCCAGGAGAGCTTAGTGAAAAAAAAAAAAATCTTAGTGAAGTAGGGAGACAAACTTCTAAAAATTAGTCAGTAACTTAGCTAATGAAAATGCCCCTGCAAAGGATCACAAACATGTTTAATTGTCCCTTAAGTGACATAGTTAGTAGTAGCATGGAGGTCAGGTAAGGACTGTCAGTGTATATAGTTACTTAGAATGTCATTCTGGCCTAAGTCTGAAAGGAGAGCAAATGTGAGAAGAAAAGGATGACTGTTTCCTTTCATACCTGGGTACAAGCATATGGTATATTCAAAAAAGTTGAGATGAGAGACTTCTTAGGAAGATGACAGAGTAGAAAGATCCTAAGCTCACCTTGTCCCACTGTTACCACTAGATTATCTCCACATCAGTGTAAACAATCTAGGAAAAATGACTCCAAAACAGGCAGAACAAACTCTCCACAGCTAAATGTAGAGAAGAGCCACACTGGAGAGGGTAGGAAGGGTGGAGACATCGTCTAAAGCCAAACTGACACACACAACTGTCTACAGAAAGGAAGGACATGGTGGGCACAAAAAAAAGAAAGAAACAACCCCCTAAACCAGGTATCCTAGGCATGGGGAAGATGAATCCCCATAAAATTTGGCTTTAAAAACCAGAAAGGCCTAAGTTGGTTAGTTTTTGTAATCAGTGGGTATTAACACCTAAAACTTTAACAAATCAGCAGACTCAGTTCTGGGACAGCTAGGAGAGTGAGAGAAAATCAAGTCCCTGCCCTTAAGGAGGCAGCATAACAAATAGCCCTACTGAGATAAAGCATAGAAGCAGCAATTTGAAAAATATTTGGGGTATATGGGAAGGAGATGTATTTACTAATCTCAGAGCATGTGCTGGAGGGACAGAATTACTTGGGAGACTTCTCCAAGAAAAAAAGAACTGTCAGGTGTTATTTCTTGTCCCTGCTTCCCAGCCAACATACCCAGATACCTGCAGAAACCAGTGCAGTACCAACACTCTCTACCTAGCTTCCTAATTGTGTGCCCCCAACCATACATTCTTCTAGGGACCTACTCCCTCCAACCCAGCAGCCCTCACCTAGGATTTTCTTAGGTGGCTGCAGGTCCCCTCCTGTGAACCTTGCTGGCACAATATGTCTTGCCCGTGTGTTTCCTACAGACCCCTACAGCCCCCTTGATATGTCCTTGGCTGAAGCTCTTCCAAAACAGTGCCACAAGCCTGGCAGTGTCAACAGGGGCCGACATCACTCCAAAGTGACTCTTGATCCAAGGAGAAGGGAAGATAACCACACATTCCAATCTGATTGCAGACCCAGCAGTGGGTTGGGACAGACATCTAGTCTGACTGTGGGTCTTGCCCACCAATGAAAGCTCCTCAAGGGACAACACCAGGAAAGCACCTGGCAGTTTGGTGCTACTGCATCTATGGCAAATGCCTGGTCTGACTCAACTCAAACCCAAGGCAGTACCAGACTGGCCCAGTAACAGCACAGGGACAAAACCCTGCCCACAAGAAACAAAGAGAGCCATTTCAGACAACTGGTCTGAAGGCAAAAACACCTGAACCACAACAGTAGGGCACATATAACACATATAGGACACACTCATGAAACACTAATCTCTGATGAACAGGTAACATTGTACTGTGCAGGGCACTACAGAACTTCTTCCTCATAAGGCCAGAGCTTTCAAGAGAAGGAGACATACCTAACTTTCTTAACTTATATAAACATTCACAGAGAGACAAAATGAGGAGGTAGAGGAATATGTCCCAAATGAATAACAGAACAAAATCACAGCAAGAGAACTATGAAAGACTTCACTGAGACCCTTAACAAAGAGACATAAAATATAAAAAATAACTAATCACAGCTGAAGAACTCAATAACTGAAGTTAGTAATACACGGAGGAAATAAATTATAGACTAAAAGAAGCAGAAGAATGGATTAGCAACCTGGAAGAGAAAATAATGGAAAATAATCAAGCTGAACAGGAGAGAGAGAAAAAAACAATAAATGAAAATAGATTAAAGGAACAAGGGAACTCCAGCAACACCATCAAGCATACTTACATTTGCATTATAAGGATCCCAGAAGTGGAGGAGAGAGAAAAGTGGGCTGAACAATTATTGAAAAAAAAAATAGCTGAAAATCTCCTGAATCTTGGGATGTACACGGAAATCTAGATCTAGAAGGCACAGAGAGCACCCAATAAAATCAACCCAAGGAGGTCCTTGCCAAGATAAATAGTAATTCAAATGGCAAGAAGTAGTGATTGAGAATTTTAAAAGCAGTAAGAGAAAATACATACAAGGGAAACCCCATAAGGCTATTAGCTGATTTTTTAGCAGAAACCAGAATGCACTGGCATGATATATTCAAAGTGCTGAAAGAAAAATAACCTGCAACCAAGAATACTCTATCCAGTAAAACTATCATTCAGAATAAAAAGTGAAATAGAGTTTCCCCAAACAAACAAAAGTTACAGAAATTCATGACCACTAAACCAGCCCTATAAGAAATGTTAAAAGGGACTCTGAGTGGAAAGGAAAGACCATAAGTGGGAGTAAAATAGTAAAAAGCACAAAAACAGTAACATTAAGTATATCTACAAAAATCAGTCAAGGTATTTACAAAAGGATGTAAAATATGGGGAAGAGAGGAATAAGTAATGGATGCAAACTTTAGCCCTAACCATCAATTTAATATAGACTGTTGTATGCACAAGATGTTGTATATAAACCAGTGGTAGCCACAAATCAGAAAACAGGTAATAGAGATGCAAAAAATAAACAAAAGGAATCCAAGGATATCACTAAAGAAAGCCAGCAAACTATGAGGGATGAGAGCAAGAGAAGCAAGGAATAAAGAAGAACTCAAAAACAATCACAAGACAAGTAACACAATGGCAATAAATACATACCTATCAATAATTACTTTGAATGTAATTGGACTAAATGCTCCAACCAAAAGACATGGGATGACATAAAGAATAAAAAAACAAGACCTATCCTTTCTGATGGGTCTTGTTTTTTTATTCTTTATGTCATAAACAGAAGTGAAAAGAAAGCTGGAATAGCAATACTTATATTAGACAAAATAAACTTTAAAACAAAGACTATAATGAGACAAAGAAGCATACTACATAGTCATAAAGAGAACAATCCAGGGGTGCCTGGGTGGCTCCGTGGGTTGAGGCCTCTGCCTTCAGCTCGGGTCATGATCCCGGGGTCCTGGGATCGAGTCCTGCATTGGGCTCTCTGCTCAGCAGGGAGCCTGCTTTCCCCTCTCTCTCTGCCTGCCTCTCTACCTACTTGTGATCTCTGTCTGCCAAATAAATAAATAAAATCTTAAGAAAAAGAGAGAGAGAGAGAACAATCCAACAAGAATATATAATAGTTGTAAATATTTAGACACTTAACCTGCATCCAAATATATAAAGGAGCAATTAGCAACACAATAGAAGTAACTGATAGTAATACACTAATAGTAGGGGACTTGAACATTTCAATTACATCAGCAATTTTAAAAAATCACTCATCATCAAAGAAATGCAAATCAAAACCATGATGAGATATCACCTCACATCTATCACTCGGCATCAGGGAAATCCAAATCAAAACCACAATGAGATATCACCTCACACCAGTCAGAATGGCTAAAATAAACAAGTCAGGAAATAACAGATGCTGGCGAGGATGCGGAGAAAGGGGAACTCTCCTACACTGTTGGTGGGAATGCAAGCTGGTGCAGCCACTCTGGAAAACAGCATGGAGGTTCCTCAAAATGTCAGAATGGCTAAAGTAAAAAACACAAGAAACAAGTGTTGGTGAGGATGTGGAGAGAAAGGAATCCTCATGCTCTGTTGGTGGGAATGCAAACTGGTACAGACACTGTGGAAAATAGGGAGGTTCCTCAAAATTTAAAAATAGAATTTCCACATGATCCAGTAGTCACACTACTAAGTACTTACCAAAGAATATGAAACATTAATTCGAAAAGATATATGTACGCTTATAGCTATAGCCACATTATTTACAACAGCCAACTTATGGGAGTAATCCAGATTTCCATCAATAGATGAAAAGAAGTGATATATATTCATTAGACTATTGCTTAGCCATAAAAAAATAAAATCTTGCTGTTTACAGCAACATGGATAAATTTAAAGGGTATCAAGCTAAGTGAAATAGAGAAAGACAAATATGATATGATTTCACTCATGTGGAATTTAAAAAACAAAACAAATGAACCAAGATAAAGAAGCAAACAAAAAAACAGACGCTTAACTATAAAGAACAAACCAATGGTTACCAGAGGGAGGGTGGTTGGGAGATGGGTGGAAAAGATAAAGGGGATTATGAATACACTTTTCATGACAATCCCTGAGTAATACATAGAATTGTTGAATCACTATATTGTATACCTGAAAGTAATATAACACTGTAATGTTAACTCTGTGGAATTCAAATGAAATTTTTTAAAAATTGGAAAGAGTTTTTAACTACTTTCATATAAATTTTTATAATAAATTGATATAAATGTAATTCAGATAAAAAGAAGATGACTGGGCATTAATTCCATGAGAAGAGCAAGTAATGAGGAAATGTCTGGCAAACCTTTTTATTCCTACTGATGCCATCAGCACTTTATTTCATTAATGGCTGATTATAAGCAATATGATTTTATTGCTTCACTATTTCTCCCCAAATCCCTCATGGATTAAATTGTGTTACTCAAAAATGTATGTTGACATCCTAACCCTCAGTACTTAAAATTTTCTAACTATAATTTTAAAGCAAGCTCTTCAATTGCTCCAGGTAAAACCAGAAATGACAATGAGGAAATATTGAATGATGTATCAAAGCAAATAGGTTTTTTATGTAATAGTGTTAAGTTGTTTAGCCTAATAGTAAATAAAGCAAATTACCCGATTGTTCCTACCACTCAAACCCAAAGTTCACACCTCAAGATTTTAATCTGCAGGCTTTCCTAGTGGCAAGGATCCAATTGTCTAGTTAGATGGACTTTTTAAAAATCAAAAATATAAAACAAAGAACTAGGCAGGAATCTTCAAAGTTATGTCAGTTGGCATGAAAATGTGAGTATTCTCTTTAAAATGACATGAAAATTAGTCTATATCATTTAGAGAAAAGCTACTGAGTGCCTGCTACATGCTTTTTACCATGTAAGATATAGTTGGTCATTAATATACAGTTCCTGCCTCCAAAGAACTCATGTCTAACAAAGGGGACAGATGCAGCACCAAATAATAACATAGTAAAAGTGAAATTTTCAAATAACATTTAAAGTACTACAGAAATAGGAAAGTTTGCAGGGGTCTGGAACACTGAGGAATGATCAAGAATGAGTTGAATACATGGACAAAAGAAATGAGAAGATGCCATCTTGGCAGAGGAATAGCTTGTAATAATGCAGATGTGTTCGTCAGGGAAGATAGCATTCCTGTCTCCCAGTCTCTGTGGAAAAATTGGAAACTAACTTTAAGGGATGCCTTGCTCCAAGTTGTAAAACTTCCTCCTGTCTTGAAGATATGAGAAAGTTTACTTTTTCGTTGGATTAGGCCAATTAACAGATACAGTGGGTATATGATTTCTGCCCCCATCCCAGTTCTTACAAATTCTCAAGCCTTCTGTTTCATTGAAGTTGAATTCAAACTCTCTTCCTTATTACCATAGTCTTGAGGAAAAGTCTTCTTTGCCTATTTAACTTGCAATTTTAATTTGACATTAATGACATCAAAAACTAGTAATGTATTCCTGCTCTACTATGTTCCCAATCAGTGGTGGTATTTGCCTTCATCATGCAATGTTTCAGAGCAGGCATTTAAAAATCACCCATGAAGTGTTCCACAAAATGCATATATAAGATAACAGATTATGGTGATGATTTTTTCTACAGAAAAAGCCAAAATTGAAATTATCTAAAGCTTAGGATTCAACGTTAACAATAGAATTGGATTAAGATTCCAAGTAAGAGATTCTTGAGTACCATTAAATCCTTTAACATGTGATTGCCTGATTAGAAAACAAAGATGTTAAGTGATCCAGAATGGAAAGTTGATTGTTGCTACTTTCTCTTTTAGTTAGAAAGGCAACTTCAGAGAACTTGCAAGGAGCCAGAAGGAGTTGCCAAAGAGAATACAGCAGTGTTAGATTTGGAGAGACTTCATTTGAATTGTAGCTTCACCACTGATGATCTGTTTGACTTTGGGTAATTTGCTTCCTTGTCTTTAAAAAGAAATTAAGAATACTCTCTTAGCTGGGATATTGTGAGTTGTGTGTGAAAAAAAAATGTGTATTAGAGAGGAAAACAGTAGCTTTTACCCTTCTTAAGCCGCTGATGTGTTAGGTGGCTATGCAGTGCTTACCATCTAAAAGGACATCAATAGGGTGTGCCAGGGTGGAGTCAGACTTCTCCAGAGTGAACTCATCCCTCAGCACCTCCCTGCCCAGCTAGAAGGATGGGAGTCTTGTGCCAGTATCCTGTTGGTGGTTGTAGTATCAACTCACCTTTTAGCAGGGAGCCAGGTTGAGCCACCTGTCTAGCTGCAACAAGTATTGGTTCTCATCTCTTTTCATCCAGGAGAACACGTTTCTTAAACCCTCTTGAGCCAAGGAGGAGAGCTTAGCCCAATCATTAACTATACAAGCAGAACAGATTCAATCTACTCGGAATGGTGAAATGACAAAGGCTTTGCCCTTTTAGTTAGTTCTATAAAAATACAAAATACTTAAAACAAAATCAAACAGATGGGAGGTCTATTCAACTTAATTTTTTGAAAAACTATAGAAAATAGATTCTAAACTTTTAAACTTAAACAGAGAATACAACAATCTTTTAACTTAAGAGGTGGATATGATGGTGATAGGAATTGCATTTCAGATCTAACTCTCATATATAACCCATTTAATCCTTAATATCTGGTGAAAATCACCTGGGAAGTAATGATATCTTCCAAGAAATCTCGCCAACCTACATAGCAATAAGTTATCCTGATGAAAACCAGATTCATATCAACATGGCTCATAGGACATCCCATTTAAAATTAATGGTGTAGTGGAACAGAGTAGAGAGCCCAGATACGGACCCTCAACTCTAGTCAAATAATCTTCGACAAAGCAGGCAAAAATATACAGTGGAAAAAAGACAGTCTCTTCAATAAATGGTGCTGGGAAAATTGGGCAGCTATACATAGAAGAAAGAAACTCAACCATTCTCTTACACTGTACACAAAGATAAATTCAAAATGGATAAAAGACCTCAATGTGAGACAGCAATCCATCAGATTCCTAGAGGAGAACATAGGCAGTAACCTCTTCTCTATGAGCCACAGCAACTTCTTTCAAGATATGTCTCCAAAGGCAAAGGAAACAAAAGTGAAAATGAACTTTTGGGACTTCATCAAGATCAAAAGCTTCTGCACAGCAAAGGAAATAGTCAACAAAACAAAGAGGCAACCCACGGAATGGGAGAAGATATTTGCAAATGACAGTACAGACAAAAGGTTGATATCCAGGATCTATAAAGAACTTCTTAAACTCAACACACACAAAAAAGATAACCATGTCAAAAAATGGGCAGAAGTCATGAACAGACACTTCTCCAATGAAGACATACAAATGGCTATCAGACACATGAAAAAGTGTTCATCATCACTAGCCATCAGGGAGATTCAAATTAAATCCACATTGAGATACCACTTTACACCAGTTAGAATGGCCAAAATTAGCAAGATAGGAAACAACATGTGTTAGAGAGGATGTGGAGAAAGGGGAGCCCTCTTACACTGTTGGTGAAAATGCAAGTTGGTACAGCCAATTTGGAGAACAGTGTGGAGATTCCTCAAGAAATTAAAAGTAGAGCTTCACTATGACCCTGCAATTGCACTACGGGGTATTTACCCCAAAGATACAGACGTAGTGAAAAGAAGGGCCATCTGTACCCCAATGCTCATAGCAGCAATGGCCACAGTCACCAAAAGTGGAAAGAACCAAGATGCCCTTCAACAGACGAATGGATAAGGAAGATGTGGTCCATATACACTTTGGAGTATTATGCCTCCATCAGAAAGGATGAATACCCAACTTTTGTATCAACATGGATGGGACTGGAAGAGATTATGCTGAGTGAAATAAATCAGGCAGAGAGAGTCAATTATCATATGGTTTCACTTATTTGTGGAACATAACAAATAACATGGGGAGATGGAGAGAAGGGAGTTGAGGGAAATTGGAGGGGGAGATGAACCGTGAGAGACTCTGAAAAACAATCTGAGGGTTTTGAAAGGGAGGGGGGGTGGGAGGTTGGGGAGCCTGGTGGTGGGTTTTATGGAGGGCACATATTGCATGGAGCACTGGGTGTGGTGCATAAACAATGAATTCTGTTACACTGAAAAGAAATGTAAAAAAAAAATTTTTAATTTAATTTAAAAAAATTAATCATGTGTTATGTTTATGAAATGTGGTTTAGGAGTCTCTTCCCTGTTGGGTTAATTTTTATTCTTTTTTTTTTTTTTAAGAGAGAGGGAGAGGGCAAGAGAGCAAAGGGGGAGGAGGAGAGGCAGAGAAAGAGGCAGAAAGAGAATCTTAAGTAGGCTCTACACCAAGCACAGAGCCCAACACAGGACTTGATCTCACGACCCTACGATCATGACTAGCATGACTTGAGCCAAAATCAAGAGTCAGATGCTTAACCAACTGAGCCACCTAGGTGCTCCTGGTTAATTTTTATTTTTCAATGTTCTTAATCTTAGAAATTTTTCATTAAAATTTGCCTATAAAGCTTAGAGATAGTGGTCATATACATGAGTCAAATTGCAGAATTCACTTAGAAACCATTTAAGTTTGAACATTTTTATTTCCTAATTCAAAAAGCAATTCAGAATTCCATATTAGTTGATAACATATAACTTTCTTTAAGGCAACATTCATCCATTTTCTTAATCTTACACCTTTTGATTTCCACCCACATGACTTAGCTTTTGTCATGGTAAAATAGATAATAACACAAGGTTAACAAGGAGAGCAACATCTGTGCTGATTATTCAAAGAAGCACAATATTTCTCATCTTCGTACATTTGTTGGAAGCAGAAATCATTTTTCTCTTCGTTTCCATAGATACAGTACATCTGGTTATTAATCAGAATGATAGGCCATAAATTACAGAGCCAGTTAAATATCATTTGTCCTTATCTAATACTCCAAACATTTTCTTATTTCTTAATTGGTTCCATTTTTCATACTGTATATGATTTTGAAGGCCAGTTTGATTTAAATTTAAATATATTTCAGATATATATAGAAACAATGGTCTAACTATGCTTAACAATAAATAAAACATGATCAAAGAAAGATGCTATACAGATTGTATGAAATAATGTGTCCCTGTTTCTAAGAAGACAGACAGAAAGACAATGTTTTCTTTATCCCTCTGTTGAAATCACTTCAGGCTCTCTGTGCATCTTTCTCCCACAAATTATGATCTATTCACTTTCAGTTTTCCTCCTCAGTATAAAAATCTAGAATGTTTAAAGACAATATATATTTTATAAACTCCACAACTGAGTGACAATTATTTTATGGGAAGTAGAAAGAACTTAAGGTAACACAAAAGAGCAATAACTGGAGGGAATAAGAAGAGAATTATACATACACTGGAGAGCACATCTAAATGTGAGCATTTTTACCTCCTTTACTCATCCACCACACACTACACACCACTAACACCAGAAGACTGGCTTCCGTTGCTCTCCATGACCTTGGCTCTGAACCACTATCCTTGGACCTCACTTTGAACTGCTTCCAAATACCCCAGTTATTTACACTTGCTACTCATTTTTTTCCCACTACTTTCCCCTAAATATAATTTAGTATAACCTGTTACAAATAATACAGTAAATACAGTGTTATTTACACCAGAGTTTCTCAGTCTTGACACTACTGATATTTTGAATCACATAACCCTTGGTTATGGGGGCACTGACCCTCCTGCACTATACAATTTTCAGCAGCATCTCTGGCTTGTACCCACTAGGTCTCCTAACACCACTCATCCCAAATCTTATCAATCAAAATGTCTCCAGATACTGCCAGATATTCACTGGTAGGCAAGGTCAATCATCCCTATTTGAAAACCACTGGTTCACATTGACATTTACTTATTTATGCATTGATCCATTCAATAAAAGTGTATCAGATGCATGTTTTGTGTCAAGTATTGAACCACAACTGTTAAGAAGGATGTAGTATTTGCCCTCTCCTATCCTGAGTCTAGTTATAAGTATGAACAAGTAAACTGTCAATTACAATTTAGTATATAAAATATTATCACATGGGGCACCTGGGTGGCTCAGTGGGCTAAAGCCTCTGCCTTTGGGTCAGGTCATGTTCCCAGGGTCCTGAGATTGAGCCCCGTATTGGGCTCTCTGCTCAGCAGGGAGCCTGCTTCCCTCTCTCTCTCTGCCTGACTGTCAGCCTACCTGTGATCTCTGTCAAATAAATAAATAAATAAATAAATAAATAAAACCTTAAAAAATAAAATAAAATATTATCACAGAGGTAGGAACAAAGTGCTACTGGAGCATAAAGAACAAAATATTGCTTCTTTCAACAGACAGCTGCATCTTCTGGTGCTGTGAAAGCTGCATCCCCAAGACACAATGGGAAGGTCAGAGTGAATAGGTTTGGCCATGTTGGTCACCTGGTTACCAGGACTGCTTTTAACTCTGGCAAAGTAGATCTTGTCACCATCAATGACCCTTTCATTGACCTCAGCTACATGGTCCTGTATGATTCCACCCATGGCAAATTCCATAGAACAGTCAAGGATGAGAACAGGAAACTTGTCAACAATGGAAAGTTCATCTCCGTCTTCTAGGAGCAAGATCCCATGAACATCAAACGGGGGATAATGCTGGTGCTGAATATGTTATAGAGTCCACTGAAGTCTTCACCACCATGGAGAAGGCTGGGGCTCATCTGAAGGTTGGGGCCAAGAGGGTCATCATCTCTGCTCCTTCTGCTGATGCCCCTATGTTCCTGATATGTATAAACCATGAGAAGTATGACAGCTCCCTCAAGACTGTCAGCAATTCCTCCTGTACCACCAACTGCTTGGATCCTCTGGCCATGGTCATCCATGACAACTTTGGCATCATGGAAGGACTCACAACCCCTGTCCATGCCATCACTGCCACCCAGAAGAACATGGACAGAGTTGTGGGAAGCTGTGGCATGAGAGTCAAGGAGCTGCCCAGAACATTATCCCTACTTCTTCTTGGCACTGCCAAGGCTATAGGCAAGGTCATCCCTGAGCTGAATGGGAAGCTCACTGGCATGGCCTTCCATGTCTCCACCTGCAACATGTCTGTAATGGATCTGACCTGCCACACACACAGGATCTGACCTGTACAAAGCTTCCAAATACAATGACATGAAGAAGGTGGTGAAGCAGACAAAAAGGACCCCCTCAAATACATCCTGGGGTACACTGAGGACCAAGTTGTCTCCTGCAATGTTAACAGTGACACCCACTCTCCCACCTTCAATGCCAGGTCTGGCATTGCTCTCAGTAACCACTTTGTCAAGCTTGTTTCCTTGTATGACAATGAATTTGGCTACAGCAACTGGATGGTGGGCCTAATGGTCCACATGGCCTCCAAGGAGTAAGAGCCCCTTAGACCACCAATCCCAGTGAGAGCAAGAGGAAGAGAGAAGCCCTCAGCTGCTGGGGAGTGCCTGCTCCAACTTATCCCCCAAACACAGAATCTCCTAACCTCCACCATTTCCATCCCAGACCCCCTGAAAAATGGGAGGGGCTTCAGGAGCCCTACGTTGTCATGTCCCATCAGTAAAGTATACTGTACCCAGCCAAAAAGAAAGAAAGGAAGGAATGAAGGAAGGAAGGAAGGAAGCAAGGAAGGAAGGAAGGAAGGAAGGAAGAAAGGAAGGAAGAAAGGAAGAAAGAAAGAAAGACAAAGGGAGGGAGGGAGGGAGGAAAAGAAAAAAGAAAAGCAAAGTAAATATTACTAAGGCACCTGACCAAGTTGGCCAGGGTGGAGGTTGGGGGAGTCCAGCTTTTCACAAAGAAAGAGGTACTTGAGCTGATACATGGAAATTAGTTCAGTGAAAATTTTAAAAAGGACAGAGTGTTCTAGGTGAAGAGAACAATTATGTGAATGCATGTAGTTGAGAAAGCAGGTCAGCATTACTGAGGTATTGAGAACTGTAAGCAAGGACCAAGTCGTATGAGGTCTTATATTTCATTTAAAGGAGTTTTGACCTTATCCTAAGGATGGGGTGAGCTATGCTCTTGCTCTTCAGGGCAGTGACTCTGACTGGCTGACTTTTGTAACTTCAGATAAATGTCCTTCCAATTTAAATCACTCTTGAGTACATGTACACCAGCCCAAAACTGCTCCAAGTCCTTTACTCTTTTACCAGGAACAAAACAAACCATCTATCTTCCCAGTCTATCCATTAAAAAATGTGAAATTGGAGCACCTGGGTGGCCCAGAGGGTTAAGCCTCTGCCTTCAGCTCAGGTCATGGTTTCAGGGGAGGGGCCTGGGATCATGCTCCACATCAGGCTCTCTGCTCAATGGGGAGCCTGCTTCCCCCTCTCTCTCTACCTGCCTCTCTGCCTACTTGTGATCTCTGTCTGTCAAATAAATAAATAAAATCTTTTAAAAAATGTGAAATTATCTCTGTAATTTAAGCTAAAGCTATCCTAAATTTTTCACTATTATAAAAATAACTCTAAATTCCTTTTTTTTTTTTAAAGATTTCATCCACTTATCAGACAGAGAGAGAGATCACAAGTAGGCAGAGAGGCAGAGACAGAGAGAGGAGGGAAGCAGGCTCCACACTGAACAGAGAGAGCCTGATGCGGGGCTGGACCCCGGGACCCTGAGATCATGACCCAAGCCGAAGGCAGAGGCTTAACCCATTGAACCACTCAGGTGCCCCTAAATTCCTTTTTTTAATAGATTTTATTTATTTGAGAGAGAGCAAGATAGCAAGAGAGAGAACATGAGCATGGGGGAGAGGGAGAAGAAGGTTCCCTACAGGGAGCCCGACATGGGGCTCTATTCAGGACCCTCAGATCGTGACCTGAGCAAACGCAGACACTCAATTGACTGTACCAAATAACAACCCAAGCACCCCAAATAACTCTAAATTCTAAAGATACTGCATGTGATTGTAATCAGAGTATCAACTTTTCTGTGTACTAATTAAATTAATGCTCAAAAAGAAATTTTAAGAAGATAAGGCAAGTGCATAGTTAACTTGCCATCTATATACAAAACTAAGGAAAAAGCAAATCAATGGCATGTCAGGTTTAGACAAAGCCTGCTGACTTACCCCTCTCCATGGCTTGAGGCTTTAAATTTGTCTAGAATTCAGTTGGGAATTTCCAAATCATAAAGACTTTTTTAAATTGAATGTCTAATATATTTATTACATAAGCACTAGATTTGGTTCTTTGTGTGAATTAAAAACATTAAATAGGCAAGTGGTGTTTATTCAATACACCACACAACTAAAAAAGACATTTAGCATGAGAAAACACCTTGATGTGACTTAGAATAATATCTGAGTCACATAAAGTCAAATGAATGCTAAGCATATTGAAAGAATTTATTTTATTTATTTATTTTTATTTTTTACCAAACAGTGACTGTGTTTTAACAGAATCTGGTTTTGGTAGAATTAGTTTGAAATTTGAAGGATGAAAAATGGTAGGGTTGCTTTGCTATTTAGTATTCTTACGCAAGGCTTTGTAGAATATGTCTATTTGCAAGTAAGTAAGTTTGAATTCATTTCTTCCTTATCCTGTGTTTACTACAGCATAAAACAAGGGAAAGAAAGCTCTGAGAAAAATATAGCAGGGATGAACTTTTCACCCAGTTCTTTAAGGAACCACCTTTACTTCTAGAGAAGTGGGTCAGTGACCTCTACCTTTGAACTGTACCACACTTCAAATCAATTCTTGTCTATTGATTTTTCTCTCACAGGTAAAAAATCTTCCTGGAGTTTTAATTTCCCATAAATTCTTTCTCTTACTTTTTTCATTCTAAATGTTTAGAAAGCCTTTCAAGTGCTAGAAACCTGACCTTCCCTGAAACACTTATTTCTGTGTAGTTTTCTTTTATGAAATGAATTTAAATATCACAGCAAAGTCCCTAAAAATGAACAACCATAGGATCCTTTTATGATATTATCTGTTGTCTAGGTTTTAGAAAGGATTGCTTCCTTTCTAAGTGGTTATATCTAAATATCTAGTAAAGATTATAAAACTTACCAGAGGAAGATTGGAACTTAATTCTTTGTTCATAACATTATTTAAATTTTCAACAGTATTCATCAAAAGTTAAGTTACAATTTAATATAGTAAATTTAAATGATCTTTAGTCACAATTATAATTTTTTTTAATTTAGCAAGATTAGACTTTATTTTTAAAAAGAGAAAAATGGGGGCACCTGGGTGGCTCAGTCAGTTAAGCCTCTGCCTTCGGCTCCGGTCTTGATCCCAGAGTCCTAAGATCGAGCCCCGCATCCAGCTCTCTGCTCAGCAAGAAGCCTGCTTCCTCCACTGTCTCTGCCTGCCTCTGCCTACTTGTGATCTCTGTCAAATAAATAAATAAAATCTTTAAAATAAATAAATAAACAAATAAATAAGTAAAAAGAGAAACATGAAGAAAAATACAAAAATAAGAGAGAAAGAGGAGGGAAATGAAGAAAAGAAGGAAGGGAGGAGGAGGAAGTGATGAAAGGAAGGCAGACATGAAGAAGGGAGAGAAAAAGGGAGGATATTATGGTTTATGTCATAATTCATAGAAGCTACAGTGTGACAATCTCCACTGAGATTTAGAGTCAATAAATAATGCATGAATGCAGAGATTCCTGGCAAAAAAGATAAAATTCAATCGGAGTGAATATAATAATCCTTAAAGAAAGAAAGTTTCCATCATAAATTGGTAGAGAATATGGAAAAGCAGAAGTGTTCTGAAATGAAATTCTTAAAAACGAAAATTGGAAGAGCAGAAACTGGGGTGCCCAGCCAAGCTTCATCCAAGGAAGAAAGCATTCTAACCAATTACATTTATAGTACTACAGTCCCATGACTCCCTTTAAGGAAGATGGATACATCAGACTAAAAAAAATTTGCATCTAACTTTCACTCCTCTGATTCTGATTCCAAATGGATGTGCCTACGGTCAATACTCTGATCATGCCAATACTTGTGAATATTGTTACACTAACAATATTGTATGCTATAACTATTAACTATGTATGCAATACACTAGTCTCATGAGTCTGGTTAATGGAAATTCATCGCAGCAGTGGCTAGCACATCCACTCTCAGAGTTAACTATACCAGATTTAGGATTACATACTTATCAAGATAATAAATGACACCTGCAAGTCCTCTTGCCCAACAATCAGCTAGTCTTTCTCAAGGAGACACCTTGACCATTATATTGCCTATTTGCTTTCTCCATTTGAAATTTCTACAACTAACACCCATCCATTTCTTCTGAATGTTAGACAATCTGTAGAAATCATAAGTACAAATGATATGTACCTTTTCTGGATGTAGGAATAAGTGATGATATCAGTTTATTCATTCACCTTTTAAACATAACTCCCTCTAAGTACTGGAAGTGGGCCATTCCCACCTTGAAACAGTTCAAAATCTAGGGGGGGAGACAGAAGTGCGCATTAATGTGATGGACTTTGAAAACACTATAATGGTGGTTTGTAGAAGTGAAATTGAAGCAAGAGGAGAATCAAGAGACTTTATTAAATATTTTGTTGCATTTTCTATCTCATGTACCAATGATTTCCAGCTCTTTTACCTATAGATTCTCTAACTTATGCGTCATTAGCTCAGATATTTTTAAATTTTTTTATTATTATGTTCAATTAGCCAGCATATAGCACATCATTAGTTTTTGATGTAGTGTTCAATGATTCATTAGTTGCATAAGACAAACAGTGCTCACAATCACATGTGCCCTCCTTAATACTCATTACCCAGTTACCGTATTCCCCCACCTCCCTCTCTTCTGTCACCCTCAGTTTGGTTCCCAGAGTCCAGAATC
Organism: Mustela erminea; assembly: GCF_009829155.1. Taxonomy (NCBI): domain Eukaryota; kingdom Metazoa; phylum Chordata; class Mammalia; order Carnivora; family Mustelidae; genus Mustela; species Mustela erminea. The sequence continues at coordinate 77,126,725 of NC_045621.1, forward strand.
TCTCATGACTTGTCTCCCACTCAGATATTTTATAACCAAAGGTTTTCACCAAAATTTAGGGAAAACTTTGTTCTGGGAGTAGAATTTATGTTGGAAAAATTGACAATAGCATGGGATCCTCACTCTTCCATTTTGCTTTGGAAATAACTTGCCTATTAGCAAAAGGCTAATTTCACTATGTTCCCAATTGGAACTCAGACATATTTCTAATATAATCCACAGGAAAGCAATTACGATGTCTATTTTGCTTACCATTACATCCATAGGAACTATAACAATGTCTGGTACAAAAAAGAAGCTCAATAGGAACTACTCAGTGTATGCACAAATATTTAAGCATGTTAAAATCTCCTCAAAGTTGTGAAGTGCGTAAGCCTGATGATTCACAGACCTGTGTCCCTGGGGCAAATAATACATTACGTGTTAACTTAAAAAAAAAAAAAAAAAAGGCTCCTCAAGATCCTGGGTAGTAAAGGTCACAGAAGGTTGAAGCGATATCTTGCCCTTTGGGAACTAACCTAAGCAAATTAGGTATGCACAATTATTAGGCTATTTTGATAAATATAATTAGTATTAATACTGAGAGGGAGGTAAAAACTGCAGGTCTATGTTCTGAGGATCTCTTAACACATCAGGTTTTCTATTACAATGAGAGTAAGTCTCAGACTAAATCCTACAACACAATCAAACACATATTACCAAGCAGGCACAGAAATAGTTAAGCTCCAGTTCTCTGACCTCACAGGAACTCCAACTAGCACCTTCCATGAAATGTTTACTGGAGGGAATTGCATCAATATTTTAGTAGCAGGTGTCAACTAAATTTCTAGTCAGAAGCAAAAGACAGACTCCTCAGTTAATAGATACCCAAAGAAAGAAATAGATAGACCTAGGGCAGCACTCTGAAGAATGTAAGCTATGGTTTCTAATGTTGACATTACTAATATTTTGGGCCAATAATTCTTTGTTGAGATGGAGGAGGTAAGGGGTGGGAAGTTTCTGTGCATTGTGGAATTTTCAGCAACATCCCTAGCATCTACCCACTAGATGTCAGTAGCAGCCCCTTTTCCCAGTTGAGAAAACCAAAAATGTTGACATTGCCAAATCGCAAACTTGCCCCCTCATCAAGAACCACTAGTCTAGGCTGCCTGGTTCATGGGAAATTCTGTCTCTCTTTATGTAAGTCACAGGGACCTATGCAATATTTCAAACCAGCCCATATATCCTAAACATTCTCATTTCACCAATGAAAACTCATCTCAATGTTGCATAAGTTATAATTAGGACACCTACTCGTAGTGATCAAGATCTAGATAGTGAGAGTCCTAGAAGCAGGTGTCTCAGGAAAATGGTCTCCTAATTAGATTCTTTCAAATGCTAACTAACTGCTTGTCTGAGTGTACGACTGATTGGAGTATTTCAAATGCTAACTAACCATCCCTCTGACTTCAAATAAAATTAACACTTGGTATCTAATTTAAACCCCATGTTAGTTGTACTTACAGGCACTTTACAGCAGCAATGACTGTAAAGGCTGAACTCACAGGGGAAAAAGTAATAAAGTTAATAGCAATAGTGCAAACGCGTGGGACAACACAAGTACACATGTTAAGATCTTGTTGGGAGAACAGCTAGATAGATGTAGCATGTTTTACATCTTCTCTCCCTGAGTCCTGTCCAATTAAAATGATTTTGCCGGTGCACAAATATATTCATCATAGCAGGCTTTCAGCTCAAAGAATGAAGTACGGGTACAATTTTGCAGGAATATAGAGCAGATGTTTGGATAATGAGATCTGAATAGTGAGGGATATCTGTATGTACGATGCTTTTCTTTACACCATCAGGTTCCATGTGTCAAAATTGAGACCATCAGGTTCCATGAGTCAAAATTGAGAGGTACTGTAGTTTTAGATTATTTCAGTTTTGGTTTTTGTTATGAAATGATGCTGCTGCTGACAAAAGTCAGGTAGTTCCCACTTTTCTTTGTGCAAAATACAGGCAAAAATAGGACAGGCCAAATCAAGTGAGTCCAATTAAATAATCACAGCCCAATGGAGGTATTTTAGATAAATTATGCCCCTGGGCAGGGTAGTAGAGATTTTATGCCTGACCCAATGAGAAAAAGAAAGAGGGAATCAGAAAATGAGTCAGAGAAGGAACATTTGTTCCTTAACATTTGTTAAGGCACATTACCCCTTTCACACACATTGTTCTCCATCTCTGAACCCAGAGGCCTTGTCTCTAAGAACATAATAGTCTATAAACACAAAGGACAGCACTCACCTGAGAAGAGATCCAGTGGGACATCTTCAGACAAAAAGGAGCAAATTCAACCTAATAGGTAACTACACAAGACATTATATCAACTTTCACTGACTTATATGGTTGGGGGGTGGGATATGATAAACACACCCCTATAAATTGGTGAGGAGAGGGGGAAACCTTATTCTTCTCATCTAATATCTTCCTGAGTCTCTCAACTCCCTCATCACTCACTCCTTCTCCCCATAAAAAGAGGAATGATGTAACTAATTAATGCACCTGGGGAAAGAAATGAGTTTGATTGACTTAGCATGTTCAGTTTTTCTCCTTTAAACCTTCCTACCAATAGGAATTCTACCAAATCTCTACCAATTCTACCAATTCTCAATAGAGAGAAAACACGCTGGGATGCTCTCAGCCCTATAGGAAACCCATCGTGCTAAGTTACTGTTGTCTAGATCCATCACTTCCTGAATGGTTAAGTCAGGAGTGATGTGTTAAGAAACTCACTATGACAGTACATCTACACTACAATCTTCAATCCAGTTTTTACCTGTTATGAAGCTGATATCTTCATTTCTGTCTGCTCCCTATTCTATGTCTCAGTTAGCTCGGGATTCAGAAAGATAATAGAATAATAAATATTTGCTAATTCATCAATAGAATAAAACACAAGAAACCCTGAGAAACAGGAACAAGGATGGACTATCATAGGAAGACCAAAATAGCACTTCAAAGTTGAGGTTTCTGGTGTGACCAGGTTAGGTGGCTCTAAAGTTTAAGAGTTTAGAAAGAGTTAAGTGGGATTCTGACACTATAGTGTCCCAGCAGCTTATAGTAGCTTTACCCACAGGTGAAAGGCTATATCCTTTTTAAAAAAAAAAAAATATTTTACTTATTTATTTGTCAGAGAAAGATTGAGAGAGAGTGTGTGTGTGTGTGTGCTCAGAAACAGGAGGAGCAGCAGGCAGAGGCAGATGCAGGCTCTCCACTGAGCAGAGAGCTGGACATGGTGCTCAATCCTAGGATCCTGGGATCATGACCTGACCTGAAGGCAGATGCTTAACCAACCAAGCTACCCAGGCTAAATTCTCTTGTTCATTAAGGTTGTCAACAGACTAGAAGTCACCACACACACACACACACACACACACACACACATAATAATAGTTTTAAATTGGATCTAATTTTTTAATTTTATAATCCATGACTATGAGACCTTATTATATAGGAAATATGCCATCTTCTTCAGTTTAAAATATATATATATATATATATATATATGTATATGTATATATATATATATCAGCAAAATTATTGGAAATCCAACAGCTATGTAGGCAATTTGAAAGAACCGTTGTTCCTGGAACAATCTGTTTCTGGAGATCTTATTTGCTCACAAAAGAATAGATTGAATTAGCTGTACAAAAAAAATATGCTTATACAGAAGGATGATAATGAAAGAACAATGAAGAAAGGCAAGAAGCAAGCAAGAGATTGACCTAGGAGAAAAGGATGAGATTTTGGAGATCAGACTGAAAGTATATAAATGGGAAAAGGAGATGGACTCAGGTCTAGTTGCTCTTAAAGAGAGGATGTGTAAAGGAGAAGATGTTTAGTTATCGCCTGATTAGAAAGTGTGACTGAGGCTTAAGAATCTGGCAAAGGAAAAGAATCTGGCAAGTCCTCAGAAAGCAAAAAGGCCCCCAAGGGAAATAAAGATCCAAAAGTATGTAGTGACTTCTTTCAAAAACGTCAGAGAAATAGAACCTATAATAAAAACAATTACAACTTATTTCTGTGGTAGCAGAATAGTGTCCATCCTCTAAGATATCCACACCTTACTCCCTAGAACCTGTGAATATATTATGTTACATGGCAAGGGGAACTTCGAAGATATTATTAAGATTATGAACCTTAAAATAGGGAGATTTTCCTAGAATGTCCAAATTGGCCCAAACCTTAAAATTAGAATAGGAAGGCAAAAGACTGTGTCAGAAAATTGTGGCAGGAAAAGACAGAACAGAATCACCACAGCACGAGAAGAATTCAAGGCATCATCACTTGTTCTGAGATGCAGGGGCTATGAGCAAGGACTAGAAGGAGGCCTCCAGATGAGGCCAGCTTTCAGGTGACAATCAGAAGGAAATAGGGACCGCAGTCCTACCACAGCGTGGAACTGAATTCTGCCAACAATGCAAATAAGCCTGGGAACAGATTCCAACCCCAGAGCCTCCAGGTGGGATCACAGGCCTGCTGAATTTAATTTCAGCCTTGTGCAACTTGAAGCAAAGGAAACAGCCAAGCCTCTCTGTGACCAGACCTTTGGCCTACAGACTGCAAGAGAATAAATTTGGGTTGTTTCAAGCTGCAAAGTTTGTGATAATTCATTACAGCAGCAGTAGAAAAATAACATAACATTCTTTAAAGATTGGGACAGAAATAAAAAATGAGAGGGTCAATTTAGTGATTTGACAAGATCAGTGAAAAACACTCAAAGCATGAATGGTTTAATATCAGGGAAACATTAGGTAGGCACACAGGTATTTACTGTGCTTTGAGAACATTCTCTAAATATTTATGGATGTAAAAGTCTTTGCAGGAGGCACAGATAAACTAAGGCATAACTCAAAGGCAGCCAAGCAGGACTTCCATTTCCAGTCAAGATGGAGACAGGAATATAACTTATCCCTTTGCCTAAAATATCCAAAAAATGGGCAAAACATCTGAAATACTGGTCTTCAGGGCACAGAATGTTAGGCAAGGAGGGCTCAGGGTACGGATGACAAGAGTTGGGGAACAAATGAGGTATTCCCTACACTCTTTCTCCAGCTTACTGCTTTGAGAGGGTTCCCAGGCTGCAGCATAAGAGGGGCATCCAGGAAAAGCCCAGCTGACTCCCTGACTTGAGAAGACAGAACTCAGACTCCTAGGTAACCAAGGCAGCTTGAAGGGCAGAACTCCATAGAGTTGTGCAGAGAAACAACTCCAGAAAACAGCAGAGGGTCCCTGTCAAGCATTTACTGAGTACTAACCAACCATTAATGTAAGGAAACTACGTGAGGGCAAGAAAAGAATTACCAAGAGGATTAGCTGTGCCTCTGCCCAGAATTCACACAGGACCAGAAATATCACTGGCTCCCACCAGCCAGAATGGAAGACTTCATGCTTCACAGGACATTAGGTAGAGGTTACAAAAAGATCTTCCCTCATTATTGGAGAATGAATAGCCTTAGACTGAGAACTCAACATATCTTAAAAGTAAGATTTGACAGAATTAAACTGTTTTCAAGTAACTTTACTGCATTCTAAAACAAAGCTCAACAATATTTGTTAGGAACACAAAAGTATCCAGCACTTTGATATTCCCCCATCGAAAGATGGAAAGTTAGTTCCTCCTCTGAACTTGGGTGAACTCCCTTTGTGAGTACCTCTGTAAATAGAAATGTAGTAGAAATGATGCTAAATAACACCCAAGACTAGATCATAATGGCAATGGGCTTCCACCTGGATCTCTCCCTTTTGGAATGCTACTCTTGGAACCCAGCTACCGTGTTGTAAGGAAGTCCAGTCCACATGAAAAAATTTATATTTGTTTGAGCAATCAGCCAGCATCAACTGCCAGACATATGATTGAATAAGTAAATCTTCAGTGATTCCAACTCCTTTGCCTTTGAGCTGTACCACATGAGACTAAGTAGAATAAAAGTGAGCCAACCCAATGAAGGCCCAAATTGCAGATCCTTGAGCAAAATAGATGTAGTTGATGATTTTAGCCACTAAGTTTTGTTGTGCAATAGATAAATGAAATATTGCTTTTTTGGATTCAATTTCAGGAACAAGTCTTTCACATTCACACTTTTACATACTTCTATTTAATCAAATGTAAGTTTTATCAATCAAACAAAAATACATAATTTCTAGGCCTCTAATGCTCAATTAGTTAGAAAATATAGGATTTCCTCTTTTTTTAGTAATTTCGCTAGAGTATGTCTTAGTGGCAGTCATTTGGATCAATATTCTCACATACTGTTAAGCTCTTTTTAAAATTTACTTTCAGATATATATTTTGTAATTTTAGGAAACTTTTCTTAAATTTCATTTTCTGCTATTTATTCTTCCCTTGCTTTTATTTTTCTTCTTAACAGACTGCTATTATTCCTATATTAGACTTTCTTTTTCTATCTTCAATATCTGTCACTTTCTCTCAAATTTTTTATTTTAAATTTATTTTGATTTAAACATTTTTTCTCTTTTTGTCTTATAGTTCTCTTATAGCACTATTTGTTATGTTTATTTAGTCTTGTAGTCCTTCAATTTAATCGTCATTTCTAAAATGATTTTTCTTCAATTTCCAATTCTTTCTTACATTCTATCACTTTCTTAGATTTCTAAGTCTTATTTATATTGTTTTTCATAACTTGTATCATTTTCTTAATGTATATTAACTTATTTTTAATTAGTAGGTTATGACTTCCACCTCCTTTAAAGACATGTTTTCTTAGCAGGCTTATATTATCTGTAAAAATGTTATTCCTTTTATTCTTTTTTATTTCTATAACAACTTTTGGGGACTTAACCTCAATAGTTTCTGGATAGTTTATGCAAAATTGATTTTCATAAATTTTTATAATTCAGCTTTTCTTTTAATTTTAGAGCTCTATGTAATGTTGTCTGTATACTGTTAAATAATAAGGCAACTTGCTGAGATTTCCTGACTCTTTCTCCTCGCTCAATCTTGTCTAAACATTGCCCTTTGGTCTCCTGGTTGTCTCTCTGTATGCCAGTTTTTAATCCACTCTAAACAGTTTCTCCTTGGTGTGGGATCTTGTGTTGAAAGGAAATTCTAGACAGTCAATTTTAAGAGTTCAAAGGCCCTAGACTTCTCGAACACTTTTGAGCCTTACTGTGAGGGTCCCAGCACACTCTCTCTCTCTCTCTCTCTTTTTTTTTTTTTTTAAGATTTTATTTACTTATTTGTCAAAGAGACAGAGGGGAGTGGCAGGCAGAGGGAGAAGTAGGCTCCCCACCAAGCAAAGAGCAGATTCAGGATTTGATCTCAGGACCCTAGAATAATGACTTAAGCTGAAGGCAAACAGGTAACTGACACCCAGGTGTCCCCCCAGCACTTCTGACAGTGGATAAAACCCATTCCCATTATCAGCTGCGGTTCTCAGATTGCCCCCACCGTATTTTCAAGTGGATATTAGTTGGTTATTTTAAAATCTCCTATTCTCAGGTCCTTCAGACTCACCATTGTTTCCCTCTGCTTTCTCCTGAACATAAGACAGTATCTTTGTGTTGTTACTCTTGGTGGTTTGTACCTACTTGTACTTTCAGAATTCAAGAGACCATCATGCCACCTAATTTTATTATGAATATTGTCCATGAACACTTTTGTTTTGCTCTCTAGTTGCCAGGTTATTCCTATGTGGGGATTTGAGAAGATACAAAAGCCATCTCTATATTCCATCAAATGATTTTTCAACAACATAATTTATGATGACACATCATCAGAGTTCAGAAAGGAAATATTTTTTCAGATTTCAAGTTAACACTACGTGCCTAATGCCAAATATTCTATCTATCAAATATATTGATTGAAATAGGTAAAGATAAGCTAACTTTATTTCCTAACATTAAATTTTATTTTTTTAATTTTATTTATTTATTAGAGAGAGAGCAAGCCCAAGTAGGCGCAAAGACAGAGGGTGAGGGAGAAGCAGAACAGGGAACCCAATGTCTCTCCCCTCAACCCCACCTCCCCACGATACTCCCACTCATGCTCTCTTTCACTGGATCTCTCTCAAATAAATAAATAAATCTTTTCTTAAAAATGTAGTTACATGGGACGCCTGGGTGGCTCAGATGGTTAAGCCGCTGCCTTCAGCTCAGGTCATGATCCCGGGGTCCTGGGATGGAGTCCCGCATTGGGCTTCTTGCTTGGCAGGGAGCCTGCTTCTCTCCCTGCCTCTGCCTGTTTGTGTGTACTCTCTCTCTTTCTGGCAAATAAATAATAATTTAAAAAATCTTTAAAAAATAAAATAAAATATATAGTTACGGGCCCATACACATGCAGAAAGTTTCCCAGTTAAGGAAAATTAGCTTGATGTTCTACTTCTGATTAACCTTTGTTTTCTTCACTTTTAAACTTGTACATGCAGGGACTTGTATAAAATTACTTGGAAAAAGAGCAGGAAAAAAAAATAGGTGTTTGATGTTTGTTCATTCGTTTCCGTGTCACAGAGGTTGCTAAAGGACCTCAGGGATCCAGGGGTGATGGATGCCAAAAGAAATTGAATGTCTCCAAAGATGTGGAGATCACAATGGTCAATAAATCTCTGTCCCTTTTAGTTCATTTGCAGAATAAGAAATGAAATAGAAAATGGATAACTAATATTCTCAGATTTTTTTATTCTAGAAAGAAAATCTTCCTGGATATTAATATTAGCACATATGAATTATGCTTTCAATCCTTTAAGTTATAGTCTTCCTGGATATAAAGACCATATTTAGTTTTGATAAGCTTTAAATAAAGCAAATCATGTACACATTGACAAACAGTATTTTTTAACAATAATAATAATGCTGATGCTTAAAATTCTAGGAAATTGAAAATGTGGTTCAAAAAAACACACAGATTTAACAAGTCAAGTAAAGTAAGTGAGATCAATATCTACAGGTGTTATAAACATAGAAATTGTTATTTACCCAGAATTATCACAATGATTACTGTGCTTTGCTGTCTCTGTCCAAAACAATTATAAACAGGTTAACTCTGTTTGACTTCCCTACCACCTGCTGGTGGAACGTGGGATCAAACCTAGGGATTAAACTGGACAAGTGTGCACTTGAATCCTATTATGGTTAAAGTTCCTTTCATTACTAAAAGATCAGAAGGTAGACATACTTATCTCAGGAATGTGAACAGAAGAGCATTATAGCCAGACCAGGAAAATGGGAGGGGTTGGCAGAGACCAAACAGAATGCCCATTGCTGTACTGTTTTACCAACTATGTACTCAAGGAATTTGGGCTCCAAGATAGCATGATGTGGTTCCACTTAACACAGGACAGAATAATCCCTCCTGATGAGTCAGACTCGTGGGAGAGAATCTGTATTGGGTTTGAAAACTCCTCTAGGGATTCTGCCAAGCAGCATCTTATACTAAAAAGATATATAATTATATAGACTGACTAATTCATTTTTGTACATCTCTTAGATGGTCTATTAGATGGGGTTATATATTTACCTAATTTGTCTCCACCATTTGGATTGTGCCCTTTGAGACAGGGGCTGCATCTCCTTCATCCTTTCATCTCTGTTATCGAATACAATGCTTACAATATGTTAAGTATCCAATAAAAGTTTTTTGAGAACTGAATAGGTAGGTGAGTCTTCACTCAGAAGATCTAGTGGCATCTGCAGATTTGAGTATTTCCCTGAATGCTCCCAGGTGTTCGTGTAACTTCAAATGAAACTACCTTAAAACTGCAGGAGAACTGCTTTCCCCACCCCAAACTACCTTTCTCCTGTCCCTTCTGTTGTTCATTTTTATGTTTATTAAAAATTAAACTTGGGACGCCTGGGTGGCTTAGTCAGTTAGACATCCAACTCTTGATTTTGGCTCAGGTCATGATTTCAGGATTGTAAGGTGGAGCTTTGTATCAGGTGCCATTCTCAATGCAGAGTCTGCTTGAGAGTCTCTCCTTCCCTCTCCTTCTGTTCCACCCTCTCCATGTGTGTGCCCTCTAAATAAATAAATCAATAAAATCTTTTAAAAAAAACTTATCAAAGCAACTTTGAATCTATAAGTATAGGGTAACCATAGAGTCTTCTCAGCTTACAAATAAAAATATCTGTGAAAACAGTAAGGTGGGGTTACTCTTTTCAAAGGTTATGCTATAATTTGTTTCCAAAGTGAGCTTATATTTCTTAAACAACCTAGTCTTAAATTAATTTTTCATTTACTTCCAATACTTATGCACATTAAATCTGACCCAAATAATTTATTCATTCCTAGGTTACCAAATTATGCAGAGAATACCGTCAGCTTATAACTCTCTAAAACTAAAATGTGAATCATCTCTAGATAGAGTTTAAGTATGGCATATTTCCCCAAAGTATTTCTTAGTAAAGATTTAAGCAATTGTTGAATATCTGTACTGTCTCCTTTCTAGCCCTCATAACAACTCCTACACAGTGACTACTGAGTAGTATTCCTTTGTGTTAGCAGCTGGCTTCCTTCTTTCAATATATTTTAAGAACCATCCTAGTTGCAAACTAAAGTTCTATTAAGGCATTCCTCAAATTCATTTTAACAAATCTAAGATTTGGTTTCTATATGGCATGACTTTTTTTAGTCATAATTAAACCAGATATTAAGTGGACCCCAAACAGATTTCCAAAATTAATTTCTTTTAAAAAAGGGTTTTTTTAATAGAATCACTTCTTGTATAGTTATGTAAAAGAATGCATATCTTGCTAAACATTCACCTTCTTAAACATTTAATCTTCTTACTGACAACACGTAAGGAATGTTACTTAAGTCTCTAAGACAAAAGTATAATCAAGTCAGCTGCATTCTTTTCCACTTTGGATTTGGCAGCTATGGAAGTTCAAAGAAAGTGAAGACTTGGCTTGGACATGGGTGTTTTCACTGCAGGTACCTGCCAGTAGAGCACTGACAGCCCTTCAGGCAAAAGGGATTGAGAAGCTCACAGAGTGACAGAAAAAACACAGGGTTGACAAAACCCTGACCATATTTTTCTGCGGTACATATGAGACACCACCCCACCATCTTCAGAAGGCTGAAATCTTAACCTGGTGAATGCTTGTAAGGTCCTAAAGGTAATGGGAGAGCAAGGGACAGTGACATTTGAACTATTAATAATAGATAGATAATCTCATCTGTTACCAAAGTCTAGTGATACTTTTTAACAGTTGATTTGAATTTTAAGTTTTGTTATTTCTTTAGCATAATGTTCACTACATGCCAGGTAACTAAATTGAAAAGAAATAAAGGTATCAAATTTGAGAACCACAAGTAACTATGAGGCTATCATATACTATGAGCTATTCGCATAAATAATAAACAGGATGGATGGATGGATGGATGGATGGATGGATGGATGGATGAGAAAATGCCAGATTTGGAGCAAAAACAAAGAAAGTAAAGCAAATGCCAAGGTCTCAATGAAAGCTGCAGAATAACCAGAAAGCTAATTAAATAACAACAACAAGGAGGGGGAGAAGAAGAATAAGCAAATGAGGGATGGAGGATAAGAATTTTTCATACAAGGAATCTAAATACATGATCTGGGAGATTTGGTGTCCCTCTTAGAATTACATAAGTTCTGAGAGATGTAACTGAATATCAGAATCTTGAGATTTGTGAAAAATTTGCATACATGAAGATAATGAAATTGTTTGTATACTACTATCTTGGAAAATTATACCTATGTGGTCACCATGCCTCACTAAGGAAACGTAGGTTTGGACGCATGTGAAGGAGCCATCAGTAGGTTCAATGGATAGCTTGAAGGAAACTCAGAGAAACCAGTGCTGATAGACATGGCAGGGGAAGAAAGGAACTGATCAGCCCAGACACAGTGTGAGAACTGAAGGGTCCTGGGAAGGTCCAGAGAGGTGCAAGGGAAGAGAAGAGACGAAAAAATACAGGAAGGAGAGGACGGAAGCTGTTTCAGCAACCCCTTCTAAAATAAA